>NW_027436642.1:600000-1200000 GCF_031877795.1 Strix aluco
TTCAGAAGGAAAGAAAGCACAGAGCCCCAGATTCTATGTTGTCCTGGAGAGCTTGCAGAGCACTGGGGAAAGGCAGGCAGAGAATTCCCTGCTAGCACCTTCTCTGTGTCTGTTCACATTGCTTAGCAGAATCGCTTTTGTGCAGAAAACACTAACACTTGTTCAGAACGAAAGAAAGCACAGAGCCCCAGATTTGCTGTTGTCCTGGAGAGCTTGCAGAGCACTGGGGAAAGGCAGGCAGAGAATTTCCTGCTAGCACCTTCTCTGTGCCTGGGAAGCAGAAGTGTTCACATTGCTTCGCAAGAATCGCTTTTGTGCAGAAAACACTAACACTTGTTCAGAAGGAATGAAAGCACAGAGCCCCGGATTTGCTGTTGTCCTGGAGAGCTTGCAGAGCACTGGGGAAAGGCAGGCAGAGAATTTCCTGATAGCACCTTCTCTGTGCCTGGGAAGCAGAATTGTTCACATTGCTTCGCAGAATCGCTTTTGTGCAGAAAACACTAACACTTGTTCAGAACGAAAGAAAGCACAGAGCCCCAGATTCTATGTTGTCCTGTAGAGCTTGCAGAGCACTGGGGAAAGGCAGGCAGAGAATTCCTTGCTAGCACCTTCTCTGTGCCTGGGAAGCAGAAGTGTTCACATTGCTTCGCAGAATCGCTTTTGTGCAGAAAACACTAACACTTGTTCAGAAGGAAAGAAAGCACAGAGCCCCAGATTCTATGTTGTCCTGGAGAGCTTGCAGAGCACTGGGGAAAGGCAGGCAGAGAATTCCCTGCTAGCACCTTCTCTGTGCCTGTTCACATTGCTTCGCAGAATCGCTTTTGCGCAGAAAACACTAACACTTGTTCAGAAGGAAAGAAAGCACAGAGCCCCAGATTCTATGTTGTCCTGGAGAGCTTGCAGAGCACTGGGGAAAGGCAGGCAGAGAATTCCCTGCTAGCACCTTCTCTGTGCCTGTTCACATTGCTTCGCAGAATCGCTTTTGTGCAGAAAACACTAACACTTGTTCAGAAGGAAAGAAAGCACAGAGCCCCAGATTTTATGTTGTCCTGGAGAGCTTGCAGAGCACTGGGGAAAGGCAGGCAGAGAATTCCCTGCTAGCACCTTCTCTGTGCCTGTTCACATTGCTTCGCAGAATCGCTTTTGTGCAGAAAACAGTAACACTTGTTCAGAAGGAAAGAAAGCACAGAGCCCCATATTTTATGTTGTCCTGGAGAGCTTGCAGAGCACTGGGGAAAGGCAGGCAGAGAATTCCTTGCTAGCACCTTCTCTGTGCCTGGGAAGCAGAAGTGTTCACATTGCTTTGCAGAATCGCTTTTGTGCAGAAAACAGTAACACTTGTTCAGAACGAAAGAAAGCACAGAGCCCCAGATTTTATGTTGTCCTGGAGAGCTTGCAGAGCACTGGGGAAAGGCAGGCAGAGAATTCCCTGCTAGCACCTTCTCTGTGCCTGGGAAGCAGAAGTGTTCACATTGCTTTGCAGAATCGCTTTTGTGCAGAAAACACTAACACTTGTTCAGAACGAAAGAAAGCACAGAGCCCCAGATTCACTGTTGTCCTGGAGAGCTTGCAGAGCACTGGGGAAAGGCAGGCAGAGAATTCCCTGCTAGCACCTTCTCTGTGCCTGGGAAGCAGAAGTGTTCACATTGCTTCGCAAGAATCGCTTTTGTGCAGAAAACAGTAACACTTGTTCAGAAGGAAAGAAAGCACAGAGCCCCAGATTCTATGTTGTCCTGGAGAGCTTGCAGAGCACTGGGGAAAGGCAGGCAGAGAATTCCCTGCTAGCACCTTCTCTGTGCCTGTTCACATTGCTTCGCAGAATCGCTTTTGTGCAGAAAACAGTAACACTTGGTCAGAAGGAAAGAAAGCACAGAGCCCCATATTTTATGTTGTCCTGGAGAGCTTGCAGAGCACTGGGGAAAGGCAGGCAGAGAATTCCCTGCTAGCACCTTCTCTGTGCCTGTTCACATTGCTTCGCAGAATCGCTTTTGCGCAGAAAACATTAACACTTGTTCAGAACGAAAGAAAGCACAGAGCCCCAGATTCTATGTTGTCCTGGAGAGCTTGCAGAGCACTGGGGAAAGGCAGGCAGAGAATTCCTTGCTAGCACCTTCTCTGTGCCTGGGAAGCAGAAGTGTTCACATTGCTTCGCAAGAATCGCTTTTGTGCAGAAAACAGTAACACTTGTTCAGAAGGAAAGAAAGCACAGAGCCCCAGATTTTATGTTGTCCTGGAGAGCTTGCAGAGCACTGGGGAAAGGCAGGCAGAGAATTCCCTGCTAGCACCTTCTCTGTGCCTGTTCACATTGCTTCGCAGAATCGCTTTTGTGCAGAAAACAGTAACACTTGGTCAGAAGGAAAGAAAGCACAGAGCCCCATATTTTATGTTGTCCTGGAGAGCTTGCAGAGCACTGGGGAAAGGCAGGCAGAGAATTCCCTGCTAGCACCTTCTCTGTGCCTGTTCACATTGCTTCGCAGAATCGCTTTTGCGCAGAAAACATTAACACTTGTTCAGAACGAAAGAAAGCACAGAGCCCCAGATTCTATGTTGTCCTGGAGAGCTTGCAGAGCACTGGGGAAAGGCAGGCAGAGAATTCCTTGCTAGCACCTTCTCTGTGCCTGGGAAGCAGAAGTGTTCACATTGCTTCGCAAGAATCGCTTTTGTGCAGAAAACAGTAACACTTGTTCAGAAGGAAAGAAAGCACAGAGCCCCAGATTTTATGTTGTCCTGGAGAGCTTGCAGAGCACTGGGGAAAGGCAGGCAGAGAATTCCCTGCTAGCACCTTCTCTGTGCCTGTTCACATTGCTTCGCAGAATCGCTTTTGTGCAGAAAACAGTAACACTTGGTCAGAAGGAAAGAAAGCACAGAACCCCAGATTTTATGTTGTCCTGGAGAGCTTGCAGAGCACTGGGGAAAGGCAGGCAGAGAATTCCTTGCTAGCACCTTCTCTGTGCCTGGGAAGCAGAAGTGTTCACATTGCTTTGCAGAATCGCTTTTGTGCAGAAAACAGTAACACTTGTTCAGAAGGAAAGAAAGCACAGAGCCCCAGATTCTATGTTGTCCTGGAGAGCTTGCAGAGCACTGGGGAAAGGCAGGCAGAGAATTCCGTGATAGCACCTTCTCTGTGCCTGGGAAGCAGAAGTGTTCACATTGCTTCGCAAGAAGCGCTTTTGTGCAGAAAACACTAACACTTGATCAGAAGGAAAGAAAGCACAGAGCCCCAGATTCTATGTTGTCCTGGAGAGCTTGCAGAGCACTGGGGAAAGGCAGGCAGAGAATTCCCTGCTAGCACCTTCTCTGTGCCTGTTCACATTGCTTCGCAGAATCGCTTTTGTGCAGAAAACAGTAACACTTGTTCAGAAGGAAAGAAAGCACAGAGCCCCAGATTCTATGTTGTCCTGGAGAGCTTGCAGAGCACTGGGGAAAGGCAGGCAGAGAATTCCTTGCTAGCACCTTCTCTGTGCCTGGGAAGCTGAAGTGTTCACATTGCTTCGCAGAATCGCTTTTGTGCAGAAAACAGTAACACTTGTTCAGAAGGAAAGAAAGCACAGAGCCCCAGATTCTATGTTGTCCTGGAGAGCTTGCAGAGCACTGGGGAAAGGCAGGCAGAGAATTCCCTGCTAGCACCTTCTCTGTGCCTGTTCACATTGCTTCGCAGAATCGCTTTTGTGCAGAAAACACTAACACTTGTTCAGAAGGAAAGAAAGCACAGAGCCCCAGATTTGCTGTTGTCCTGGAGAGCTTGCAGAGCACTGGGGAAAGGCAGGCAGAGAATTCCCTGCTAGCACCTTCTCTGTGCCTGGGAAGCAGAAGTGTTCACATTGCTTCGCAGAATCGCTTTTGTGCAGAAAACACTAACACTTGTTCAGAAGGAAAGAAAGCACAGAGCCCCAGATTCTATGTTGTCCTGGAGAGCTTGCAGAGCACTGGGGAAAGGCAGGCAGAGAATTCCCTGCTAGCACCTTCTCTGTGCCTGTTCACATTGCTTAGCAGAATCGCTTTTGTGCAGAAAACACTAACACTTGTTCAGAACGAAAGAAAGCACAGAGCCCCAGATTTGCTGTTGTCCTGGAGAGCTTGCAGAGCACTGGGGAAAGGCAGGCAGAGAATTTCCTGCTAGCACCTTCTCTGTGCCTGGGAAGCAGAAGTGTTCACATTGCTTCGCAAGAATCGCTTTTGTGCAGAAAACACTAACACTTGTTCAGAAGGAATGAAAGCACAGAGCCCCAGATTTGCTGTTGTCCTGGAGAGCTTGCAGAGCACTGGGGAAAGGCAGGCAGAGAATTTCCTGATAGCACCTTCTCTGTGCCTGGGAAGCAGAAGTGTTCACATTGCTTCGCAGAATCGCTTTTGTGCAGAAAACACTAACACTTGTTCAGAACGAAAGAAAGCACAGAGCCCCAGATTCTATGTTGTCCTGGAGAGCTTGCAGAGCACTGGGGAAAGGCAGGCAGAGAATTCCTTGCTAGCACCTTCTCTGTGCCTGGGAAGCAGAAGTGTTCACATTGCTTCGCAGAATCGCTTTTGTGCAGAAAACACTAACACTTGTTCAGAAGGAAAGAAAGCACAGAGCCCCAGATTCTATGTTGTCCTGGAGAGCTTGCAGAGCACTGGGGAAAGGCAGGCAGAGAATTCCCTGCTAGCACCTTCTCTGTGCCTGTTCACATTGCTTCGCAGAATCGCTTTTGCGCAGAAAACACTAACACTTGTTCAGAAGGAAAGAAAGCACAGAGCCCCAGATTCTATGTTGTCCTGGAGAGCTTGCAGAGCACTGGGGAAAGGCAGGCAGAGAATTCCCTGCTAGCACCTTCTCTGTGCCTGTTCACATTGCTTCGCAGAATCGCTTTTGTGCAGAAAACAGTAACACTTGTTCAGAAGGAAAGAAAGCACAGAACCCCAGATTTTATGTTGTCCTGGAGAGCTTGCAGAGCACTGGGGAAAGGCAGGCAGAGAATTCCCTGCTAGCACCTTCTCTGTGCCTGTTCACATTGCTTCGCAGAATCGCTTTTGTGCAGAAAACAGTAACACTTGGTCCGAAGGAAAGAAAGCACAGAGCCCCAGATTCCATGTTGTCCTGGAGAGCTTGCAGAGCACTGGGGAAAGGCAGGCAGAGAATTCCCTGCTAGCACCTTCTCTGTGCCTGGGAAGCAGAAGTGTTCACATTGCTTCGCAAGAATCGCTTTTGTGCAGAAAACAGTAACACTTGTTCAGAAGGAAAGAAAGCACAGAACCCCAGATTTTATGTTGTCCTGGAGAGCTTGCAGAGCACTGGGGAAAGGCAGGCAGAGAATTCCCTGCTAGCACCTTCTCTGTGCCTGTTCACATTGCTTCGCAGAATCGCTTTTGTGCAGAAAACAGTAACACTTGGTCAGAAGGAAAGAAAGCACAGAGCCCCAGATTCTATGTTGTGCTGGAGAGCTTGCAGAGCACTGGGGAAAGGCAGGCAGAGAATTCCCTGCTAGCACCTTCTCTGTGCCTGTTCACATTGCTTCGCAGAATCGCTTTTGCGCAGAAAACATTAACACTTGTTCAGAACGAAAGAAAGCACAGAGCCCCAGATTCTATGTTGTCCTGGAGAGCTTGCAGAGCACTGGGGAAAGGCAGGCAGAGAATTCCTTGCTAGCACCTTCTCTGTGCCTGGGAAGCAGAAGTGTTCACATTGCTTTGCAAGAATCGCTTTTGTGCAGAAAACAGTAACACTTGTTCAGAAGGAAAGAAAGCACAGAGCCCCAGATTTTATGTTGTCCTGGAGAGCTTGCAGAGCACTGGGGAAAGGCAGGCAGAGAATTCCCTGCTAGCACCTTCTCTGTGCCTGTTCACATTGCTTCGCAGAATCGCTTTTGTGCAGAAAACAGTAACACTTGTTCAGAACGAAAGAAAGCACAGAGCCCCAGATTCTATGTTGTCCTGGAGAGCTTGCAGAGCACTGGGGAAAGGCAGGCAGAGAATTTCCTGCTAGCACCTTCTCTGTGCCTGGGAAGCAGAAGTGTTCACATTGCTTTGCAGAATCGCTTTTGTGCAGAAAACAGTAACACTTGTTCAGAACGAAAGAAAGCACAGAGCCCCAGATTCTATGTTGTCCTGGAGAGCTTGCAGAGCACTGGGGAAAGGCAGGCAGAGAATTCCTTGCTAGCACCTTCTCTGTGCCTGGGAAGCAGAAGTGTTCACATTGCTTCGCAGAATCGCTTTTGTGCAGAAAACACTAACACTTGTTCAGAACGAAAGAAAGCACAGAGCCCCAGATTCTATGTTGTCCTGGAGAGCTTGCAGAGCACTGGGGAAAGGCAGGCAGAGAATTCCCTGCTAGCACCTTCTCTGTGCCTGTTCACATTGCTTCGCAGAATCGCTTTTGCGCAGAAAACACTAATACTTGTTCAGAACGAAAGAAAGCACAGAGCCCCAGATTCTATGTTGTCCTGGAGAGCTTGCAGAGCACTGGGGAAAGGCAGGCAGAGAATTCCTTGCTAGCACCTTCTCTGTGCCTGGGAAGCAGAAGTGTTCACATTGCTTCGCAAGAAGAGCTTTTGTGCAGAAAACAGTAACACTTGTTCAGAAGGAAAGAAAGCACAGAGCCCCAGATTTTATGTTGTCCTGGAGAGCTTGCAGAGCACTGGGGAAAGGCAGGCAGAGAATTCCCTGCTAGCACCTTCTCTGTGCCTGTTCACATTGCTTCGCAGAATCGCTTTTGCGCAGAAATCACTAACACTTGTTCAGAACGAAAGAAAGCACAGAGCCCCAGATTCTATGTTGTCCTGGAGAGCTTGCAGAGCACTGGGGAAAGGCAGGCAGAGAATTCCTTGCTAGCACCTTCTCTGTGCCTGGGAAGCAGAAGTGTTCACATTGCTTCGCAGAATCGCTTTTGTGCAGAAAACACTAACACTTGTTCAGAAGGAAAGAAAGCACAGAGCCCCAGATTCTATGTTGTCCTGGAGAGCTTGCAGAGCACTGGGGAAAGGCAGGCAGAGAATTCCCTGCTAGCACCTTCTCTGTGCCTGTTCACATTGCTTCGCAGAATCGCTTTTGCGCAGAAAACACTAACACTTGTTCAGAAGGAAAGAAAGCACAGAGCCCCAGATTCTATGTTGTCCTGGAGAGCTTGCAGAGCACTGGGGAAAGGCAGGCAGAGAATTCCCTGCTAGCACCTTCTCTGTGCCTGTTCACATTGCTTCGCAGAATCGCTTTTGTGCAGAAAACAGTAACACTTGTTCAGAAGGAAAGAAAGCACAGAACCCCAGATTTTATGTTGTCCTGGAGAGCTTGCAGAGCACTGGGGAAAGGCAGGCAGAGAATTCCCTGCTAGCACCTTCTCTGTGCCTGTTCACATTGCTTCGCAGAATCGCTTTTGTGCAGAAAACAGTAACACTTGGTCCGAAGGAAAGAAAGCACAGAGCCCCAGATTCCATGTTGTCCTGGAGAGCTTGCAGAGCACTGGGGAAAGGCAGGCAGAGAATTCCTTGCTAGCACCTTCTCTGTGCCTGGGAAGCAGAAGTGTTCACATTGCTTCGCAAGAATCGCTTTTGTGCAGAAAACAGTAACACTTGTTCAGAAGGAAAGAAAGCACAGAACCCCAGATTTTATGTTGTCCTGGAGAGCTTGCAGAGCACTGGGGAAAGGCAGGCAGAGAATTCCCTGCTAGCACCTTCTCTGTGCCTGTTCACATTGCTTCGCAGAATCGCTTTTGTGCAGAAAACAGTAACACTTGGTCAGAAGGAAAGAAAGCACAGAGCCCCAGATTCTATGTTGTCCTGGAGAGCTTGCAGAGCACTGGGGAAAGGCAGGCAGAGAATTCCCTGCTAGCACCTTCTCTGTGCCTGTTCACATTGCTTCGCAGAATCGCTTTTGCGCAGAAAACATTAACACTTGTTCAGAACGAAAGAAAGCACAGAGCCCCAGATTCTATGTTGTCCTGGAGAGCTTGCAGAGCACTGGGGAAAGGCAGGCAGAGAATTCCTTGCTAGCACCTTCTCTGTGCCTGGGAAGCAGAAGTGTTCACATTGCTTTGCAAGAATCGCTTTTGTGCAGAAAACAGTAACACTTGTTCAGAAGGAAAGAAAGCACAGAGCCCCAGATTTGCTGTTGTCCTGGAGAGCTTGCAGAGCACTGGGGAAAGGCAGGCAGAGAATTCCCTGCTAGCACCTTCTCTGTGCCTGTTCACATTGCTTCGCAGAATCGCTTTTGTGCAGAAAACAGTAACACTTGTTCAGAACGAAAGAAAGCACAGAGCCCCAGATTCTATGTTGTCCTGGAGAGCTTGCAGAGCACTGGGGAAAGGCAGGCAGAGAATTTCCTGCTAGCACCTTCTCTGTGCCTGGGAAGCAGAAGTGTTCACATTGCTTTGCAGAATCGCTTTTGTGCAGAAAACAGTAACACTTGTTCAGAACGAAAGAAAGCACAGAGCCCCAGATTCTATGTTGTCCTGGAGAGCTTGCAGAGCACTGGGGAAAGGCAGGCAGAGAATTCCTTGCTAGCACCTTCTCTGTGCCTGGGAAGCAGAAGTGTTCACATTGCTTCGCAGAATCGCTTTTGTGCAGAAAACACTAACACTTGTTCAGAACGAAAGAAAGCACAGAGCCCCAGATTCTATGTTGTCCTGGAGAGCTTGCAGAGCACTGGGGAAAGGCAGGCAGAGAATTCCCTGCTAGCACCTTCTCTGTGCCTGTTCACATTGCTTCGCAGAATCGCTTTTGCGCAGAAAACACTAATACTTGTTCAGAACGAAAGAAAGCACAGAGCCCCAGATTCTATGTTGTCCTGGAGAGCTTGCAGAGCACTGGGGAAAGGCAGGCAGAGAATTCCTTGCTAGCACCTTCTCTGTGCCTGGGAAGCAGAAGTGTTCACATTGCTTCGCAAGAAGCGCTTTTGTGCAGAAAACAGTAACACTTGTTCAGAAGGAAAGAAAGCACAGAGCCCCAGATTTTATGTTGTCCTGGAGAGCTTGCAGAGCACTGGGGAAAGGCAGGCAGAGAATTCCCTGCTAGCACCTTCTCTGTGCCTGTTCACATTGCTTCGCAGAATCGCTTTTGCGCAGAAATCACTAACACTTGTTCAGAACGAAAGAAAGCACAGAGCCCCAGATTCTATGTTGTCCTGGAGAGCTTGCAGAGCACTGGGGAAAGGCAGGCAGAGAATTCCTTGCTAGCACCTTCTCTGTGCCTGGGAAGCAGAAGTGTTCACATTGCTTCGCAAGAATCGCTTTTGTGCAGAAAACAGTAACACTTGTTCAGAAGGAAAGAAAGCACAGAGCCCCAGATTTTATGTTGTCCTGGAGAGCTTGCAGAGCACTGGGGAAAGGCAGGCAGAGAATTCCCTGATAGCACCTTCTCTGTGCCTGTTCACATTGCTTCGCAGAATCGCTTTTGTGCAGAAAACAGTAACACTTGTTCAGAACGAAAGAAAGCACAGAGCCCCAGATTCTATGTTGTCCTGGAGAGCTTGCAGAGCACTGGGGAAAGGCAGGCAGAGAATTCCCTGCTAGCACCTTCTCTGTGCCTGGGAAGCAGAAGTGTTCACATTGCTTCGCAAGAATCGCTTTTGTGCAGAAAACAGTAACACTTGTTCAGAAGGAAAGAAAGCACAGAGCCCCAGATTCCATGTTGTCCTGGAGAGCTTGCAGAGCACTGGGGAAAGGCAGGCAGAGAATTCCCTGCTAGCACCTTCTCTGTGCCTGGGAAGCAGAAGTGTTCACATTGCTTCGCAAGAATCGCTTTTGTGCAGAAAACAGTAACACTTGTTCAGAAGGAAAGAAAGCACAGAGCCCCAGATTTTATGTTGTCCTGGAGAGCTTGCAGAGCACTGGGGAAAGGCAGGCAGAGAATTCCCTGATAGCACCTTCTCTGTGCCTGTTCACATTGCTTCGCAGAATCGCTTTTGTGCAGAAAACAGTAACACTTGTTCAGAAGGAAAGAAAGCACAGAGCCCCAGATTCCATGTTGTCCTGGAGAGCTTGCAGAGCACTGGGGAAAGGCAGGCAGAGAATTCCCTGATAGCACCTTCTCTGTGCCTGGGAAGCAGAAGTGTTCACATTGCTTCGCAGAATCGCTTTTGTGCAGAAAACACTAACACTTGTTCAGAAGGAAAGAAAGCACAGAGCCCCAGATTTTATGTTGTCCTGGAGAGCTTGCAGAGCACTGGGGAAAGGCAGGCAGAGAATTCCCTGCTAGCACCTTCTCTGTGCCTGTTCACATTGCTTCGCAGAATCGCTTTTGTGCAGAAAACAGTAACACTTGTTCAGAAGGAAAGAAAGCACAGAGCCCCAGATTCTATGTTGTCCTGGAGAGCTTGCAGAGCACTGGGGAAAGGCAGGCAGAGAATTCCCTGCTAGCACCTTCTCTGTGCCTGGGAAGCAGAAGTGTTCACATTGCTTCGCAAGAATCGCTTTTGTGCAGAAAACAGTAACACTTGTTCAGAAGGAAAGAAAGCACAGAGCCCCAGATTTTATGTTGTCCTGGAGAGCTTGCAGAGCACTGGGGAAAGGCAGACAGAGAATTCCCTGATAGCACCTTCTCTGTGCCTGTTCACATTGCTTCGCAGAATCGCTTTTGTTCAGAAAACAGTAACAATTGGTCAGAAGGAAAGAAAGCACAGAGCCCCATATTTTATGTATTCCTGGAGAACTTGCAGAGCACTGGGGAAAGGCAGGCAGAGAATTCCTTGCTAGCACCTTCTCTGTGCCTGGGAAGCAGAAGTGTTCACATTGCTTCGCAAGAATCGCTTTTGTGCAGAAAACACTAACACTTGTTCAGAACGAAAGAAAGCACAGAGCCCCAGATTCTATGTTGTCCTGGAGAGCTTGCAGAGCACTGGGGAAAGGCAGGCAGAGAATTCCCTGCTAGCACCTTCTCTGTGCCTGTTCACATTGCTTCGCAGAATCGCTTTTGCGCAGAAAACACTAACACTTGTTCAGAATGAAAGAAAGCACAGAGCCCCAGATTCTATGTTGTCCTGGAGAGCTTGCAGAGCACTGGGGAAAGGCAGGCAGAGAATTCCTTGCTAGCACCTTCTCTGTGCCTGTGAAGCAGAAGTGTTCACATTGCTTCGCAAGAATCGCTTTTGTGCAGAAAACAGTAACACTTGTTCAGAAGGAAAGAAAGCACAGAGCCCCAGATTTTATGTTGTCCTGGAGAGCTTGCAGAGCACTGGGGAAAGGCAGGCAGAGAATTCCCTGCTAGCACCTTCTCTGTGCCTGTTCACATTGCTTCGCAGAATCGCTTTTGCGCAGAAAACAGTAACACTTGTTCAGAACGAAAGAAAGCACAGAGCCCCAGATTCTATGTTGTCCTGGAGAGCTTGCAGAGCACTGGGGAAAGGCAGGCAGAGAATTCCCTGCTAGCACCTTCTCTGTGCCTGGGAAGCAGAAGTGTTCACATTGCTTCGCAAGAATCGCTTTTGTGCAGAAAACAGTAACACTTGTTCAGAACGAAAGAAAGCACAGAGCCCCAGATTCTATGTTGTCCTGGAGAGCTTGCAGAGCACTGGGGAAAGGCAGGCAGAGAATTCCTTGCTAGCACCTTCTCTGTGCCTGGGAAGCAGAAGTGTTCACATTGCTTCGCAGAATCGCTTTTGTGCAGAAAACAGTAACAGTTGTTCAGAAGGAAAGAAAGCACAGAGCCCCATATTTTATGTTGTCCTGGAGAGCTTGCAGAGCACTGGGGAAAGGCAGGCAGAGAATTCCCTGATAGCACCTTCTCTGTGCCTGTTCACATTGCTTCGCAGAATCGCTTTTGTGCAGAAAACAGTAACACTTGGTCAGAAGGAAAGAAAGCACAGAGCCCCAGATTCTATGTTGTCCTGGAGAGCTTGCAGAGCACTGGGGAAAGGCAGGCAGAGAATTCCCTGATAGCACCTTCTCTGTGCCTGTTCACATTGCTTCGCAGAATCGCTTTTGCGCAGAAATCACTAACACTTGTTCAGAACGAAAGAAAGCACAGAGCCCCAGATTCTATGTTGTCCTGGAGAGCTTGCAGAGCACTGGGGAAAGGCAGGCAGAGAATTCCCTGCTAGCACCTTCTCTGTGCCTGGGAAGCAGAAGTGTTCACATTGCTTCGCAAGAATCGCTTTTGTGCAGAAAACAGTAACACTTGTTCAGAAGGAAAGAAAGCACAGAGCCCCAGATTTTATGTTGTCCTGGAGAGCTTGCAGAGCACTGGGGAAAGGCAGGCAGAGAATTCCTTGCTAGCACCTTCTCTGTGCCTGTTCACATTGCTTCGCAGAATCGCTTTTGTGCAGAAAACAGTAACACTTGTTCAGAACGAAAGAAAGCACAGAGCCCCAGATTCTATGTTGTCCTGGAGAGCTTGCAGAGCACTGGGGAAAGGCAGGCAGAGAATTCCCTGCTAGCACCTTCTCTGTGCCTGGGAAGCAGAAGTGTTCACATTGCTTCGCAAGAATCGCTTTTGTGCAGAAAAGAGTAACACTTGTTCAGAAGGAAAGAAAGCACAGAGCCCCAGATTCCATGTTGTCCTGGAGAGCTTGCAGAGCACTGGGGAAAGGCAGGCAGAGAATTCCCTGATAGCACCTTCTCTGTGCCTGGGAAGCAGAAGTGTTCACATTGCTTCGCAGAATCGCTTTTGTGCAGAAAACACTAACACTTGTTCAGAAGGAAAGAAAGCACAGAGCCCCAGATTTGCTGTTGTCCTGGAGAGCTTGCAGAGCACTGGGGAAAGGCAGGCAGAGAATTCCCTGATAGCACCTTCTCTGTGCCTGTTCACATTGCTTCGCAGAATCGCTTTTGTGCAGAAAACAGTAACACTTGTTCAGAAGGAAAGAAAGCACAGAGCCCCAGATTCTATGTTGTCCTGGAGAGCTTGCAGAGCACTGGGGAAAGGCAGGCAGAGAATTCCCTGCTAGCACCTTCTCTGTGCCTGGGAAGCAGAAGTGTTCACATTGCTTCGCAAGAATCGCTTTTGTGCAGAAAACAGTAACACTTGTTCAGAAGGAAAGAAAGCACAGAGCCCCAGATTTTATGTTGTCCTGGAGAGCTTGCAGAGCACTGGGGAAAGGCAGGCAGAGAATTCCCTGATAGCACCTTCTCTGTGCCTGTTCACATTGCTTCGCAAGAATCGCTTTTGTGCAGAAAACAGTAACACTTGTTCAGAACGAAAGAAAGCACAGAGCCCCAGATTCTATGTTGTCCTGGAGAGCTTGCAGAGCACTGGGGAAAGGCAGGCAGAGAATTCCCTGCTAGCACCTTCTCTGTGCCTGGGAAGCAGAAGTGTTCACATTGCTTCGCAAGAATCGCTTTTGTGCAGAAAACAGTAACACTTGTTCAGAAGGAAAGAAAGCACAGAGCCCCAGATTCCATGTTGTCCTGGAGAGCTTGCAGAGCACTGGGGAAAGGCAGGCAGAGAATTCCCTGCTAGCACCTTCTCTGTGCCTGTTCACATTGCTTCGCAGAATCGCTTTTGCGCAGAAATCACTAACACTTGTTCAGAACGAAAGAAAGCACAGAGCCCCAGATTCTATGTTGTCCTGGAGAGCTTGCAGAGCACTGGGGAAAGGCAGGCAGAGAATTCCTTGCTAGCACCTTCTCTGTGCCTGGGAAGCAGAAGTGTTCACATTGCTTCGCAAGAATCGCTTTTGTGCAGAAAACAGTAACACTTGTTCAGAAGGAAAGAAAGCACAGAGCCCCAGATTTTATGTTGTCCTGGAGAGCTTGCAGAGCACTGGGGAAAGGCAGGCAGAGAATTCCCTGATAGCACCTTCTCTGTGCCTGTTCACATTGCTTCGCAGAATCGCTTTTGTGCAGAAAACAGTAACACTTGTTCAGAACGAAAGAAAGCACAGAGCCCCAGATTCTATGTTGTCCTGGAGAGCTTGCAGAGCACTGGGGAAAGGCAGGCAGAGAATTCCCTGCTAGCACCTTCTCTGTGCCTGGGAAGCAGAAGTGTTCACATTGCTTCGCAAGAATCGCTTTTGTGCAGAAAACAGTAACACTTGTTCAGAAGGAAAGAAAGCACAGAGCCCCAGATTCCATGTTGTCCTGGAGAGCTTGCAGAGCACTGGGGAAAGGCAGGCAGAGAATTCCCTGATAGCACCTTCTCTGTGCCTGGGAAGCAGAAGTGTTCACATTGCTTCGCAAGAATCGCTTTTGTGCAGAAAACAGTAACACTTGTTCAGAAGGAAAGAAAGCACAGAGCCCCAGATTTTATGTTGTCCTGGAGAGCTTGCAGAGCACTGGGGAAAGGCAGGCAGAGAATTCCCTGATAGCACCTTCTCTGTGCCTGTTCACATTGCTTCGCAGAATCGCTTTTGTGCAGAAAACAGTAACACTTGTTCAGAAGGAAAGAAAGCACAGAGCCCCAGATTCTATGTTGTCCTGGAGAGCTTGCAGAGCACTGGGGAAAGGCAGGCAGAGAATTCCCTGCTAGCACCTTCTCTGTGCCTGGGAAGCAGAAGTGTTCACATTGCTTCGCAAGAATCGCTTTTGTGCAGAAAACAGTAACACTTGTTCAGAACGAAAGAAAGCACAGAGCCCCAGATTCTATGTTGTCCTGGAGAGCTTGCAGAGCACTGGGGAAAGGCAGGCAGAGAATTCCCTGCTAGCACCTTCTCTGTGCCTGGGAAGCAGAAGTGTTCACATTGCTTCGCAAGAATCGCTTTTGTGCAGAAAACAGTAACACTTGTTCAGAAGGAAAGAAAGCACAGAGCCCCAGATTCCATGTTGTCCTGGAGAGCTTGCAGAGCACTGGGGAAAGGCAGGCAGAGAATTCCCTGATAGCACCTTCTCTGTGCCTGGGAAGCAGAAGTGTTCACATTGCTTCGCAGAATCGCTTTTGTGCAGAAAACACTAACACTTGTTCAGAAGGAAAGAAAGCACAGAGCCCCAGATTTTATGTTGTCCTGGAGAGCTTGCAGAGCACTGGGGAAAGGCAGGCAGAGAATTCCCTGCTAGCACCTTCTCTGTGCCTGTTCACATTGCTTCGCAGAATCGCTTTTGTGCAGAAAACAGTAACACTTGTTCAGAAGGAAAGAAAGCACAGAGCCCCAGATTCTATGTTGTCCTGGAGAGCTTGCAGAGCACTGGGGAAAGGCAGGCAGAGAATTCCCTGCTAGCACCTTCTCTGTGCCTGGGAAGCAGAAGTGTTCACATTGCTTCGCAAGAATCGCTTTTGTGCAGAAAACAGTAACACTTGTTCAGAAGGAAAGAAAGCACAGAGCCCCAGATTTTATGTTGTCCTGGAGAGCTTGCAGAGCACTGGGGAAAGGCAGACAGAGAATTCCCTGATAGCACCTTCTCTGTGCCTGTTCACATTGCTTCGCAGAATCGCTTTTGTTCAGAAAACAGTAACAATTGGTCAGAAGGAAAGAAAGCACAGAGCCCCATATTTTATGTAGTCCTGGAGAACTTGCAGAGCACTGGGGAAAGGCAGGCAGAGAATTCCTTGCTAGCACCTTCTCTGTGCCTGGGAAGCAGAAGTGTTCACATTGCTTTGCAGAATCGCTTTTGTGCAGAAAACAGTAACACTTGTTCAGAACGAAAGAAAGCACAGAGCCCCAGATTTTATGTTGTCCTGGAGAGCTTGCAGAGCACTGGGGAAAGGCAGGCAGAGAATTCCCTGCTAGCACCTTCTCTGTGCCTGGGAAGCAGAAGTGTTCACATTGCTTCGCAAGAATCGCTTTTGTGCAGAAAACACTAACACTTGTTCAGAACGAAAGAAAGCACAGAGCCCCAGATTCTATGTTGTCCTGGAGAGCTTGCAGAGCACTGGGGAAAGGCAGGCAGAGAATTCCCTGCTAGCACCTTCTCTGTGCCTGTTCACATTGCTTCGCAGAATCGCTTTTGCGCAGAAAACACTAACACTTGTTCAGAATGAAAGAAAGCACAGAGCCCCAGATTCTATGTTGTCCTGGAGAGCTTGCAGAGCACTGGGGAAAGGCAGGCAGAGAATTCCTTGCTAGCACCTTCTCTGTGCCTGTGAAGCAGAAGTGTTCACATTGCTTCGCAAGAATCGCTTTTGTGCAGAAAACAGTAACACTTGTTCAGAAGGAAAGAAAGCACAGAGCCCCAGATTTTATGTTGTCCTGGAGAGCTTGCAGAGCACTGGGGAAAGGCAGGCAGAGAATTCCCTGCTAGCACCTTCTCTGTGCCTGTTCACATTGCTTCGCAGAATCGCTTTTGCGCAGAAAACAGTAACACTTGTTCAGAACGAAAGAAAGCACAGAGCCCCAGATTCTATGTTGTCCTGGAGAGCTTGCAGAGCACTGGGGAAAGGCAGGCAGAGAATTCCCTGCTAGCACCTTCTCTGTGCCTGTTCACATTGCTTCGCAGAATCGCTTTTGTGCAGAAAACAGTAACACTTGTTCAGAACGAAAGAAAGCACAGAGCCCCAGATTCTATGTTGTCCTGGAGAGCTTGCAGAGCACTGGGGAAAGGCAGGCAGAGAATTCCTTGCTAGCACCTTCTCTGTGCCTGGGAAGCAGAAGTGTTCACATTGCTTCGCAAGAATCGCTTTTGTGCAGAAAACAGTAACACTTGTTCAGAAGGAAAGAAAGCACAGAGCCCCAGATTTTATGTTGTCCTGGAGAGCTTGCAGAGCACTGGGGAAAG
Organism: Strix aluco; assembly: GCF_031877795.1. NCBI lineage: Eukaryota > Metazoa > Chordata > Aves > Strigiformes > Strigidae > Strix > Strix aluco. The sequence continues at coordinate 616,547 of NW_027436642.1, forward strand.
GCAGGCAGAGAATTCCCTGATAGCACCTTCTCTGTGCCTGTTCACATTGCTTCGCAAGAATCGCTTTTGTGCAGAAAACAGTAACACTTGTTCAGAAGGAAAGAAAGCACAGAGCCCCAGATTCTATGTTGTCCTGGAGAGCTTGCAGAGCACTGGGGAAAGGCAGGCAGAGAATTCCCTGCTAGCACCTTCTCTGTGCCTGGGAAGCAGAAGTGTTCACATTGCTTCGCAAGAATCGCTTTTGTGCAGAAAACAGTAACACTTGTTCAGAAGGAAAGAAAGCACAGAGCCCCAGATTCCATGTTGTCCTGGAGAGCTTGCAGAGCACTGGGGAAAGGCAGGCAGAGAATTCCCTGCTAGCACCTTCTCTGTGCCTGTTCACATTGCTTCGCAGAATCGCTTTTGCGCAGAAATCACTAACACTTGTTCAGAACGAAAGAAAGCACAGAGCCCCAGATTCTATGTTGTCCTGGAGAGCTTGCAGAGCACTGGGGAAAGGCAGGCAGAGAATTCCTTGCTAGCACCTTCTCTGTGCCTGGGAAGCAGAAGTGTTCACATTGCTTCGCAGAATCGCTTTTGTGCAGAAAACACTAACACTTGTTCAGAAGGAAAGAAAGCACAGAGCCCCAGATTTTATGTTGTCCTGGAGAGCTTGCAGAGCACTGGGGAAAGGCAGGCAGAGAATTCCCTGATAGCACCTTCTCTGTGCCTGTTCACATTGCTTCGCAGAATCGCTTTTGTGCAGAAAACAGTAACACTTGTTCAGAAGGAAAGAAAGCACAGAGCCCCAGATTCTATGTTGTCCTGGAGAGCTTGCAGAGCACTGGGGAAAGGCAGGCAGAGAATTCCCTGCTAGCACCTTCTCTGTGCCTGGGAAGCAGAAGTGTTCACATTGCTTCGCAAGAATCGCTTTTGTGCAGAAAACAGTAACACTTGTTCAGAACGAAAGAAAGCACAGAGCCCCAGATTCTATGTTGTCCTGGAGAGCTTGCAGAGCACTGGGGAAAGGCAGGCAGAGAATTCCCTGCTAGCACCTTCTCTGTGCCTGGGAAGCAGAAGTGTTCACATTGCTTCGCAAGAATCGCTTTTGTGCAGAAAACAGTAACACTTGTTCAGAAGGAAAGAAAGCACAGAGCCCCAGATTCCATGTTGTCCTGGAGAGCTTGCAGAGCACTGGGGAAAGGCAGGCAGAGAATTCCCTGATAGCACCTTCTCTGTGCCTGGGAAGCAGAAGTGTTCACATTGCTTCGCAAGAATCGGTTTTGTGCAGAAAACAGTAACACTTGTTCAGAAGGAAAGAAAGCACAGAGCCCCAGATTTTATGTTGTCCTGGAGAGCTTGCAGAGTACTGGGGAAAGGCAGGCAGAGAATTCCCTGCTAGCACCTTCTCTGTGCCTGTTCACATTGCTTCGCAGAATCGCTTTTGTGCAGAAAACAGTAACACTTGTTCAGAAGGAAAGAAAGCACAGAGCCCCAGATTCTATGTTGTCCTGGAGAGCTTGCAGAGCACTGGGGAAAGGCAGGCAGAGAATTCCCTGCTAGCACCTTCTCTGTGCCTGGGAAGCAGAAGTGTTCACATTGCTTCGCAAGAATCGCTTTTGTGCAGAAAACAGTAACACTTGTTCAGAAGGAAAGAAAGCACAGAGCCCCAGATTTTATGTTGTCCTGGAGAGCTTGCAGAGCACTGGGGAAAGGCAGACAGAGAATTCCCTGATAGCACCTTCTCTGTGCCTGTTCACATTGCTTCGCAGAATCGCTTTTGTTCAGAAAACAGTAACAATTGGTCAGAAGGAAAGAAAGCACAGAGCCCCATATTTTATGTAGTCCTGGAGAACTTGCAGAGCACTGGGGAAAGGCAGGCAGAGAATTCCTTGCTAGCACCTTCTCTGTGCCTGGGAAGCAGAAGTGTTCACATTGCTTTGCAGAATCGCTTTTGTGCAGAAAACAGTAACACTTGTTCAGAACGAAAGAAAGCACAGAGCCCCAGATTTTATGTTGTCCTGGAGAGCTTGCAGAGCACTGGGGAAAGGCAGGCAGAGAATTCCCTGCTAGCACCTTCTCTGTGCCTGGGAAGCAGAAGTGTTCACATTGCTTCGCAAGAATCGCTTTTGTGCAGAAAACACTAACACTTGTTCAGAACGAAAGAAAGCACAGAGCCCCAGATTCTATGTTGTCCTGGAGAGCTTGCAGAGCACTGGGGAAAGGCAGGCAGAGAATTCCCTGCTAGCACCTTCTCTGTGCCTGTTCACATTGCTTCGCAGAATCGCTTTTGCGCAGAAAACACTAACACTTGTTCAGAATGAAAGAAAGCACAGAGCCCCAGATTCTATGTTGTCCTGGAGAGCTTGCAGAGCACTGGGGAAAGGCAGGCAGAGAATTCCTTGCTAGCACCTTCTCTGTGCCTGTGAAGCAGAAGTGTTCACATTGCTTCGCAAGAATCGCTTTTGTGCAGAAAACAGTAACACTTGTTCAGAAGGAAAGAAAGCACAGAGCCCCAGATTTTATGTTGTCCTGGAGAGCTTGCAGAGCACTGGGGAAAGGCAGGCAGAGAATTCCCTGCTAGCACCTTCTCTGTGCCTGTTCACATTGCTTCGCAGAATCGCTTTTGCGCAGAAAACAGTAACACTTGTTCAGAACGAAAGAAAGCACAGAGCCCCAGATTCTATGTTGTCCTGGAGAGCTTGCAGAGCACTGGGGAAAGGCAGGCAGAGAATTCCCTGCTAGCACCTTCTCTGTGCCTGTTCACATTGCTTCGCAGAATCGCTTTTGTGCAGAAAACAGTAACACTTGTTCAGAACGAAAGAAAGCACAGAGCCCCAGATTCTATGTTGTCCTGGAGAGCTTGCAGAGCACTGGGGAAAGGCAGGCAGAGAATTCCCTGCTAGCACCTTCTCTGTGCCTGGGAAGCAGAAGTGTTCACATTGCTTCGCAAGAATCGCTTTTGTGCAGAAAACAGTAACACTTGTTCAGAAGGAAAGAAAGCACAGAGCCCCAGATTCTATGTTGTCCTGGAGAGCTTGCAGAGCACTGGGGAAAGGCAGGCAGAGAATTCCTTGCTAGCACCTTCTCTGTGCCTGGGAAGCAGAAGTGTTCACATTGCTTCGCAGAATCGCTTTTGTGCAGAAAACAGTAACACTTGTTCAGAAGGAAAGAAAGCACAGAGCCCCAGATTTTATGTTGTCCTGGAGAGCTTGCAGAGCACTGGGGAAAGGCAGGCAGAGAATTCCCTGATAGCACCTTCTCTGTGCCTGTTCACATTGCTTCGCAGAATCGCTTTTGTGCAGAAAACAGTAACACTTGGTCAGAAGGAAAGAAAGCACAGAGCCCCAGATTCTATGTTGTCCTGGAGAGCTTGCAGAGCACTGGGGAAAGGCAGGCAGAGAATTCCCTGATAGCACCTTCTCTGTGCCTGGGAAGCAGAAGTGTTCACATTGCTTCGCAAGAAGCGCTTTTGTGCAGAAAACAGTAACACTTGTTCAGAAGGAAAGAAAGCACAGAGCCCCAGATTTTATGTTGTCCTGGAGAGCTTGCAGAGCACTGGGGAAAGGCAGGCAGAGAATTCCCTGATAGCACCTTCTCTGTGCCTGTTCACATTGCTTCGCAGAATCGCTTTTGCGCAGAAATCACTAACACTTGTTCAGAACGAAAGAAAGCACAGAGCCCCAGATTCTATGTTGTCCTGGAGAGCTTGCAGAGCACTGGGGAAAGGCAGGCAGAGAATTCCCTGCTAGCACCTTCTCTGTGCCTGGGAAGCAGAAGTGTTCACATTGCTTCGCAAGAATCGCTTTTGTGCAGAAAACAGTAACACTTGTTCAGAAGGAAAGAAAGCACAGAGCCCCAGATTTTATGTTGTCCTGGAGAGCTTGCAGAGCACTGGGGAAAGGCAGGCAGAGAATTCCTTGCTAGCACCTTCTCTGTGCCTGTTCACATTGCTTCGCAGAATCGCTTTTGTGCAGAAAACAGTAACACTTGTTCAGAACGAAAGAAAGCACAGAGCCCCAGATTCTATGTTGTCCTGGAGAGCTTGCAGAGCACTGGGGAAAGGCAGGCAGAGAATTCCTTGCTAGCACCTTCTCTGTGCCTGGGAAGCAGAAGTGTTCACATTGCTTCGCAAGAATCGCTTTTGTGCAGAAAAGAGTAACACTTGTTCAGAAGGAAAGAAAGCACAGAGCCCCAGATTCCATGTTGTCCTGGAGAGCTTGCAGAGCACTGGGGAAAGGCAGGCAGAGAATTCCCTGATAGCACCTTCTCTGTGCCTGGGAAGCAGAAGTGTTCACATTGCTTCGCAGAATCGCTTTTGTGCAGAAAACACTAACACTTGTTCAGAAGGAAAGAAAGCACAGAGCCCCAGATTTGCTGTTGTCCTGGAGAGCTTGCAGAGCACTGGGGAAAGGCAGGCAGAGAATTCCCTGATAGCACCTTCTCTGTGCCTGTTCACATTGCTTCGCAGAATCGCTTTTGTGCAGAAAACAGTAACACTTGTTCAGAAGGAAAGAAAGCACAGAGCCCCAGATTCTATGTTGTCCTGGAGAGCTTGCAGAGCACTGGGGAAAGGCAGGCAGAGAATTCCCTGCTAGCACCTTCTCTGTGCCTGTTCACATTGCTTAGCAGAATCGCTTTTGTGCAGAAAACACTAACACTTGTTCAGAACGAAAGAAAGCACAGAGCCCCAGATTTGCTGTTGTCCTGGAGAGCTTGCAGAGCACTGGGGAAAGGCAGGCAGAGAATTTCCTGCTAGCACCTTCTCTGTGCCTGGGAAGCAGAAGTGTTCACATTGCTTCGCAAGAATCGCTTTTGTGCAGAAAACACTAACACTTGTTCAGAAGGAATGAAAGCACAGAGCCCCAGATTTGCTGTTGTCCTGGAGAGCTTGCAGAGCACTGGGGAAAGGCAGGCAGAGAATTTCCTGATAGCACCTTCTCTGTGCCTGGGAAGCAGAAGTGTTCACATTGCTTCGCAGAATCGCTTTTGTGCAGAAAACAGTAACACTTGTTCAGAAGGAAAGAAAGCACAGAGCCCCAGATTCTATGTTGTCCTGGAGAGCTTGCAGAGCACTGGGGAAAGGCAGGCAGAGAATTCCTTGCTAGCACCTTCTCTGTGCCTGGGAAGCAGAAGTGTTCACATTGCTTCGCAGAATCGCTTTTGTGCAGAAAACAGTAACACTTGTTCAGAAGGAAAGAAAGCACAGAGCCCCAGATTCTATGTTGTCCTGGAGAGCTTGCAGAGCACTGGGGAAAGGCAGGCAGAGAATTCCCTGCTAGCACCTTCTCTGTGCCTGTTCACATTGCTTCGCAGAATCTCTTTTGCGCAGAAAACAGTAACACTTGTTCAGAAGGAAAGAAAGCACAGAGCCCCAGATTCTATGTTGTCCTGGAGAGCTTGCAGAGCACTGGGGAAAGGCAGGCAGAGAATTCCCTGCTAGCACCTTCTCTGTGCCTGTTCACATTGCTTCGCAGAATCGCTTTTGTGCAGAAAACAGTAACACTTGGTCCGAAGGAAAGAAAGCACAGAGCCCCAGATTCCATGTTGTCCTGGAGAGCTTGCAGAGCACTGGGGAAAGGCAGGCAGAGAATTCCCTGCTAGCACCTTCTCTGTGCCTGTTCACATTGCTTCGCAGAATCGCTTTTGTGCAGAAAACAGTAACACTTGGTCAGAAGGAAAGAAAGCACAGAGCCCCAGATTCTATGTTGTCCTGGAGAGCTTGCAGAGCACTGGGGAAAGGCAGGCAGAGAATTCCCTGCTAGCACCTTCTCTGTGCCTGTTCACATTGCTTCGCAGAATCGCTTTTGCGCAGAAAACATTAACACTTGTTCAGAACGAAAGAAAGCACAGAGCCCCAGATTCTATGTTGTCCTGGAGAGCTTGCAGAGCACTGGGGAAAGGCAGGCAGAGAATTCCTTGCTAGCACCTTCTCTGTGCCTGGGAAGCAGAAGTGTTCACATTGCTTTGCAAGAATCGCTTTTGTGCAGAAAACAGTAACACTTGTTCAGAAGGAAAGAAAGCACAGAGCCCCAGATTTTATGTTGTCCTGGAGAGCTTGCAGAGCACTGGGGAAAGGCAGGCAGAGAATTCCCTGCTAGCACCTTCTCTGTGCCTGTTCACATTGCTTCGCAGAATCGCTTTTGTGCAGAAAACAGTAACACTTGTTCAGAACGAAAGAAAGCACAGAGCCCCAGATTCTATGTTGTCCTGGAGAGCTTGCAGAGCACTGGGGAAAGGCAGGCAGAGAATTTCCTGCTAGCACCTTCTCTGTGCCTGGGAAGCAGAAGTGTTCACATTGCTTTGCAGAATCGCTTTTGTGCAGAAAACAGTAACACTTGTTCAGAACGAAAGAAAGCACAGAGCCCCAGATTCTATGTTGTCCTGGAGAGCTTGCAGAGCACTGGGGAAAGGCAGGCAGAGAATTCCTTGCTAGCACCTTCTCTGTGCCTGGGAAGCAGAAGTGTTCACATTGCTTCGCAGAATCGCTTTTGTGCAGAAAACACTAACACTTGTTCAGAACGAAAGAAAGCACAGAGCCCCAGATTCTATGTTGTCCTGGAGAGCTTGCAGAGCACTGGGGAAAGGCAGGCAGAGAATTCCCTGCTAGCACCTTCTCTGTGCCTGTTCACATTGCTTCGCAGAATCGCTTTTGCGCAGAAAACACTAATACTTGTTCAGAACGAAAGAAAGCACAGAGCCCCAGATTCTATGTTGTCCTGGAGAGCTTGCAGAGCACTGGGGAAAGGCAGGCAGAGAATTCCTTGCTAGCACCTTCTCTGTGCCTGGGAAGCAGAAGTGTTCACATTGCTTCGCAAGAAGCGCTTTTGTGCAGAAAACAGTAACACTTGTTCAGAAGGAAAGAAAGCACAGAGCCCCAGATTTTATGTTGTCCTGGAGAGCTTGCAGAGCACTGGGGAAAGGCAGGCAGAGAATTCCCTGCTAGCACCTTCTCTGTGCCTGTTCACATTGCTTCGCAGAATCGCTTTTGCGCAGAAATCACTAACACTTGTTCAGAACGAAAGAAAGCACAGAGCCCCAGATTCTATGTTGTCCTAGAGAGCTTGCAGAGCACTGGGGAAAGGCAGGCAGAGAATTCCTTGCTAGCACCTTCTCTGTGCCTGGGAAGCAGAAGTGTTCACATTGCTTCGCAGAATCGCTTTTGTGCAGAAAACACTAACACTTGTTCAGAAGGAAAGAAAGCACAGAGCCCCAGATTCTATGTTGTCCTGGAGAGCTTGCAGAGCACTGGGGAAAGGCAGGCAGAGAATTCCCTGCTAGCACCTTCTCTGTGCCTGTTCACATTGCTTCGCAGAATCGCTTTTGCGCAGAAAACACTAACACTTGTTCAGAAGGAAAGAAAGCACAGAGCCCCAGATTCTATGTTGTCCTGGAGAGCTTGCAGAGCACTGGGGAAAGGCAGGCAGAGAATTCCCTGCTAGCACCTTCTCTGTGCCTGTTCACATTGCTTCGCAGAATCGCTTTTGTGCAGAAAACAGTAACACTTGTTCAGAAGGAAAGAAAGCACAGAACCCCAGATTTTATGTTGTCCTGGAGAGCTTGCAGAGCACTGGGGAAAGGCAGGCAGAGAATTCCCTGCTAGCACCTTCTCTGTGCCTGTTCACATTGCTTCGCAGAATCGCTTTTGTGCAGAAAACAGTAACACTTGGTCCGAAGGAAAGAAAGCACAGAGCCCCAGATTCCATGTTGTCCTGGAGAGCTTGCAGAGCACTGGGGAAAGGCAGGCAGAGAATTCCTTGCTAGCACCTTCTCTGTGCCTGGGAAGCAGAAGTGTTCACATTGCTTCGCAAGAATCGCTTTTGTGCAGAAAACAGTAACACTTGTTCAGAAGGAAAGAAAGCACAGAACCCCAGATTTTATGTTGTCCTGGAGAGCTTGCAGAGCACTGGGGAAAGGCAGGCAGAGAATTCCCTGCTAGCACCTTCTCTGTGCCTGTTCACATTGCTTCGCAGAATCGCTTTTGTGCAGAAAACAGTAACACTTGGTCAGAAGGAAAGAAAGCACAGAGCCCCAGATTCTATGTTGTCCTGGAGAGCTTGCAGAGCACTGGGGAAAGGCAGGCAGAGAATTCCCTGCTAGCACCTTCTCTGTGCCTGTTCACATTGCTTCGCAGAATCGCTTTTGCGCAGAAAACATTAACACTTGTTCAGAACGAAAGAAAGCACAGAGCCCCAGATTCTATGTTGTCCTGGAGAGCTTGCAGAGCACTGGGGAAAGGCAGGCAGAGAATTCCTTGCTAGCACCTTCTCTGTGCCTGGGAAGCAGAAGTGTTCACATTGCTTTGCAAGAATCGCTTTTGTGCAGAAAACAGTAACACTTGTTCAGAAGGAAAGAAAGCACAGAGCCCCAGATTTGCTGTTGTCCTGGAGAGCTTGCAGAGCACTGGGGAAAGGCAGGCAGAGAATTCCCTGCTAGCACCTTCTCTGTGCCTGTTCACATTGCTTCGCAGAATCGCTTTTGTGCAGAAAACAGTAACACTTGTTCAGAACGAAAGAAAGCACAGAGCCCCAGATTCTATGTTGTCCTGGAGAGCTTGCAGAGCACTGGGGAAAGGCAGGCAGAGAATTTCCTGCTAGCACCTTCTCTGTGCCTGGGAAGCAGAAGTGTTCACATTGCTTTGCAGAATCGCTTTTGTGCAGAAAACAGTAACACTTGTTCAGAACGAAAGAAAGCACAGAGCCCCAGATTCTATGTTGTCCTGGAGAGCTTGCAGAGCACTGGGGAAAGGCAGGCAGAGAATTCCTTGCTAGCACCTTCTCTGTGCCTGGGAAGCAGAAGTGTTCACATTGCTTCGCAGAATCGCTTTTGTGCAGAAAACACTAACACTTGTTCAGAACGAAAGAAAGCACAGAGCCCCAGATTCTATGTTGTCCTGGAGAGCTTGCAGAGCACTGGGGAAAGGCAGGCAGAGAATTCCCTGCTAGCACCTTCTCTGTGCCTGTTCACATTGCTTCGCAGAATCGCTTTTGCGCAGAAAACACTAATACTTGTTCAGAACGAAAGAAAGCACAGAGCCCCAGATTCTATGTTGTCTTGGAGAGCTTGCAGAGCACTGGGGAAAGGCAGGCAGAGAATTCCTTGCTAGCACCTTCTCTGTGCCTGGGAAGCAGAAGTGTTCACATTGCTTCGCAAGAAGCGCTTTTGTGCAGAAAACAGTAACACTTGTTCAGAAGGAAAGAAAGCACAGAGCCCCAGATTTTATGTTGTCCTGGAGAGCTTGCAGAGCACTGGGGAAAGGCAGGCAGAGAATTCCCTGCTAGCACCTTCTCTGTGCCTGTTCACATTGCTTCGCAGAATCGCTTTTGCGCAGAAATCACTAACACTTGTTCAGAACGAAAGAAAGCACAGAGCCCCAGATTCTATGTTGTCCTGGAGAGCTTGCAGAGCACTGGGGAAAGGCAGGCAGAGAATTCCTTGCTAGCACCTTCTCTGTGCCTGGGAAGCAGAAGTGTTCACATTGCTTCGCAAGAATCGCTTTTGTGCAGAAAACAGTAACACTTGTTCAGAAGGAAAGAAAGCACAGAGCCCCAGATTTTATGTTGTCCTGGAGAGCTTGCAGAGCACTGGGGAAAGGCAGGCAGAGAATTCCCTGATAGCACCTTCTCTGTGCCTGTTCACATTGCTTCGCAGAATCGCTTTTGTGCAGAAAACAGTAACACTTGTTCAGAACGAAAGAAAGCACAGAGCCCCAGATTCTATGTTGTCCTGGAGAGCTTGCAGAGCACTGGGGAAAGGCAGGCAGAGAATTCCCTGCTAGCACCTTCTCTGTGCCTGGGAAGCAGAAGTGTTCACATTGCTTCGCAAGAATCGCTTTTGTGCAGAAAACAGTAACACTTGTTCAGAAGGAAAGAAAGCACAGAGCCCCAGATTCCATGTTGTCCTGGAGAGCTTGCAGAGCACTGGGGAAAGGCAGGCAGAGAATTCCCTGATAGCACCTTCTCTGTGCCTGGGAAGCAGAAGTGTTCACATTGCTTCGCAAGAATCGCTTTTGTGCAGAAAACAGTAACACTTGTTCAGAAGGAAAGAAAGCACAGAGCCCCAGATTTTATGTTGTCCTGGAGAGCTTGCAGAGCACTGGGGAAAGGCAGGCAGAGAATTCCCTGATAGCACCTTCTCTGTGCCTGTTCACATTGCTTCGCAGAATCGCTTTTGTGCAGAAAACAGTAACACTTGTTCAGAAGGAAAGAAAGCACAGAGCCCCAGATTCTATGTTGTCCTGGAGAGCTTGCAGAGCACTGGGGAAAGGCAGGCAGAGAATTCCCTGCTAGCACCTTCTCTGTGCCTGGGAAGCAGAAGTGTTCACATTGCTTCGCAAGAATCGCTTTTGTGCAGAAAACAGTAACACTTGTTCAGAACGAAAGAAAGCACAGAGCCCCAGATTCTATGTTGTCCTGGAGAGCTTGCAGAGCACTGGGGAAAGGCAGGCAGAGAATTCCCTGCTAGCACCTTCTCTGTGCCTGGGAAGAAGAAGTGTTCACATTGCTTCGCAAGAATCGCTTTTGTGCAGAAAACAGTAACACTTGTTCAGAAGGAAAGAAAGCACAGAGCCCCAGATTCCATGTTGTCCTGGAGAGCTTGCAGAGCACTGGGGAAAGGCAGGCAGAGAATTCCCTGATAGCACCTTCTCTGTGCCTGGGAAGCAGAAGTGTTCACATTGCTTCGCAGAATCGCTTTTGTGCAGAAAACAGTAACAGTTGTTCAGAAGGAAAGAAAGCACAGAGCCCCAGATTTTATGTTGTCCTGGAGAGCTTGCAGAGCACTGGGGAAAGGCAGGCAGAGAATTCCCTGCTAGCACCTTCTCTGTGCCTGTTCACATTGCTTCGCAGAATCGCTTTTGTGCAGAAAACAGTAACACTTGTTCAGAAGGAAAGAAAGCACAGAGCCCCAGATTCTATGTTGTCCTGGAGAGCTTGCAGAGCACTGGGGAAAGGCAGGCAGAGAATTCCCTGCTAGCACCTTCTCTGTGCCTGGGAAGCAGAAGTGTTCACATTGCTTCGCAAGAATCGCTTTTGTGCAGAAAACAGTAACACTTGTTCAGAAGGAAAGAAAGCACAGAGCCCCAGATTTTATGTTGTCCTGGAGAGCTTGCAGAGCACTGGGGAAAGGCAGACAGAGAATTCCCTGATAGCACCTTCTCTGTGCCTGTTCACATTGCTTCGCAGAATCGCTTTTGTTCAGAAAACAGTAACAATTGGTCAGAAGGAAAGAAAGCACAGAGCCCCATATTTTATGTATTCCTGGAGAACTTGCAGAGCACTGGGGAAAGGCAGGCAGAGAATTCCTTGCTAGCACCTTCTCTGTGCCTGGGAAGCAGAAGTGTTCACATTGCTTTGCAGAATCGCTTTTGTGCAGAAAACAGTAACACTTGTTCAGAACGAAAGAAAGCACAGAGCCCCAGATTTTATGTTGTCCTGGAGAGCTTGCAGAGCACTGGGGAAAGGCAGGCAGAGAATTCCCTGCTAGCACCTTCTCTGTGCCTGGGAAGCAGAAGTGTTCACATTGCTTCGCAAGAATCGCTTTTGTGCAGAAAACACTAACACTTGTTCAGAACGAAAGAAAGCACAGAGCCCCAGATTCTATGTTGTCCTGGAGAGCTTGCAGAGCACTGGGGAAAGGCAGGCAGAGAATTCCCTGCTAGCACCTTCTCTGTGCCTGTTCACATTGCTTCGCAGAATCGCTTTTGCGCAGAAAACACTAACACTTGTTCAGAATGAAAGAAAGCACAGAGCCCCAGATTCTATGTTGTCCTGGAGAGCTTGCAGAGCACTGGGGAAAGGCAGGCAGAGAATTCCTTGCTAGCACCTTCTCTGTGCCTGTGAAGCAGAAGTGTTCACATTGCTTCGCAAGAATCGCTTTTGTGCAGAAAACAGTAACACTTGTTCAGAAGGAAAGAAAGCACAGAGCCCCAGATTTTATGTTGTCCTGGAGAGCTTGCAGAGCACTGGGGAAAGGCAGGCAGAGAATTCCCTGCTAGCACCTTCTCTGTGCCTGTTCACATTGCTTCGCAGAATCGCTTTTGCGCAGAAAACAGTAACACTTGTTCAGAACGAAAGAAAGCACAGAGCCCCAGATTCTATGTTGTCCTGGAGAGCTTGCAGAGCACTGGGGAAAGGCAGGCAGAGAATTCCCTGCTAGCACCTTCTCTGTGCCTGTTCACATTGCTTCGCAGAATCGCTTTTGCGCAGAAAACAGTAACACTTGTTCAGAACGAAAGAAAGCACAGAGCCCCAGATTCTATGTTGTCCTGGAGAGCTTGCAGAGCACTGGGGAAAGGCAGGCAGAGAATTCCCTGCTAGCACCTTCTCTGTGCCTGGGAAGCAGAAGTGTTCACATTGCTTCGCAAGAATCGCTTTTGTGCAGAAAACAGTAACACTTGTTCAGAAGGAAAGAAAGCACAGAGCCCCAGATTCCATGTTGTCCTGGAGAGCTTGCAGAGCACTGGGGAAAGGCAGGCAGAGAATTCCCTGATAGCACCTTCTCTGTGCCTGGGAAGCAGAAGTGTTCACATTGCTTCGCAGAATCGCTTTTGTGCAGAAAACAGTAACAGTTGTTCAGAAGGAAAGAAAGCACAGAGCCCCAGATTTTATGTTGTCCTGGAGAGCTTGCAGAGCACTGGGGAAAGGCAGGCAGAGAATTCCCTGCTAGCACCTTCTCTGTGCCTGTTCACATTGCTTCGCAGAATCGCTTTTGTGCAGAAAACAGTAACACTTGTTCAGAAGGAAAGAAAGCACAGAGCCCCAGATTCTATGTTGTCCTGGAGAGCTTGCAGAGCACTGGGGAAAGGCAGGCAGAGAATTCCCTGCTAGCACCTTCTCTGTGCCTGGGAAGCAGAAGTGTTCACATTGCTTCGCAAGAATCGCTTTTGTGCAGAAAACAGTAACACTTGTTCAGAAGGAAAGAAAGCACAGAGCCCCAGATTTTATGTTGTCCTGGAGAGCTTGCAGAGCACTGGGGAAAGGCAGACAGAGAATTCCCTGATAGCACCTTCTCTGTGCCTGTTCACATTGCTTCGCAGAATCGCTTTTGTTCAGAAAACAGTAACAATTGGTCAGAAGGAAAGAAAGCACAGAGCCCCATATTTTATGTATTCCTGGAGAACTTGCAGAGCACTGGGGAAAGGCAGGCAGAGAATTCCTTGCTAGCACCTTCTCTGTGCCTGGGAAGCAGAAGTGTTCACATTGCTTTGCAGAATCGCTTTTGTGCAGAAAACAGTAACACTTGTTCAGAACGAAAGAAAGCACAGAGCCCCAGATTTTATGTTGTCCTGGAGAGCTTGCAGAGCACTGGGGAAAGGCAGGCAGAGAATTCCCTGCTAGCACCTTCTCTGTGCCTGGGAAGCAGAAGTGTTCACATTGCTTCGCAAGAATCGCTTTTGTGCAGAAAACACTAACACTTGTTCAGAACGAAAGAAAGCACAGAGCCCCAGATTCTATGTTGTCCTGGAGAGCTTGCAGAGCACTGGGGAAAGGCAGGCAGAGAATTCCCTGCTAGCACCTTCTCTGTGCCTGTTCACATTGCTTCGCAGAATCGCTTTTGCGCAGAAAACACTAACACTTGTTCAGAATGAAAGAAAGCACAGAGCCCCAGATTCTATGTTGTCCTGGAGAGCTTGCAGAGCACTGGGGAAAGGCAGGCAGAGAATTCCTTGCTAGCACCTTCTCTGTGCCTGTGAAGCAGAAGTGTTCACATTGCTTCGCAAGAATCGCTTTTGTGCAGAAAACAGTAACACTTGTTCAGAAGGAAAGAAAGCACAGAGCCCCAGATTTTATGTTGTCCTGGAGAGCTTGCAGAGCACTGGGGAAAGGCAGGCAGAGAATTCCCTGCTAGCACCTTCTCTGTGCCTGTTCACATTGCTTCGCAGAATCGCTTTTGCGCAGAAAACAGTAACACTTGTTCAGAACGAAAGAAAGCACAGAGCCCCAGATTCTATGTTGTCCTGGAGAGCTTGCAGAGCACTGGGGAAAGGCAGGCAGAGAATTCCCTGCTAGCACCTTCTCTGTGCCTGTTCACATTGCTTCGCAAGAATCGCTTTTGCGCAGAAAACAGTAACACTTGTTCAGAACGAAAGAAAGCACAGAGCCCCAGATTCTATGTTGTCCTGGAGAGCTTGCAGAGCACTGGGGAAAGGCAGGCAGAGAATTCCCTGCTAGCACCTTCTCTGTGCCTGGGAAGCAGAAGTGTTCACATTGCTTCGCAAGAATCGCTTTTGTGCAGAAAACAGTAACACTTGTTCAGAAGGAAAGAAAGCACAGAGCCCCAGATTCTATGTTGTCCTGGAGAGCTTGCAGAGCACTGGGGAAAGGCAGGCAGAGAATTCCTTGCTAGCACCTTCTCTGTGCCTGGGAAGCAGAAGTGTTCACATTGCTTCGCAAGAATCGCTTTTGTGCAGAAAACAGTAACACTTGTTCAGAAGGAAAGAAAGCACAGAACCCCAGATTTTATGTTGTCCTGGAGAGCTTGCAGAGCACTGGGGAAAGGCAGGCAGAGAATTCCCTGCTAGCACCTTCTCTGTGCCTGTTCACATTGCTTCGCAGAATCGCTTTTGTGCAGAAAACAGTAACACTTGGTCAGAAGGAAAGAAAGCACAGAGCCCCAGATTCTATGTTGTCCTGGAGAGCTTGCAGAGCACTGGGGAAAGGCAGGCAGAGAATTCCCTGCTAGCACCTTCTCTGTGCCTGTTCACATTGCTTCGCAGAATCGCTTTTGCGCAGAAAACATTAACACTTGTTCAGAACGAAAGAAAGCACAGAGCCCCAGATTCTATGTTGTCCTGGAGAGCTTGCAGAGCACTGGGGAAAGGCAGGCAGAGAATTCCTTGCTAGCACCTTCTCTGTGCCTGGGAAGCAGAAGTGTTCACATTGCTTTGCAAGAATCGCTTTTGTGCAGAAAACAGTAACACTTGTTCAGAAGGAAAGAAAGCACAGAGCCCCAGATTTGCTGTTGTCCTGGAGAGCTTGCAGAGCACTGGGGAAAGGCAGGCAGAGAATTCCCTGCTAGCACCTTCTCTGTGCCTGTTCACATTGCTTCGCAGAATCGCTTTTGTGCAGAAAACAGTAACACTTGTTCAGAACGAAAGAAAGCACAGAGCCCCAGATTCTATGTTGTCCTGGAGAGCTTGCAGAGCACTGGGGAAAGGCAGGCAGAGAATTCCCTGCTAGCACCTTCTCTGTGCCTGGGAAGCAGAAGTGTTCACATTGCTTTGCAGAATCGCTTTTGTGCAGAAAACAGTAACACTTGTTCAGAACGAAAGAAAGCACAGAGCCCCAGATTCTATGTTGTCCTGGAGAGCTTGCAGAGCACTGGGGAAAGGCAGGCAGAGAATTCCTTGCTAGCACCTTCTCTGTGCCTGGGAAGCAGAAGTGTTCACATTGCTTCGCAGAATCGCTTTTGTGCAGAAAACACTAACACTTGTTCAGAACGAAAGAAAGCACAGAGCCCCAGATTCTATGTTGTCCTGGAGAGCTTGCAGAGCACTGGGGAAAGGCAGGCAGAGAATTCCCTGCTAGCACCTTCTCTGTGCCTGTTCACATTGCTTCGCAGAATCGCTTTTGCGCAGAAAACACTAATACTTGTTCAGAACGAAAGAAAGCACAGAGCCCCAGATTCTATGTTGTCCTGGAGAGCTTGCAGAGCACTGGGGAAAGGCAGGCAGAGAATTCCTTGCTAGCACCTTCTCTGTGCCTGGGAAGCAGAAGTGTTCACATTGCTTCGCAAGAAGCGCTTTTGTGCAGAAAACAGTAACACTTGTTCAGAAGGAAAGAAAGCACAGAGCCCCAGATTTTATGTTGTCCTGGAGAGCTTGCAGAGCACTGGGGAAAGGCAGGCAGAGAATTCCCTGCTAGCACCTTCTCTGTGCCTGTTCACATTGCTTCGCAGAATCGCTTTTGCGCAGAAATCACTAACACTTGTTCAGAACGAAAGAAAGCACAGAGCCCCAGATTCTATGTTGTCCTGGAGAGCTTGCAGAGCACTGGGGAAAGGCAGGCAGAGAATTCCTTGCTAGCACCTTCTCTGTGCCTGGGAAGCAGAAGTGTTCACATTGCTTCGCAAGAATCGCTTTTGTGCAGAAAACAGTAACACTTGTTCAGAAGGAAAGAAAGCACAGAGCCCCAGATTTTATGTTGTCCTGGAGAGCTTGCAGAGCACTGGGGAAAGGCAGGCAGAGAATTCCCTGATAGCACCTTCTCTGTGCCTGTTCACATTGCTTCGCAGAATCGCTTTTGTGCAGAAAACAGTAACACTTGTTCAGAACGAAAGAAAGCACAGAGCCCCAGATTCTATGTTGTCCTGGAGAGCTTGCAGAGCACTGGGGAAAGGCAGGCAGAGAATTCCCTGCTAGCACCTTCTCTGTGCCTGGGAAGCAGAAGTGTTCACATTGCTTCGCAAGAATCGCTTTTGTGCAGAAAACAGTAACACTTGTTCAGAAGGAAAGAAAGCACAGAGCCCCAGATTCCATGTTGTCCTGGAGAGCTTGCAGAGCACTGGGGAAAGGCAGGCAGAGAATTCCCTGATAGCACCTTTTCTGTGCCTGGGAAGCAGAAGTGTTCACATTGCTTCGCAAGAATCGCTTTTGTGCAGAAAACAGTAACACTTGTTCAGAAGGAAAGAAAGCACAGAGCCCCAGATTTTATGTTGTCCTGGAGAGCTTGCAGAGCACTGGGGAAAGGCAGGCAGAGAATTCCCTGATAGCACCTTCTCTGTGCCTGTTCACATTGCTTCGCAGAATCGCTTTTGTGCAGAAAACAGTAACACTTGTTCAGAAGGAAAGAAAGCACAGAGCCCCAGATTCTATGTTGTCCTGGAGAGCTTGCAGAGCACTGGGGAAAGGCAGGCAGAGAATTCCCTGCTAGCACCTTCTCTGTGCCTGGGAAGCAGAAGTGTTCACATTGCTTCGCAAGAATCGCTTTTGTGCAGAAAACAGTAACACTTGTTCAGAACGAAAGAAAGCACAGAGCCCCAGATTCTATGTTGTCCTGGAGAGCTTGCAGAGCACTGGGGAAAGGCAGGCAGAGAATTCCCTGCTAGCACCTTCTCTGTGCCTGGGAAGCAGAAGTGTTCACATTGCTTCGCAAGAATCGCTTTTGTGCAGAAAACAGTAACACTTGTTCAGAAGGAAAGAAAGCACAGAGCCCCAGATTCCATGTTGTCCTGGAGAGCTTGCAGAGCACTGGGGAAAGGCAGGCAGAGAATTCCCTGATAGCACCTTCTCTGTGCCTGGGAAGCAGAAGTGTTCACATTGCTTCGCAGAATCGCTTTTGTGCAGAAAACACTAACACTTGTTCAGAAGGAAAGAAAGCACAGAGCCCCAGATTTTATGTTGTCCTGGAGAGCTTGCAGAGCACTGGGGAAAGGCAGGCAGAGAATTCCCTGCTAGCACCTTCTCTGTGCCTGTTCACATTGCTTCGCAGAATCGCTTTTGTGCAGAAAACAGTAACACTTGTTCAGAAGGAAAGAAAGCACAGAGCCCCAGATTCTATGTTGTCCTGGAGAGCTTGCAGAGCACTGGGGAAAGGCAGGCAGAGAATTCCCTGCTAGCACCTTCTCTGTGCCTGGGAAGCAGAAGTGTTCACATTGCTTCGCAAGAATCGCTTTTGTGCAGAAAACAGTAACACTTGTTCAGAAGGAAAGAAAGCACAGAGCCCCAGATTTTATGTTGTCCTGGAGAGCTTGCAGAGCACTGGGGAAAGGCAGACAGAGAATTCCCTGATAGCACCTTCTCTGTGCCTGTTCACATTGCTTCGCAGAATCGCTTTTGTTCAGAAAACAGTAACAATTGGTCAGAAGGAAAGAAAGCACAGAGCCCCATATTTTATGTATTCCTGGAGAACTTGCAGAGCACTGGGGAAAGGCAGGCAGAGAATTCCTTGCTAGCACCTTCTCTGTGCCTGGGAAGCAGAAGTGTTCACATTGCTTTGCAGAATCGCTTTTGTGCAGAAAACAGTAACACTTGTTCAGAACGAAAGAAAGCACAGAGCCCCAGATTTTATGTTGTCCTGGAGAGCTTGCAGAGCACTGGGGAAAGGCAGGCAGAGAATTCCCTGCTAGCACCTTCTCTGTGCCTGGGAAGCAGAAGTGTTCACATTGCTTCGCAAGAATCGCTTTTGTGCAGAAAACACTAACACTTGTTCAGAACGAAAGAAAGCACAGAGCCCCAGATTCTATGTTGTCCTGGAGAGCTTGCAGAGCACTGGGGAAAGGCAGGCAGAGAATTCCCTGCTAGCACCTTCTCTGTGCCTGTTCACATTGCTTCGCAGAATCGCTTTTGCGCAGAAAACACTAACACTTGTTCAGAATGAAAGAAAGCACAGAGCCCCAGATTCTATGTTGTCCTGGAGAGCTTGCAGAGCACTGGGGAAAGGCAGGCAGAGAATTCCTTGCTAGCACCTTCTCTGTGCCTGTGAAGCAGAAGTGTTCACATTGCTTCGCAAGAATCGCTTTTGTGCAGAAAACAGTAACACTTGTTCAGAAGGAAAGAAAGCACAGAGCCCCAGATTTTATGTTGTCCTGGAGAGCTTGCAGAGCACTGGGGAAAGGCAGGCAGAGAATTCCCTGCTAGCACCTTCTCTGTGCCTGTTCACATTGCTTCGCAGAATCGCTTTTGCGCAGAAAACAGTAACACTTGTTCAGAACGAAAGAAAGCACAGAGCCCCAGATTCTATGTTGTCCTGGAGAGCTTGCAGAGCACTGGGGAAAGGCAGGCAGAGAATTCCCTGCTAGCACCTTCTCTGTGCCTGTTCACATTGCTTCGCAGAATCGCTTTTGTGCAGAAAACAGTAACACTTGTTCAGAACGAAAGAAAGCACAGAGCCCCAGATTCTATGTTGTCCTGGAGAGCTTGCAGAGCACTGGGGAAAGGCAGGCAGAGAATTCCCTGCTAGCACCTTCTCTGTGCCTGGGAAGCAGGAGTGTTCACATTGCTTCGCAAGAATCGCTTTTGTGCAGAAAACAGTAACACTTGTTCAGAAGGAAAGAAAGCACAGAGCCCCAGATTCTATGTTGTCCTGGAGAGCTTGCAGAGCACTGGGGAAAGGCAGGCAGAGAATTCCTTGCTAGCACCTTCTCTGTGCCTGGGAAGCAGAAGTGTTCACATTGCTTCGCAGAATCGCTTTTGTGCAGAAAACAGTAACAGTTGTTCAGAAGGAAAGAAAGCACAGAGCCCCATATTTTATGTTGTCCTGGAGAGCTTGCAGAGCACTGGGGAAAGGCAGGCAGAGAATTCCCTGATAGCACCTTCTCTGTGCCTGTTCACATTGCTTCGCAGAATCGCTTTTGTGCAGAAAACAGTAACACTTGGTCAGAAGGAAAGAAAGCACAGAGCCCCAGATTCTATGTTGTCCTGGAGAGCTTGCAGAGCACTGGGGAAAGGCAGGCAGAGAATTCCCTGATAGCACCTTCTCTGTGCCTGGGAAGCAGAAGTGTTCACATTGCTTCGCAAGAAGCGCTTTTGTGCAGAAAACAGTAACACTTGTTCAGAAGGAAAGAAAGCACAGAGCCCCAGATTTTATGTTGTCCTGGAGAGCTTGCAGAGCACTGGGGAAAGGCAGGCAGAGAATTCCCTGATAGCACCTTCTCTGTGCCTGTTCACATTGCTTCGCAGAATCGCTTTTGCGCAGAAATCACTAACACTTGTTCAGAACGAAAGAAAGCACAGAGCCCCAGATTCTA
Organism: Strix aluco; assembly: GCF_031877795.1. Lineage (NCBI taxonomy): Eukaryota > Metazoa > Chordata > Aves > Strigiformes > Strigidae > Strix > Strix aluco. The sequence goes on from NW_027436642.1 coordinate 636,212, forward strand.
TGTTGTCCTGGAGAGCTTGCAGAGCACTGGGGAAAGGCAGGCAGAGAATTCCCTGCTAGCACCTTCTCTGTGCCTGGGAAGCAGAAGTGTTCACATTGCTTCGCAAGAATCGCTTTTGTGCAGAAAACAGTAACACTTGTTCAGAAGGAAAGAAAGCACAGAGCCCCAGATTTTATGTTGTCCTGGAGAGCTTGCAGAGCACTGGGGAAAGGCAGGCAGAGAATTCCTTGCTAGCACCTTCTCTGTGCCTGTTCACATTGCTTCGCAGAATCGCTTTTGTGCAGAAAACAGTAACACTTGTTCAGAACGAAAGAAAGCACAGAGCCCCAGATTCTATGTTGTCCTGGAGAGCTTGCAGAGCACTGGGGAAAGGCAGGCAGAGAATTCCCTGCTAGCACCTTCTCTGTGCCTGGGAAGCAGAAGTGTTCACATTGCTTCGCAAGAATCGCTTTTGTGCAGAAAAGAGTAACACTTGTTCAGAAGGAAAGAAAGCACAGAGCCCCAGATTCCATGTTGTCCTGGAGAGCTTGCAGAGCACTGGGGAAAGGCAGGCAGAGAATTCCCTGATAGCACCTTCTCTGTGCCTGGGAAGCAGAAGTGTTCACATTGCTTCGCAGAATCGCTTTTGTGCAGAAAACACTAACACTTGTTCAGAAGGAAAGAAAGCACAGAGCCCCAGATTTGCTGTTGTCCTGGAGAGCTTGCAGAGCACTGGGGAAAGGCAGGCAGAGAATTCCCTGATAGCACCTTCTCTGTGCCTGTTCACATTGCTTCGCAGAATCGCTTTTGTGCAGAAAACAGTAACACTTGTTCAGAAGGAAAGAAAGCACAGAGCCCCAGATTCTATGTTGTCCTGGAGAGCTTGCAGAGCACTGGGGAAAGGCAGGCAGAGAATTCCCTGCTAGCACCTTCTCTGTGCCTGGGAAGCAGAAGTGTTCACATTGCTTCGCAAGAATCGCTTTTGTGCAGAAAACAGTAACACTTGTTCAGAAGGAAAGAAAGCACAGAGCCCCAGATTTTATGTTGTCCTGGAGAGCTTGCAGAGCACTGGGGAAAGGCAGACAGAGAATTCCCTGATAGCACCTTCTCTGTGCCTGTTCACATTGCTTCGCAGAATCGCTTTTGCGCAGAAATCACTAACACTTGTTCAGAACGAAAGAAAGCACAGAGCCCCAGATTCTATGTTGTCCTGGAGAGCTTGCAGAGCACTGGGGAAAGGCAGGCAGAGAATTCCTTGCTAGCACCTTCTCTGTGCCTGGGAAGCAGAAGTGTTCACATTGGTTCGCAAGAAGCGCTTTTGTGCAGAAAACAGTAACACTAGTTCAGAAGGAAAGAAAGCACAGAGCCCCAGATTTTATGTTGTCCTGGAGAGCTTGCAGAGCACTGGGGAAAGGCAGGCAGAGAATTCCCTGCTAGCACCTTCTCTGTGCCTGTTCACATTGCTTCGCAGAATCGCTTTTGCGCAGAAATCACTAACACTTGTTCAGAACGAAAGAAAGCACAGAGCCCCAGATTCTATGTTGTCCTGGAGAGCTTGCAGAGCACTGGGGAAAGGCAGGCAGAGAATTCCTTGCTAGCACCTTCTCTGTGCCTGGGAAGCAGAAGTGTTCACATTGCTTCGCAAGAATCGCTTTTGTGCAGAAAACAGTAACACTTGTTCAGAAGGAAAGAAAGCACAGAGCCCCAGATTTTATGTTGTCCTGGAGAGCTTGCAGAGCACTGGGGAAAGGCAGGCAGAGAATTCCCTGATAGCACCTTCTCTGTGCCTGTTCACATTGCTTCGCAAGAATCGCTTTTGTGCAGAAAACAGTAACACTTGTTCAGAACGAAAGAAAGCACAGAGCCCCAGATTCTATGTTGTCCTGGAGAGCTTGCAGAGCACTGGGGAAAGGCAGGCAGAGAATTCCCTGCTAGCACCTTCTCTGTGCCTGGGAAGCAGAAGTGTTCACATTGCTTCGCAAGAATCGCTTTTGTGCAGAAAACAGTAACACTTGTTCAGAAGGAAAGAAAGCACAGAGCCCCAGATTCCATGTTGTCCTGGAGAGCTTGCAGAGCACTGGGGAAAGGCAGGCAGAGAATTCCCTGCTAGCACCTTCTCTGTGCCTGTTCACATTGCTTCGCAGAATCGCTTTTGCGCAGAAATCACTAACACTTGTTCAGAACGAAAGAAAGCACAGAGCCCCAGATTCTATGTTGTCCTGGAGAGCTTGCAGAGCACTGGGGAAAGGCAGGCAGAGAATTCCTTGCTAGCACCTTCTCTGTGCCTGGGAAGCAGAAGTGTTCACATTGCTTCGCAGAATCGCTTTTGTGCAGAAAACAGTAACAGTTGTTCAGAAGGAAAGAAAGCACAGAGCCCCAGATTTTATGTTGTCCTGGAGAGCTTGCAGAGCACTGGGGAAAGGCAGGCAGAGAATTCCCTGCTAGCACCTTCTCTGTGCCTGTTCACATTGCTTCGCAGAATCGCTTTTGTGCAGAAAACAGTAACACTTGTTCAGAAGGAAAGAAAGCACAGAGCCCCAGATTCTATGTTGTCCTGGAGAGCTTGCAGAGCACTGGGGAAAGGCAGGCAGAGAATTCCCTGCTAGCACCTTCTCTGTGCCTGGGAAGCAGAAGTGTTCACATTGCTTCGCAAGAATCGCTTTTGTGCAGAAAACAGTAACACTTGTTCAGAAGGAAAGAAAGCACAGAGCCCCAGATTTTATGTTGTCCTGGAGAGCTTGCAGAGCACTGGGGAAAGGCAGACAGAGAATTCCCTGATAGCACCTTCTCTGTGCCTGTTCACATTGCTTCGCAGAATCGCTTTTGTTCAGAAAACAGTAACAATTGGTCAGAAGGAAAGAAAGCACAGAGCCCCATATTTTATGTATTCCTGGAGAACTTGCAGAGCACTGGGGAAAGGCAGGCAGAGAATTCCTTGCTAGCACCTTCTCTGTGCCTGGGAAGCAGAAGTGTTCACATTGCTTTGCAGAATCGCTTTTGTGCAGAAAACAGTAACACTTGTTCAGAACGAAAGAAAGCACAGAGCCCCAGATTTTATGTTGTCCTGGAGAGCTTGCAGAGCACTGGGGAAAGGCAGGCAGAGAATTCCCTGCTAGCACCTTCTCTGTGCCTGGGAAGCAGAAGTGTTCACATTGCTTCGCAAGAATCGCTTTTGTGCAGAAAACACTAACACTTGTTCAGAACGAAAGAAAGCACAGAGCCCCAGATTCTATGTTGTCCTGGAGAGCTTGCAGAGCACTGGGGAAAGGCAGGCAGAGAATTCCCTGCTAGCACCTTCTCTGTGCCTGTTCACATTGCTTCGCAGAATCGCTTTTGCGCAGAAAACACTAACACTTGTTCAGAATGAAAGAAAGCACAGAGCCCCAGATTCTATGTTGTCCTGGAGAGCTTGCAGAGCACTGGGGAAAGGCAGGCAGAGAATTCCTTGCTAGCACCTTCTCTGTGCCTGTGAAGCAGAAGTGTTCACATTGCTTCGCAAGAATCGCTTTTGTGCAGAAAACAGTAACACTTGTTCAGAAGGAAAGAAAGCACAGAGCCCCAGATTTTATGTTGTCCTGGAGAGCTTGCAGAGCACTGGGGAAAGGCAGGCAGAGAATTCCCTGCTAGCACCTTCTCTGTGCCTGTTCACATTGCTTCGCAGAATCGCTTTTGCGCAGAAAACAGTAACACTTGTTCAGAACGAAAGAAAGCACAGAGCCCCAGATTCTATGTTGTCCTGGAGAGCTTGCAGAGCACTGGGGAAAGGCAGGCAGAGAATTCCCTGCTAGCACCTTCTCTGTGCCTGTTCACATTGCTTCGCAGAATCGCTTTTGCGCAGAAAACAGTAACACTTGTTCAGAACGAAAGAAAGCACAGAGCCCCAGATTCTATGTTGTCCTGGAGAGCTTGCAGAGCACTGGGGAAAGGCAGGCAGAGAATTCCCTGCTAGCACCTTCTCTGTGCCTGGGAAGCAGAAGTGTTCACATTGCTTCGCAAGAATCGCTTTTGTGCAGAAAACAGTAACACTTGTTCAGAAGGAAAGAAAGCACAGAGCCCCAGATTCTATGTTGTCCTGGAGAGCTTGCAGAGCACTGGGGAAAGGCAGGCAGAGAATTCCTTGCTAGCACCTTCTCTGTGCCTGGGAAGCAGAAGTGTTCACATTGCTTCGCAAGAATCGCTTTTGTGCAGAAAACAGTAACACTTGTTCAGAAGGAAAGAAAGCACAGAACCCCAGATTTTATGTTGTCCTGGAGAGCTTGCAGAGCACTGGGGAAAGGCAGGCAGAGAATTCCCTGCTAGCACCTTCTCTGTGCCTGTTCACATTGCTTCGCAGAATCGCTTTTGTGCAGAAAACAGTAACACTTGGTCAGAAGGAAAGAAAGCACAGAGCCCCAGATTCTATGTTGTCCTGGAGAGCTTGCAGAGCACTGGGGAAAGGCAGGCAGAGAATTCCCTGCTAGCACCTTCTCTGTGCCTGTTCACATTGCTTCGCAGAATCGCTTTTGCGCAGAAAACATTAACACTTGTTCAGAACGAAAGAAAGCACAGAGCCCCAGATTCTATGTTGTCCTGGAGAGCTTGCAGAGCACTGGGGAAAGGCAGGCAGAGAATTCCTTGCTAGCACCTTCTCTGTGCCTGGGAAGCAGAAGTGTTCACATTGCTTTGCAAGAATCGCTTTTGTGCAGAAAACAGTAACACTTGTTCAGAAGGAAAGAAAGCACAGAGCCCCAGATTTGCTGTTGTCCTGGAGAGCTTGCAGAGCACTGGGGAAAGGCAGGCAGAGAATTCCCTGCTAGCACCTTCTCTGTGCCTGTTCACATTGCTTCGCAGAATCGCTTTTGTGCAGAAAACAGTAACACTTGTTCAGAACGAAAGAAAGCACAGAGCCCCAGATTCTATGTTGTCCTGGAGAGCTTGCAGAGCACTGGGGAAAGGCAGGCAGAGAATTTCCTGCTAGCACCTTCTCTGTGCCTGGGAAGCAGAAGTGTTCACATTGCTTTGCAGAATCGCTTTTGTGCAGAAAACAGTAACACTTGTTCAGAACGAAAGAAAGCACAGAGCCCCAGATTCTATGTTGTCCTGGAGAGCTTGCAGAGCACTGGGGAAAGGCAGGCAGAGAATTCCTTGCTAGCACCTTCTCTGTGCCTGGGAAGCAGAAGTGTTCACATTGCTTCGCAGAATCGCTTTTGTGCAGAAAACACTAACACTTGTTCAGAACGAAAGAAAGCACAGAGCCCCAGATTCTATGTTGTCCTGGAGAGCTTGCAGAGCACTGGGGAAAGGCAGGCAGAGAATTCCCTGCTAGCACCTTCTCTGTGCCTGTTCACATTGCTTCGCAGAATCGCTTTTGCGCAGAAAACACTAATACTTGTTCAGAACGAAAGAAAGCACAGAGCCCCAGATTCTATGTTGTCCTGGAGAGCTTGCAGAGCACTGGGGAAAGGCAGGCAGAGAATTCCTTGCTAGCACCTTCTCTGTGCCTGGGAAGCAGAAGTGTTCACATTGCTTCGCAAGAAGCGCTTTTGTGCAGAAAACAGTAACACTTGTTCAGAAGGAAAGAAAGCACAGAGCCCCAGATTTTATGTTGTCCTGGAGAGCTTGCAGAGCACTGGGGAAAGGCAGGCAGAGAATTCCCTGCTAGCACCTTCTCTGTGCCTGTTCACATTGCTTCGCAGAATCGCTTTTGCGCAGAAATCACTAACACTTGTTCAGAACGAAAGAAAGCACAGAGCCCCAGATTCTATGTTGTCCTGGAGAGCTTGCAGAGCACTGGGGAAAGGCAGGCAGAGAATTCCTTGCTAGCACCTTCTCTGTGCCTGGGAAGCAGAAGTGTTCACATTGCTTCGCAAGAATCGCTTTTGTGCAGAAAACAGTAACACTTGTTCAGAAGGAAAGAAAGCACAGAGCCCCAGATTTTATGTTGTCCTGGAGAGCTTGCAGAGCACTGGGGAAAGGCAGGCAGAGAATTCCCTGATAGCACCTTCTCTGTGCCTGTTCACATTGCTTCGCAGAATCGCTTTTGTGCAGAAAACAGTAACACTTGTTCAGAACGAAAGAAAGCACAGAGCCCCAGATTCTATGTTGTCCTGGAGAGCTTGCAGAGCACTGGGGAAAGGCAGGCAGAGAATTCCCTGCTAGCACCTTCTCTGTGCCTGGGAAGCAGAAGTGTTCACATTGCTTCGCAAGAATCGCTTTTGTGCAGAAAACAGTAACACTTGTTCAGAAGGAAAGAAAGCACAGAGCCCCAGATTCCATGTTGTCCTGGAGAGCTTGCAGAGCACTGGGGAAAGGCAGGCAGAGAATTCCCTGATAGCACCTTTTCTGTGCCTGGGAAGCAGAAGTGTTCACATTGCTTCGCAAGAATCGCTTTTGTGCAGAAAACAGTAACACTTGTTCAGAAGGAAAGAAAGCACAGAGCCCCAGATTTTATGTTGTCCTGGAGAGCTTGCAGAGCACTGGGGAAAGGCAGGCAGAGAATTCCCTGATAGCACCTTCTCTGTGCCTGTTCACATTGCTTCGCAGAATCGCTTTTGTGCAGAAAACAGTAACACTTGTTCAGAAGGAAAGAAAGCACAGAGCCCCAGATTCTATGTTGTCCTGGAGAGCTTGCAGAGCACTGGGGAAAGGCAGGCAGAGAATTCCCTGCTAGCACCTTCTCTGTGCCTGGGAAGCAGAAGTGTTCACATTGCTTCGCAAGAATCGCTTTTGTGCAGAAAACAGTAACACTTGTTCAGAACGAAAGAAAGCACAGAGCCCCAGATTCTATGTTGTCCTGGAGAGCTTGCAGAGCACTGGGGAAAGGCAGGCAGAGAATTCCCTGCTAGCACCTTCTCTGTGCCTGGGAAGCAGAAGTGTTCACATTGCTTCGCAAGAATCGCTTTTGTGCAGAAAACAGTAACACTTGTTCAGAAGGAAAGAAAGCACAGAGCCCCAGATTCCATGTTGTCCTGGAGAGCTTGCAGAGCACTGGGGAAAGGCAGGCAGAGAATTCCCTGATAGCACCTTCTCTGTGCCTGGGAAGCAGAAGTGTTCACATTGCTTCGCAGAATCGCTTTTGTGCAGAAAACACTAACACTTGTTCAGAAGGAAAGAAAGCACAGAGCCCCAGATTTTATGTTGTCCTGGAGAGCTTGCAGAGCACTGGGGAAAGGCAGGCAGAGAATTCCCTGCTAGCACCTTCTCTGTGCCTGTTCACATTGCTTCGCAGAATCGCTTTTGTGCAGAAAACAGTAACACTTGTTCAGAAGGAAAGAAAGCACAGAGCCCCAGATTCTATGTTGTCCTGGAGAGCTTGCAGAGCACTGGGGAAAGGCAGGCAGAGAATTCCCTGCTAGCACCTTCTCTGTGCCTGGGAAGCAGAAGTGTTCACATTGCTTCGCAAGAATCGCTTTTGTGCAGAAAACAGTAACACTTGTTCAGAAGGAAAGAAAGCACAGAGCCCCAGATTTTATGTTGTCCTGGAGAGCTTGCAGAGCACTGGGGAAAGGCAGACAGAGAATTCCCTGATAGCACCTTCTCTGTGCCTGTTCACATTGCTTCGCAGAATCGCTTTTGTTCAGAAAACAGTAACAATTGGTCAGAAGGAAAGAAAGCACAGAGCCCCATATTTTATGTATTCCTGGAGAACTTGCAGAGCACTGGGGAAAGGCAGGCAGAGAATTCCTTGCTAGCACCTTCTCTGTGCCTGGGAAGCAGAAGTGTTCACATTGCTTTGCAGAATCGCTTTTGTGCAGAAAACAGTAACACTTGTTCAGAACGAAAGAAAGCACAGAGCCCCAGATTTTATGTTGTCCTGGAGAGCTTGCAGAGCACTGGGGAAAGGCAGGCAGAGAATTCCCTGCTAGCACCTTCTCTGTGCCTGGGAAGCAGAAGTGTTCACATTGCTTCGCAAGAATCGCTTTTGTGCAGAAAACACTAACACTTGTTCAGAACGAAAGAAAGCACAGAGCCCCAGATTCTATGTTGTCCTGGAGAGCTTGCAGAGCACTGGGGAAAGGCAGGCAGAGAATTCCCTGCTAGCACCTTCTCTGTGCCTGTTCACATTGCTTCGCAGAATCGCTTTTGCGCAGAAAACACTAACACTTGTTCAGAATGAAAGAAAGCACAGAGCCCCAGATTCTATGTTGTCCTGGAGAGCTTGCAGAGCACTGGGGAAAGGCAGGCAGAGAATTCCTTGCTAGCACCTTCTCTGTGCCTGTGAAGCAGAAGTGTTCACATTGCTTCGCAAGAATCGCTTTTGTGCAGAAAACAGTAACACTTGTTCAGAAGGAAAGAAAGCACAGAGCCCCAGATTTTATGTTGTCCTGGAGAGCTTGCAGAGCACTGGGGAAAGGCAGGCAGAGAATTCCCTGCTAGCACCTTCTCTGTGCCTGTTCACATTGCTTCGCAGAATCGCTTTTGCGCAGAAAACAGTAACACTTGTTCAGAACGAAAGAAAGCACAGAGCCCCAGATTCTATGTTGTCCTGGAGAGCTTGCAGAGCACTGGGGAAAGGCAGGCAGAGAATTCCCTGCTAGCACCTTCTCTGTGCCTGTTCACATTGCTTCGCAGAATCGCTTTTGTGCAGAAAACAGTAACACTTGTTCAGAACGAAAGAAAGCACAGAGCCCCAGATTCTATGTTGTCCTGGAGAGCTTGCAGAGCACTGGGGAAAGGCAGGCAGAGAATTCCCTGCTAGCACCTTCTCTGTGCCTGGGAAGCAGAAGTGTTCACATTGCTTCGCAAGAATCGCTTTTGTGCAGAAAACAGTAACACTTGTTCAGAAGGAAAGAAAGCACAGAGCCCCAGATTCTATGTTGTCCTGGAGAGCTTGCAGAGCACTGGGGAAAGGCAGGCAGAGAATTCCTTGCTAGCACCTTCTCTGTGCCTGGGAAGCAGAAGTGTTCACATTGCTTCGCAGAATCGCTTTTGTGCAGAAAACAGTAACAGTTGTTCAGAAGGAAAGAAAGCACAGAGCCCCATATTTTATGTTGTCCTGGAGAGCTTGCAGAGCACTGGGGAAAGGCAGGCAGAGAATTCCCTGATAGCACCTTCTCTGTGCCTGTTCACATTGCTTCGCAGAATCGCTTTTGTGCAGAAAACAGTAACACTTGGTCAGAAGGAAAGAAAGCACAGAGCCCCAGATTCTATGTTGTCCTGGAGAGCTTGCAGAGCACTGGGGAAAGGCAGGCAGAGAATTCCCTGATAGCACCTTCTCTGTGCCTGGGAAGCAGAAGTGTTCACATTGCTTCGCAAGAAGCGCTTTTGTGCAGAAAACAGTAACACTTGTTCAGAAGGAAAGAAAGCACAGAGCCCCAGATTTTATGTTGTCCTGGAGAGCTTGCAGAGCACTGGGGAAAGGCAGGCAGAGAATTCCCTGATAGCACCTTCTCTGTGCCTGTTCACATTGCTTCGCAGAATCGCTTTTGCGCAGAAATCACTAACACTTGTTCAGAAGGAAAGAAAGCACAGAGCCCCAGATTTGCTGTTGTCCTGGAGAGCTTGCAGAGCACTGGGGAAAGGCAGGCAGAGAATTCCCTGCTAGCACCTTCTCTGTGCCTGGGAAGCAGAAGTGTTCACATTGCTTCGCAAGAATCGCTTTTGTGCAGAAAACAGTAACACTTGTTCAGAAGGAAAGAAAGCACAGAGCCCCAGATTTTATGTTGTCCTGGAGAGCTTGCAGAGCACTGGGGAAAGGCAGGCAGAGAATTCCTTGCTAGCACCTTCTCTGTGCCTGTTCACATTGCTTCGCAGAATCGCTTTTGTGCAGAAAACAGTAACACTTGTTCAGAACGAAAGAAAGCACAGAGCCCCAGATTCTATGTTGTCCTGGAGAGCTTGCAGAGCACTGGGGAAAGGCAGGCAGAGAATTCCCTGCTAGCACCTTCTCTGTGCCTGGGAAGCAGAAGTGTTCACATTGCTTCGCAAGAATCGCTTTTGTGCAGAAAAGAGTAACACTTGTTCAGAAGGAAAGAAAGCACAGAGCCCCAGATTCCATGTTGTCCTGGAGAGCTTGCAGAGCACTGGGGAAAGGCAGGCAGAGAATTCCCTGATAGCACCTTCTCTGTGCCTGGGAAGCAGAAGTGTTCACATTGCTTCGCAGAATCGCTTTTGTGCAGAAAACACTAACACTTGTTCAGAAGGAAAGAAAGCACAGAGCCCCAGATTTGCTGTTGTCCTGGAGAGCTTGCAGAGCACTGGGGAAAGGCAGGCAGAGAATTCCCTGATAGCACCTTCTCTGTGCCTGTTCACATTGCTTCGCAGAATCGCTTTTGTGCAGAAAACAGTAACACTTGTTCAGAAGGAAAGAAAGCACAGAGCCCCAGATTCTATGTTGTCCTGGAGAGCTTGCAGAGCACTGGGGAAAGGCAGGCAGAGAATTCCCTGCTAGCACCTTCTCTGTGCCTGGGAAGCAGAAGTGTTCACATTGCTTCGCAAGAATCGCTTTTGTGCAGAAAACAGTAACACTTGTTCAGAAGGAAAGAAAGCACAGAGCCCCAGATTTTATGTTGTCCTGGAGAGCTTGCAGAGCACTGGGGAAAGGCAGACAGAGAATTCCCTGATAGCACCTTCTCTGTGCCTGTTCACATTGCTTCGCAGAATCGCTTTTGCGCAGAAATCACTAACACTTGTTCAGAACGAAAGAAAGCACAGAGCCCCAGATTCTATGTTGTCCTGGAGAGCTTGCAGAGCACTGGGGAAAGGCAGGCAGAGAATTCCTTGCTAGCACCTTCTCTGTGCCTGGGAAGCAGAAGTGTTCACATTGGTTCGCAAGAAGCGCTTTTGTGCAGAAAACAGTAACACTAGTTCAGAAGGAAAGAAAGCACAGAGCCCCAGATTTTATGTTGTCCTGGAGAGCTTGCAGAGCACTGGGGAAAGGCAGGCAGAGAATTCCCTGCTAGCACCTTCTCTGTGCCTGTTCACATTGCTTCGCAGAATCGCTTTTGCGCAGAAATCACTAACACTTGTTCAGAACGAAAGAAAGCACAGAGCCCCAGATTCTATGTTGTCCTGGAGAGCTTGCAGAGCACTGGGGAAAGGCAGGCAGAGAATTCCTTGCTAGCACCTTCTCTGTGCCTGGGAAGCAGAAGTGTTCACATTGCTTCGCAAGAATCGCTTTTGTGCAGAAAACAGTAACACTTGTTCAGAAGGAAAGAAAGCACAGAGCCCCAGATTTTATGTTGTCCTGGAGAGCTTGCAGAGCACTGGGGAAAGGCAGGCAGAGAATTCCCTGATAGCACCTTCTCTGTGCCTGTTCACATTGCTTCGCAAGAATCGCTTTTGTGCAGAAAACAGTAACACTTGTTCAGAACGAAAGAAAGCACAGAGCCCCAGATTCTATGTTGTCCTGGAGAGCTTGCAGAGCACTGGGGAAAGGCAGGCAGAGAATTCCCTGCTAGCACCTTCTCTGTGCCTGGGAAGCAGAAGTGTTCACATTGCTTCGCAAGAATCGCTTTTGTGCAGAAAACAGTAACACTTGTTCAGAAGGAAAGAAAGCACAGAGCCCCAGATTCCATGTTGTCCTGGAGAGCTTGCAGAGCACTGGGGAAAGGCAGGCAGAGAATTCCCTGCTAGCACCTTCTCTGTGCCTGTTCACATTGCTTCGCAGAATCGCTTTTGCGCAGAAATCACTAACACTTGTTCAGAACGAAAGAAAGCACAGAGCCCCAGATTCTATGTTGTCCTGGAGAGCTTGCAGAGCACTGGGGAAAGGCAGGCAGAGAATTCCTTGCTAGCACCTTCTCTGTGCCTGGGAAGCAGAAGTGTTCACATTGCTTCGCAAGAATCGCTTTTGTGCAGAAAACAGTAACACTTGTTCAGAAGGAAAGAAAGCACAGAGCCCCAGATTTTATGTTGTCCTGGAGAGCTTGCAGAGCACTGGGGAAAGGCAGGCAGAGAATTCCCTGATAGCACCTTCTCTGTGCCTGTTCACATTGCTTCGCAGAATCGCTTTTGTGCAGAAAACAGTAACACTTATTCAGAACGAAAGAAAGCACAGAGCCCCAGATTCTATGTTGTCCTGGAGAGCTTGCAGAGCACTGGGGAAAGGCAGGCAGAGAATTCCCTGCTAGCACCTTCTCTGTGCCTGGGAAGCAGAAGTGTTCACATTGCTTCGCAAGAATCGCTTTTGTGCAGAAAACAGTAACACTTGTTCAGAAGGAAAGAAAGCACAGAGCCCCAGATTCCATGTTGTCCTGGAGAGCTTGCAGAGCACTGGGGAAAGGCAGGCAGAGAATTCCCTGATAGCACCTTCTCTGTGCCTGGGAAGCAGAAGTGTTCACATTGCTTCGCAAGAATCGCTTTTGTGCAGAAAACAGTAACACTTGTTCAGAAGGAAAGAAAGCACAGAGCCCCAGATTTTATGTTGTCCTGGAGAGCTTGCAGAGCACTGGGGAAAGGCAGGCAGAGAATTCCCTGATAGCACCTTCTCTGTGCCTGTTCACATTGCTTCGCAGAATCGCTTTTGTGCAGAAAACAGTAACACTTGTTCAGAAGGAAAGAAAGCACAGAGCCCCAGATTCTATGTTGTCCTGGAGAGCTTGCAGAGCACTGGGGAAAGGCAGGCAGAGAATTCCCTGCTAGCACCTTCTCTGTGCCTGGGAAGCAGAAGTGTTCACATTGCTTCGCAAGAATCGCTTTTGTGCAGAAAACAGTAACACTTGTTCAGAAGGAAAGAAAGCACAGAGCCCCAGATTCTATGTTGTCCTGGAGAGCTTGCAGAGCACTGGGGAAAGGCAGGCAGAGAATTCCCTGCTAGCACCTTCTCTGTGCCTGGGAAGCAGAAGTGTTCACATTGCTTCGCAAGAATCGCTTTTGTGCAGAAAACAGTAACACTTGTTCAGAAGGAAAGAAAGCACAGAGCCCCAGATTCCATGTTGTCCTGGAGAGCTTGCAGAGCACTGGGGAAAGGCAGGCAGAGAATTCCCTGATAGCACCTTCTCTGTGCCTGGGAAGCAGAAGTGTTCACATTGCTTCGCAGAATCGCTTTTGTGCAGAAAACAGTAACACTTGTTCAGAAGGAAAGAAAGCACAGAGCCCCAGATTTTATGTTGTCCTGGAGAGCTTGCAGAGCACTGGGGAAAGGCAGGCAGAGAATTCCCTGATAGCACCTTCTCTGTGCCTGTTCACATTGCTTCGCAAGAATCGCTTTTGTGCAGAAAACAGTAACACTTGTTCAGAACGAAAGAAAGCACAGAGCCCCAGATTCTATGTTGTCCTGGAGAGCTTGCAGAGCACTGGGGAAAGGCAGGCAGAGAATTCCCTGCTAGCACCTTCTCTGTGCCTGGGAAGCAGAAGTGTTCACATTGCTTCGCAAGAATCGCTTTTGTGCAGAAAACAGTAACACTTGTTCAGAAGGAAAGAAAGCACAGAGCCCCAGATTTTATGTTGTCCTGGAGAGCTTGCAGAGCACTGGGGAAAGGCAGGCAGAGAATTCCCTGCTAGCACCTTCTCTGTGCCTGTTCACATTGCTTCGCAGAATCGCTTTTGTGCAGAAAACAGTAACACTTGTTCAGAAGGAAAGAAAGCACAGAGCCCCAGATTCTATGTTGTCCTGGAGAGCTTGCAGAGCACTGGGGAAAGGCAGGCAGAGAATTCCCTGCTAGCACCTTCTCTGTGCCTGGGAAGCAGAAGTGTTCACATTGCTTCGCAAGAATCGCTTTTGTGCAGAAAACAGTAACACTTGTTCAGAAGGAAAGAAAGCACAGAGCCCCAGATTTTATGTTGTCCTGGAGAGCTTGCAGAGCACTGGGGAAAGGCAGACAGAGAATTCCCTGATAGCACCTTCTCTGTGCCTGTTCACATTGCTTCGCAGAATCGCTTTTGTTCAGAAAACAGTAACAATTGGTCAGAAGGAAAGAAAGCACAGAGCCCCATATTTTATGTAGTCCTGGAGAGCTTGCAGATCACTGGGGAAAGGCAGGCAGAGAATTCCTTGCTAGCACCTTCTCTGTGCCTGGGAAGCAGAAGTGTTCACATTGCTTTGCAGAATCGCTTTTGTGCAGAAAACAGTAACACTTGTTCAGAACGAAAGAAAGCACAGAGCCCCAGATTTTATGTTGTCCTGGAGAGCTTGCAGAGCACTGGGGAAAGGCAGGCAGAGAATTCCCTGCTAGCACCTTCTCTGTGCCTGGGAAGCAGAAGTGTTCACATTGCTTCGCAAGAATCGCTTTTGTGCAGAAAACAGTAACACTTGTTCAGAAGGAAAGAAAGCACAGAGCCCCAGATTTTATGTTGTCCTGGAGAGCTTGCAGAGCACTGGGGAAAGGCAGGCAGAGAATTCCCTGATAGCACCTTCTCTGTGCCTGTTCACATTGCTTCGCAGAATCGCTTTTGTGCAGAAAACAGTAACACTTGTTCAGAAGGAAAGAAAGCACAGAGCCCCAGATTCTATGTTGTCCTGGAGAGCTTGCAGAGCACTGGGGAAAGGCAGGCAGAGAATTCCCTGCTAGCACCTTCTCTGTGCCTGGGAAGCAGAAGTGTTCACATTGCTTCGCAAGAATCGCTTTTGTGCAGAAAACAGTAACACTTGTTCAGAAGGAAAGAAAGCACAGAGCCCCAGATTCCATGTTGTCCTGGAGAGCTTGCAGAGCACTGGGGAAAGGCAGGCAGAGAATTCCCTGATAGCACCTTCTCTGTGCCTGGGAAGCAGAAGTGTTCACATTGCTTCGCAAGAATCGCTTTTGTGCAGAAAACAGTAACACTTGTTCAGAAGGAAAGAAAGCACAGAGCCCCAGATTTTATGTTGTCCTGGAGAGCTTGCAGAGCACTGGGGAAAGGCAGGCAGAGAATTCCCTGCTAGCACCTTCTCTGTGCCTGTTCACATTGCTTCGCAGAATCGCTTTTGTGCAGAAAACAGTAACACTTGTTCAGAAGGAAAGAAAGCACAGAGCCCCAGATTCTATGTTGTCCTGGAGAGCTTGCAGAGCACTGGGGAAAGGCAGGCAGAGAATTCCCTGCTAGCACCTTCTCTGTGCCTGGGAAGCAGAAGTGTTCACATTGCTTCGCAAGAATCGCTTTTGTGCAGAAAACAGTAACACTTGTTCAGAACGAAAGAAAGCACAGAGCCCCAGATTCTATGTTGTCCTGGAGAGCTTGCAGAGCACTGGGGAAAGGCAGGCAGAGAATTCCCTGCTAGCACCTTCTCTGTGCCTGGGAAGCAGAAGTGTTCACATTGCTTCGCAAGAATCGCTTTTGTGCAGAAAACACTAACACTTGTTCAGAAGGAAAGAAAGCACAGAGCCCCAGATTCCATGTTGTCCTGGAGAGCTTGCAGAGCACTGGGGAAAGGCAGGCAGAGAATTCCCTGATAGCACCTTCTCTGTGCCTGGGAAGCAGAAGTGTTCACATTGCTTCGCAGAATCGCTTTTGTGCAGAAAACAGTAACACTTGTTCAGAAGGAAAGAAAGCACAGAGCCCCAGATTTTATGTTGTCCTGGAGAGCTTGCAGAGCACTGGGGAAAGGCAGGCAGAGAATTCCCTGATAGCACCTTCTCTGTGCCTGTTCACATTGCTTCGCAAGAATCGCTTTTGTGCAGAAAACAGTAACACTTGTTCAGAACGAAAGAAAGCACAGAGCCCCAGATTCTATGTTGTCCTGGAGAGCTTGCAGAGCACTGGGGAAAGGCAGGCAGAGAATTCCCTGCTAGCACCTTCTCTGTGCCTGGGAAGCAGAAGTGTTCACATTGCTTCGCAAGAATCGCTTTTGTGCAGAAAACAGTAACACTTGTTCAGAAGGAAAGAAAGCACAGAGCCCCAGATTCCATGTTGTCCTGGAGAGCTTGCAGAGCACTGGGGAAAGGCAGGCAGAGAATTCCCTGCTAGCACCTTCTCTGTGCCTGTTCACATTGCTTCGCAGAATCGCTTTTGCGCAGAAATCACTAACACTTGTTCAGAACGAAAGAAAGCACAGAGCCCCAGATTCTATGTTGTCCTGGAGAGCTTGCAGAGCACTGGGGAAAGGCAGGCAGAGAATTCCCTGCTAGCACCTTCTCTGTGCCTGGGAAGCAGAAGTGTTCACATTGCTTCGCAAGAATCGCTTTTGTGCAGAAAACAGTAACACTTGTTCAGAAGGAAAGAAAGCACAGAGCCCCAGATTTTATGTTGTCCTGGAGAGCTTGCAGAGCACTGGGGAAAGGCAGACAGAGAATTCCCTGATAGCACCTTCTCTGTGCCTGTTCACATTGCTTCGCAGAATCGCTTTTGTTCAGAAAACAGTAACAATTGGTCAGAAGGAAAGAAAGCACAGAGCCCCATATTTTATGTAGTCCTGGAGAGCTTGCAGAGCACTGGGGAAAGGCAGGCAGAGAATTCCTTGCTAGCACCTTCTCTGTGCCTGGGAAGCAGAAGTGTTCACATTGCTTTGCAGAATCGCTTTTGTGCAGAAAACAGTAACACTTGTTCAGAACGAAAGAAAGCACAGAGCCCCAGATTTTATGTTGTCCTGGAGAGCTTGCAGAGCACTGGGGAAAGGCAGGCAGAGAATTCCCTGCTAGCACCTTCTCTGTGCCTGGGAAGCAGAAGTGTTCACATTGCTTCGCAAGAATCGCTTTTGTGCAGAAAACACTAACACTTGTTCAGAACGAAAGAAAGCACAGAGCCCCAGATTCTATGTTGTCCTGGAGAGCTTGCAGAGCACTGGGGAAAGGCAGGCAGAGAATTCCCTGATAGCACCTTCTCTGTGCCTGTTCACATTGCTTCGCAGAATCGCTTTTGTGCAGAAAACAGTAACACTTGTTCAGAAGGAAAGAAAGCACAGAGCCCCAGATTCTATGTTGTCCTGGAGAGCTTGCAGAGCACTGGGGAAAGGCAGGCAGAGAATTCCTTGCTAGCACCTTCTCTGTGCCTGTGAAGCAGAAGTGTTCACATTGCTTCGCAAGAATCGCTTTTGTGCAGAAAACAGTAACACTTGTTCAGAAGGAAAGAAAGCACAGAGCCCCAGATTTTATGTTGTCCTGGAGAGCTTGCAGAGCACTGGGGAAAGGCAGGCAGAGAATTCCCTGCTAGCACCTTCTCTGTGCCTGTTCACATTGCTTCGCAGAATCGCTTTTGCGCAGAAAACAGTAACACTTGTTCAGAACGAAAGAAAGCACAGAGCCCCAGATTCTATGTTGTCCTGGAGAGCTTGCAGAGCACTGGGGAAAGGCAGGCAGAGAATTCCCTGCTAGCACCTTCTCTGTGCCTGTTCACATTGCTTCGCAGAATCGCTTTTGTGCAGAAAACAGTAACACTTGTTCAGAACGAAAGAAAGCACAGAGCCCCAGATTCTATGTTGTCCTGGAGAGCTTGCAGAGCACTGGGGAAAGGCAGGCAGAGAATTCCCTGCTAGCACCTTCTCTGTGCCTGGGAAGCAGAAGTGTTCACATTGCTTCGCAAGAATCGCTTTTGTGCAGAAAACAGTAACACTTGTTCAGAAGGAAAGAAAGCACAGAGCCCCAGATTCTATGTTGTCCTGGAGAGCTTGCAGAGCACTGGGGAAAGGCAGGCAGAGAATTCCTTGCTAGCACCTTCTCTGTGCCTGGGAAGCAGAAGTGTTCACATTGCTTCGCAGAATCGCTTTTGTGCAGAAAACAGTAACAGTTGTTCAGAAGGAAAGAAAGCACAGAGCCCCAGATTTTATGTTGTCCTGGAGAGCTTGCAGAGCACTGGGGAAAGGCAGGCAGAGAATTCCCTGATAGCACCTTCTCTGTGCCTGTTCACATTGCTTCGCAGAATCGCTTTTGTGCAGAAAACAGTAACACTTGGTCAGAAGGAAAGAAAGCACAGAGCCCCAGATTCTATGTTGTCCTGGAGAGCTTGCAGAGCACTGGGGAAAGGCAGGCAGAGAATTCCCTGATAGCACCTTCTCTGTGCCTGGGAAGCAGAAGTGTTCACATTGCTTCGCAAGAAGCGCTTTTGTGCAGAAAACAGTAACACTTGTTCAGAAGGAAAGAAAGCACAGAGCCCCAGATTTTATGTTGTCCTGGAGAGCTTGCAGAGCACTGGGGAAAGGCAGGCAGAGAATTCCCTGATAGCACCTTCTCTGTGCCTGTTCACATTGCTTCGCAGAATCGCTTTTGCGCAGAAATCACTAACACTTGTTCAGAACGAAAGAAAGCACAGAGCCCCAGATTCTATGTTGTCCTGGAGAGCTTGCAGAGCACTGGGGAAAGGCAGGCAGAGAATTCCCTGCTAGCACCTTCTCTGTGCCTGGGAAGCAGAAGTGTTCACATTGCTTCGCAAGAATCGCTTTTGTGCAGAAAACAGTAACACTTGTTCAGAAGGAAAGAAAGCACAGAGCCCCAGATTTTATGTTGTCCTGGAGAGCTTGCAGAGCACTGGGGAAAGGCAGGCAGAGAATTCCTTGCTAGCACCTTCTCTGTGCCTGTTCACATTGCTTCGCAGAATCGCTTTTGTGCAGAAAACAGTAACACTTGTTCAGAACGAAAGAAAGCACAGAGCCCCAGATTCTATGTTGTCCTGGAGAGCTTGCAGAGCACTGGGGAAAGGCAGGCAGAGAATTCCTTGCTAGCACCTTCTCTGTGCCTGGGAAGCAGAAGTGTTCACATTGCTTCGCAAGAATCGCTTTTGTGCAGAAAAGAGTAACACTTGTTCAGAAGGAAAGAAAGCACAGAGCCCCAGATTCCATGTTGTCCTGGAGAGCTTGCAGAGCACTGGGGAAAGGCAGGCAGAGAATTCCCTGATAGCACCTTCTCTGTGCCTGGGAAGCAGAAGTGTTCACATTGCTTCGCAGAATCGCTTTTGTGCAGAAAACACTAACACTTGTTCAGAAGGAAAGAAAGCACAGAGCCCCAGATTTGCTGTTGTCCTGGAGAGCTTGCAGAGCACTGGGGAAAGGCAGGCAGAGAATTCCCTGATAGCACCTTCTCTGTGCCTGTTCACATTGCTTCGCAGAATCGCTTTTGTGCAGAAAACAGTAACACTTGTTCAGAAGGAAAGAAAGCACAGAGCCCCAGATTCTATGTTGTCCTGGAGAGCTTGCAGAGCACTGGGGAAAGGCAGGCAGAGAATTCCCTGCTAGCACCTTCTCTGTGCCTGGGAAGCAGAAGTGTTCACATTGCTTCGCAAGAATCGCTTTTGTGCAGAAAACAGTAACACTTGTTCAGAAGGAAAGAAAGCACAGAGCCCCAGATTTTATGTTGTCCTGGAGAGCTTGCAGAGCACTGGGGAAAGGCAGACAGAGAATTCCCTGATAGCACCTTCTCTGTGCCTGTTCACATTGCTTCGCAGAATCGCTTTTGCGCAGAAATCACTAACACTTGTTCAGAACGAAAGAAAGCACAGAGCCCCAGATTCTATGTTGTCCTGGAGAGCTTGCAGAGCACTGGGGAAAGGCAGGCAGAGAATTCCTTGCTAGCACCTTCTCTGTGCCTGGGAAGCAGAAGTGTTCACATTGCTTCGCAAGAAGCGCTTTTGTGCAGAAAACAGTAACACTAGTTCAGAAGGAAAGAAAGCACAGAGCCCCAGATTTTATGTTGTCCTGGAGAGCTTGCAGAGCACTGGGGAAAGGCAGGCAGAGAATTCCCTGCTAGCACCTTCTCTGTGCCTGTTCACATTGCTTCGCAGAATCGCTTTTGCGCAGAAATCACTAACACTTGTTCAGAACGAAAGAAAGCACAGAGCCCCAGATTCTATGTTGTCCTGGAGAGCTTGCAGAGCACTGGGGAAAGGCAGGCAGAGAATTCCTTGCTAGCACCTTCTCTGTGCCTGGGAAGCAGAAGTGTTCACATTGCTTCGCAAGAATCGCTTTTGTGCAGAAAACAGTAACACTTGTTCAGAAGGAAAGAAAGCACAGAGCCCCAGATTTTATGTTGTCCTGGAGAGCTTGCAGAGCACTGGGGAAAGGCAGGCAGAGAATTCCCTGATAGCACCTTCTCTGTGCCTGTTCACATTGCTTCGCAGAATCGCTTTTGTGCAGAAAACAGTAACACTTGTTCAGAACGAAAGAAAGCACAGAGCCCCAGATTCTATGTTGTCCTGGAGAGCTTGCAGAGCACTGGGGAAAGGCAGGCAGAGAATTCCCTGCTAGCACCTTCTCTGTGCCTGGGAAGCAGAAGTGTTCACATTGCTTCGCAAGAATCGCTTTTGTGCAGAAAACAGTAACACTTGTTCAGAAGGAAAGAAAGCACAGAGCCCCAGATTCCATGTTGTCCTGGAGAGCTTGCAGAGCACTGGGGAAAGGCAGGCAGAGAATTCCCTGATAGCACCTTCTCTGTGCCTGGGAAGCAGAAGTGTTCACATTGCTTTGCAAGAATCGCTTTTGTGCAGAAAACAGTAACACTTGTTCAGAAGGAAAGAAAGCACAGAGCCCCAGATTTTATGTTGTCCTGGAGAGCTTGCAGAGCACTGGTGAAAGGCAGGCAGAGAATTCCCTGCTAGCACCTTCTCTGTGCCTGTTCACATTGCTTCGCAGAATCGCTTTTGTGCAGAAAACAGTAACACTTGTTCAGAAGGAAAGAAAGCACAGAGCCCCAGATTCTATGTTGTCCTGGAGAGCTTGCAGAGCACTGGGGAAAGGCAGGCAGAGAATTCCCTGCTAGCACCTTCTCTGTGCCTGGGAAGCAGAAGTGTTCACATTGCTTCGCAAGAATCGCTTTTGTGCAGAAAACAGTAACACTTGTTCAGAAGGAAAGAAAGCACAGAGCCCCAGATTTTATGTTGTCCTGGAGAGCTTGCAGAGCACTGGGGAAAGGCAGACAGAGAATTCCCTGATAGCACCTTCTCTGTGCCTGTTCACATTGCTTCGCAGAATCGCTTTTGTTCAGAAAACAGTAACAATTGGTCAGAAGGAAAGAAAGCACAGAGCCCCATATTTTATGTAGTCCTGGAGAACTTGCAGAGCACTGGGGAAAGGCAGGCAGAGAATTCCTTGCTAGCACCTTCTCTGTGCCTGGGAAGCAGAAGTGTTCACATTGCTTTGCAGAATCGCTTTTGTGCAGAAAACAGTAACACTTGTTCAGAACGAAAGAAAGCACAGAGCCCCAGATTTTATGTTGTCCTGGAGAGCTTGCAGAGCACTGGGGAAAGGCAGGCAGAGAATTCCCTGCTAGCACCTTCTCTGTGCCTGGGAAGCAGAAGTGTTCACATTGCTTCGCAAGAATCGCTTTTGTGCAGAAAACACTAACACTTGTTCAGAACGAAAGAAAGCACAGAGCCCCAGATTCTATGTTGTCCTGGAGAGCTTGCAGAGCACTGGGGAAAGGCAGGCAGAGAATTCCCTGCTAGCACCTTCTCTGTGCCTGTTCACATTGCTTCGCAGAATCGCTTTTGCGCAGAAAACACTAACACTTGTTCAGAATGAAAGAAAGCACAGAGCCCCAGATTCTATGTTGTCCTGGAGAGCTTGCAGAGCACTGGGGAAAGGCAGGCAGAGAATTCCTTGCTAGCACCTTCTCTGTGCCTGTGAAGCAGAAGTGTTCACATTGCTTCGCAAGAATCGCTTTTGTGCAGAAAACAGTAACACTTGTTCAGAAGGAAAGAAAGCACAGAGCCCCAGATTTTATGTTGTCCTGGAGAGCTTGCAGAGCACTGGGGAAAGGCAGGCAGAGAATTCCCTGCTAGCACCTTCTCTGTGCCTGTTCACATTGCTTCGCAGAATCGCTTTTGCGCAGAAAACAGTAACACTTGTTCAGAACGAAAGAAAGCACAGAGCCCCAGATTCTATGTTGTCCTGGAGAGCTTGCAGAGCACTGGGGAAAGGCAGGCAGAGAATTCCCTGCTAGCACCTTCTCTGTGCCTGTTCACATTGCTTCGCAGAATCGCTTTTGTGCAGAAAACAGTAACACTTGTTCAGAACGAAAGAAAGCACAGAGCCCCAGATTCTATGTTGTCCTGGAGAGCTTGCAGAGCACTGGGGAAAGGCAGGCAGAGAATTCCCTGCTAGCACCTTCTCTGTGCCTGGGAAGCAGAAGTGTTCACATTGCTTCGCAAGAATCGCTTTTGTGCAGAAAACAGTAACACTTGTTCAGAAGGAAAGAAAGCAAAGAGCCCCAGATTCTATGTTGTCCTGGAGAGCTTGCAGAGCACTGGGGAAAGGCAGGCAGAGAATTCCTTGCTAGCACCTTCTCTGTGCCTGGGAAGCAGAAGTGTTCACATTGCTTCGCAGAATCGCTTTTGTGCAGAAAACAGTAACATTTGTTCAGAAGGAAAGAAAGCACAGAGCCCCAGATTTTATGTTGTCCTGGAGAGCTTGCAGAGCACTGGGGAAAGGCAGGCAGAGAATTCCCTGATAGCACCTTCTCTGTGCCTGTTCACATTGCTTCGCAGAATCGCTTTTGTGCAGAAAACAGTAACACTTGGTCAGAAGGAAAGAAAGCACAGAGCCCCAGATTCTATGTTGTCCTGGAGAGCTTGCAGAGCACTGGGGAAAGGCAGGCAGAGAATTCCCTGATAGCACCTTCTCTGTGCCTGGGAAGCAGAAGTGTTCACATTGCTTCGCAAGAAGCGCTTTTGTGCAGAAAACAGTAACACTTGTTCAGAAGGAAAGAAAGCACAGAGCCCCAGATTTTATGTTGTCCTGGAGAGCTTGCAGAGCACTGGGGAAAGGCAGGCAGAGAATTCCCTGATAGCACCTTCTCTGTGCCTGTTCACATTGCTTCGCAGAATCGCTTTTGCGCAGAAATCACTAACACTTGTTCAGAACGAAAGAAAGCACAGAGCCCCAGATTCTATGTTGTCCTGGAGAGCTTGCAGAGCACTGGGGAAAGGCAGGCAGAGAATTCCCTGCTAGCACCTTCTCTGTGCCTGGGAAGCAGAAGTGTTCACATTGCTTCGCAAGAATCGCTTTTGTGCAGAAAACAGTAACACTTGTTCAGAAGGAAAGAAAGCACAGAGCCCCAGATTTTATGTTGTCCTGGAGAGCTTGCAGAGCACTGGGGAAAGGCAGGCAGAGAATTCCTTGCTAGCACCTTCTCTGTGCCTGTTCACATTGCTTCGCAGAATCGCTTTTGTGCAGAAAACAGTAACACTTGTTCAGAACGAAAGAAAGCACAGAGCCCCAGATTCTATGTTGTCCTGGAGAGCTTGCAGAGCACTGGGGAAAGGCAGGCAGAGAATTCCCTGCTAGCACCTTCTCTGTGCCTGGGAAGCAGAAGTGTTCACATTGCTTCGCAAGAATCGCTTTTGTGCAGAAAAGAGTAACACTTGTTCAGAAGGAAAGAAAGCACAGAGCCCCAGATTCCATGTTGTCCTGGAGAGCTTGCAGAGCACTGGGGAAAGGCAGGCAGAGAATTCCCTGATAGCACCTTCTCTGTGCCTGGGAAGCAGAAGTGTTCACATTGCTTCGCAGAATCGCTTTTGTGCAGAAAACACTAACACTTGTTCAGAAGGAAAGAAAGCACAGAGCCCCAGATTCTATGTTGTCCTGGAGAGCTTGCAGAGCACTGGGGAAAGGCAGGCAGAGAATTCCCTGATAGCACCTTCTCTGTGCCTGTTCACATTGCTTCGCAGAATCGCTTTTGTGCAGAAAACAGTAACACTTGTTCAGAAGGAAAGAAAGCACAGAGCCCCAGATTCTATGTTGTCCTGGAGAGCTTGCAGAGCACTGGGGAAAGGCAGGCAGAGAATTCCCTGCTAGCACCTTCTCTGTGCCTGGGAAGCAGAAGTGTTCACATTGCTTCGCAAGAATCGCTTTTGTGCAGAAAACAGTAACACTTGTTCAGAAGGAAAGAAAGCACAGAGCCCCAGATTTTATGTTGTCCTGGAGAGCTTGCAGAGCACTGGGGAAAGGCAGACAGAGAATTCCCTGATAGCACCTTCTCTGTGCCTGTTCACATTGCTTCGCAGAATCGCTTTTGCGCAGAAATCACTAACACTTGTTCAGAACGAAAGAAAGCACAGAGCCCCAGATTCTATGTTGTCCTGGAGAGCTTGCAGAGCACTGGGGAAAGGCAGGCAGAGAATTCCTTGCTAGCACCTTCTCTGTGCCTGGGAAGCAGAAGTGTTCACATTGCTTCGCAGAATCGCTTTTGTGAGAAAACAGTAACACTTGTTCAGAACGAAAGAAAGCACAGAGCCCCAGATTTTATGTTGTCCTGGAGAGCTTGCAGAGCACTGGGGAAAGGCAGGCAGAGAATTCCCTGCTAGCACCTTCTCTGTGCCTGGGAAGCAGAAGTGTTCACATTGCTTCGCAAGAATCGCTTTTGTGCAGAAAACACTAACACTTGTTCAGAAGGAAAGAAAGCAAAGAGCCCCAGATTCTATGTTGTCCTGGAGAGCTTGCAGAGCACTGGGGAAAGGCAGGCAGAGAATTTCCTGCTAGCACCTTCTCTGTGCCTGGGAAGCAGAAGTGTTCACATTGCTTCGCAAGAATCGCTTTTGTGCAGAAAACAGTAACACTTGTTCAGAACGAAAGAAAGCACAGAGCCCCAGATTCTATGTTGTCCTGGAGAGCTTGCAGAGCACTGGGGAAAGGCAGGCAGAGAATTCCTTGCTAGCACCTTCTCTGTGCCTGGGAAGCAGAAGTGTTCACATTGCTTCGCAGAATCGCTTTTGTGCAGAAAACACTAACACTTGTTCAGAACGAAAGAAAGCACAGAGCCCCAGATTCTATGTTGTCCTGGAGAGCTTGCAGAGCACTGGGGAAAGGCAGGCAGAGAATTCCCTGCTAGCACCTTCTCTGTGCCTGTTCACATTGCTTCGCAGAATCGCTTTTGCGCAGAAAACACTAACACTTGTTCAGAACGAAAGAAAGCACAGAGCCCCAGATTCTATGTTGTCCTGGAGAGCTTGCAGAGCACTGGGGAAAGGCAGGCAGAGAATTCCTTGCTAGCACTTTCTCTGTGCCTGGGAAGCAGAAGTGTTCACATTGCTTCGCAAGAATCGCTTTTGTGCAGAAAACAGTAACACTTGTTCAGAACGAAAGAAAGCACAGAGCCCCAGATTCTATGTTGTCCTGGAGAGCTTGCAGAGCACTGGGGAAAGGCAGGCAGAGAATTCCCTGCTAGCACCTTCTCTGTGCCTGTTCACATTGCTTCGCAGAATCGCTTTTGCGCAGAAAACACTAACACTTGTTCAGAAGGAAAGAAAGCACAGAGCCCCAGATTTTATGTTGTCCTGGAGAGCTTGCAGAGCACTGGGGAAAGGCAGGCAGAGAATTCCCTGCTAGCACCTTCTCTGTGCCTGTTCACATTGCTTCGCAGAATCGCTTTTGCGCAGAAAACAGTAACACTTGTTCAGAACGAAAGAAAGCACAGAGCCCCAGATTCTATGTTGTCCTGGAGAGCTTGCAGAGCACTGGGGAAAGGCAGGCAGAGAATTCCCTGCTAGCACCTTCTCTGTGCCTGTTCACATTGCTTCGCAGAATCGCTTTTGTGCAGAAAACAGTAACACTTGTTCAGAACGAAAGAAAGCACAGAGCCCCAGATTCTATGTTGTCCTGGAGAGCTTGCAGAGCACTGGGGAAAGGCAGGCAGAGAATTCCCTGCTAGCACCTTCTCTGTGCCTGGGAAGCAGAAGTGTTCACATTGCTTCGCAAGAATCGCTTTTGTGCAGAAAACAGTAACACTTGTTCAGAAGGAAAGAAAGCACAGAGCCCCAGATTCTATGTTGTCCTGGAGAGCTTGCAGAGCACTGGGGAAAGGCAGGCAGAGAATTCCTTGCTAGCACCTTCTCTGTGCCTGGGAAGCAGAAGTGTTCACATTGCTTCGCAGAATCGCTTTTGTGCAGAAAACAGTAACACTTGTTCAGAAGGAAAGAAAGCACAGAGCCCCAGATTTTATGTTGTCCTGGAGAGCTTGCAGAGCACTGGGGAAAGGCAGGCAGAGAATTCCCTGATAGCACCTTCTCTGTGCCTGTTCACATTGCTTCGCAGAATCGCTTTTGTGCAGAAAACAGTAACACTTGGTCAGAAGGAAAGAAAGCACAGAGCCCCAGATTCTATGTTGTCCTGGAGAGCTTGCAGAGCACTGGGGAAAGGCAGGCAGAGATTTCCCTGATAGCACCTTCTCTGTGCCTGGGAAGCAGAAGTGTTCACATTGCTTCGCAAGAAGCGCTTTTGTGCAGAAAACAGTAACACTTGTTCAGAAGGAAAGAAAGCACAGAGCCCCAGATTTTATGTTGTCCTGGAGAGCTTGCAGAGCACTGGGGAAAGGCAGGCAGAGAATTCCCTGATAGCACCTTCTCTGTGCCTGTTCACATTGCTTCGCAGAATCGCTTTTGCGCAGAAATCACTAACACTTGTTCAGAACGAAAGAAAGCACAGAGCCCCAGATTCTATGTTGTCCTGGAGAGCTTGCAGAGCACTGGGGAAAGGCAGGCAGAGAATTCCTTGCTAGCACCTTCTCTGTGCCTGGGAAGCAGAAGTGTTCACATTGCTTCGCAAGAATCGCTTTTGTGCAGAAAACAGTAACACTTGTTCAGAAGGAAAGAAAGCACAGAGCCCCAGATTTTATGTTGTCCTGGAGAGCTTGCAGAGCACTGGGGAAAGGCAGGCAGAGAATTCCCTGATAGCACCTTCTCTGTGCCTGTTCACATTGCTTCGCAGAATCGCTTTTGTGCAGAAAACAGTAACACTTGTTCAGAACGAAAGAAAGCACAGAGCCCCAGATTCTATGTTGTCCTGGAGAGCTTGCAGAGCACTGGGGAAAGGCAGGCAGAGAATTCCCTGCTAGCACCTTCTCTGTGCCTGGGAAGCAGAAGTGTTCACATTGCTTCGCAAGAATCGCTTTTGTGCAGAAAACAGTAACACTTGTTCAGAAGGAAAGAAAGCACAGAGCCCCAGATTCCATGTTGTCCTGGAGAGCTTGCAGAGCACTGGGGAAAGGCAGGCAGAGAATTCCCTGATAGCACCTTCTCTGTGCCTGGGAAGCAGAAGTGTTCACATTGCTTCGCAGAATCGCTTTTGTGCAGAAAACACTAACACTTGTTCAGAAGGAAAGAAAGCACAGAGCCCCAGATTTTATGTTGTCCTGGAGAGCTTGCAGAGCACTGGGGAAAGGCAGGCAGAGAATTCCCTGATAGCACCTTCTCTGTGCCTGTTCACATTGCTTCGCAGAATCGCTTTTGTGCAGAAAACAGTAACACTTGTTCAGAACGAAAGAAAGCACAGAGCCCCAGATTCTATGTTGTCCTGGAGAGCTTGCAGAGCACTGGGGAAAGGCAGGCAGAGAATTCCCTGATAGCACCTTCTCTGTGCCTGGGAAGCAGAAGTGTTCACATTGCTTCGCAAGAATCGCTTTTGTGCAGAAAACAGTAACACTTGTTCAGAACGAAAGAAAGCACAGAGCCCCAGATTTTATGTTGTCCTGGAGAGCTTGCAGAGCACTGGGGAAATGCAGACAGAGAATTCCCTGATAGCACCTTCTCTGTGCCTGTTCACATTGCTTCGCAGAATCGCTTTTGTGCAGAAAACAGTAACAATTGGTCAGAAGGAAAGAAAGCACAGAGCCCCATATTTTATGTTGTCCTGGAGAGCTTGCAGAGCACTGGGGAAAGGCAGGCAGAGAATTCCTTGCTAGCACCTTCTCTGTGCCTGGGAAGCAGAAGTGTTCACATTGCTTTGCAGAATCGCTTTTGTGCAGAAAACAGTAACACTTGTTCAGAACGAAAGAAAGCACAGAGCCCCAGATTTTATGTTGTCCTGGAGAGCTTGCAGAGCACTGGGGAAAGGCAGGCAGAGAATTCCCTGCTAGCACCTTCTCTGTGCCTGGGAAGCAGAAGTGTTCACATTGCTTCGCAAGAATCGCTTTTGTGCAGAAAACACTAACACTTGTTCAGAACGAAAGAAAGCACAGAGCCCCAGATTCCATGTTGTCCTGGAGAGCTTGCAGAGCACTGGGGAAAGGCAGGCAGAGAATTCCTTGCTAGCACCTTCTCTGTGCCTGGGAAGCAGAAGTGTTCACATTGCTTCGCAAGAATCGCTTTTGTGCAGAAAACAGTAACACTTGTTCAGAAGGAAAGAAAGCACAGAGCCCCAGATTTTATGTTGTCCTGGAGAGCTTGCAGAGCACTGGGGAAAGGCAGGCAGAGAATTTCCTGCTAGCACCTTCTCTGTGCCTGGGAAGCAGAAGTGTTCACATTGCTTCGCAGAATCGCTTTTGTGCAGAAAACAGTAACACTTGTTCAGAAGGAAAGAAAGCACAGAGCCCCAGATTCTATGTTGTCCTGGAGAGCTTGCAGAGCACTGGGGAAAGGCAGGCAGAGAATTCCTTGCTAGCACCTTCTCTGTGCCTGGGAAGCAGAAGTGTTCACATTGCTTCGCAGAATCGCTTTTGTGCAGAAAACACTAACACTTGTTCAGAACGAAAGAAAGCACAGAGCCCCAGATTCTATGTTGTCCTGGAGAGCTTGCAGAGCACTGGGGAGAGGCAGGCAGAGAATTCCCTGCTAGCACCTTCTCTGTGCCTGTTCACATTGCTTCGCAGAATCGCTTTTGCGCAGAAAACAGTAACACTTGTTCAGAACGAAAGAAAGCACAGAGCCCCAGATTCTATGTTGTCCTGGAGAGCTTGCAGAGCACTGGGGAAAGGCAGGCAGAGAATTCCCTGCTAGCACCTTCTCTGTGCCTGTTCACATTGCTTCGCAGAATCGCTTTTGTGCAGAAAACAGTAACACTTGTTCAGAACGAAAGAAAGCACAGAGCCCCAGATTCCATGTTGTCCTGGAGAGCTTGCAGAGCACTGGCGAAAGGCAGGCAGAGAATTCCCTGCTAGCACCTTCTCTGTGCCTGGGAAGCAGAAGTGTTCACATTGCTTCGCAAGAATCGCTTTTGTGCAGAAAACACTAACACTTGTTCAGAACGAAAGAAAGCACAGAGCCCCAGATTTTATGTTGTCCTGGAGAGCTTGCAGAGCACTGGGGAAAGGCAGGCAGAGAATTCCCTGCTAGCACCTTCTCTGTGCCTGTTCACATTGCTTCGCAGAATCGCTTTTGTGCAGAAAACAGTAACACTTGTTCAGAACGAAAGAAAGCACAGAGCCCCAGATTCTATGTTGTCCTGGAGAGCTTGCAGAGCACTGGGGAAAGGCAGGCAGAGAATTTCCTGCTAGCACCTTCTCTGTGCCTGGGAAGCAGAAGTGTTCACATTGCTTCGCAGAATCGCTTTTGTGCAGAAAACAGTAACACTTGTTCAGAAGGAAAGAAAGCACAGAGCCCCAGATTCTATGTTGTCCTGGAGAGCTTGCAGAGCACTGGGGAAAGGCAGGCAGAGAATTCCTTGCTAGCACCTTCTCTGTGCCTGGGAAGCAGAAGTGTTCACATTGCTTCGCAGAATCGCTTTTGTGCAGAAAACAGTAACACTTGTTCAGAAGGAAAGAAAGCACAGAGCCCCAGATTCTATGTTGTCCTGGAGAGCTTGCAGAGCACTGGGGAAAGGCAGGCAGAGAATTCCCTGCTAGCACCTTCTCTGTGCCTGTTCACATTGCTTCGCAGAATCTCTTTTGCGCAGAAAACAGTAACACTTGTTCAGAAGGAAAGAAAGCACAGAGCCCCAGATTCTATGTTGTCCTGGAGAGCTTGCAGAGCACTGGGGAAAGGCAGGCAGAGAATTCCCTGCTAGCACCTTCTCTGTGCCTGTTCACATTGCTTCGCAGAATCGCTTTTGTGCAGAAAACAGTAACACTTGTTCAGAACGAAAGAAAGCACAGAGCCCCAGATTTGCTGTTGTCCTGGAGAGCTTGCAGAGCACTGGGGAAAGGCAGGCAGAGAATTCCTTGCTAGCACCTTCTCTGTGCCTGGGAAGCAGAAGTGTTCACATTGCTTTGCAGAATCGCTTTTGTGCAGAAAACAGTAACACTTGTTCAGAAAGAAAGAAAGCACAGAGCCCCAGATTTTATGTTGTCCTGGAGAGCTTGCAGAGCACTGGGGAAAGGCAGGCAGAGAATTCCCTGCTAGCACCTTCTCTGTGCCTGGGAAGCAGAAGTGTTCACATTGCTTCGCAAGAATCGCTTTTGTGCAGAAAACACTAACACTTGTTCAGAACGAAAGAAAGCACAGAGCCCCAGATTCTATGTTGTCCTGGAGAGCTTGCAGAGCACTGGGGAAAGGCAGGCAGAGAATTTCCTGCTAGCACCTTCTCTGTGCCTGGGAAGCAGAAGTGTTCACATTGCTTCGCAGAATCGCTTTTGTGCAGAAAACAGTAACACTTGTTCAGAACGAAAGAAAGCACAGAGCCCCAGATTCTATGTTGTCCTGGAGAGCTTGCAGAGCACTGGGGAAAGGCAGGCAGAGAATTCCTTGCTAGCACCTTCTCTGTGCCTGGGAAGCAGAAGTGTTCACATTGCTTCGCAGAATCGCTTTTGTGCAGAAAACACTAACACTTGTTCAGAACGAAAGAAAGCACAGAGCCCCAGATTCTATGTTGTCCTGGAGAGCTTGCAGAGCACTGGGGAAAGGCAGGCAGAGAATTCCCTGCTAGCACCTTCTCTGTGCCTGTTCACATTGCTTCGCAAGAATCGCTTTTGCGCAGAAAACACTAACACTTGTTCAGAACGAAAGAAAGCACAGAGCCCCAGATTCTATGTTGTCCTGGAGAGCTTGCAGAGCACTGGGGAAAGGCAGGCAGAGAATTCCTTGCTAGCACCTTCTCTGTGCCTGGGAAGCAGAAGTGTTCACATTGCTTCGCAAGAATCGCTTTTGTGCAGAAAACAGTAACACTTGTTCAGAAGGAAAGAAAGCACAGAGCCCCAGATTTTATGTTGTCCTGGAGAGCTTGCAGAGCACTGGGGAAAGGCAGGCAGAGAATTCCCTGCTAGCACCTTCTCTGTGCCTGTTCACATTGCTTCGCAGAATCGCTTTTGCGCAGAAAACAGTAACACTTGTTCAGAACGAAAGAAAGCACAGAGCCCCAGATTCTATGTTGTCCTGGAGAGCTTGCAGAGCACTGGGGAAAGGCAGGCAGAGAATTCCCTGCTAGCACCTTCTCTGTGCCTGTTCACATTGCTTCGCAGAATCGCTTTTGTGCAGAAAACAGTAACACTTGTTCAGAACGAAAGAAAGCACAGAGCCCCAGATTCTATGTTGTCCTGGAGAGCTTGCAGAGCACTGGGGAAAGGCAGGCAGAGAATTTCCTGCTAGCACCTTCTCTGTGCCTGGGAAGCAGAAGTGTTCACATTGCTTCGCAAGAATCGCTTTTGTGCAGAAAACAGTAACACTTGTTCAGAAGGAAAGAAAGCACAGAGCCCCAGATTCTATGTTGTCCTGGAGAGCTTGCAGAGCACTGGGGAAAGGCAGGCAGAGAATTCCTTGCTAGCACCTTCTCTGTGCCTGGGAAGCAGAAGTGTTCACATTGCTTCGCAGAATCGCTTTTGTGCAGAAAACAGTAACAGTTGTTCAGAAGGAAAGAAAGCACAGAGCCCCAGATTTTATGTTGTCCTGGAGAGCTTGCAGAGCACTGGGGAAAGGCAGGCAGAGAATTCCCTGATAGCACCTTCTCTGTGCCTGTTCACATTGCTTCGCAGAATCGCTTTTGTGCAGAAAACAGTAACACTTGGTCAGAAGGAAAGAAAGCACAGAGCCCCAGATTCTATGTTGTCCTGGAGAGCTTGCAGAGCACTGGGGAAAGGCAGGCAGAGAATTCCTTGCTAGCACCTTCTCTGTGCCTGGGAAGCAGAAGTGTTCACATTGCTTCGCAAGAAGCGCTTTTGTGCAGAAAACAGTAACACTTGTTCAGAAGGAAAGAAAGCACAGAGCCCCAGATTTTATGTTGTCCTGGAGAGCTTGCAGAGCACTGGGGAAAGGCAGGCAGAGAATTCCCTGATAGCACCTTCTCTGTGCCTGTTCACATTGCTTCGCAGAATCGCTTTTGTGCAGAAAACAGTAACACTTGTTCAGAACGAAAGAAAGCACAGAGCCCCAGATTCTATGTTGTCCTGGAGAGCTTGCAGAGCACTGGGGAAAGGCAGGCAGAGAATTCCCTGCTAGCACCTTCTCTGTGCCTGGGAAGCAGAAGTGTTCACATTGCTTCGCAAGAATCGCTTTTGTGCAGAAAACATTAACACTTGTTCAGAAGGAAAGAAAGCACAGAGCCCCAGATTCCATGTTGTCCTGGAGAGCTTGCAGAGCACTGGGGAAAGGCAGGCAGAGAATTCCCTGATAGCACCTTCTCTGTGCCTGGGAAGCAGAAGTGTTCACATTGCTTCGCAGAATCGCTTTTGTGCAGAAAACACTAACACTTGTTCAGAACGAAAGAAAGCACAGAGCCCCAGATTCTATGTTGTCCTGGAGAGCTTGCAGAGCACTGGGGAAAGGCAGGCAGAGAATTCCCTGCTAGCACCTTCTCTGTGCCTGTTCACATTGCTTCGCAGAATCGCTTTTGTGCAGAAAACAGTAACACTTGTTCAGAAGGAAAGAAAGCACAGAGCCCCAGATTCTATGTTGTCCTGGAGAGCTTGCAGAGCACTGGGGAAAGGCAGGCAGAGAATTCCCTGATAGCACCTTCTCTGTGCCTGGGAAGCAGAAGTGTTCACATTGCTTCGCAAGAATCGCTTTTGTGCAGAAAACAGTAACACTTGTTCAGAAGGAAAGAAAGCACAGAGCCCCAGATTTTATGTTGTCCTGGAGAGCTTGCAGAGCACTGGGGAAAGGCAGACAGAGAATTCCCTGATAGCACCTTCTCTGTGCCTGTTCACATTGCTTCGCAGAATCGCTTTTGTTCAGAAAACAGTAACAATTGGTCAGAAGGAAAGAAAGCACAGAGCCCCATATTTTATGTTGTCCTGGAGAGCTTGCAGAGCACTGGGGAAAGGCAGGCAGAGAATTCCTTGCTAGCACCTTCTCTGTGCCTGGGAAGCAGAAGTGTTCACATTGCTTTGCAGAATCGCTTTTGTGCAGAAAACAGTAACACTTGTTCAGAACGAAAGAAAGCACAGAGCCCCAGATTTTATGTTGTCCTGGAGAGCTTGCAGAGCACTGGGGAAAGGCAGGCAGAGAATTCCCTGCTAGCACCTTCTCTGTGCCTGGGAAGCAGAAGTGTTCACATTGCTTCGCAAGAATCGCTTTTGTGCAGAAAACAGTAACACTTGTTCAGAACGAAAGAAAGCACAGAGCCCCAGATTCTATGTTGTCCTGGAGAGCTTGCAGAGCACTGGGGAAAGGCAGGCAGAGAATTTCCTGCTAGCACCTTCTCTGTGCCTGGGAAGCAGAAGTGTTCACATTGCTTCGCAGAATCGCTTTTGTGCAGAAAACAGTAACACTTGTTCAGAACGAAAGAAAGCACAGAGCCCCAGATTCTATGTTGTCCTGGAGAGCTTGCAGAGCACTGGGGAAAGGCAGGCAGAGAATTCCTTGCTAGCACCTTCTCTGTGCCTGGGAAGCAGAAGTGTTCACATTGCTTCGCAGAATCGCTTTTGTGCAGAAAACACTAACACTTGTTCAGAACGAAAGAAAGCACAGAGCCCCAGATTCTATGTTGTCCTGGAGAGCTTGCAGAGCACTGGGGAAAGGCAGGCAGAGAATTCCCTGCTAGCACCTTCTCTGTGCCTGTTCACATTGCTTCGCAAGAATCGCTTTTGCGCAGAAAACACTAACACTTGTTCAGAACGAAAGAAAGCACAGAGCCCCAGATTCTATGTTGTCCTGGAGAGCTTGCAGAGCACTGGGGAAAGGCAGGCAGAGAATTCCTTGCTAGCACCTTCTCTGTGCCTGGGAAGCAGAAGTGTTCACATTGCTTCGCAAGAATCGCTTTTGTGCAGAAAACAGTAACACTTGTTCAGAAGGAAAGAAAGCACAGAGCCCCAGATTTTATGTTGTCCTGGAGAGCTTGCAGAGCACTGGGGAAAGGCAGGCAGAGAATTCCCTGCTAGCACCTTCTCTGTGCCTGTTCACATTGCTTCGCAGAATCGCTTTTGCGCAGAAAACAGTAACACTTGTTCAGAACGAAAGAAAGCACAGAGCCCCAGATTCTATGTTGTCCTGGAGAGCTTGCAGAGCACTGGGGAAAGGCAGGCAGAGAATTCCCTGCTAGCACCTTCTCTGTGCCTGTTCACATTGCTTCGCAGAATCGCTTTTGTGCAGAAAACAGTAACACTTGTTCAGAACGAAAGAAAGCACAGAGCCCCAGATTCTATGTTGTCCTGGAGAGCTTGCAGAGCACTGGGGAAAGGCAGGCAGAGAATTCCCTGCTAGCACCTTCTCTGTGCCTGGGAAGCAGAAGTGTTCACATTGCTTCGCAGAATCGCTTTTGTGCAGAAAACAGTAACACTTGTTCAGAAGGAAAGAAAGCACAGAGCCCCAGATTCTATGTTGTCCTGGAGAGCTTGCAGAGCACTGGGGAAAGGCAGGCAGAGAATTCCTTGCTAGCACCTTCTCTGTGCCTGGGAAGCAGAAGTGTTCACATTGCTTCGCAAGAATCGCTTTTGTGCAGAAAACAGTAACACTTGTTCAGAAGGAAAGAAAGCACAGAGCCCCAGATTCCATGTTGTCCTGGAGAGCTTGCAGAGCACTGGGGAAAGGCAGGCAGAGAATTTCCTGCTAGCACCTTCTCTGTGCCTGGGAAGCAGAAGTGTTCACATTGCTTCGCAGAATCGCTTTTGTGCAGAAAACACTAACACTTGTTCAGAACGAAAGAAAGCACAGAGCCCCAGATTTTATGTTGTCCTGGAGAGCTTGCAGAGCACTGGGGAAAGGCAGGCAGAGAATTCCCTGATAGCACCTTCTCTGTGCCTGTTCACATTGCTTCGCAGAATCGCTTTTGTGCAGAAAACAGTAACACTTGTTCAGAAGGAAAGAAAGCACAGAGCCCCAGATTCTATGTTGTCCTGGAGAGCTTGCAGAGCACTGGGGAAAGGCAGGCAGAGAATTCCCTGCTAGCACCTTCTCTGTGCCTGGGAAGCAGAAGTGTTCACATTGCTTCGCAAGAATCGCTTTTGTGCAGAAAACAGTAACACTTGTTCAGAACGAAAGAAAGCACAGAGCCCCAGATTTTATGTTGTCCTGGAGAGCTTGCAGAGCACTGGGGAAAGGCAGACAGAGAATTCCCTGATAGCACCTTCTCTGTGCCTGTTCACATTGCTTCGCAGAATCGCTTTTGTGCAGAAAACAGTAACAATTGGTCAGAAGGAAAGAAAGCACAGAGCCCCATATTTTATGTTGTCCTGGAGAGCTTGCAGAGCACTGGGGAAAGGCAGGCAGAGAATTCCTTGCTAGCACCTTCTCTGTGCCTGGGAAGCAGAAGTGTTCACATTGCTTTGCAGAATCGCTTTTGTGCAGAAAACAGTAACACTTGTTCAGAACGAAAGAAAGCACAGAGCCCCAGATTTTATGTTGTCCTGGAGAGCTTGCAGAGCACTGGGGAAAGGCAGGCAGAGAATTCCCTGCTAGCACCTTCTCTGTGCCTGGGAAGCAGAAGTGTTCACATTGCTTCGCAAGAATCGCTTTTGTGCAGAAAACACTAACACTTGTTCAGAACGAAAGAAAGCACAGAGCCCCAGATTCCATGTTGTCCTGGAGAGCTTGCAGAGCACTGGGGAAAGGCAGGCAGAGAATTCCTTGCTAGCACCTTCTCTGTGCCTGGGAAGCAGAAGTGTTCACATTGCTTCGCAAGAATCGCTTTTGTGCAGAAAACAGTAACACTTGTTCAGAACGAAAGAAAGCACAGAGCCCCAGATTTTATGTTGTCCTGGAGAGCTTGCAGAGCACTGGGGAAAGGCAGGCAGAGAATTCCCTGCTAGCACCTTCTCTGTGCCTGTTCACATTGCTTCGCAGAATCGCTTTTGTGCAGAAAACAGTAACACTTGTTCAGAAGGAAAGAAAGCACAGAGCCCCAGATTCTATGTTGTCCTGGAGAGCTTGCAGAGCACTGGGGAAAGGCAGGCAGAGAATTTCCTGCTAGCACCTTCTCTGTGCCTGGGAAGCAGAAGTGTTCACATTGCTTCGCAGAATCGCTTTTGTTCAGAAAACAGTAACACTTGTTCAGAACGAAAGAAAGCACAGAGCCCCAGATTCTATGTTGTCCTGGAGAGCTTGCAGAGCACTGGGGAAAGGCAGGCAGAGAATTCCTTGCTAGCACCTTCTCTGTGCCTGGGAAGCAGAAGTGTTCACATTGCTTCGCAGAATCGCTTTTGTGCAGAAAACACTAACACTTGTTCAGAACGAAAGAAAGCACAGAGCCCCAGATTCTATGTTGTCCTGGAGAGCTTGCAGAGCACTGGGGAAAGGCAGGCAGAGAATTCCCTGCTAGCACCTTCTCTGTGCCTGTTCACATTGCTTCGCAGAATCGCTTTTGCGCAGAAAACAGTAACACTTGTTCAGAACGAAAGAAAGCACAGAGCCCCAGATTCTATGTTGTCCTGGAGAGCTTGCAGAGCACTGGGGAAAGGCAGGCAGAGAATTCCCTGCTAGCACCTTCTCTGTGCCTGTTCACATTGCTTCGCAGAATCGCTTTTGCGCAGAAAACAGTAACACTTGTTCAGAACGAAAGAAAGCACAGAGCCCCAGATTCTATGTTGTCCTGGAGAGCTTGCAGAGCACTGGGGAAAGGCAGGCAGAGAATTCCCTGCTAGCACCTTCTCTGTGCCTGGGAAGCAGAAGTGTTCACATTGCTTCGCAAGAATCGCTTTTGTGCAGAAAACAGTAACACTTGTTCAGAACGAAAGAAAGCACAGAGCCCCAGATTTTATGTTGTCCTGGAGAGCTTGCAGAGCACTGGGGAAAGGCAGGCAGAGAATTCCCTGCTAGCACCTTCTCTGTGCCTGTTCACATTGCTTCGCAGAATCGCTTTTGCGCAGAAAACACTAACACTTGTTCAGAACGAAAGAAAGCACAGAGCCCCAGATTCTATGTTGTCTGGTGAGCTTGCAGAGCACTGGGGAAAGGCAGGCAGAAAATTCCTTGCTAGCACCTTCTCTGTGCCTGGGAAGCAGAAGTGTTCACATTGCTTCGCAAGAATCGCTTTTGTGCAGAAAACAGTAACATTTGTTCAGAAGGAAAGAAAGCACAGAGCCCCAGATTCACTGTTGTCCTGGAGAGCTTGCAGAGCACTGGGGAAAGGCAGGCAGAGAATTCCCTGCTAGCACCTTCTCTGTGCCTGTTCACATTGCTTCGCAGAATCGCTTTTGCGCAGAAAACAGTAACACTTGTTCAGAAGGAAAGAAAGCACAGAGCCCCAGATTCTATGTTGTCCTGGAGAGCTTGCAGAGCACTGGGGAAAGGCAGGCAGAGAATTCCCTGCTAGCACCTTCTCTGTGCCTGTTCACATTGCTTCGCAGAATCGCTTTTGTGCAGAAAACACTAACACTTGTTCAGAAGGAAAGAAAGCACAGAGCCCCAGATTTTATGTTGTCCTGGAGAGCTTGCAGAGCACTGGGGAAAGGCAGGCAGAGAATTCCTTGCTAGCACCTTCTCTGTGCCTGGGAAGCAGAAGTGTTCACATTGCTTCGCAGAATCGCTTTTGTGCAGAAAACACTAACACTTGTTCAGAAGGAAAGAAAGCACAGAGCCCCAGATTCTATGTTGTCCTGG
Source organism: Strix aluco (assembly GCF_031877795.1). Taxonomy (NCBI): domain Eukaryota; kingdom Metazoa; phylum Chordata; class Aves; order Strigiformes; family Strigidae; genus Strix; species Strix aluco. The sequence continues at coordinate 673,559 of NW_027436642.1, forward strand.
AGAGCTTGCAGAGCACTGGGGAAAGGCAGGCAGAGAATTCCCTGCTAGCACCTTCTCTGTGCCTGTTCACATTGCTTCGCAGAATCGCTTTTGTGCAGAAAACAGTAACACTTGTTCAGAACGAAAGAAAGCACAGAGCCCCAGATTTGCTGTTGTCCTGGAGAGCTTGCAGAGCACTGGGGAAAGGCAGGCAGAGAATTTCCTGCTAGCACCTTCTCTGTGCCTGGGAAGCAGAAGTGTTCACATTGCTTCGCAAGAATCGCTTTTGTGCAGAAAACACTAACACTTGTTCAGAAGGAATGAAAGCACAGAGCCCCAGATTTGCTGTTGTCCTGGAGAGCTTGCAGAGCACTGGGGAAAGGCAGGCAGAGAATTTCCTGATAGCACCTTCTCTGTGCCTGGGAAGCAGAAGTGTTCACATTGCTTCGCAGAATCGCTTTTGTGCAGAAAACACTAACACTTGTTCAGAACGAAAGAAAGCACAGAGCCCCAGATTCTATGTTGTCCTGGAGAGCTTGCAGAGCACTGGGGAAAGGCAGGCAGAGAATTCCCTGATAGCACCTTCTCTGTGCCTGTTCACATTGCTTCGCAGAATCGCTTTTGTGCAGAAAACAGTAACACTTGGACAGAATGAAAGAAAGCACAGAGCCCCAGATTCTATGTTGTCCTGGAGAGCTTGCAGAGCACTGGGGAAAGGCAGGCAGAGAATTCCCTGATAGCACCTTCTCTGTGCCTGGGAAGCAGAAGTGTTCACATTGCTTCGCAAGAAGCGCTTTTGTGCAGAAAACAGTAACACTTGTTCAGAAGGAAAGAAAGCACAGAGCCCCAGATTTTATGTTGTCCTGGAGAGCTTGCAGAGCACTGGGGAAAGGCAGGCAGAGAATTCCCTGCTAGCACCTTCTCTGTGCCTGTTCACATTGCTTCGCAGAATCGCTTTTGTGCAGAAAACAGTAACAGTTGTTCAGAAGGAAAGAAAGCACAGAGCCCCAGATTCTATGTTGTCCTGGAGAGCTTGCAGAGCACTGGGGAAAGGCAGGCAGAGAATTTCCTGCTAGCACCTTCTCTGTGCCTGGGAAGCAGAAGTGTTCACATTGCTTCGCAAGAATCGCTTTTGTGCAGAAAACACTAACACTTGTTCAGAACGAAAGAAAGCACAGAGCCCCAGATTTTATGTTGTCCTGGAGAGCTTGCAGAGCACTGGGGAAAGGCAGGCAGAGAATTCCCTGCTAGCACCTTCTCTGTGCCTGTTCACATTGCTTCGTAGAATCGCTTTTGTGCAGAAAACAGTAACACTTGTTCAGAACGAAAGAAAGCACAGAGCCCCAGATTCTATGTTGTCCTGGAGAGCTTGCAGAGCACTGGGGAAAGGCAGGCAGAGAATTTCCTGCTAGCACCTTCTCTGTGCCTGGGAAGCAGAAGTGTTCACATTGCTTTGCAGAATCGCTTTTGTGCAGAAAACAGTAACACTTGTTCAGAACGAAAGAAAGCACAGAGCCCCAGATTCTATGTTGTCCTGGAGAGCTTGCAGAGCACTGGGGAAAGGCAGGCAGAGAATTCCTTGCTAGCACCTTCTCTGTGCCTGGGAAGCAGAAGTGTTCACATTGCTTCGCAGAATCGCTTTTGTGCAGAAAACAGTAACACTTGTTCAGAACGAAAGAAAGCACAGAGCCCCAGATTCTATGTTGTCCTGGAGAGCTTGCAGAGCACTGGGGAAAGGCAGGCAGAGAATTCCCTGCTAGCACCTTCTCTGTGCCTGTTCACATTGCTTCGCAGAATCGCTTTTGCGCAGAAAACACTAACACTTGTTCAGAACGAAAGAAAGCACAGAGCCCCAGATTCTATGTTGTCCTGGAGAGCTTGCAGAGCACTGGGGAAAGGCAGGCAGAGAATTCCTTGCTAGCACCTTCTCTGTGCCTGGGAAGCAGAAGTGTTCACATTGCTTCGCAAGAAGCGCTTTTGTGCAGAAAACAGTAACACTTGTTCAGAAGGAAAGAAAGCACAGAGCCCCAGATTTTATGTTGTCCTGGAGAGCTTGCAGAGCACTGGGGAAAGGCAGGCAGAGAATTCCCTGCTAGCACCTTCTCTGTGCCTGTTCACATTGCTTCGCAGAATCGCTTTTGTGCAGAAAACAGTAACAGTTGTTCAGAAGGAAAGAAAGCACAGAGCCCCAGATTCTATGTTGTCCTGGAGAGCTTGCAGAGCACTGGGGAAAGGCAGGCAGAGAATTTCCTGCTAGCACCTTCTCTGTGCCTGGGAAGCAGAAGTGTTCACATTGCTTCGCAAGAATCGCTTTTGTGCAGAAAACACTAACACTTGTTCAGAACGAAAGAAAGCACAGAGCCCCAGATTTTATGTTGTCCTGGAGAGCTTGCAGAGCACTGGGGAAAGGCAGGCAGAGAATTCCCTGCTAGCACCTTCTCTGTGCCTGTTCACATTGCTTCGTAGAATCGCTTTTGTGCAGAAAACAGTAACACTTGTTCAGAACGAAAGAAAGCACAGAGCCCCAGATTCTATGTTGTCCTGGAGAGCTTGCAGAGCACTGGGGAAAGGCAGGCAGAGAATTTCCTGCTAGCACCTTCTCTGTGCCTGGGAAGCAGAAGTGTTCACATTGCTTTGCAGAATCGCTTTTGTGCAGAAAACAGTAACACTTGTTCAGAACGAAAGAAAGCACAGAGCCCCAGATTCTATGTTGTCCTGGAGAGCTTGCAGAGCACTGGGGAAAGGCAGGCAGAGAATTCCTTGCTAGCACCTTCTCTGTGCCTGGGAAGCAGAAGTGTTCACATTGCTTCGCAGAATCGCTTTTGTGCAGAAAACAGTAACACTTGTTCAGAACGAAAGAAAGCACAGAGCCCCAGATTCTATGTTGTCCTGGAGAGCTTGCAGAGCACTGGGGAAAGGCAGGCAGAGAATTCCCTGCTAGCACCTTCTCTGTGCCTGTTCACATTGCTTCGCAGAATCGCTTTTGCGCAGAAAACACTAACACTTGTTCAGAACGAAAGAAAGCACAGAGCCCCAGATTCTATGTTGTCCTGGAGAGCTTGCAGAGCACTGGGGAAAGGCAGGCAGAGAATTTCCTGCTAGCACCTTCTCTGTGCCTGGGAAGCAGAAGTGTTCACATTGCTTTGCAGAATCGCTTTTGTGCAGAAAACAGTAACACTTGTTCAGAACGAAAGAAAGCACAGAGCCCCAGATTCTATGTTGTCCTGGAGAGCTTGCAGAGCACTGGGGAAAGGCAGGCAGAGAATTCCTTGCTAGCACCTTCTCTGTGCCTGGGAAGCAGAAGTGTTCACATTGCTTCGCAAGAAGCGCTTTTGTGCAGAAAACAGTAACACTTGTTCAGAAGGAAAGAAAGCACAGAGCCCCAGATTTTATGTTGTCCTGGAGAGCTTGCAGAGCACTGGGGAAAGGCAGGCAGAGAATTCCCTGCTAGCACCTTCTCTGTGCCTGGGAAGCAGAAGTGTTCACATTGCTTCGCAAGAATCGCTTTTGTGCAGAAAACACTAACACTTGTTCAGAACGAAAGAAAGCACAGAGCCCCAGATTCCATGTTGTCCTGGAGAGCTTGCAGAGCACTGGGGAAAGGCAGGCAGAGAATTCCCTGCTAGCACCTTCTCTGTGCCTGTTCACATTGCTTCGCAGAATCGCTTTTGTGCAGAAAACAGTAACACTTGTTCAGAACGAAAGAAAGCACAGAGCCCCAGATTCTATGTTGTCCTGGAGAGCTTGCAGAGCACTGGGGAAAGGCAGGCAGAGAATTTCCTGCTAGCACCTTCTCTGTGCCTGGGAAGCAGAAGTGTTCACATTGCTTTGCAGAATCGCTTTTGTGCAGAAAACACTAACACTTGTTCAGAACGAAAGAAAGCACAGAGCCCCAGATTCTATGTTGTCCTGGAGAGCTTGCAGAGCACTGGGGAAAGGCAGGCAGAGAATTCCTTGCTAGCACCTTCTCTGTGCCTGGGAAGCAGAAGTGTTCACATTGCTTCGCAGAATCGCTTTTGTGCAGAAAACACTAACACTTGTTCAGAACGAAAGAAAGCACAGAGCCCCAGATTCTATGTTGTCCTGGAGAGCTTGCAGAGCACTGGGGAAAGGCAGGCAGAGAATTCCCTGCTAGCACCTTCTCTGTGCCTGTTCACATTGCTTCGCAGAATCGCATTTGCGCAGAAAACACTAATACTTGTTCAGAACGAAAGAAAGCACAGAGCCCCAGATTCTATGTTGTCCTGGAGAGCTTGCAGAGCACTGGGGAAAGGCAGGCAGAGAATTCCTTGCTAGCACCTTCTCTGTGCCTGGGAAGCAGAAGTGTTCACATTGCTTCGCAAGAAGCGCTTTTGTGCAGAAAACAGTAACACTTGTTCAGAAGGAAAGAAAGCACAGAGCCCCAGATTTTATGTTGTCCTGGAGAGCTTGCAGAGCACTGGGGAAAGGCAGGCAGAGAATTCCCTGCTAGCACCTTCTCTGTGCCTGTTCACATTGCTTCGCAGAATCGCTTTTGCGCAGAAATCACTAACACTTGTTCAGAACGAAAGAAAGCACAGAGCCCCAGATTTTATGTTGTCCTGGAGAGCTTGCAGAGCACTGGGGAAAGGCAGGCAGAGAATTCCTTGCTAGCACCTTCTCTGTGCCTGGGAAGCAGAAGTGTTCACATTGCTTCGCAGAATCGCTTTTGTGCAGAAAACACTAACACTTGTTCAGAAGGAAAGAAAGCACAGAGCCCCAGATTCTATGTTGTCCTGGAGAGCTTGCAGAGCACTGGGGAAAGGCAGGCAGAGAATTCCCTGCTAGCACCTTCTCTGTGCCTGTTCACATTGCTTCGCAGAATCGCTTTTGTGCAGAAAACAGTAACACTTGTTCAGAACGAAAGAAAGCACAGAGCCCCAGATTTGCTGTTGTCCTGGAGAGCTTGCAGAGCACTGGGGAAAGGCAGGCAGAGAATTTCCTGCTAGCACCTTCTCTGTGCCTGGGAAGCAGAAGTGTTCACATTGCTTCGCAAGAATCGCTTTTGTGCAGAAAACACTAACACTTGTTCAGAAGGAATGAAAGCACAGAGCCCCAGATTTTATGTTGTCCTGGAGAGCTTGCAGAGCACTGGGGAAAGGCAGGCAGAGAATTCCCTGATAGCACCTTCTCTGTGCCTGTTCACATTGCTTCGCAGAATCGCTTTTGTGCAGAAAACAGTAACACTTGGTCAGAAGGAAAGAAAGCACAGAGCCCCAGATTCTATGTTGTCCTGGAGAGCTTGCAGAGCACTGGGGAAAGGCAGGCAGAGAATTCCCTGATAGCACCTTCTCTGTGCCTGGGAAGCAGAAGTGTTCACATTGCTTCGCAAGAAGCGCTTTTGTGCAGAAAACAGTAACACTTGTTCAGAAGGAAAGAAAGCACAGAGCCCCAGATTTTATGTTGTCCTGGAGAGCTTGCAGAGCACTGGGGAAAGGCAGGCAGAGAATTCCCTGCTAGCACCTTCTCTGTGCCTGTTCACATTGCTTCGCAGAATCGCTTTTGTGCAGAAAACAGTAACAGTTGTTCAGAAGGAAAGAAAGCACAGAGCCCCAGATTCTATGTTGTCCTGGAGAGCTTGCAGAGCACTGGGGAAAGGCAGGCAGAGAATTTCCTGCTAGCACCTTCTCTGTGCCTGGGAAGCAGAAGTGTTCACATTGCTTCGCAAGAATCGCTTTTGTGCAGAAAACACTAACACTTGTTCAGAACGAAAGAAAGCACAGAGCCCCAGATTCCATGTTGTCCTGGAGAGCTTGCAGAGCACTGGGGAAAGGCAGGCAGAGAATTCCCTGCTAGCACCTTCTCTGTGCCTGTTCACATTGCTTCGTAGAATCGCTTTTGTGCAGAAAACAGTAACACTTGTTCAGAACGAAAGAAAGCACAGAGCCCCAGATTCTATGTTGTCCTGGAGAGCTTGCAGAGCACTGGGGAAAGGCAGGCAGAGAATTTCCTGCTAGCACCTTCTCTGTGCCTGGGAAGCAGAAGTGTTCACATTGCTTTGCAGAATCGCTTTTGTGCAGAAAACAGTAACACTTGTTCAGAACGAAAGAAAGCACAGAGCCCCAGATTCTATGTTGTCCTGGAGAGCTTGCAGAGCACTGGGGAAAGGCAGGCAGAGAATTCCTTGCTAGCACCTTCTCTGTGCCTGGGAAGCAGAAGTGTTCACATTGCTTCGCAGAATCGCTTTTGTGCAGAAAACAGTAACACTTGTTCAGAAGGAGAGAAAGCACAGAGCCCCAGATTCTATGTTGTCCTGGAGAGCTTGCAGAGCACTGGGGAAAGGCAGGCAGAGAATTCCCTGCTAGCACCTTCTCTGTGCCTGTTCACATTGCTTCGCAGAATCGCTTTTGCGCAGAAAACACTAACACTTGTTCAGAACGAAAGAAAGCACAGAGCCCCAGATTCTATGTTGTCCTGGAGAGCTTGCAGAGCACTGGGGAAAGGCAGGCAGAGAATTCCTTGCTAGCACCTTCTCTGTGCCTGGGAAGCAGAAGTGTTCACATTGCTTCGCAAGAAGCGCTTTTGTGCAGAAAACAGTAACACTTGTTCAGAAGGAAAGAAAGCACAGAGCCCCAGATTTTATGTTGTCCTGGAGAGCTTGCAGAGCACTGGGGAAAGGCAGGCAGAGAATTCCCTGCTAGCACCTTCTCTGTGCCTGTTCACATTGCTCGCAGAATCGCTTTTGCGCAGAAATCACTAACACTTGTTCAGAACGAAAGAAAGCACAGAGCCCCAGATTCTATGTTGTCCTGGAGAGCTTGCACAGCACTGGGGAAAGGCAGGCAGAGAATTCCCTGATAGCACCTTCTCTGTGCCTGTTCACATTGCTTCGCAGAATCGCTTTTGTGCAGAAAACAGTAACACTTGTTCAGAAGGAAAGAAAGCACAGAGCCCCAGATTCTATGTTGTCCTGGAGAGCTTGCAGAGCACTGGGGAAAGGCAGGCAGAGAATTCCCTGCTAGCACCTTCTCTGTGCCTGGGAAGCAGAAGTGTTCACATTGCTTCGCAAGAATCGCTTTTGTGCAGAAAACAGTAACACTTGTTCAGAAGGAAAGAAAGCACAGAGCCCCAGATTCCATGTTGTCCTGGAGAGCTTGCAGAGCACTGGGGAAAGGCAGGCAGAGAATTCCCTGATAGCACCTTCTCTGTGCCTGGGAAGCAGAAGTGTTCACATTGCTTCGCAGAATCGCTTTTGTGCAGAAAACAGTAACACTTGTTCAGAACGAAAGAAAGCACAGAGCCCCAGATTCTATGTTGTCCTGGAGAGCTTGCAGAGCACTGGGGAAAGGCAGGCAGAGAATTCCTTGCTAGCACCTTCTCTGTGCCTGGGAAGCAGAAGTGTTCACATTGCTTCGCAGAATCGCTTTTGTGCAGAAAACACTAACACTTGTTCAGAACGAAAGAAAGCACAGAGCCCCAGATTCTATGTTGTCCTGGAGAGCTTGCAGAGCACTGGGGAAAGGCAGGCAGAGAATTCCCTGCTAGCACCTTCTCTGTGCCTGTTCACATTGCTTCGCAGAATCGCTTTTGCGCAGAAAACACTAATACTTGTTCAGAACGAAAGAAAGCACAGAGCCCCAGATTCTATGTTGTCCTGGAGAGCTTGCAGAGCACTGGGGAAAGGCAGGCAGAGAATTCCTTGCTAGCACCTTCTCTGTGCCTGGGAAGCAGAAGTGTTCACATTGCTTCGCAAGAAGCGCTTTTGTGCAGAAAAGAGTAACACTTGTTCAGAAGGAAAGAAAGCACAGAGCCCCAGATTTTATGTTGTCCTGGAGAGCTTGCAGAGCACTGGGGAAAGGCAGGCAGAGAATTCCCTGCTAGCACCTTCTCTGTGCCTGTTCACATTGCTTCGCAGAATCGCTTTTGCGCAGAAATCACTAACACTTGTTCAGAACGAAAGAAAGCACAGAGCCCCAGATTCTATATTGTCCTGGAGAGCTTGCAGAGCACTGGGGAAAGGCAGGCAGAGAATTCCTTGCTAGCACCTTCTCTGTGCCTGGGAAGCAGAAGTGTTCACATTGCTTCGCAAGAATCGCTTTTGTGCAGAAAACAGTAACACTTGTTCAGAAGGAAAGAAAGCACAGAGCCCCAGATTTTATGTTGTCCTGGAGAGCTTGCAGAGCACTGGGGAAAGGCAGGCAGAGAATTCCCTGATAGCACCTTCTCTGTGCCTGTTCACATTGCTTCGCAGAATCGCTTTTGTGCAGAAAACAGTAACACTTGTTCAGAAGGAAAGAAAGCACAGAGCCCCAGATTCCATGTTGTCCTGGAGAGCTTGCAGAGCACTGGGGAAAGGCAGGCAGAGAATTCCCTGATAGCACCTTCTCTGTGCCTGGGAAGCAGAAGTGTTCACATTGCTTCGCAGAATCGCTTTTGTGCAGAAAACACTAACACTTGTTCAGAAGGAAAGAAAGCACAGAGCCCCAGATTTTATGTTGTCCTGGAGAGCTTGCAGAGCACTGGGGAAAGGCAGGCAGAGAATTCCCTGCTAGCACCTTCTCTGTGCCTGTTCACATTGCTTCGCAGAATCGCTTTTGTGCAGAAAACAGTAACACTTGTTCAGAAGGAAAGAAAGCACAGAGCCCCAGATTCTATGTTGTCCTGGAGAGCTTGCAGAGCACTAGGGAAAGGCAGGCAGAGAATTCCCTGCTAGCACCTTCTCTGTGCCTGGGAAGCAGAAGTGTTCACATTGCTTCGCAAGAATCGCTTTTGTGCAGAAAACAGTAACACTTGGTCAGAAGGAAAGAAAGCACAGAGCCCCAGATTTTATGTTGTCCTGGAGAGCTTGCAGAGCACTGGGGAAAGGCAGACAGAGAATTCCCTGATAGCACCTTCTCTGTGCCTGTTCACATTGCTTCGCAGAATCGCTTTTGTTCAGAAAACAGTAACAATTGGTCAGAAGGAAAGAAAGCACAGAGCCCCATATTTTATGTTGTCCTGGAGAGCTTGCAGAGCACTGGGGAAAGGCAGGCAGAGAATTCCTTGCTAGCACCTTCTCTGTGCCTGGGAAGCAGAAGTGTTCACATTGCTTTGCAGAATCGCTTTTGTGCAGAAAACAGTAACACTTGTTCAGAAGGAAAGAAAGCACAGAGCCCCAGATTTTATGTTGTCCTGGAGAGCTTGCAGAGCACTGGGGAAAGGCAGGCAGAGAATTCCCTGCTAGCACCTTCTCTGTGCCTGGGAAGCAGAAGTGTTCACATTGCTTCGCAAGAATCGCTTTTGTGCAGAAAACACTAACACTTGTTCAGAACGAAAGAAAGCACAGAGCCCCAGATTTTATGTTGTCCTGGAGAGCTTGCAGAGCACTGGGGAAAGGCAGGCAGAGAATTCCCTGATAGCACCTTCTCTGTGCCTGTTCACATTGCTTCGCAGAATCGCTTTTGCGCAGAAAACAGTAACACTTGTTCAGAACGAAAGAAAGCACAGAGCCCCAGATTCTATGTTGTCCTGGAGAGCTTGCAGAGCACTGGGGAAAGGCAGGCAGAGAATTCCCTGCTAGCACCTTCTCTGTGCCTGTTCACATTGCTTCGCAGAATCGCTTTTGTGCAGAAAACAGTAGCACTTGTTCAGAACGAAAGAAAGCACAGAGCCCCAGATTCTATGTTGTCCTGGAGAGCTTGCAGAGCACTGGGGAAAGGCAGGCAGAGAATTCCCTGCTAGCACCTTCTCTGTGCCTGGGAAGCAGAAGTGTTCACATTGCTTCGCAAGAATCGCTTTTGTGCAGAAAACATTAACACTTGTTCAGAAGGAAAGAAAGCACAGAGCCCCAGATTCTATGTTGTCCTGGAGAGCTTGCAGAGCACTGGGGAAAGGCAGGCAGAGAATTCCTTGCTAGCACCTTCTCTGTGCCTGGGAAGCAGAAGTGTTCACATTGCTTCGCAGAATCGCTTTTGTGCAGAAAACAGTAACAGTTGTTCAGAACGAAAGAAAGCACAGAGCCCCAGATTTTATGTTGTCCTGGAGAGCTTGCAGAGCACTGGGGAAAGGCAGGCAGAGAATTCCCTGATAGCACCTTCTCTGTGCCTGTTCACATTGCTTCGCAGAATCGCTTTTGTGCAGAAAACAGTAACACTTGGTCAGAAGGAAAGAAAGCACAGAGCCCCAGATTCTATGTTGTCCTGGAGAGCTTGCAGAGCACTGGGGAAAGGCAGGCAGAGAATTCCCTGATAGCACCTTCTCTGTGCCTGGGAAGCAGAAGTGTTCACATTGCTTCGCAAGAAGCGCTTTTGTGCAGAAAACAGTAACACTTGTTCAGAAGGAAAGAAAGCACAGAGCCCCAGATTTTATGTTGTCCTGGAGAGCTTGCAGAGCACTGGGGAAAGGCAGGCAGAGAATTCCCTGATAGCACCTTCTCTGTGCCTGTTCACATTGCTTCGCAGAATCGCTTTTGCGCAGAAATCACTAACACTTGTTCAGAACGAAAGAAAGCACAGAGCCCCAGATTCTATGTTGTCCTGGAGAGCTTGCAGAGCACTGGGGAAAGGCAGGCAGAGAATTCCTTGCTAGCACCTTCTCTGTGCCTGGGAAGCAGAAGTGTTCACATTGCTTCGCAAGAATCGCTTTTGTGCAGAAAACAGTAACACTTGTTCAGAAGGAAAGAAAGCACAGAGCCCCAGATTTTATGTTGTCCTGGAGAGCTTGCAGAGCACTGGGGAAAGGCAGGCAGAGAATTCCCTGCTAGCACCTTCTCTGTGCCTGTTCACATTGCTTCGCAGAATCGCTTTTGTGCAGAAAACAGTAACACTTGTTCAGAACGAAAGAAAGCACAGAGCCCCAGATTCTATGTTGTCCTGGAGAGCTTGCAGAGCACTGGGGAAAGGCAGGCAGAGAATTCCCTGCTAGCACCTTCTCTGTGCCTGGGAAGCAGAAGTGTTCACATTGCTTCGCAAGAATCGCTTTTGTGCAGAAAACAGTAACACTTGTTCAGAAGGAAAGAAAGCACAGAGCCCCAGATTCCATGTTGTCCTGGAGAGCTTGCAGAGCACTGGGGAAAGGCAGGCAGAGAATTCCCTGATAGCACCTTCTCTGTGCCTGGGAAGCAGAAGTGTTCACATTGCTTCGCAAGAATCGCTTTTGTGCAGAAAACAGTAACACTTGTTCAGAACGAAAGAAAGCACAGAGCCCCAGATTTTATGTTGTCCTGGAGAGCTTGCAGAGCACTGGGGAAAGGCAGACAGAGAATTCCCTGATAGCACCTTCTCTGTGCCTGTTCACATTGCTTCGCAGAATCGCTTTTGTGCAGAAAACAGTAACACTTGTTCAGAAGGAAAGAAAGCACAGAGCCCCATATTTTATGTTGTCCTGGAGAGCTTGCAGAGCACTGGGGAAAGGCAGGCAGAGAATTCCTTGCTAGCACCTTCTCTGTGCCTGGGAAGCAGAAGTGTTCACATTGCTTTGCAGAATCGCTTTTGTGCAGAAAACAGTAACACTTGTTCAGAACGAAAGAAAGCACAGAGCCCCAGATTTTATGTTGTCCTGGAGAGCTTGCAGAGCACTGGGGAAAGGCAGGCAGAGAATTCCCTGCTAGCACCTTCTCTGTGCCTGGGAAGCAGAAGTGTTCACATTGCTTCGCAAGAATCGCTTTTGTGCAGAAAACACTAACACTTGTTCAGAACGAAAGAAAGCACAGAGCCCCAGATTCCATGTTGTCCTGGAGAGCTTGCAGAGCACTGGGGAAAGGCAGGCAGAGAATTCCTTGCTAGCACCTTCTCTGTGCCTGGGAAGCAGAAGTGTTCACATTGCTTCGCAAGAATCGCTTTTGTGCAGAAAACAGTAACACTTGTTCAGAACGAAAGAAAGCACAGAGCCCCAGATTTTATGTTGTCCTGGAGAGCTTGCAGAGCACTGGGGAAAGGCAGGCAGAGAATTCCCTGCTAGCACCTTCTCTGTGCCTGTTCACATTGCTTCGCAGAATCGCTTTTGTGCAGAAAACACTAACACTTGTTCAGAACGAAAGAAAGCACAGAGCCCCAGATTCTATGTTGTCCTGGAGAGCTTGCAGAGCACTGGGGAAAGGCAGGCAGAGAATTTCCTGCTAGCACCTTCTCTGTGCCTGGGAAGCAGAAGTGTTCACATTGCTTCGCAGAATCGCTTTTGTGCAGAAAACACTAACACTTGTTCAGAACGAAAGAAAGCACAGAGCCCCAGATTCTATGTTGTCCTGGAGAGCTTGCAGAGCACTGGGGAAAGGCAGGCAGAGAATTCCTTGCTAGCACCTTCTCTGTGCCTGGGAAGCAGAGTGTTCACATTGCTTCGCAGAATCGCTTTTGTGCAGAAAACACTAACACTTGTTCAGAACGAAAGAAAGCACAGAGTCCCAGATTCTATGTTGTCCTGGAGAGCTTGCAGAGCACTGGGGAAAGGCAGGCAGAGAATTCCCTGCTAGCACCTTCTCTGTGCCTGTTCACATTGCTTCGCAGAATCGCTTTTGCGCAGAAAACACTAACACTTGTTCAGAACGAAAGAAAGCACAGAGCCCCAGATTCTATGTTGTCCTGGAGAGCTTGCAGAGCACTGGGGAAAGGCAGGCAGAGAATTCCCTGCTAGCACCTTCTCTGTGCCTGTTCACATTGCTTCGCAGAATCGCTTTTGTGCAGAAAACAGTAACACTTGTTCAGAACGAAAGAAAGCACAGAGCCCCAGATTTGCTGTTGTCCTGGAGAGCTTGCAGAGCACTGGGGAAAGGCAGGCAGAGAATTCCTTGCTAGCACCTTCTCTGTGCCTGGGAAGCAGAAGTGTTCACATTGCTTCGCAAGAATCGCTTTTGTGCAGAAAACAGTAACACTTGTTCAGAACGAAAGAAAGCACAGAGCCCCAGATTTTATGTTGTCCTGGAGAGCTTGCAGAGCACTGGGGAAAGGCAGGCAGAGAATTCCCTGCTAGCACCTTCTCTGTGCCTGTTCACATTGCTTCGCAGAATCGCTTTTGTGCAGAAAACACTAACACTTGTTCAGAAGGAAAGAAAGCACAGAGCCCCAGATTCTATGTTGTCCTGGAGAGCTTGCAGAGCACTGGGGAAAGGCAGGCAGAGAATTTCCTGCTAGCACCTTCTCTGTGCCTGGGAAGCAGAAGTGTTCACATTGCTTCGCAGAATCGCTTTTGTGCAGAAAACACTAACACTTGTTCAGAACGAAAGAAAGCACAGAGCCCCAGATTCTATGTTGTCCTGGAGAGCTTGCAGAGCACTGGGGAAAGGCAGGCAGAGAATTCCCTGCTAGCACCTTCTCTGTGCCTGTTCACATTGCTTCGCAGAATCGCTTTTGTGCAGAAAACAGTAACACTTGTTCAGAACGAAAGAAAGCACAGAGCCCCAGATTCTATGTTGTCCTGGAGAGCTTGCAGAGCACTGGGGAAAGGCAGGCAGAGAATTCCCTGCTAGCACCTTCTCTGTGCCTGGGAAGCAGAAGTGTTCACATTGCTTCGCAAGAATCGCTTTTGTGCAGAAAACAGTAACACTTGTTCAGAAGGAAAGAAAGCACAGAGCCCCAGATTCTATGTTGTCCTGGAGAGCTTGCAGAGCACTGGGGAAAGGCAGGCAGAGAATTCCTTGCTAGCACCTTCTCTGTGCCTGGGAAGCAGAAGTGTTCACATTGCTTCGCAGAATCGCTTTTGTGCAGAAAACAGTAACAGTTGTTCAGAAGGAAAGAAAGCACAGAGCCCCAGATTTTATGTTGTCCTGGAGAGCTTGCAGAGCACTGGGGAAAGGCAGGCAGAGAATTCCCTGATAGCACCTTCTCTGTGCCTGTTCACATTGCTTCGCAGAATCGCTTTTGTGCAGAAAACAGTAACACTTGGTCAGAAGGAAAGAAAGCACAGAGCCCCAGATTCTATGTTGTCCTGGAGAGCTTGCAGAGCACTGGGGAAAGGCAGGCAGAGAATTCCCTGATAGCACCTTCTCTGTGCCTGGGAAGCAGAAGTGTTCACATTGCTTCGCAAGAAGCGCTTTTGTGCAGAAAACAGTAACACTTGTTCAGAAGGAAAGAAAGCACAGAGCCCCAGATTTTATGTTGTCCTGGAGAGCTTGCAGAGCACTGGGGAAAGGCAGGCAGAGAATTCCCTGCTAGCACCTTCTCTGTGCCTGTTCACATTGCTTCGCAGAATCGCTTTTGCGCAGAAATCACTAACACTTGTTCAGAACGAAAGAAAGCACAGAGCCCCAGATTCTATGTTGTCCTGGAGAGCTTGCAGAGCACTGGGGAAAGGCAGGCAGAGAATTCCTTGCTAGCACCTTCTCTGTGCCTGGGAAGCAGAAGTGTTCACATTGCTTCGCAAGAATCGCTTTTGTGCAGAAAACAGTAACACTTGTTCAGAACGAAAGAAAGCACAGAGCCCCAGATTCTATGTTGTCCTGGAGAGCTTGCAGAGCACTGGGGAAAGGCAGGCAGAGAATTCCCTGCTAGCACCTTCTCTGTGCCTGGGAAGCAGAAGTGTTCACATTGCTTCGCAAGAATCGCTTTTGTGCAGAAAACAGTAACACTTGTTCAGAAGGAAAGAAAGCACAGAGCCCCAGATTCCATGTTGTCCTGGAGAGCTTGCAGAGCACTGGGGAAAGGCAGGCAGAGAATTCCCTGATAGCACCTTCTCTGTGCCTGGGAAGCAGAAGTGTTCACATTCCTTCGCAGAATCGCTTTTGTGCAGAAAACACTAACACTTGTTCAGAAGGAAAGAAAGCACAGAGCCCCAGATTTTATGTTGTCCTGGAGAGCTTGCAGAGCACTGGGGAAAGGCAGGCAGAGAATTCCCTGATAGCACCTTCTCTGTGCCTGTTCACATTGCTTTGCAGAATCGCTTTTGTGCAGAAAACAGTAACACTTGTTCAGAAGGAAAGAAAGCACAGAGCCCCAGATTTGCTATTGTCCTGGAGAGCTTGCAGAGCACTGGGGAAAGGCAGGCAGAGAATTCCCTGCTAGCACCTTCTCTGTGCCTGGGAAGCAGAAGTGTTCACATTGCTTCGCAAGAATCGCTTTTGTGCAGAAAACAGTAACACTTGTTCAGAACGAAAGAAAGCACAGAGCCCCAGATTTTATGTTGTCCTGGAGAGCTTGCAGAGCACTGGGGAAAGGCAGGCAGAGAATTCCTTGCTAGCACCTTCTCTGTGCCTGGGAAGCAGAAGTGTTCACATTGCTTTGCAGAATCGCTTTTGTGCAGAAAACAGTAACACTTGTTCAGAACGAAAGAAAGCACAGAGCCCCAGATTTTATGTTGTCCTGGAGAGCTTGCAGAGCACTGGGGAAAGGCAGGCAGAGAATTCCCTGCTAGCACCTTCTCTGTGCCTGGGAAGCAGAAGTGTTCACATTGCTTCGCAAGAATCGCTTTTGTGCAGAAAACACTAACACTTGTTCAGAACGAAAGAAAGCACAGAGCCCCAGATTCCATGTTGTCCTGGAGAGCTTGCAGAGCACTGGGGAAAGGCAGGCAGAGAATTCCTTGCTAGCACCTTCTCTGTGCCTGGGAAGCAGAAGTGTTCACATTGCTTCGCAAGAATCGCTTTTGTGCAGAAAACAGTAACACTTGTTCAGAACGAAAGAAAGCACAGAGCCCCAGATTTTATGTTGTCCTGGAGAGCTTGCAGAGCACTGGGGAAAGGCAGGCAGAGAATTCCCTGCTAGCACCTTCTCTGTGCCTGTTCACATTGCTTCGCAGAATCGCTTTTGTGCAGAAAACACTAACACTTGTTCAGAACGAAAGAAAGCACAGAGCCCCAGATTCTATGTTGTCCTGGAGAGCTTGCAGAGCACTGGGGAAAGGCAGGCAGAGAATTTCCTGCTAGCACCTTCTCTGTGCCTGGGAAGCAGAAGTGTTCACATTGCTTCGCAGAATCGCTTTTGTGCAGAAAACACTAACACTTGTTCAGAACGAAAGAAAGCACAGAGCCCCAGATTCTATGTTGTCCTGGAGAGCTTGCAGAGCACTGGGGAAAGGCAGGCAGAGAATTCCTTGCTAGCACCTTCTCTGTGCCTGGGAAGCAGAAGTGTTCACATTGCTTCGCAGAATCGCTTTTGTGCAGAAAACACTAACACTTGTTCAGAACGAAAGAAAGCACAGAGCCCCAGATTCTATGTTGTCCTGGAGAGCTTGCAGAGCACTGGGGAAAGGCAGGCAGAGAATTCCCTGCTAGCACCTTCTCTGTGCCTGTTCACATTGCTTCGCAGAATCGCTTTTGCGCAGAAAACAGTAACACTTGTTCAGAAGGAAAGAAAGCACAGAGCCCCAGATTCTATGTTGTCCTGGAGAGCTTGCAGAGCACTGGGGAAAGGCAGGCAGAGAATTCCCTGCTAGCACCTTCTCTGTGCCTGTTCACATTGCTTCGCAGAATCGCTTTTGTGCAGAAAACAGTAACACTTGTTCAGAACGAAAGAAAGCACAGAGCCCCAGATTTGCTGTTGTCCTGGAGAGCTTGCAGAGCACTGGGGAAAGGCAGGCAGAGAATTCCTTGCTAGCACCTTCTCTGTGCCTGGGAAGCAGAAGTGTTCACATTGCTTTGCAGAATCGCTTTTGTGCAGAAAACAGTAACACTTGTTCAGAAGGAAAGAAAGCACAGAGCCCCAGATTCTATGTTGTCCTGGAGAGCTTGCAGAGCACTGGGGAAAGGCAGGCAGAGAATTCCCTGCTAGCACCTTCTCTGTGCCTGTTCACATTGCTTCGCAGAATCGCTTTTGTGCAGAAAACAGTAACACTTGTTCAGAACGAAAGAAAGCACAGAGCCCCAGATTCTATGTTGTCTGGTGAGCTTGCAGAGCACTGGGGAAAGGCAGGCAGAAAATTCCTTGCTAGCACCTTCTCTGTGCCTGGGAAGCAGAAGTGTTCACATTGCTTCGCAAGAATCGCTTTTGTGCAGAAAACAGTAACACTTGTTCAGAAGGAAAGAAAGCACAGAGCCCCAGATTCTATGTTGTCCTGGAGAGCTTGCAGAGCACTGGGGAAAGGCAAGCAGAGAATTCCTTGCTAGCACCTTCTCTGTGCCTGGGAAGCAGAAGTGTTCACATTGCTTCGCAGAATCGCTTTTGTGCAGAAAACAGTAACACTTGTTCAGAAGGAAAGAAAGCACAGAGCCCCAGATTCTATGTTGTCCTGGAGAGCTTGCAGAGCACTGGGGAAAGGCAGGCAGAGAATTCCCTGCTAGCACCTTCTCTGTGCCTGTTCACATTGCTTCGCAGAATCGCTTTTGTGCAGAAAACACTAACACTTGTTCAGAAGGAAAGAAAGCACAGAGCCCCAGATTTTATGTTGTCCTGGAGAGCTTGCAGAGCACTGGGGAAAGGCAGGCAGAGAATTTCCTGCTAGCACCTTCTCTGTGCCTGGGAAGCAGAAGTGTTCACATTGCTTCGCAAGAATCGCTTTTGTGCAGAAAACACTAACACTTGTTCAGAAGGAATGAAAGCACAGAGCCCCATATTTGCTGTTGTCCTGGAGAGCTTGCAGAGCACTGGGGAAAGGCAGGCAGAGAATTTCCTGATAGCACCTTCTCTGTGCCTGGGAAGCAGAAGTGTTCACATTGCTTCGCAGAATCGCTTTTGTGCAGAAAACACTAACACTTGTTCAGAACAAAAGAAAGCACAGAGCCCCAGATTCTATGTTGTCCTGGAGAGCTTGCAGAGCACTGGGGAAAGGCAGGCAGAGAATTCCTTGCTAGCACCTTCTCTGTGCCTGGGAAGCAGAAGTGTTCACATTGCTTTGCAGAATCGCTTTTGTGCAGAAAACAGTAACACTTGTTCAGAAGGAAAGAAAGCACAGAGCCCCAGATTCTATGTTGTCCTGGAGAGCTTGCAGAGCACTGGGGAAAGGCAGGCAGAGAATTCCCTGCTAGCACCTTCTCTGTGCCTGTTCACATTGCTTCGCAGAATCGCTTTTGCGCAGAAAACACTAACACTTGTTCAGAACGAAAGAAAGCACAGAGCCCCAGATTCTATGTTGTCCTGGAGAGCTTGCAGAGCACTGGGGAAAGGCAGGCAGAGAATTCCTTGCTAGCACCTTCTCTGTGCCTGGGAAGCAGAAGTGTTCACATTGCTTCGCAAGAATCGCTTTTGTGCAGAAAACAGTAACACTTGTTCAGAAGGAAAGAAAGCACAGAGCCCCAGATTTCATGTTGTCCTGGAGAGCTTGCAGAGCACTGGGGAAAGGCAGGCAGAGAATTCCCTGCTAGCACCTTCTCTGTGCCTGTTCACATTGCTTCGCAGAATCGCTTTTGTGCAGAAAACAGTAACACTTGTTCAGAAGGAAAGAAAGCACAGAACCCCAGATTTTATGTTGTCCTGGAGAGCTTGCAGAGCACTGGGGAAAGGCAGGCAGAGAATTCCCTGATAGCACCTTCTCTGTGCCTGTTCACATTGCTTCGCAGAATCGCTTTTGTGCAGAAAACAGTAACACTTGGTCAGAAGGAAAGAAAGCACAGAGCCCCATATTTTATGTTGTCCTGGAGAGCTTGCAGAGCACTGGGGAAAGGCAGGCAGAGAATTCCCTGCTAGCACCTTCTCTGTGCCTGGGAAGCAGAAGTGTTCACATTGCTTTGCAGAATCGCTTTTGTGCAGAAAACAGTAACACTTGTTCAGAAGGAAAGAAAGCACAGAGCCCCAGATTCTATGTTGTCCTGGAGAGCTTGCAGAGCACTGGGGAAAGGCAGGCAGAGAATTCCCTGATAGCACCTTCTCTGTGCCTGTTCACATTGCTTCGCAGAATCGCTTTTGTGCAGAAAACAGTAACACTTGGTCAGAAGGAAAGAAAGCACAGAACCCCATATTTTATGTTGTCCTGGAGAGCTTGCAGAGCACTGGGGAAAGGCAGGCAGAGAATTCCTTGCTAGCACCTTCTCTGTGCCTGGGAAGCAGAAGTGTTCACATTGCTTTGCAGAATCGCTTTTGTGCAGAAAACAGTAACACTTGTTCAGAAGGAAAGAAAGCACAGAGCCCCAGATTCTATGTTGTCCTGGAGAGCTTGCAGAGCACTGGGGAAAGGGAGGCAGAGAATTCCCTGCTAGCACCTTCTCTGTGCCTGGGAAGCAGAAGTGTTCACATTGCTTCGCAAGAATCGCTTTTGTGCAGAAAACAGTAACACTTGTTCAGAACGAAAGAAAGCACAGAGCCCCAGATTTTATGTTGTCCTGGAGAGCTTGCAGAGCACTGGGGAAAGGCATCCAGAGAATTCCCTGCTAGCACATTCTCTGTGCCTGTTCACATTGCTTCGCAGAATCGCTTTTGTGCAGAAAACAGTAACACTTGTTCAGAACGAAAGAAAGCACAGAGCCCCAGATTCTATGTTGTCCTGGAGAGCTTGCAGAGCACTGGGGAAAGGCAGGCAGAGAATTCCCTGCTAGCACCTTCTCTGTGCCTGTTCACATTGCTTCGCAGAATCGCTTTTGTGCAGAAAACAGTAACACTTGTTCAGAACGAAAGAAAGCACAGAGCCCCAGATTTGCTGTTGTCCTGGAGAGCTTGCAGAGCACTGGGGAAAGGCAGGCAGAGAATTCCTTGCTAGCACCTTCTCTGTGCCTGGGAAGCAGAAGTGTTCACATTGCTTCGCAAGAATCGCTTTTGTGCAGAAAACAGTAACACTTGTTCAGAACGAAAGAAAGCACAGAGCCCCAGATTTTATGTTGTCCTGGAGAGCTTGCAGAGCACTGGGGAAAGGCAGGCAGAGAATTCCCTGCTAGCACCTTCTCTGTGCCTGTTCACATTGCTTCGCAGAATCGCTTTTGTGCAGAAAACACTAACACTTGTTCAGAAGGAAAGAAAGCACAGAGCCCCAGATTCTATGTTGTCCTGGAGAGCTTGCAGAGCACTGGGGAAAGGCAGGCAGAGAATTTCCTGCTAGCACCTTCTCTGTGCCTGGGAAGCAGAAGTGTTCACATTGCTTCGCAGAATCGCTTTTGTGCAGAAAACACTAACACTTGTTCAGAACGAAAGAAAGCACAGAGCCCCAGATTCTATGTTGTCCTGGAGAGCTTGCAGAGCACTGGGGAAAGGCAGGCAGAGAATTCCCTGCTAGCACCTTCTCTGTGCCTGTTCACATTGCTTCGCAGAATCGCTTTTGTGCAGAAAACAGTAACACTTGTTCAGAACGAAAGAAAGCACAGAGCCCCAGATTCTATGTTGTCCTGGAGAGCTTGCAGAGCACTGGGGAAAGGCAGGCAGAGAATTCCCTGCTAGCACCTTCTCTGTGCCTGGGAAGCAGAAGTGTTCACATTGCTTCGCAAGAATCGCTTTTGTGCAGAAAACAGTAACACTTGTTCAGAAGGAAAGAAAGCACAGAGCCCCAGATTCTATGTTGTCCTGGAGAGCTTGCAGAGCACTGGGGAAAGGCAGGCAGAGAATTCCTTGCTAGCACCTTCTCTGTGCCTGGGAAGCAGAAGTGTTCACATTGCTTCGCAGAATCGCTTTTGTGCAGAAAACAGTAACAGTTGTTCAGAAGGAAAGAAAGCACAGAGCCCCAGATTTTATGTTGTCCTGGAGAGCTTGCAGAGCACTGGGGAAAGGCAGGCAGAGAATTCCCTGATAGCACCTTCTCTGTGCCTGTTCACATTGCTTCGCAGAATCGCTTTTGTGCAGAAAACAGTAACACTTGGTCAGAAGGAAAGAAAGCACAGAGCCCCAGATTCTATGTTGTCCTGGAGAGCTTGCAGAGCACTGGGGAAAGGCAGGCAGAGAATTCCCTGATAGCACCTTCTCTGTGCCTGGGAAGCAGAAGTGTTCACATTGCTTCGCAAGAAGCGCTTTTGTGCAGAAAACAGTAACACTTGTTCAGAAGGAAAGAAAGCACAGAGCCCCAGATTTTATGTTGTCCTGGAGAGCTTGCAGAGCACTGGGGAAAGGCAGGCAGAGAATTCCCTGCTAGCACCTTCTCTGTGCCTGTTCACATTGCTTCGCAGAATCGCTTTTGCGCAGAAATCACTAACACTTGTTCAGAACGAAAGAAAGCACAGAGCCCCAGATTCTATGTTGTCCTGGAGAGCTTGCAGAGCACTGGGGAAAGGCAGGCAGAGAATTCCTTGCTAGCACCTTCTCTGTGCCTGGGAAGCAGAAGTGTTCACATTGCTTCGCAAGAATCGCTTTTGTGCAGAAAACAGTAACACTTGTTCAGAACGAAAGAAAGCACAGAGCCCCAGATTCTATGTTGTCCTGGAGAGCTTGCAGAGCACTGGGGAAAGGCAGGCAGAGAATTCCCTGCTAGCACCTTCTCTGTGCCTGGGAAGCAGAAGTGTTCACATTGCTTCGCAAGAATCGCTTTTGTGCAGAAAACAGTAACACTTGTTCAGAAGGAAAGAAAGCACAGAGCCCCAGATTCCATGTTGTCCTGGAGAGCTTGCAGAGCACTGGGGAAAGGCAGGCAGAGAATTCCCTGATAGCACCTTCTCTGTGCCTGGGAAGCAGAAGTGTTCACATTCCTTCGCAGAATCGCTTTTGTGCAGAAAACACTAACACTTGTTCAGAAGGAAAGAAAGCACAGAGCCCCAGATTTTATGTTGTCCTGGAGAGCTTGCAGAGCACTGGGGAAAGGCAGGCAGAGAATTCCCTGATAGCACCTTCTCTGTGCCTGTTCACATTGCTTTGCAGAATCGCTTTTGTGCAGAAAACAGTAACACTTGTTCAGAAGGAAAGAAAGCACAGAGCCCCAGATTTGCTATTGTCCTGGAGAGCTTGCAGAGCACTGGGGAAAGGCAGGCAGAGAATTCCCTGCTAGCACCTTCTCTGTGCCTGGGAAGCAGAAGTGTTCACATTGCTTCGCAAGAATCGCTTTTGTGCAGAAAACAGTAACACTTGTTCAGAACGAAAGAAAGCACAGAGCCCCAGATTTTATGTTGTCCTGGAGAGCTTGCAGAGCACTGGGGAAAGGCAGGCAGAGAATTCCTTGCTAGCACCTTCTCTGTGCCTGGGAAGCAGAAGTGTTCACATTGCTTTGCAGAATCGCTTTTGTGCAGAAAACAGTAACACTTGTTCAGAACGAAAGAAAGCACAGAGCCCCAGATTTTATGTTGTCCTGGAGAGCTTGCAGAGCACTGGGGAAAGGCAGGCAGAGAATTCCCTGCTAGCACCTTCTCTGTGCCTGGGAAGCAGAAGTGTTCACATTGCTTCGCAAGAATCGCTTTTGTGCAGAAAACACTAACACTTGTTCAGAACGAAAGAAAGCACAGAGCCCCAGATTCCATGTTGTCCTGGAGAGCTTGCAGAGCACTGGGGAAAGGCAGGCAGAGAATTCCTTGCTAGCACCTTCTCTGTGCCTGGGAAGCAGAAGTGTTCACATTGCTTCGCAAGAATCGCTTTTGTGCAGAAAACAGTAACACTTGTTCAGAACGAAAGAAAGCACAGAGCCCCAGATTTTATGTTGTCCTGGAGAGCTTGCAGAGCACTGGGGAAAGGCAGGCAGAGAATTCCCTGCTAGCACCTTCTCTGTGCCTGTTCACATTGCTTCGCAGAATCGCTTTTGTGCAGAAAACACTAACACTTGTTCAGAACGAAAGAAAGCACAGAGCCCCAGATTCTATGTTGTCCTGGAGAGCTTGCAGAGCACTGGGGAAAGGCAGGCAGAGAATTTCCTGCTAGCACCTTCTCTGTGCCTGGGAAGCAGAAGTGTTCACATTGCTTCGCAGAATCGCTTTTGTGCAGAAAACACTAACACTTGTTCAGAACGAAAGAAAGCACAGAGCCCCAGATTCTATGTTGTCCTGGAGAGCTTGCAGAGCACTGGGGAAAGGCAGGCAGAGAATTCCTTGCTAGCACCTTCTCTGTGCCTGGGAAGCAGAAGTGTTCACATTGCTTCGCAGAATCGCTTTTGTGCAGAAAACACTAACACTTGTTCAGAACGAAAGAAAGCACAGAGCCCCAGATTCTATGTTGTCCTGGAGAGCTTGCAGAGCACTGGGGAAAGGCAGGCAGAGAATTCCCTGCTAGCACCTTCTCTGTGCCTGTTCACATTGCTTCGCAGAATCGCTTTTGCGCAGAAAACAGTAACACTTGTTCAGAAGGAAAGAAAGCACAGAGCCCCAGATTCTATGTTGTCCTGGAGAGCTTGCAGAGCACTGGGGAAAGGCAGGCAGAGAATTCCCTGCTAGCACCTTCTCTGTGCCTGTTCACATTGCTTCGCAGAATCGCTTTTGTGCAGAAAACAGTAACACTTGTTCAGAACGAAAGAAAGCACAGAGCCCCAGATTTGCTGTTGTCCTGGAGAGCTTGCAGAGCACTGGGGAAAGGCAGGCAGAGAATTCCTTGCTAGCACCTTCTCTGTGCCTGGGAAGCAGAAGTGTTCACATTGCTTTGCAGAATCGCTTTTGTGCAGAAAACAGTAACACTTGTTCAGAAGGAAAGAAAGCACAGAGCCCCAGATTCTATGTTGTCCTGGAGAGCTTGCAGAGCACTGGGGAAAGGCAGGCAGAGAATTCCCTGCTAGCACCTTCTCTGTGCCTGTTCACATTGCTTCGCAGAATCGCTTTTGTGCAGAAAACAGTAACACTTGTTCAGAACGAAAGAAAGCACAGAGCCCCAGATTCTATGTTGTCTGGTGAGCTTGCAGAGCACTGGGGAAAGGCAGGCAGAAAATTCCTTGCTAGCACCTTCTCTGTGCCTGGGAAGCAGAAGTGTTCACATTGCTTCGCAAGAATCGCTTTTGTGCAGAAAACAGTAACACTTGTTCAGAAGGAAAGAAAGCACAGAGCCCCAGATTCTATGTTGTCCTGGAGAGCTTGCAGAGCACTGGGGAAAGGCAAGCAGAGAATTCCTTGCTAGCACCTTCTCTGTGCCTGGGAAGCAGAAGTGTTCACATTGCTTCGCAGAATCGCTTTTGTGCAGAAAACAGTAACACTTGTTCAGAAGGAAAGAAAGCACAGAGCCCCAGATTCTATGTTGTCCTGGAGAGCTTGCAGAGCACTGGGGAAAGGCAGGCAGAGAATTCCCTGCTAGCACCTTCTCTGTGCCTGTTCACATTGCTTCGCAGAATCGCTTTTGTGCAGAAAACACTAACACTTGTTCAGAAGGAAAGAAAGCACAGAGCCCCAGATTTTATGTTGTCCTGGAGAGCTTGCAGAGCACTGGGGAAAGGCAGGCAGAGAATTTCCTGCTAGCACCTTCTCTGTGCCTGGGAAGCAGAAGTGTTCACATTGCTTCGCAAGAATCGCTTTTGTGCAGAAAACACTAACACTTGTTCAGAAGGAATGAAAGCACAGAGCCCCATATTTGCTGTTGTCCTGGAGAGCTTGCAGAGCACTGGGGAAAGGCAGGCAGAGAATTTCCTGATAGCACCTTCTCTGTGCCTGGGAAGCAGAAGTGTTCACATTGCTTCGCAGAATCGCTTTTGTGCAGAAAACACTAACACTTGTTCAGAACAAAAGAAAGCACAGAGCCCCAGATTCTATGTTGTCCTGGAGAGCTTGCAGAGCACTGGGGAAAGGCAGGCAGAGAATTCCTTGCTAGCACCTTCTCTGTGCCTGGGAAGCAGAAGTGTTCACATTGCTTTGCAGAATCGCTTTTGTGCAGAAAACAGTAACACTTGTTCAGAAGGAAAGAAAGCACAGAGCCCCAGATTCTATGTTGTCCTGGAGAGCTTGCAGAGCACTGGGGAAAGGCAGGCAGAGAATTCCCTGCTAGCACCTTCTCTGTGCCTGTTCACATTGCTTCGCAGAATCGCTTTTGCGCAGAAAACAATAACACTTGTTCAGAACGAAAGAAAGCACAGAGCCCCAGATTCTATGTTGTCCTGGAGAGCTTGCAGAGCACTGGGGAAAGGCAGGCAGAGAATTCCTTGCTAGCACCTTCTCTGTGCCTGGGAAGCAGAAGTGTTCACATTGCTTCGCAAGAATCGCTTTTGTGCAGAAAACAGTAACACTTGTTCAGAAGGAAAGAAAGCACAGAGCCCCAGATTTCATGTTGTCCTGGAGAGCTTGCAGAGCACTGGGGAAAGGCAGGCAGAGAATTCCCTGCTAGCACCTTCTCTGTGCCTGTTCACATTGCTTCGCAGAATCGCTTTTGTGCAGAAAACAGTAACACTTGTTCAGAAGGAAAGAAAGCACAGAACCCCAGATTTTATGTTGTCCTGGAGAGCTTGCAGAGCACTGGGGAAAGGCAGGCAGAGAATTCCCTGATAGCACCTTCTCTGTGCCTGTTCACATTGCTTCGCAGAATCGCTTTTGTGCAGAAAACAGTAACACTTGGTCAGAAGGAAAGAAAGCACAGAGCCCCATATTTTATGTTGTCCTGGAGAGCTTGCAGAGCACTGGGGAAAGGCAGGCAGAGAATTCCCTGCTAGCACCTTCTCTGTGCCTGGGAAGCAGAAGTGTTCACATTGCTTTGCAGAATCGCTTTTGTGCAGAAAACAGTAACACTTGTTCAGAAGGAAAGAAAGCACAGAGCCCCAGATTCTATGTTGTCCTGGAGAGCTTGCAGAGCACTGGGGAAAGGCAGGCAGAGAATTCCCTGATAGCACCTTCTCTGTGCCTGTTCACATTGCTTCGCAGAATCGCTTTTGTGCAGAAAACAGTAACACTTGGTCAGAAGGAAAGAAAGCACAGAACCCCATATTTTATGTTGTCCTGGAGAGCTTGCAGAGCACTGGGGAAAGGCAGGCAGAGAATTCCTTGCTAGCACCTTCTCTGTGCCTGGGAAGCAGAAGTGTTCACATTGCTTTGCAGAATCGCTTTTGTGCAGAAAACAGTAACACTTGTTCAGAAGGAAAGAAAGCACAGAGCCCCAGATTCTATGTTGTCCTGGAGAGCTTGCAGAGCACTGGGGAAAGGGAGGCAGAGAATTCCCTGCTAGCACCTTCTCTGTGCCTGGGAAGCAGAAGTGTTCACATTGCTTCGCAAGAATCGCTTTTGTGCAGAAAACAGTAACACTTGTTCAGAACGAAAGAAAGCACAGAGCCCCAGATTTTATGTTGTCCTGGAGAGCTTGCAGAGCACTGGGGAAAGGCATCCAGAGAATTCCCTGCTAGCACATTCTCTGTGCCTGTTCACATTGCTTCGCAGAATCGCTTTTGTGCAGAAAACAGTAACACTTGTTCAGAACGAAAGAAAGCACAGAGCCCCAGATTCTATGTTGTCTGGTGAGCTTGCAGAGCACTGGGGAAAGGCAGGCAGAGAATTCCTTGCTAGCACCTTCTCTGTGCCTGGGAAGCAGAAGTGTTCACATTGCTTCGCAAGAATCGCTTTTGTGCAGAAAACAGTAACACTTGTTCAGAACGAAAGAAAGCACAGAGCCCCAGATTTTATGTTGTCCTGGAGAGCTTGCGGAGCACTGGGGAAAGGCAGGCAGAGAATTCCCTGCTAGCACCTTCTCTGTGCCTGTTCACATTGCTTCGCAGAATCGCTTTTGTGCAGAAAACAGTAACACTTGTTCAGAACGAAAGAAAGCACAGAGCCCCAGATTCTATGTTGTCCTGGAGAGCTTGCAGAGCACTGGGGAAAGGCAGGCAGAGAATTCCCTGCTAGCACCTTCTCTGTGCCTGGGAAGCAGAAGTGTTCACATTGCTTCGCAAGAATCGCTTTTGTGCAGAAAACAGTAACACTTGTTCAGAAGGAAAGAAAGCACAGAGCCCCAGATTCTATGTTGTCCTGGAGAGCTTGCAGAGCACTGGGGAAAGGCAGGCAGAGAATTCCTTGCTAGCACCTTCTCTGTGCCTGGGAAGCAGAAGTGTTCACATTGCTTCGCAGAATCGCTTTTGTGCAGAAAACAGTAACACTTGTTCAGAAGGAAAGAAAGCACAGAGCCCCAGATTCACTGTTGTCCTGGAGAGCTTGCAGAGCACTGGGGAAAGGCAGGCAGAGAATTCCCTGCTAGCACCTTCTCTGTGCCTGTTCACATTGCTTCGCAGAATCGCTTTTGTGCAGAAAACAGTAACACTTGGTCAGAAGGAAAGAAAGCACAGAACCCCAGATTCTATGTTGTCCTGGAGAGCTTGCAGAGCACTGGGGAAAGGCAGGCAGAGAATTCCCTGCTAGCACCTTCTCTGTGCCTGGGAAGCAAAAGTGTTCACATTGCTTCGCAAGAATCGCTTTTGTGCAGAAAACAGTTACACTTTTTCAGAACGAAAGAAAGCACAGAGCCCCAGATTTTATGTTGTCCTGGAGAGCTTGCAGAGCACTGGGGAAAGGCAGCCAGAGAATTCCCTGCTAGCACCTTCTCTGTGCCTGTTCACATTGCTTCGCATAATCGCTTTTGTGCAGAAAACAGTAACACTTGTTCAGAAGGAAAGAAAGCACAGACACCCAGATTCTATGTTGTCTGGTGAGCTTGCAGAGCACTGGGGAAAGGCAGGCAGAGAATTCCCTGATAGCACCTTCTCTGTGCCTGTTCACATTTCTTCGCAGAATCGCTTTTGTGCAGAAAACACTAACACTTGTTCAGAACGAAAGAAAGCACAGAGCCCCAGATTCACTGTTGTCCTGGAGAGCTTGCAGAGCACTGGGGAAAGGCAGGCAGAGAATTCCCTGCTAGCACCTTCTCTGTGCCTGGGAAGCAGAAGTGTTCACATTGCTTCGCAGAATCGCTTTTGTGCAGAAAACAGTAACACTTGTTCAGAACGAAAGAAAGCACAGAGCCCCAGATTCTATGTTGTCCTGGAGAGCTTGCAGAGCACTGGGGAAAGGCAAGCAGAGAATTCCTTGCTAGCACCTTCTCTGTGCCTGGGAAGCAGAAGTGTTCACATTGCTTTGCAGAATCGCTTTTGTGCAGAAAACAGTAACACTTGTTCAGAAGGAAAGAAAGCACAGAGCCCCAGATTCTATGTTGTCCTGGAGAGCTTGCAGAGCACTGGGGAAAGGCAGGCAGAGAATTCCCTGCTAGCACCTTCTCTGTGCCTGTTCACATTGCTTCGCAGAATCGCTTTTGTGCAGAAAACACTAACACTTGTTCAGAAGGAAAGAAAGCACAGAGCCCCAGATTTTATGTTGTCCTGGAGAGCTTGCAGAGCACTGGGGAAAGGCAGGCAGAGAATTTCCTGCTAGCACCTTCTCTGTGCCTGGGAAGCAGAAGTGTTCACATTGCTTCGCAAGAATCGCTTTTGTGCAGAAAACACTAACACTTGTTCAGAAGGAATGAAAGCACAGAGCCCCAGATTTGCTGTTGTCCTGGAGAGCTTGCAGAGCACTGGGGAAAGGCAGGCAGAGAATTTCCTGATAGCACCTTCTCTGTGCCTGGGAAGCAGAAGTGTTCACATTGCTTCGCAGAATCGCTTTTGTGCAGAAAACACTAACACTTGTTCAGAACAAAAGAAAGCACAGAGCCCCAGATTCTATGTTGTCCTGGAGAGCTTGCAGAGCACTGGGGAAAGGCAGGCAGAGAATTCCTTGCTAGCACCTTCTCTGTGCCTGGGAAGCAGAAGTGTTCACATTGCTTTGCAGAATCGCTTTTGTGCAGAAAACAGTAACACTTGTTCAGAAGGAAAGAAAGCACAGAGCCCCAGATTCTATGTTGTCCTGGAGAGCTTGCAGAGCACTGGGGAAAGGCAGGCAGAGAATTCCCTGCTAGCACCTTCTCTGTGCCTGTTCACATTGCTTCGCAGAATCGCTTTTGCGCAGAAAACACTAACACTTGTTCAGAACGAAAGAAAGCACAGAGCCCCAGATTCTATGTTGTCCTGGAGAGCTTGCAGAGCACTGGGGAAAGGCAGGCAGAGAATTCCTTGCTAGCACCTTCTCTGTGCCTGGGAAGCAGAAGTGTTCACATTGCTTCGCAAGAATCGCTTTTGTGCAGAAAACAGTAACACTTGTTCAGAAGGAAAGAAAGCACAGAGCCCCAGATTTCATGTTGTCCTGGAGAGCTTGCAGAGCACTGGGGAAAGGCAGGCAGAGAATTCCCTGCTAGCACCTTCTCTGTGCCTGTTCACATTGCTTCGCAGAATCGCTTTTGTGCAGAAAACAGTAACACTTGTTCAGAAGGAAAGAAAGCACAGAACCCCAGATTTTATGTTGTCCTGGAGAGCTTGCAGAGCACTGGGGAAAGGCAGGCAGAGAATTCCCTGATAGCCCCTTCTCTGTGCCTGTTCACATTGCTTCGCAGAATCGCTTTTGTGCAGAAAACAGTAACACTTGGTCAGAAGGAAAGAAAGCACAGAGCCCCATATTTTATGTTGTCCTGGAGAGCTTGCAGAGCACTGGGGAAAGGCAGGCAGAGAATTCCTTGCTAGCACCTTCTCTGTGCCTGGGAAGCAGAAGTGTTCACATTGCTTTGCAGAATCGCTTTTGTGCAGAAAACAGTAACACTTGTTCAGAAGGAAAGAAAGCACAGAGCCCCAGATTCTATGTTGTCCTGGAGAGCTTGCAGAGCACTGGGGAAAGGCAGGCAGAGAATTCCCTGATAGCACCTTCTCTGTGCCTGTTCACATTGCTTCGCAGAATCGCTTTTGTGCAGAAAACACTAACACTTGGTCAGAAGGAAAGAAAGCACAGAACCCCATATTTTATGTTGTCCTGGAGAGCTTGCAGAGCACTGGGGAAAGGCAGGCAGAGAATTCCTTGCTAGCACCTTCTCTGTGCCTGGGAAGCAGAAGTGTTCACATTGCTTTGCAGAATCGCTTTTGTGCAGAAAACAGTAACACTTGTTCAGAAGGAAAGAAAGCACAGAGCCCCAGATTCTATGTTGTCCTGGAGAGCTTGCAGAGCACTGGGGAAAGGCAGGCAGAGAATTCCCTGCTAGCACCTTCTCTGTGCCTGGGAAGCAGAAGTGTTCACATTGCTTCGCAAGAATCGCTTTTGTGCAGAAAACAGTTACACTTTTTCAGAACGAAAGAAAGCACAGAGCCCCAGATTTTATGTTGTCCTGGAGAGCTTGCAGAGCACTGGGGAAAGGCAGCCAGAGAATTCCCTGCTAGCACCTTCTCTGTGCCTGTTCACATTGCTTCGCAGAATCGCTTTTGTGCAGAAAACAGTAACACTTGTTCAGAAGGAAAGAAAGCACAGAGACCCAGATTCTATGTTGTCTGGTGAGCTTGCAGAGCACTGGGGAAAGGCAGGCAGAGAATTCCCTGATAGCACCTTCTCTGTGCCTGTTCACATTTCTTCGCAGAATCGCTTTTGTGCAGAAAACACTAACACTTGTTCAGAACAAAAGAAAGCACAGAGCCCCAGATTCACTGTTGTCCTGGAGAGCTTGCAGAGCACTGGGGAAAGGCAGGCAGAGAATTCCCTGCTAGCACCTTCTCTGTGCCTGGGAAGCAGAAGTGTTCACATTGCTTCGCAAGAATCGCTTTTGTGCAGAAAACAGTAACACTTGTTCAGAAGGAAAGAAAGCACAGAGCCCCAGATTCTATGTTGTCCTGGAGAGCTTGCAGAGCACTGGGGAAAGGCAGGCAGAGAATTCCCTGCTAGCACCTTCTCTGTGCCTGCTCACATTGCTTCGCAGAATCGCTTTTGTGCAGAAAACACTAACACTTGTTCAGAAGGAAAGAAAGCACAGAGCCCCAGATTTTATGTTGTCCTGGAGAGCTTGCAGAGCACTGGGGAAAGGCAGGCAGAGAATTTCCTGCTAGCACCTTCTCTGTGCCTGGGAAGCAGAAGTGTTCACATTGCTTCGCAAGAATCGCTTTTGTGCAGAAAACAGTAACACTTGTTCAGAAGGAATGAAAGCACAGAGCCCCAGATTTGCTGTTGTCCTGGAGAGCTTGCAGAGCACTGGGGAAAGGCAGGCAGAGAATTTCCTGATAGCACCTTCTCTGTGCCTGGGAAGCAGAAGTGTTCACATTGCTTCGCAGAATCGCTTTTGTGCAGAAAACACTAACACTTGTTCAGAACAAAAGAAAGCACAGAGCCCCAGATTCTATGTTGTCCTGGAGAGCTTGCAGAGCACTGGGGAAAGGCAGGCAGAGAATTCCTTGCTAGCACCTTCTCTGTGCCTGGGAAGCAGAAGTGTTCACATTGCTTTGCAGAATCGCTTTTGTGCAGAAAACAGTAACACTTGTTCAGAAGGAAAGAAAGCACAGAGCCCCAGATTCTATGTTGTCCTGGAGAGCTTGCAGAGCACTGGGGAAAGGCAGGCAGAGAATTCCCTGCTAGCACCTTCTCTGTGCCTGTTCACATTGCTTCGCAGAATCGCTTTTGCGCAGAAAACACTAACACTTGTTCAGAACGAAAGAAAGCACAGAGCCCCAGATTCTATGTTGTCCTGGAGAGCTTGCAGAGCACTGGGGAAAGGCAGGCAGAGAATTCCTTGCTAGCACCTTCTCTGTGCCTGGGAAGCAGAAGTGTTCACATTGCTTCGCAAGAATCGCTTTTGTGCAGAAAACAGTAACACTTGTTCAGAAGGAAAGAAAGCACAGAGCCCCAGATTTCATGTTGTCCTGGAGAGCTTGCAGAGCACTGGGGAAAGGCAGGCAGAGAATTCCCTGCTAGCACCTTCTCTGTGCCTGTTCACATTGCTTCGCAGAATCGCTTTTGTGCAGAAAACAGTAACACTTGTTCAGAAGGAAAGAAAGCACAGAACCCCAGATTTTATGTTGTCCTGGAGAGCTTGCAGAGCACTGGGGAAAGGCAGGCAGAGAATTCCCTGATAGCACCTTCTCTGTGCCTGTTCACATTGCTTCGCAGAATCGCTTTTGTGCAGAAAACAGTAACACTTGGTCAGAAGGAAAGAAAGCACAGAGCCCCATATTTTATGTTGTCCTGGAGAGCTTGCAGAGCACTGGGGAAAGGCAGGCAGAGAATTCCTTGCTAGCACCTTCTCTGTGCCTGGGAAG
Source organism: Strix aluco (assembly GCF_031877795.1). Taxonomy (NCBI): domain Eukaryota; kingdom Metazoa; phylum Chordata; class Aves; order Strigiformes; family Strigidae; genus Strix; species Strix aluco. The sequence continues at coordinate 705,203 of NW_027436642.1, forward strand.
CAGAAGTGTTCACATTGCTTTGCAGAATCGCTTTTGTGCAGAAAACAGTAACACTTGTTCAGAAGGAAAGAAAGCACAGAGCCCCAGATTCTATGTTGTCCTGGAGAGCTTGCAGAGCACTGGGGAAAGGCAGGCAGAGAATTCCCTGATAGCACCTTCTCTGTGCCTGTTCACATTGCTTCGCAGAATCGCTTTTGTGCAGAAAACAGTAACACTTGGTCAGAAGGAAAGAAAGCACAGAACCCCATATTTTATGTTGTCCTGGAGAGCTTGCAGAGCACTGGGGAAAGGCAGGCAGAGAATTCCTTGCTAGCACCTTCTCTGTGCCTGGGAAGCAGAAGTGTTCACATTGCTTTGCAGAATCGCTTTTGTGCAGAAAACAGTAACACTTGTTCAGAAGGAAAGAAAGCACAGAGCCCCAGATTCTATGTTGTCCTGGAGAGCTTGCAGAGCACTGGGGAAAGGGAGGCAGAGAATTCCCTGCTAGCACCTTCTCTGTGCCTGGGAAGCAGAAGTGTTCACATTGCTTCGCAAGAATCGCTTTTGTGCAGAAAACAGTAACACTTGTTCAGAACGAAAGAAAGCACAGAGCCCCAGATTTTATGTTGTCCTGGAGAGCTTGCAGAGCACTGGGGAAAGGCATCCAGAGAATTCCCTGCTAGCACATTCTCTGTGCCTGTTCACATTGCTTCGCAGAATCGCTTTTGTGCAGAAAACAGTAACACTTGTTCAGAACGAAAGAAAGCACAGAGCCCCAGATTCTATGTTGTCTGGTGAGCTTGCAGAGCACTGGGGAAAGGCAGGCAGAGAATTCCTTGCTAGCACCTTCTCTGTGCCTGGGAAGCAGAAGTGTTCACATTGCTTCGCAAGAATCGCTTTTGTGCAGAAAACAGTAACACTTGTTCAGAACGAAAGAAAGCACAGAGCCCCAGATTTTATGTTGTCCTGGAGAGCTTGCGGAGCACTGGGGAAAGGCAGGCAGAGAATTCCCTGATAGCACCTTCTCTGTGCCTGTTCACATTTCTTCGCAGAATCGCTTTTGTGCAGAAAACACTAACACTTGTTCAGAACGAAAGAAAGCACAGAGCCCCAGATTCTATGTTGTCCTGGAGAGCTTGCAGAGCACTGGGGAAAGGCAGGCAGAGAATTCCCTGCTAGCACCTTCTCTGTGCCTGTTCACATTGCTTCGCAGAATCGCTTTTGTGCAGAAAACAGTAACACTTGTTCAGAACGAAAGAAAGCACAGAGCCCCAGATTCTATGTTGTCCTGGAGAGCTTGCAGAGCACTGGGGAAAGGCAGGCAGAGAATTCCCTGCTAGCACCTTCTCTGTGCCTGGGAAGCAGAAGTGTTCACATTGCTTCGCCAAAATCGCTTTTGTGCAGAAAACAGTAACACTTGTTCAGAAGGAAAGAAAGCACAGAGCCCCAGATTCTATGTTGTCCTGGAGAGCTTGCAGAGCACTGGGGAAAGGCAGGCAGAGAATTCCTTGCTAGCACCTTCTCTGTGCCTGGGAAGCAGAAGTGTTCACATTGCTTCGCAGAATCGCTTTTGTGCAGAAAACAGTAACACTTGTTCAGAAGGAAAGAAAGCACAGAGCCCCAGATTTTATGTTGTCCTGGAGAGCTTGCAGAGCACTGGGGAAAGGCAGGCAGAGAATTCCCTGATAGCACCTTCTCTGTGCCTGTTCACATTGCTTCGCAGAATCGCTTTTGTGCAGAAAACAGTAACACTTGGTCAGAAGGAAAGAAAGCACAGAACCCCAGATTTTATGTTGTCCTGGAGAGCTTGCAGAGCACTGGGGAAAGGCAGGCAGAGAATTCCTTGCTAGCACCTTCTCTGTGCCTGGGAAGCAGAAGTGTTCACATTGCTTTGCAGAATCGCTTTTGTGCAGAAAACAGTAACACTTGTTCAGAAGGAAAGAAAGCACAGAGCCCCAGATTCTATGTTGTCCTGGAGAGCTTGCAGAGCACTGGGGAAAGGCAGGCAGAGAATTCCCTGCTAGCACCTTCTCTGTGCCTGGGAAGCAGAAGTGTTCACATTGCTTCGCAAGAATCGCTTTTGTGCAGAAAACAGTTACACTTTTTCAGAACGAAAGAAAGCACAGAGCCCCAGATTTTATGTTGTCCTGGAGAGCTTGCAGAGCACTGGGGAAAGGCAGGCAGAGAATTCCCTGCTAGCACCTTCTCTGTGCCTGTTCACATTGCTTCGCAGAATCGCTTTTGTGCAGAAAACAGTAACACTTGTTCAGAAGGAAAGAAAGCACAGAGACCCAGATTCTATGTTGTCTGGTGAGCTTGCAGAGCACTGGGGAAAGGCAGGCAGAGAATTCCCTGATAGCACCTTCTCTGTGCCTGTTCACATTTCTTCGCAGAATCGCTTTTGTGCAGAAAACACTAACACTTGTTCAGAACGAAAGAAAGCACAGAGCCCCAGATTCACTGTTGTCCTGGAGAGCTTGCAGAGCACTGGGGAAAGGCAGGCAGAGAATTCCCTGCTAGCACCTTCTCTGTGCCTGGGAAGCAGAAGTGTTCACATTGCTTCGCAGAATCGCTTTTGTGCAGAAAACAGTAACACTTGTTCAGAACGAAAGAAAGCACAGAGCCCCAGATTCTATGTTGTCCTGGAGAGCTTGCAGAGCACTGGGGAAAGGCAAGCAGAGAATTCCTTGCTAGCACCTTCTCTGTGCCTGGGAAGCAGAAGTGTTCACATTGCTTCGCAGAATCGCTTTTGTGCAGAAAACAGTAACACTTGTTCAGAAGGAAAGAAAGCACAGAGCCCCAGATTCTATGTTGTCCTGGAGAGCTTGCAGAGCACTGGGGAAAGGCAGGCAGAGAATTCCCTGCTAGCACCTTCTCTGTGCCTGTTCACATTGCTTCGCAGAATCGCTTTTGTGCAGAAAACACTAACACTTGTTCAGAACGAAAGAAAGCACAGAGCCCCAGATTCTATGTTGTCCTGGAGAGCTTGCAGAGCACTGGGGAAAGGCAGGCAGAGAATTCCTTGCTAGCACCTTCTCTGTGCCTGGGAAGCAGAAGTGTTCACATTGCTTCGCAGAATCGCTTTTGTGCAGAAAACACTAACACTTGTTCAGAAGGAAAGAAAGCACAGAGCCCCAGATTCTATGTTGTCCTGGAGAGCTTGCAGAGCACTGGGGAAAGGCAGACAGAGAATTCCCTGCTAGCACCTTCTCTGTGCCTGTTCACATTGCTTAGCAGAATCGCTTTTGTGCAGAAAACACTAACACTTGTTCAGAACGAAAGAAAGCACAGAGCCCCAGGTTTGCTGTTGTCCTGGAGAGCTTGCAGAGCACTGGGGAAAGGCAGGCAGAGAATTTCCTGCTAGCACCTTCTCTGTGCCTGGGAAGCAGAAGTGTTCACATTGCTTCGCAAGAATCGCTTTTGTGCAGAAAACACTAACACTTGTTCAGAAGGAATGAAAGCACAGAGCCCCAGATTTGCTGTTGTCCTGGAGAGCTTGCAGAGCACTGGGGAAAGGCAGGCAGAGAATTTCCTGATAGCACCTTCTCTGTGCCTGGGAAGCAGAAGTGTTCACATTGCTTCGCAGAATCGCTTTTGTGCAGAAAACACTAACACTTGTTCAGAATGAAAGAAAGCACAGAGCCCCAGATTCTATGTTGTCCTGGAGAGCTTGCAGAGCACTGGGGAAAGGCAGGCAGAGAATTCCTTGCTAGCACCTTCTCTGTGCCTGTGAAGCAGAAGTGTTCACATTGCTTCGCAAGAATCGCTTTTGTGCAGAAAACAGTAACACTTGTTCAGAAGGAAAGAAAGCACAGAGCCCCAGATTTTATGTTGTCCTGGAGAGCTTGCAGAGCACTGGGGAAAGGCAGGCAGAGAATTCCCTGCTAGCACCTTCTCTGTGCCTGTTCACATTGCTTCGCAGAATCGCTTTTGCGCAGAAAACAGTAACACTTGTTCAGAACGAAAGAAAGCACAGAGCCCCAGATTCTATGTTGTCCTGGAGAGCTTGCAGAGCACTGGGGAAAGGCAGGCAGAGAATTCCCTGCTAGCACCTTCTCTGTGCCTGTTCACATTGCTTCGCAGAATCGCTTTTGTGCAGAAAACAGTAACACTTGTTCAGAACGAAAGAAAGCACAGAGCCCCAGATTCTATGTTGTCCTGGAGAGCTTGCAGAGCACTGGGGAAAGGCAGGCAGAGAATTCCCTGCTAGCACCTTCTCTGTGCCTGGGAAGCAGAAGTGTTCACATTGCTTCGCAAGAATCGCTTTTGTGCAGAAAACAGTAACACTTGTTCAGAAGGAAAGAAAGCACAGAGCCCCAGATTCTATGTTGTCCTGGAGAGCTTGCAGAGCACTGGGGAAAGGCAGGCAGAGAATTCCTTGCTAGCACCTTCTCTGTGCCTGGGAAGCAGAAGTGTTCACATTGCTTCGCAGAATCGCTTTTGTGCAGAAAACAGTAACACTTGTTCAGAAGGAAAGAAAGCACAGAGCCCCAGATTTTATGTTGTCCTGGAGAGCTTGCAGAGCACTGGGGAAAGGCAGGCAGAGAATTCCCTGATAGCACCTTCTCTGTGCCTGTTCACATTGCTTCGCAGAATCGCTTTTGTGCAGAAAACAGTAACACTTGGTCAGAAGGAAAGAAAGCACAGAACCCCAGATTTTATGTTGTCCTGGAGAGCTTGCAGAGCACTGGGGAAAGGCAGGCAGAGAATTCCTTGCTAGCACCTTCTCTGTGCCTGGGAAGCAGAAGTGTTCACATTGCTTTGCAGAATCGCTTTTGTGCAGAAAACAGTAACACTTGTTCAGAAGGAAAGAAAGCACAGAGCCCCAGATTCTATGTTGTCCTGGAGAGCTTGCAGAGCACTGGGGAAAGGCAGGCAGAGAATTCCCTGCTAGCACCTTCTCTGTGCCTGGGAAGCAGAAGTGTTCACATTGCTTCGCAAGAATCGCTTTTGTGCAGAAAACAGTTACACTTTTTCAGAACGAAAGAAAGCACAGAGCCCCAGATTTTATGTTGTCCTGGAGAGCTTGCAGAGCACTGGGGAAAGGCAGGCAGAGAATTCCCTGCTAGCACCTTCTCTGTGCCTGTTCACATTGCTTCGCAGAATCGCTTTTGTGCAGAAAACAGTAACACTTGTTCAGAAGGAAAGAAAGCACAGAGACCCAGATTCTATGTTGTCTGGTGAGCTTGCAGAGCACTGGGGAAAGGCAGGCAGAGAATTCCTTGCTAGCACCTTCTCTGTGCCTGTGAAGCAGAAGTGTTCACATTGCTTCGCAAGAATCGCTTTTGTGCAGAAAACAGTAACACTTGTTCAGAAGGAAAGAAAGCACAGAGCCCCAGATTTTATGTTGTCCTGGAGAGCTTGCAGAGCACTGGGGAAAGGCAGGCAGAGAATTCCCTGCTAGCACCTTCTCTGTGCCTGTTCACATTGCTTCGCAGAATCGCTTTTGCGCAGAAAACAGTAACACTTGTTCAGAACGAAAGAAAGCACAGAGCCCCAGATTCTATGTTGTCCTGGAGAGCTTGCAGAGCACTGGGGAAAGGCAGGCAGAGAATTCCCTGCTAGCACCTTCTCTGTGCCTGTTCACATTGCTTCGCAGAATCGCTTTTGTGCAGAAAACAGTAACACTTGTTCAGAACGAAAGAAAGCACAGAGCCCCAGATTCTATGTTGTCCTGGAGAGCTTGCAGAGCACTGGGGAAAGGCAGGCAGAGAATTCCCTGCTAGCACCTTCTCTGTGCCTGGGAAGCAGAAGTGTTCACATTGCTTCGCAAGAATCGCTTTTGTGCAGAAAACAGTAACACTTGTTCAGAAGGAAAGAAAGCACAGAGCCCCAGATTCTATGTTGTCCTGGAGAGCTTGCAGAGCACTGGGGAAAGGCAGGCAGAGAATTCCCTGCTAGCACCTTCTCTGTGCCTGGGAAGCAGAAGTGTTCACATTGCTTCGCAGAATCGCTTTTGTGCAGAAAACAGTAACACTTGTTCAGAAGGAAAGAAAGCACAGAGCCCCAGATTTTATGTTGTCCTGGAGAGCTTGCAGAGCACTGGGGAAAGGCAGGCAGAGAATTCCCTGATAGCACCTTCTCTGTGCCTGTTCACATTGCTTCGCAGAATCGCTTTTGTGCAGAAAACAGTAACACTTGGTCAGAAGGAAAGAAAGCACAGAACCCCAGATTTTATGTTGTCCTGGAGAGCTTGCAGAGCACTGGGGAAAGGCAGGCAGAGAATTCCTTGCTAGCACCTTCTCTGTGCCTGGGAAGCAGAAGTGTTCACATTGCTTTGCAGAATCGCTTTTGTGCAGAAAACAGTAACACTTGTTCAGAAGGAAAGAAAGCACAGAGCCCCAGATTCTATGTTGTCCTGGAGAGCTTGCAGAGCACTGGGGAAAGGCAGGCAGAGAATTCCCTGCTAGCACCTTCTCTGTGCCTGGGAAGCAGAAGTGTTCACATTGCTTCGCAAGAATCGCTTTTGTGCAGAAAACAGTTACACTTTTTCAGAACGAAAGAAAGCACAGAGCCCCAGATTTTATGTTGTCCTGGAGAGCTTGCAGAGCACTGGGGAAAGGCAGGCAGAGAATTCCCTGCTAGCACCTTCTCTGTGCCTGTTCACATTGCTTCGCAGAATCGCTTTTGTGCAGAAAACAGTAACACTTGTTCAGAAGGAAAGAAAGCACAGAGACCCAGATTCTATGTTGTCTGGTGAGCTTGCAGAGCACTGGGGAAAGGCAGGCAGAGAATTCCCTGATAGCACCTTCTCTGTGCCTGTTCACATTTCTTCGCAGAATCGCTTTTGTGCAGAAAACACTAACACTTGTTCAGAACGAAAGAAAGCACAGAGCCCCAGATTCACTGTTGTCCTGGAGAGCTTGCAGAGCACTGGGGAAAGGCAGGCAGAGAATTCCCTGCTAGCACCTTCTCTGTGCCTGGGAAGCAGAAGTGTTCACATTGCTTCGCAGAATCGCTTTTGTGCAGAAAACAGTAACACTTGTTCAGAAGGAAAGAAAGCACAGAGCCCCAGATTCTATGTTGTCCTGGAGAGCTTGCAGAGCACTGGGGAAAGGCAAGCAGAGAATTCCTTGCTAGCACCTTCTCTGTGCCTGGGAAGCAGAAGTGTTCACATTGCTTCGCAGAATCGCTTTTGTGCAGAAAACAGTAACACTTGTTCAGAAGGAAAGAAAGCACAGAGCCCCAGATTCTATGTTGTCCTGGAGAGCTTGCAGAGCACTGGGGAAAGGCAGGCAGAGAATTCCCTGCTAGCACCTTCTCTGTGCCTGTTCACATTGCTTCGCAGAATCGCTTTTGTGCAGAAAACACTAACACTTGTTCAGAACGAAAGAAAGCACAGAGCCCCAGATTCTATGTTGTCCTGGAGAGCTTGCAGAGCACTGGGGAAAGGCAGGCAGAGAATTCCTTGCTAGCACCTTCTCTGTGCCTGGGAAGCAGAAGTGTTCACATTGCTTCGCAGAATCGCTTTTGTGCAGAAAACACTAACACTTGTTCAGAAGGAAAGAAAGCACAGAGCCCCAGATTCTATGTTGTCCTGGAGAGCTTGCAGAGCACTGGGGAAAGGCAGGCAGAGAATTCCCTGCTAGCACCTTCTCTGTGCCTGTTCACATTGCTTAGCAGAATCGCTTTTGTGCAGAAAACACTAACACTTGTTCAGAACGAAAGAAAGCACAGAGCCCCAGGTTTGCTGTTGTCCTGGAGAGCTTGCAGAGCACTGGGGAAAGGCAGGCAGAGAATTTCCTGCTAGCACCTTCTCTGTGCCTGGGAAGCAGAAGTGTTCACATTGCTTCGCAAGAATCGCTTTTGTGCAGAAAACACTAACACTTGTTCAGAAGGAATGAAAGCACAGAGCCCCAGATTTGCTGTTGTCCTGGAGAGCTTGCAGAGCACTGGGGAAAGGCAGGCAGAGAATTTCCTGATAGCACCTTCTCTGTGCCTGGGAAGCAGAAGTGTTCACATTGCTTCGCAGAATCGCTTTTGTGCAGAAAACACTAACACTTGTTCAGAACGAAAGAAAGCACAGAGCCCCAGATTCTATGTTGTCCTGGAGAGCTTGCAGAGCACTGGGGAAAGGCAGGCAGAGAATTCCTTGCTAGCACCTTCTCTGTGCCTGGGAAGCAGAAGTGTTCACATTGCTTCGCAGAATCGCTTTTGTGCAGAAAACAGTAACACTTGTTCAGAAGGAAAGAAAGCACAGAGCCCCAGATTCTATGTTGTCCTGGAGAGCTTGCAGAGCACTGGGGAAAGGCAGGCAGAGAATTCCCTGCTAGCACCTTCTCTGTGCCTGTTCACATTGCTTCGCAGAATCGCTTTTGTGCAGAAAACACTAACACTTGTTCAGAAGGAAAGAAAGCACAGAGCCCCAGATTCTATGTTGTCCTGGAGAGCTTGCAGAGCACTGGGGAAAGGCAGGCAGAGAATTCCTTGCTAGCACCTTCTCTGTGCCTGGGAAGCAGAAGTGTTCACATTGCTTCGCAAGAATCGCTTTTGTGCAGAAAACAGTAACACTTGTTCAGAAGGAAAGAAAGCACAGAGCCCCAGATTTTATGTTGTCCTGGAGAGCTTGCAGAGCACTGGGGAAAGGCAGGCAGAGAATTCCCTGCTAGCACCTTCTCTGTGCCTGTTCACATTGCTTCGCAGAATCGCTTTTGTGCAGAAAACAGTAACACTTGTTCAGAACGAAAGAAAGCACAGAGCCCCAGATTCTATGTTGTCTGGTGAGCTTGCAGAGCACTGGGGAAAGGCAGGCAGAAAATTCCTTGCTAGCACCTTCTCTGTGCCTGGGAAGCAGAAGTGTTCACATTGCTTCGCAAGAATCGCTTTTGTGCAGAAAACAGTAACACTTGTTCAGAAGGAAAGAAAGCACAGAGCCCCAGATTCACTGTTTTCCTGGAGAGCTTGCAGAGCACTGGGGAAAGGCAGGCAGAGAATTCCCTGCTAGCACCTTCTCTGTGCCTGTTCACATTGCTTCGCAGAATCGCTTTTGCGCAGAAAACAGTAACACTTGTTCAGAAGGAAAGAAAGCACAGAGCCCCAGATTCTATGTTGTCCTGGAGAGCTTGCAGAGCACTGGGGAAAGGCAGGCAGAGAATTCCCTGCTAGCACCTTCTCTGTGCCTGTTCACATTGCTTCGCAGAATCGCTTTTGTGCAGAAAACACTAACACTTGTTCAGAAGGAAAGAAAGCACAGAGCCCCAGATTTTATGTTGTCCTGGAGAGCTTGCAGAGCACTGGGGAAAGGCAGGCACAGAATTCCTTGCTAGCACCTTCTCTGTGCCTGGGAAGCAGAAGTGTTCACATTGCTTCGCAGAATCGCTTTTGTGCAGAAAACAGTAACACTTGTTCAGAAGGAAAGAAAGCACAGAGCCCCAGATTCTATGTTGTCCTGGAGAGCTTGCAGAGCACTGGGGAAAGGCAGGCAGAGAATTCCCTGCTAGCACCTTCTCTGTGCCTGTTCACATTGCTTCGCAGAATCGCTTTTGTGCAGAAAACAGTAACACTTGTTCAGAACGAAAGAAAGCACAGAGCCCCAGATTTGCTGTTGTCCTGGAGAGCTTGCAGAGCACTGGGGAAAGGCAGGCAGAGAATTCCTTGCTAGCACCTTCTCTGTGCCTGGGAAGCAGAAGTGTTCACATTGCTTCGCAAGAATCGCTTTTGTGCAGAAAACACTAACACTTGTTCAGAAGGAATGAAAGCACAGAGCCCCAGATTTGCTGTTGTCCTGGAGAGCTTGCAGAGCACTGGGGAAAGGCAGGCAGAGAATTTCCTGATAGCACCTTCTCTGTGCCTGGGAAGCAGAAGTGTTCACATTGCTTCTCAGAATCGCTTTTGTGCAGAAAACACTAACACTTGTTCAGAACGAAAGAAAGCACAGAGCCCCAGATTCTATGTTCTCCTGGAGAGCTTGCAGAGCACTGGGGAAAGGCAGGCAGAGAATTCCTTGCTAGCACCTTCTCTGTGCCTGGGAAGCAGAAGTGTTCACATTGCTTCGCAGAATCGCTTTTGTGCAGAAAACACTAACACTTGTTCAGAAGGAAAGAAAGCACAGAGCCCCAGATTCTATGTTGTCCTGGAGAGCTTGCAGAGCACTGGGGAAAGGCAGGCAGAGAATTCCCTGCTAGCACCTTCTCTGTGCCTGTTCACATTGCTTCGCAGAATCGCTTTTGCGCAGAAAACACTAACACTTGTTCAGAACGAAAGAAAGCACAGAGCCCCAGATTCTATGTTGTCCTGGAGAGCTTGCAGAGCACTGGGGAAAGGCAGGCAGAGAATTCCTTGCTAGCACCTTCTCTGTGCCTGGGAAGCAGAAGTGTTCACATTGCTTCGCAAGAATCGCTTTTGTGCAGAAAACAGTAACACTTGTTCAGAAGGAAAGAAAGCACAGAGCCCCAGATTTCATGTTGTCCTGGAGAGCTTGCAGAGCACTGGGGAAAGGCAGGCAGAGAATTCCCTGCTAGCACCTTCTCTGTGCCTGTTCACATTGCTTCGCAGAATCGCTTTTGTGCAGAAAACAGTAACACTTGTTCAGAACGAAAGAAAGCACAGAGCCCCAGATTCTATGTTGTCTGGTGAGCTTGCAGAGCACTGGGGAAAGGCAGGCAGAAAATTCCTTGCTAGCACCTTCTCTGTGCCTGGGAAGCAGAAGTGTTCACATTGCTTCGCAAGAATCGCTTTTGTGCAGAAAATAGTAACACTTGTTCAGAAGGAAAGAAAGCACAGAGCCCCAGATTCACTGTTTTCCTGGAGAGCTTGCAGAGCACTGGGGAAAGGCAGGCAGAGAATTCCCTGCTAGCACCTTCTCTGTGCCTGTTCACATTGCTTCGCAGAATCGCTTTTGCGCAGAAAACAGTAACACTTGTTCAGAACGAAAGAAAGCACAGAGCCCCAGATTCTATGTTGTCCTGGAGAGCTTGCAGAGCACTGGGGAAAGGCAGGCAGAGAATTCCCTGCTAGCACCTTCTCTGTGCCTGTTCACATTGCTTCGCAGAATCGCTTTTGTGCAGAAAACACTAACACTTGTTCAGAAGGAAAGAAAGCACAGAGCCCCAGATTTTATGTTGTCCTGGAGAGCTTGCAGAGCACTGGGGAAAGGCAGGCAGAGAATTCCTTGCTAGCACCTTCTCTGTGCCTGGGAAGCAGAAGTGTTCACATTGCTTCGCAGAATCGCTTTTGTGCAGAAAACACTAACACTTGTTCAGAAGGAAAGAAAGCACAGAGCCCCAGATTCTATGTTGTCCTGGAGAGCTTGCAGAGCACTGGGGAAAGGCAGGCAGAGAATTCCCTGCTAGCACCTTCTCTGTGCCTGTTCACATTGCTTCGCAGAATCGCTTTTGTGCAGAAAACAGTAACACTTGTTCAGAACGAAAGAAAGCACAGAGCCCCAGATTTGCTGTTGTCCTGGAGAGCTTGCAGAGCACTGGGGAAAGGCAGGCAGAGAATTTCCTGCTAGCACCTTCTCTGTGCCTGGGAAGCAGAAGTGTTCACATTGCTTCGCAAGAATCGCTTTTGTGCAGAAAACACTAACACTTGTTCAGAAGGAATGAAAGCACAGAGCCCCAGATTTGCTGTTGTCCTGGAGAGCTTGCAGAGCACTGGGGAAAGGCAGGCAGAGAATTTCCTGATAGCACCTTCTCTGTGCCTGGGAAGCAGAAGTGTTCACATTGCTTCTCAGAATCGCTTTTGTGCAGAAAACACTAACACTTGTTCAGAACGAAAGAAAGCACAGAGCCCCAGATTCTATGTTCTCCTGGAGAGCTTGCAGAGCACTGGGGAAAGGCAGGCAGAGAATTCCTTGCTAGCACCTTCTCTGTGCCTGGGAAGCAGAAGTGTTCACATTGCTTCGCAGAATCGCTTTTGTGCAGAAAACACTAACACTTGTTCAGAAGGAAAGAAAGCACAGAGCCCCAGATTCTATGTTGTCCTGGAGAGCTTGCAGAGCACTGGGGAAAGGCAGGCAGAGAATTCCCTGCTAGCACCTTCTCTGTGCCTGTTCACATTGCTTCGCAGAATCGCTTTTGCGCAGAAAACACTAACACTTGTTCAGAACGAAAGAAAGCACAGAGCCCCAGATTCTATGTTGTCCTGGAGAGCTTGCAGAGCACTGGGGAAAGGCAGGCAGAGAATTCCTTGCTAGCACCTTCTCTGTGCCTGGGAAGCAGAAGTGTTCACATTGCTTCGCAAGAATCGCTTTTGTGCAGAAAACAGTAACACTTGTTCAGAAGGAAAGAAAGCACAGAGCCCCAGATTTCATGTTGTCCTGGAGAGCTTGCAGAGCACTGGGGAAAGGCAGGCAGAGAATTCCCTGCTAGCACCTTCTCTGTGCCTGTTCACATTGCTTCGCAGAATCGCTTTTGTGCAGAAAACAGTAACACTTGGTCAGAAGGAAAGAAAGCACAGAGCCCCAGATTCTATGTTGTCCTGGAGAGCTTGCAGAGCACTGGGGAAAGGCAGGCAGAGAATTCCCTGATAGCACCTTCTCTGTGCCTGGGAATCAGAAGAGTTCACATTGCTTCGCAAGAAGCGCTTTTGTGCAGAAAACAGTAACACTTGTTCAGAAGGAAAGAAAGCACAGAGCCCCAGATTCTATGTTGTCCTGGAGAGCTTGCAGAGCACTGGGGAAAGGCAGGCAGAGAATTCCCTGCTAGCACCTTCTCTGTGCCTGTTCACATTGCTTCGCAGAATCGCTCTTGTGCAGAAAACAGTAACAGTTGTTCAGAAGGAAAGAAAGCACAGAGCCCCAGATTCTATGTTGTCCTGGAGAGCTTGCAGAGCACTGGGGAAAGGCAGGCAGAGAATTTCCTGCTAGCACCTTCTCTGTGCCTGGGAAGCAGAAGTGTTCACATTGCTTCGCAAGAATCGCTTTTGTGCAGAAAACACTAACACTTGTTCAGAACGAAAGAAAGCACAGAGCCCCAGATTCCATGTTGTCCTGGAGAGCTTGCAGAGCACTGGGGAAAGGCAGGCAGAGAATTCCCTGCTAGCACCTTCTCTGTGCCTGTTCACATTGCTTCGTAGAATCGCTTTTGTGCAGAAAACAGTAACACTTGTTCAGAACGAAAGAAAGCACAGAGCCCCAGATTCTATGTTGTCCTGGAGAGCTTGCAGAGCACTGGGGAAAGGCAGGCAGAGAATTTCCTGCTAGCACCTTCTCTGTGCCTGGGAAGCAGAAGTGTTCACATTGCTTTGCAGAATCGCTTTTGTGCAGAAAACAGTAACACTTGTTCAGAACGAAAGAAAGCACAGAGCCCCAGATTCTATGTTGTCCTGGAGAGCTTGCAGAGCACTGGGGAAAGGCAGGCAGAGAATTCCTTGCTAGCACCTTCTCTGTGCCTGGGAAGCAGAAGTGTTCACATTGCTTCGCAGAATCGCTTTTGTGCAGAAAACACTAACACTTGTTCAGAACGAAAGAAAGCACAGAGCCCCAGATTCTATGTTGTCCTGGAGAGCTTGCAGAGCACTGGGGAAAGGCAGGCAGAGAATTCCCTGCTAGCACCTTCTCTGTGCCTGTTCACATTGCTTCGCAGAATCGCTTTTGCGCAGAAAACACTAACACTTGTTCAGAACGAAAGAAAGCACAGAGCCCCAGATTCTATGTTGTCCTGGAGAGCTTGCAGAGCACTGGGGAAAGGCAGGCAGAGAATTCCTTGCTAGCACCTTCTCTGTGCCTGGGAAGCAGAAGTGTTCACATTGCTTCGCAAGAAGCGCTTTTGTGCAGAAAACTGTAACACTTGTTCAGAAGGAAAGAAAGCACAGAGCCCCAGATTTTATGTTGTCCTGGAGAGCTTGCAGAGCACTGGGGAAAGGCAGGCAGAGAATTCCCTGCTAGCACCTTCTCTGTGCCTGTTCACATTGCTTCGCAGAATCGCTTTTGCGCAGAAATCACTAACACTTGTTCAGAACGAAAGAAAGCACAGAGCCCCAGATTCTATGTTGTCCTGGAGAGCTTGCAGAGCACTGGGGAAAGGCAGGCAGAGAATTCCTTGCTAGCACCTTCTCTGTGCCTGGGAAGCAGAAGTGTTCACATTGCTTCGCAAGAATCGCTTTTGTGCAGAAAACAGTAACACTTGTTCAGAAGGAGAGAAAGCACAGAGCCCCAGATTTTATGTTGTCCTGGAGAGCTTGCAGAGCACTGGGGAAAGGCAGGCAGAGAATTCCCTGATAGCACCTTCTCTGTGCCTGTTCACATTGCTTCGCAGAATCGCTTTTGTGCAGAAAACAGTAACACTTGTTCAGAACGAAAGAAAGCACAGAGCCCCAGATTCTATGTTGTCCTGGAGAGCTTGCAGAGCACTGGGGAAAGGCAGGCAGAGAATTCCCTGCTAGCACCTTCTCTGTGCCTGGGAAGCAGAAGTGTTCACATTGCTTCGCAGAATCGCTTTTGTGCAGAAAACAGTAACACTTGTTCAGAAGGAAAGAAAGCACAGAGCCCCAGATTCCATGTTGTCCTGGAGAGCTTGCAGAGCACTGGGGAAAGGCAGGCAGAGAATTCCCTGATAGCACCTTCTCTGTGCCTGGGAAGCAGAAGTGTTCACATTGCTTCGCAGAATCGCTTTTGTGCAGAAAACACTAACACTTGTTCAGAAGGAAAGAAAGCACAGAGCCCCAGATTTGCTGTTGTCCTGGAGAGCTTGCAGAGCACTGGGGAAAGGCAGGCAGAGAATTCCCTGCTAGCACCTTCTCTGTGCCTGTTCACATTGCTTCGCAGAATCGCTTTTGTGCAGAAAACAGTAACACTTGTTCAGAACGAAAGAAAGCACAGAGCCCCAGATTCTATGTTGTCCTGGAGAGCTTGCAGAGCACTGGGGAAAGGCAGGCAGAGAATTTCCTGCTAGCACCTTCTCTGTGCCTGGGAAGCAGAAGTGTTCACATTGCTTTCCAGAATCGCTTTTGTGCAGAAAACAGTAACACTTGTTCAGAACGAAAGAAAGCACAGAGCCCCAGATTCTATGTTGTCCTGGAGAGCTTGCAGAGCACTGGGGAAAGGCAGGCAGAGAATTCCTTGCTAGCACCTTCTCTGTGCCTGGGAAGCAGAAGTGTTCACATTGCTTCGCAGAATCGCTTTTGTGCAGAAAACACTAACACTTGTTCAGAACGAAAGAAAGCACAGAGCCCCAGATTCTATGTTGTCCTGGAGAGCTTGCAGAGCACTGGGGAAAGGCAGGCAGAGAATTCCCTGCTAGCACCTTCTCTGTGCCTGTTCACATTGCTTCGCAGAATCGCTTTTGCGCAGAAAACACTAATACTTGTTCAGAACGAAAGAAAGCACAGAGCCCCAGATTCTATGTTGTCCTGGAGAGCTTGCAGAGCACTGGGGAAAGGCAGGCAGAGAATTCCTTGCTAGCACCTTCTCTGTGCCTGGGAAGCAGAAGTGTTCACATTGCTTCGCAAGAAGCGCTTTTGTGCAGAAAACAGTAACACTTGTTCAGAAGGAAAGAAAGCACAGAGCCCCAGATTTTATGTTGTCCTGGAGAGCTTGCAGAGCACTGGGGAAAGGCAGGCAGAGAATTCCCTGCTAGCACCTTCTCTGTGCCTGTTCACATTGCTTCGCAGAATCGCTTTTGCGCAGAAATCACTAACACTTGTTCAGAACGAAAGAAAGCACAGAGCCCCAGATTCTATGTTGTCCTGGAGAGCTTGCAGAGCACTGGGGAAAGGCAGGCAGAGAATTCCTTGCTAGCACCTTCTCTGTGCCTGGGAAGCAGAAGTGTTCACATTGCTTCGCAAGAATCGCTTTTGTGCAGAAAACAGTAACACTTGTTCAGAAGGAAAGAAAGCACAGAGCCCCAGATTTTATGTTGTCCTGGAGAGCTTGCAGAGCACTGGGGAAAGGCAGGCAGAGAATTCCCTGATAGCACCTTCTCTGTGCCTGTTCACATTGCTTCGCAGAATCGCTTTTGTGCAGAAAACAGTAACACTTGTTCAGAACGAAAGAAAGCACAGAGCCCCAGATTCTATGTTGTCCTGGAGAGCTTGCAGAGCACTGGGGAAAGGCAGGCAGAGAATTCCCTGCTAGCACCTTCTCTGTGCCTGGGAAGCAGAAGTGTTCACATTGCTTCGCAAGAATCGCTTTTGTGCAGAAAACAGTAACACTTGTTCAGAAGGAAAGAAAGCACAGAGCCCCAGATTCCATGTTGTCCTGGAGAGCTTGCAGAGCACTGGGGAAAGGCAGGCAGAGAATTGCCTGATAGCACCTTCTCTGTGCCTGGGAAGCAGAAGTGTTCACATTGCTTCGCAGAATCGCTTTTGTGCAGAAAACACTAACACTTGTTCAGAAGGAAAGAAAGCACAGAGCCCCAGATTCTATGTTGTCCTGGAGAGCTTGCAGAGCACTGGGGAAAGGCAGGCAGAGAATTCCCTGCTAGCACCTTCTCTGTGCCTGGGAAGCAGAAGTGTTCACATTGCTTCGCAAGAATCGCTCTTGTGCAGAAAACAGTAACACTTGTTCAGAAGGAAAGAAAGCACAGAGCCCCAGATTTTATGTTGTCCTGGAGAGCTTGCAGAGCACTGGGGAAAGGCAGGCAGAGAATTCCCTGCTAGCACCTTCTCTGTGCCTGGGAAGCAGAAGTGTTCACATTGCTTCGCAAGAATCGCTTTTGTGCAGAAAACACTAACACTTGTTCAGAACGAAAGAAAGCACAGAGCCCCAGATTCTATGTTGTCCTGGAGAGCTTGCAGAGCACTGGGGAAAGGCAGGCAGAGAATTTCCTGCTAGCACCTTCTCTGTGCCTGGGAAGCAGAAGTGTTCACATTGCTTCGCAGAATCGCTTTTGTGCAGAAAACAGTAACACTTGTTCAGAACGAAAGAAAGCACAGAGCCCCAGATTCTATGTTGTCCTGGAGAGCTTGCAGAGCACTGGGGAAAGGCAGGCAGAGAATTCCTTGCTAGCACCTTCTCTGTGCCTGGGAAGCAGAAGTGTTCACATTGCTTCGCAAGAATCGCTTTTGTGCAGAAAACAGTAACACTTGTTCAGAAGGAAAGAAAGCACAGAGCCCCAGATTTTATGTTGTCCTGGAGAGCTTGCAGAGCACTGGGGAAAGGCAGGCAGAGAATTCCCTGCTAGCACCTTCTCTGTGCCTGTTCACATTGCTTCGCAGAATCGCTTTTGCGCAGAAAACAGTAACACTTGTTCAGAACGAAAGAAAGCACAGAGCCCCAGATTCTATGTTGTCCTGGAGAGCTTGCAGAGCACTGGGGAAAGGCAGGCAGAGAATTCCCTGCTAGCACCTTCTCTGTGCCTGTTCACATTGCTTCGCAGAATCGCTTTTGTGCAGAAAACAGTAACACTTGTTCAGAACGAAAGAAAGTACAGAGCCCCAGATTCTATGTTGTCCTGGAGAGCTTGCAGAGCACTGGGGAAAGGCAGGCAGAGAATTCCCTGCTAGCACCTTCTCTGTGCCTGGGAAGCAGAAGTGTTCACATTGCTTCGCAAGAATCGCTTTTGTGCAGAAAACACTAACACTTGTTCAGAAGGAAAGAAAGCACAGAGCCCCAGATTCTATGTTGTCCTGGAGAGCTTGCAGAGCACTGGGGAAAGGCAGGCAGAGAATTCCCTGCTAGCACCTTCTCTGTGCCTGTTCACATTGCTTCGCAGAATCGCTTTTGCGCAGAAAACACTAACACTTGTTCAGAACGAAAGAAAGCACAGAGCCCCAGATTCTATGTTGTCCTGGAGAGCTTGCAGAGCACTGGGGAAAGGCAGGCAGAGAATTCCTTGCTAGCACCTTCTCTGTGCCTGGGAAGCAGAAGTGTTCACATTGCTTCGCAGAATCGCTTTTGTGCAGAAAACACTAACACTTGTTCAGAACGAAAGAAAGCACAGAGCCCCAGATTCTATGTTGTCCTGGAGAGCTTGCAGAGCACTGGGGAAAGGCAGGCAGAGAATTCCCTGCTAGCACCTTCTCTGTGCCTGTTCACATTGCTTCGCAGAATCGCTTTTGCGCAGAAAACACTAATACTTGTTCAGAACGAAAGAAAGCACAGAGCCCCAGATTCTATGTTGTCCTGGAGAGCTTGCAGAGCACTGGGGAAAGGCAGGCAGAGAATTCCTTGCTAGCACCTTCTCTGTGCCTGGGAAGCAGAAGTGTTCACATTGCTTCGCAAGAAGCGCTTTTGTGCAGAAAACAGTAACACTTGTTCAGAAGGAAAGAAAGCACAGAGCCCCAGATTTTATGTTGTCCTGGAGAGCTTGCAGAGCACTGGGGAAAGGCAGGCAGAGAATTCCCTGCTAGCACCTTCTCTGTGCCTGTTCACATTGCTTCGCAGAATCGCTTTTGCGCAGAAATCACTAACACTTGTTCAGAACGAAAGAAAGCACAGAGCCCCAGATTCTATGTTGTCCTGGAGAGCTTGCAGAGCACTGGGGAAAGGCAGGCAGAGAATTCCCTGCTAGCACCTTCTCTGTGCCTGTTCACATTGCTTCGCAGAATCGCTTTTGTGCAGAAAACAGTAACACTTGTTCAGAACGAAAGAAAGTACAGAGCCCCAGATTCTATGTTGTCCTGGAGAGCTTGCAGAGCACTGGGGAAAGGCAGGCAGAGAATTCCCTGCTAGCACCTTCTCTGTGCCTGGGAAGCAGAAGTGTTCACATTGCTTCGCAAGAATCGCTTTTGTGCAGAAAACACTAACACTTGTTCAGAAGGAAAGAAAGCACAGAGCCCCAGATTCTATGTTGTCCTGGAGAGCTTGCAGAGCACTGGGGAAAGGCAGGCAGAGAATTCCCTGCTAGCACCTTCTCTGTGCCTGTTCACATTGCTTCGCAGAATCGCTTTTGCGCAGAAAACACTAACACTTGTTCAGAACGAAAGAAAGCACAGAGCCCCAGATTCTATGTTGTCCTGGAGAGCTTGCAGAGCACTGGGGAAAGGCAGGCAGAGAATTCCCTGCTAGCACCTTCTCTGTGCCTGTTCACATTGCTTCGCAGAATCGCTTTTGCGCAGAAAACACTAATACTTGTTCAGAACGAAAGAAAGCACAGAGCCCCAGATTCTATGTTGTCCTGGAGAGCTTGCAGAGCACTGGGGAAAGGCAGGCAGAGAATTCCTTGCTAGCACCTTCTCTGTGCCTGGGAAGCAGAAGTGTTCACATTGCTTCGCAAGAAGCGCTTTTGTGCAGAAAACAGTAACACTTGTTCAGAAGGAAAGAAAGCACAGAGCCCCAGATTTTATGTTGTCCTGGAGAGCTTGCAGAGCACTGGGGAAAGGCAGGCAGAGAATTCCCTGCTAGCACCTTCTCTGTGCCTGGGAAGCAGAAGTGTTCAAATTGCTTCGCAGAATCGCTTTTGTGCAGAAAACAGTAACACTTGTTCAGAAGGAAAGAAAGCACAGAGCCCCAGATTCCATGTTGTCCTGGAGAGCTTGCAGAGCACTGGGGAAAGGCAGGCAGAGAATTCCCTGATAGCACCTTCTCTGTGCCTGGGAAGCAGAAGTGTTCACATTGCTTCGCAGAATCGCTTTTGTGCAGAAAACACTAACACTTGTTCAGAAGGAAAGAAAGCACAGAGCCCCAGATTTGCTGTTGTCCTGGAGAGCTTGCAGAGCACTGGGGAAAGGCAGGCAGAGAATTCCCTGCTAGCACCTTCTCTGTGCCTGTTCACATTGCTTCGCAGAATCGCTTTTGTGCAGAAAACAGTAACACTTGTTCAGAACGAAAGAAAGCACAGAGCCCCAGATTCTATGTTGTCCTGGAGAGCTTGCAGAGCACTGGGGAAAGGCAGGCAGAGAATTTCCTGCTAGCACCTTCTCTGTGCCTGGGAAGCAGAAGTGTTCACATTGCTTTGCAGAATCGCTTTTGTGCAGAAAACAGTAACACTTGTTCAGAACGAAAGAAAGCACAGAGCCCCAGATTCTATGTTGTCCTGGAGAGCTTGCAGAGCACTGGGGAAAGGCAGGCAGAGAATTCCTTGCTAGCACCTTCTCTGTGCCTGGGAAGCAGAAGTGTTCACATTGCTTCGCAGAATCGCTTTTGTGCAGAAAACACTAACACTTGTTCAGAACGAAAGAAAGCACAGAGCCCCAGATTCTATGTTGTCCTGGAGAGCTTGCAGAGCACTGGGGAAAGGCAGGCAGAGAATTCCCTGCTAGCACCTTCTCTGTGCCTGTTCACATTGCTTCGCAGAATCGCTTTTGCGCAGAAAACACTAATACTTGTTCAGAACGAAAGAAAGCACAGAGCCCCAGATTCTATGTTGTCCTGGAGAGCTTGCAGAGCACTGGGGAAAGGCAGGCAGAGAATTCCTTGCTAGCACCTTCTCTGTGCCTGGGAAGCAGAAGTGTTCACATTGCTTCGCAAGAAGCGCTTTTGTGCAGAAAACAGTAACACTTGTTCAGAAGGAAAGAAAGCACAGAGCCCCAGATTTTATGTTGTCCTGGAGAGCTTGCAGAGCACTGGGGAAAGGCAGGCAGAGAATTCCCTGCTAGCACCTTCTCTGTGCCTGTTCACATTGCTTCGCAGAATCGCTTTTGCGCAGAAATCACTAACACTTGTTCAGAACGAAAGAAAGCACAGAGCCCCAGATTCTATGTTGTCCTGGAGAGCTTGCAGAGCACTGGGGAAAGGCAGGCAGAGAATTCCTTGCTAGCACCTTCTCTGTGCCTGGGAAGCAGAAGTGTTCACATTGCTTCGCAAGAATCGCTTTTGTGCAGAAAACAGTAACACTTGTTCAGAAGGAAAGAAAGCACAGAGCCCCAGATTTTATGTTGTCCTGGAGAGCTTGCAGAGCACTGGGGAAAGGCAGGCAGAGAATTCCCTGATAGCACCTTCTCTGTGCCTGTTCACATTGCTTCGCAGAATCGCTTTTGTGCAGAAAACAGTAACACTTGTTCAGAACGAAAGAAAGCACAGAGCCCCAGATTCTATGTTGTCCTGGAGAGCTTGCAGAGCACTGGGGAAAGGCAGGCAGAGAATTCCCTGCTAGCACCTTCTCTGTGCCTGGGAAGCAGAAGTGTTCACATTGCTTCGCAAGAATCGCTTTTGTGCAGAAAACAGTAACACTTGTTCAGAAGGAAAGAAAGCACAGAGCCCCAGATTCCATGTTGTCCTGGAGAGCTTGCAGAGCACTGGGGAAAGGCAGGCAGAGAATTCCCTGATAGCACCTTCTCTGTGCCTGGGAAGCAGAAGTGTTCACATTGCTTCGCAGAATCGCTTTTGTGCAGAAAACACTAACACTTGTTCAGAAGGAAAGAAAGCACAGAGCCCCAGATTCTATGTTGTCCTGGAGAGCTTGCAGAGCACTGGGGAAAGGCAGGCAGAGAATTCCCTGCTAGCACCTTCTCTGTGCCTGGGAAGCAGAAGTGTTCACATTGCTTCGCAAGAATCGCTCTTGTGCAGAAAACAGTAACACTTGTTCAGAAGGAAAGAAAGCACAGAGCCCCAGATTTTATGTTGTCCTGGAGAGCTTGCAGAGCACTGGGGAAAGGCAGGCAGAGAATTCCCTGCTAGCACCTTCTCTGTGCCTGGGAAGCAGAAGTGTTCACATTGCTTCGCAAGAATCGCTTTTGTGCAGAAAACACTAACACTTGTTCAGAACGAAAGAAAGCACAGAGCCCCAGATTCTATGTTGTCCTGGAGAGCTTGCAGAGCACTGGGGAAAGGCAGGCAGAGAATTTCCTGCTAGCACCTTCTCTGTGCCTGGGAAGCAGAAGTGTTCACATTGCTTCGCAGAATCGCTTTTGTGCAGAAAACAGTAACACTTGTTCAGAACGAAAGAAAGCACAGAGCCCCAGATTCTATGTTGTCCTGGAGAGCTTGCAGAGCACTGGGGAAAGGCAGGCAGAGAATTCCTTGCTAGCACCTTCTCTGTGCCTGGGAAGCAGAAGTGTTCACATTGCTTCGCAAGAATCGCTTTTGTGCAGAAAACAGTAACACTTGTTCAGAACGAAAGAAAGCACAGAGCCCCAGATTCTATGTTGTCCTGGAGAGCTTGCAGAGCACTGGGGAAAGGCAGGCAGAGAATTCCCTGCTAGCACCTTCTCTGTGCCTGTTCACATTGCTTCGCAGAATCGCTTTTGTGCAGAAAACAGTAACACTTGTTCAGAACGAAAGAAAGTACAGAGCCCCAGATTCTATGTTGTCCTGGAGAGCTTGCAGAGCACTGGGGAAAGGCAGGCAGAGAATTCCCTGCTAGCACCTTCTCTGTGCCTGGGAAGCAGAAGTGTTCACATTGCTTCGCAAGAATCGCTTTTGTGCAGAAAACACTAACACTTGTTCAGAAGGAAAGAAAGCACAGAGCCCCAGATTCTATGTTGTCCTGGAGAGCTTGCAGAGCACTGGGGAAAGGCAGGCAGAGAATTCCCTGCTAGCACCTTCTCTGTGCCTGTTCACATTGCTTCGCAGAATCGCTTTTGCGCAGAAAACACTAACACTTGTTCAGAACAAAAGAAAGCACAGAGCCCCAGATTCTATGTTGTCCTGGAGAGCTTGCAGAGCACTGGGGAAAGGCAGGCAGAGAATTCCTTGCTAGCACCTTCTCTGTGCCTGGGAAGCAGAAGTGTTCACATTGCTTCGCAGAATCGCTTTTGTGCAGAAAACACTAACACTTGTTCAGAACGAAAGAAAGCACAGAGCCCCAGATTCTATGTTGTCCTGGAGAGCTTGCAGAGCACTGGGGAAAGGCAGGCAGAGAATTCCCTGCTAGCACCTTCTCTGTGCCTGTTCACATTGCTTCGCAGAATCGCTTTTGCGCAGAAAACACTAATACTTGTTCAGAACGAAAGAAAGCACAGAGCCCCAGATTCTATGTTGTCCTGGAGAGCTTGCAGAGCACTGGGGAAAGGCAGGCAGAGAATTCCTTGCTAGCACCTTCTCTGTGCCTGGGAAGCAGAAGTGTTCACATTGCTTCGCAAGAAGCGCTTTTGTGCAGAAAACAGTAACACTTGTTCAGAAGGAAAGAAAGCACAGAGCCCCAGATTTTATGTTGTCCTGGAGAGCTTGCAGAGCACTGGGGAAAGGCAGGCAGAGAATTCCCTGCTAGCACCTTCTCTGTGCCTGTTCACATTGCTTCGCAGAATCGCTTTTGCGCAGAAATCACTAACACTTGTTCAGAACGAAAGAAAGCACAGAGCCCCAGATTCTATGTTGTCCTGGAGAGCTTGCAGAGCACTGGGGAAAGGCAGGCAGAGAATTCCTTGCTAGCACCTTCTCTGTGCCTGGGAAGCAGAAGTGTTCACATTGCTTCGCAAGAATCGCTTTTGTGCAGAAAACAGTAACACTTGTTCAGAAGGAAAGAAAGCACAGAGCCCCAGATTTTATGTTGTCCTGGAGAGCTTGCAGAGCACTGGGGAAAGGCAGGCAGAGAATTCCCTGATAGCACCTTCTCTGTGCCTGTTCACATTGCTTCGCAGAATCGCTTTTGTGCAGAAAACAGTAACACTTGTTCAGAACGAAAGAAAGCACAGAGCCCCAGATTCTATGTTGTCCTGGAGAGCTTGCAGAGCACTGGGGAAAGGCAGGCAGAGAATTCCCTGCTAGCACCTTCTCTGTGCCTGGGAAGCAGAAGTGTTCACATTGCTTCGCAAGAATCGCTTTTGTGCAGAAAACAGTAACACTTGTTCAGAAGGAAAGAAAGCACAGAGCCCCAGATTCCATGTTGTCCTGGAGAGCTTGCAGAGCACTGGGGAAAGGCAGGCAGAGAATTCCCTGATAGCACCTTCTCTGTGCCTGGGAAGCAGAAGTGTTCACATTGCTTCGCAGAATCGCTTTTGTGCAGAAAACACTAACACTTGTTCAGAAGGAAAGAAAGCACAGAGCCCCAGATTCTATGTTGTCCTGGAGAGCTTGCAGAGCACTGGGGAAAGGCAGGCAGAGAATTCCCTGCTAGCACCTTCTCTGTGCCTGGGAAGCAGAAGTGTTCACATTGCTTCGCAAGAATCGCTCTTGTGCAGAAAACAGTAACACTTGTTCAGAAGGAAAGAAAGCACAGAGCCCCAGATTTTATGTTGTCCTGGAGAGCTTGCAGAGCACTGGGGAAAGGCAGGCAGAGAATTCCCTGCTAGCACCTTCTCTGTGCCTGGGAAGCAGAAGTGTTCACATTGCTTCGCAAGAATCGCTTTTGTGCAGAAAACACTAACACTTGTTCAGAACGAAAGAAAGCACAGAGCCCCAGATTCTATGTTGTCCTGGAGAGCTTGCAGAGCACTGGGGAAAGGCAGGCAGAGAATTTCCTGCTAGCACCTTCTCTGTGCCTGGGAAGCAGAAGTGTTCACATTGCTTCGCAGAATCGCTTTTGTGCAGAAAACAGTAACACTTGTTCAGAACGAAAGAAAGCACAGAGCCCCAGATTCTATGTTGTCCTGGAGAGCTTGCAGAGCACTGGGGAAAGGCAGGCAGAGAATTCCTTGCTAGCACCTTCTCTGTGCCTGGGAAGCAGAAGTGTTCACATTGCTTCGCAAGAATCGCTTTTGTGCAGAAAACAGTAACACTTGTTCAGAACGAAAGAAAGCACAGAGCCCCAGATTCTATGTTGTCCTGGAGAGCTTGCAGAGCACTGGGGAAAGGCAGGCAGAGAATTCCCTGCTAGCACCTTCTCTGTGCCTGTTCACATTGCTTCGCAGAATCGCTTTTGTGCAGAAAACAGTAACACTTGTTCAGAACGAAAGAAAGTACAGAGCCCCAGATTCTATGTTGTCCTGGAGAGCTTGCAGAGCACTGGGGAAAGGCAGGCAGAGAATTCCCTGCTAGCACCTTCTCTGTGCCTGGGAAGCAGAAGTGTTCACATTGCTTCGCAAGAATCGCTTTTGTGCAGAAAACACTAACACTTGTTCAGAAGGAAAGAAAGCACAGAGCCCCAGATTCTATGTTGTCCTGGAGAGCTTGCAGAGCACTGGGGAAAGGCAGGCAGAGAATTCCCTGCTAGCACCTTCTCTGTGCCTGTTCACATTGCTTCGCAGAATCGCTTTTGCGCAGAAAACACTAACACTTGTTCAGAACAAAAGAAAGCACAGAGCCCCAGATTCTATGTTGTCCTGGAGAGCTTGCAGAGCACTGGGGAAAGGCAGGCAGAGAATTCCTTGCTAGCACCTTCTCTGTGCCTGGGAAGCAGAAGTGTTCACATTGCTTCGCAGAATCGCTTTTGTGCAGAAAACACTAACACTTGTTCAGAACGAAAGAAAGCACAGAGCCCCAGATTCTATGTTGTCCTGGAGAGCTTGCAGAGCACTGGGGAAAGGCAGGCAGAGAATTCCCTGCTAGCACCTTCTCTGTGCCTGTTCACATTGCTTCGCAGAATCGCTTTTGCGCAGAAAACACTAATACTTGTTCAGAACGAAAGAAAGCACAGAGCCCCAGATTCTATGTTGTCCTGGAGAGCTTGCAGAGCACTGGGGAAAGGCAGGCAGAGAATTCCTTGCTAGCACCTTCTCTGTGCCTGGGAAGCAGAAGTGTTCACATTGCTTCGCAAGAAGCGCTTTTGTGCAGAAAACAGTAACACTTGTTCAGAAGGAAAGAAAGCACAGAGCCCCAGATTTTATGTTGTCCTGGAGAGCTTGCAGAGCACTGGGGAAAGGCAGGCAGAGAATTCCCTGCTAGCACCTTCTCTGTGCCTGTTCACATTGCTTCGCAGAATCGCTTTTGCGCAGAAATCACTAACACTTGTTCAGAACGAAAGAAAGCACAGAGCCCCAGATTCTATGTTGTCCTGGAGAGCTTGCAGAGCACTGGGGAAAGGCAGGCAGAGAATTCCTTGCTAGCACCTTCTCTGTGCCTGGGAAGCAGAAGTGTTCACATTGCTTCGCAAGAATCGCTTTTGTGCAGAAAACAGTAACAGTTGTTCAGAAGGAAAGAAAGCACAGAGCCCCAGATTTTATGTTGTCCTGGAGAGCTTGCAGAGCACTGGGGAAAGGCAGGCAGAGAATTCCCTGATAGCACCTTCTCTGTGCCTGTTCACATTGCTTCGCAGAATCGCTTTTGTGCAGAAAACAGTAACACTTGTTCAGAACGAAAGAAAGCACAGAGCCCCAGATTCTATGTTGTCCTGGAGAGCTTGCAGAGCACTGGGGAAAGGCAGGCAGAGAATTCCCTGCTAGCACCTTCTCTGTGCCTGGGAAGCAGAAGTGTTCACATTGCTTCGCAAGAATCGCTTTTGTGCAGAAAACAGTAACACTTGTTCAGAAGGAAAGAAAGCACAGAGCCCCAGATTCCATGTTGTCCTGGAGAGCTTGCAGAGCACTGGGGAAAGGCAGGCAGAGAATTCCCTGAGAGCACCTTCTCTGTGCCTGGGAAGCAGAAGTGTTCACATTGCTTCGCAGAATCGCTTTTGTGCAGAAAACACTAACACTTGTTCAGAAGGAAAGAAAGCACAGAGCCCCAGATTTTATGTTGTCCTGGAGAGCTTGCAGAGCACTGGGGAAAGGCAGGCAGAGAATTCCCTGCTAGCACCTTCTCTGTGCCTGTTCACATTGCTTCGCAGAATCGCTTTTGTGCAGAAAACAGTAACACTTGTTCAGAAGGAAAGAAAGCACAGAGCCCCAGATTCTATGTTGTCCTGGAGAGCTTGCAGAGCACTGGGGAAAGGCAGGCAGAGAATTCCCTGCTAGCACCTTCTCTGTGCCTGGGAAGCAGAAGTGTTCACATTGCTTCGCAAGAATCGCTTTTGTGCAGAAAACAGTAACACTTGGTCAGAAGGAAAGAAAGCACAGAGCCCCAGATTTTATGTTGTCCTGGAGAGCTTGCAGAGCACTGGGGAAAGGCAGACAGAGAATTCCCTGATAGCACCTTCTCTGTGCCTGTTCACATTGCTTCGCAGAATCGCTTTTGTTCAGAAAACAGTAACAATTGGTCAGAAGGAAAGAAAGCACAGAGCCCCATATTTTATGTTGTCCTGGAGAGCTTGCAGAGCACTGGGGAAAGGCAGGCAGAGAATTCCTTGCTAGCACCTTCTCTGTGCCTGGGAAGCAGAAGTGTTCACATTGCTTTGCAGAATCGCTTTTGTGCAGAAAACAGTAACACTTGTTCAGAAGGAAAGAAAGCACAGAGCCCCAGATTTTATGTTGTCCTGGAGAGCTTGCAGAGCACTGGGGAAAGGCAGGCAGAGAATTCCCTGCTAGCACCTTCTCTGTGCCTGGGAAGCAGAAGTGTTCACATTGCTTCGCAAGAATCGCTTTTGTGCAGAAAACACTAACACTTGTTCAGAAGGAAAGAAAGCACAGAGCCCCAGATTCTATGTTGTCCTGGAGAGCTTGCAGAGCACTGGGGAAAGGCAGGCAGAGAATTTCCTGCTAGCACCTTCTCTGTGCCTGGGAAGCAGAAGTGTTCACATTGCTTCGCAGAATCGCTTTTGTGCAGAAAACACTAACACTTGTTCAGAACGAAAGAAAGCACAGAGCCCCAGATTCTATGTTGTCCTGGAGAGCTTGCAGAGCACTGGGGAAAGGCAGGCAGAGAATTCCCTGCTAGCACCTTCTCTGTGCCTGTTCACATTGCTTCGCAGAATCGCTTTTGCGCAGAAAACACTAACACTTGTGCAGAACGAAAGAAAGCACAGAGCCCCAGATTCTATGTTGTCCTGGAGAGCTTGCAGAGCACTGGGGAAAGGCAGGCAGAGAATTCCTTGCTAGCACCTTCTCTGTGCCTGGGAAGCAGAAGTGTTCACATTGCTTCGCAAGAATCGCTTTTGTGCAGAAAACAGTAACACTTGTTCAGAAGGAAAGAAAGCACAGAGCCCCAGATTTTATGTTGTCCTGGAGAGCTTGCAGAGCACTGGGGAAAGGCAGGCAGAGAATTCCCTGCTAGCACCTTCTCTGTGCCTCTTCACATTGCTTCGCAGAATCGCTTTTGTGCAGAAAACAGTAACACTTGTTCAGAACGAAAGAAAGCACAGAGCCCCAGATTCTATGTTGTCCTGGAGAGCTTGCAGAGCACTGGGGAAAGGCAGGCAGAGAATTCCCTGCTAGCACCTTCTCTGTGCCTGTTCACATTGCTTCGCAGAATCGCTTTTGTGCAGAAAACAGTAACACTTGTTCAGAACGAAAGAAAGCACAGAGCCCCAGATTCTATGTTGTCCTGGAGAGCTTGCAGAGCACTGGGGAAAGGCAGGCAGAGAATTCCCTGCTAGCACCTTCTCTGTGCCTGGGAAGCAGAAGTGTTCACATTGCTTCGCAAGAATCGCTTTTGTGCAGAAAACAGTAACACTTGTTCAGAAGGAAAGAAAGCACAGAGCCCCAGATTCTATGTTGTCCTGGAGAGCTTGCAGAGCACTGGGGAAAGGCAGGCAGAGAATTCCTTGCTAGCACCTTCTCTGTGCCTGGGAAGCAGAAGTGTTCACATTGCTTCGCAGAATCGCTTTTGTGCAGAAAACAGTAACAGTTGTTCAGAAGGAAAGAAAGCACAGAGCCCCAGATTTTATGTTGTCCTGGAGAGCTTGCAGAGCACTGGGGAAAGGCAGGCAGAGAATTCCCTGATAGCACCTTCTCTGTGCCTGTTCACATTGCTTCGCAGAATCGCTTTTGTGCAGAAAACAGTAACACTTGGTCAGAAGGAAAGAAAGCACAGAGCCCCAGATTCTATGTTGTCCTGGAGAGCTTGCAGAGCACTGGGGAAAGGCAGGCAGAGAATTCCCTGATAGCACCTTCTCTGTGCCTGGGAAGCAGAAGTGTTCACATTGCTTCGCAAGAAGCGCTTTTGTGCAGAAAACAGTAACACTTGTTCAGAAGGAAAGAAAGCACAGAGCCCCAGATTTTATGTTGTCCTGGAGAGCTTGCAGAGCACTGGGGAAAGGCAGGCAGAGAATTCCCTGCTAGCACCTTCTCTGTGCCTGTTCACATTGCTTCGCAGAATCGCTTTTGCGCAGAAATCACTAACATTGTTCAGAACGAAAGAAAGCACAGAGCCCCAGATTCTATGTTGTCCTGGAGAGCTTGCAGAGCACTGGGGAAAGGCAGGCAGAGAATTCCTTGCTAGCACCTTCTCTGTGCCTGGGAAGCAGAAGTGTTCACATTGCTTCGCAGAATCGCTTTTGTGCAGAAAACAGTAACACTTGTTCAGAAGGAAAGAAAGCACAGAGCCCCAGATTTTATGTTGTCCTGGAGAGCTTGCAGAGCACTGGGGAAAGGCAGGCAGAGAATTCCCTGATAGCACCTTCTCTGTGCCTGTTCACATTGCTTCGCAGAATCGCTTTTGTGCAGAAAACAGTAACACTTGTTCAGAACGAAAGAAAGCACAGAGCCCCAGATTCTATGTTGTCCTGGAGAGCTTGCAGAGCACTGGGGAAAGGCAGGCAGAGAATTCCCTGCTAGCACCTTCTCTGTGCCTGGGAAGCAGAAGTGTTCACATTGCTTCGCAAGAATCGCTTTTGTGCAGAAAACAGTAACACTTGTTCAGAAGGAAAGAAAGCACAGAGCCCCAGATTCCATGTTGTCCTGGAGAGCTTGCAGAGCACTGGGGAAAGGCAGGCAGAGAATTCCCTGATAGCACCTTCTCTGTGCCTGGGAAGCAGAAGTGTTCACATTGCTTCTCAGAATCGCTTTTGTGCAGAAAACACTAACACTTGTTCAGAAGGAAAGAAAGCACAGAGCCCCAGATTTTATGTTGTCCTGGAGAGCTTGCAGAGCACTGGGGAAAGGCAGGCAGAGAATTCCCTGATAGCACCTTCTCTGTGCCTGTTCACATTGCTTCGCAGAATCGCTTTTGTGCAGAAAACAGTAACACTTGTTCAGAACGAAAGAAAGCACAGAGCCCCAGATTCTATGTTGTCCTGGAGAGCTTGCAGAGCACTGGGGAAAGGCAGGCAGAGAATTCCCTGATAGCACCTTCTCTGTGCCTGGGAAGCAGAAGTGTTCACATTGCTTCGCAAGAATCGCTTTTGTGCAGAAAACAGTAACACTTGTTCAGAACGAAAGAAAGCACAGAGCCCCAGATTTTATGTTGTCCTGGAGAGCTTGCAGAGCACTGGGGAAAGGCAGACAGAGAATTCCCTGATAGCACCTTCTCTGTGCCTGTTCACATTGCTTCGCAGAATCGCTTTTGTGCAGAAAACAGTAACAATTGGTCAGAAGGAAAGAAAGCACAGAGCCCCATATTTTATGTTGTCCTGGAGAGCTTGCAGAGCACTGGGGAAAGGCAGGCAGAGAATTCCTTGCTAGCACCTTCTCTGTGCCTGGGAAGCAGAAGTGTTCACATTGCTTTGCAGAATCGCTTTTGTGCAGAAAACAGTAACACTTGTTCAGAACGAAAGAAAGCACAGAGCCCCAGATTTTATGTTGTCCTGGAGAGCTTGCAGAGCACTGGGGAAAGGCAGGCAGAGAATTCCCTGCTAGCACCTTCTCTGTGCCTGGGAAGCAGAAGTGTTCACATTGCTTCGCAAGAATCGCTTTTGTGCAGAAAACACTAACACTTGTTCAGAACGAAAGAAAGCACAGAGCCCCAGATTCCATGTTGTCCTGGAGAGCTTGCAGAGCACTGGGGAAAGGCAGGCAGAGAATTCCTTGCTAGCACCTTCTCTGTGCCTGGGAAGCAGAAGTGTTCACATTGCTTCGCAAGAATCGCTTTTGTGCAGAAAACAGTAACACTTGTTCAGAAGGAAAGAAAGCACAGAGCCCCAGATTTTATGTTGTCCTGGAGAGCTTGCAGAGCACTGGGGAAAGGCAGGCAGAGAATTCCCTGCTAGCACCTTCTCTGTGCCTGTTCACATTGCTTCGCAGAATCGCTTTTGTGCAGAAAACACTAACACTTGTTCAGAAGGAAAGAAAGCACAGAGCCCCAGATTTTATGTTGTCCTGGAGAGCTTGCAGAGCACTGGGGAAAGGCAGGCAGAGAATTTCCTGCTAGCACCTTCTCTGTGCCTGGGAAGCAGAAGTGTTCACATTGCTTCGCAGAATCGCTTTTGTGCAGAAAACACTAACACTTGTTCAGAACGAAAGAAAGCACAGAGCCCCAGATTCTATGTTGTCCTGGAGAGCTTGCAGAGCACTGGGGAAAGGCAGGCAGAGAATTCCTTGCTAGCACCTTCTCTGTGCCTGGGAAGCAGAAGTGTTCACATTGCTTCGCAGAATCGCTTTTGTGCAGAAAACACTAACACTTGTTCAGAACGAAAGAAAGCACAGAGCCCCAGATTCTATGTTGTCCTGGAGAGCTTGCAGAGCACTGGGGAAAGGCAGGCAGAGAATTCCCTGCTAGCACCTTCTCTGTGCCTGTTCACATTGCTTCGCAGAATCGCTTTTGCGCAGAAAACAGTAACACTTGTTCAGAACGAAAGAAAGCACAGAGCCCCAGATTCTATGTTGTCCTGGAGAGCTTGCAGAGCACTGGGGAAAGGCAGGCAGAGAATTCCCTGATAGCACCTTCTCTGTGCCTGGGAAGCAGAAGTGTTCACATTGCTTCGCAAGAAGCGCTTTTGTGCAGAAAACAGTAACACTTGTTCAGAAGGAAAGAAAGCACAGAGCCCCAGATTTTATGTTGTCCTGGAGAGCTTGCAGAGCACTGGGGAAAGGCAGGCAGAGAATTCCCTGCTAGCACCTTCTCTGTGCCTGTTCACATTGCTTCGCAGAATCGCTTTTGCGCAGAAATCACTAACATTGTTCAGAACGAAAGAAAGCACAGAGCCCCAGATTCTATGTTGTCCTGGAGAGCTTGCAGAGCACTGGGGAAAGGCAGGCAGAGAATTCCTTGCTAGCACCTTCTCTGTGCCTGGGAAGCAGAAGTGTTCACATTGCTTCGCAGAATCGCTTTTGTGCAGAAAACAGTAACACTTGTTCAGAAGGAAAGAAAGCACAGAGCCCCAGATTTTATGTTGTCCTGGAGAGCTTGCAGAGCACTGGGGAAAGGCAGGCAGAGAATTCCCTGATAGCACCTTCTCTGTGCCTGTTCACATTGCTTCGCAGAATCGCTTTTGTGCAGAAAACAGTAACACTTGTTCAGAACGAAAGAAAGCACAGAGCCCCAGATTCTATGTTGTCCTGGAGAGCTTGCAGAGCACTGGGGAAAGGCAGGCAGAGAATTCCCTGCTAGCACCTTCTCTGTGCCTGGGAAGCAGAAGTGTTCACATTGCTTCGCAAGAATCGCTTTTGTGCAGAAAACAGTAACACTTGTTCAGAAGGAAAGAAAGCACAGAGCCCCAGATTCCATGTTGTCCTGGAGAGCTTGCAGAGCACTGGGGAAAGGCAGGCAGAGAATTCCCTGATAGCACCTTCTCTGTGCCTGGGAAGCAGAAGTGTTCACATTGCTTCTCAGAATCGCTTTTGTGCAGAAAACACTAACACTTGTTCAGAAGGAAAGAAAGCACAGAGCCCCAGATTTTATGTTGTCCTGGAGAGCTTGCAGAGCACTGGGGAAAGGCAGGCAGAGAATTCCCTGATAGCACCTTCTCTGTGCCTGTTCACATTGCTTCGCAGAATCGCTTTTGTGCAGAAAACAGTAACACTTGTTCAGAACGAAAGAAAGCACAGAGCCCCAGATTCTATGTTGTCCTGGAGAGCTTGCAGAGCACTGGGGAAAGGCAGGCAGAGAATTCCCTGATAGCACCTTCTCTGTGCCTGGGAAGCAGAAGTGTTCACATTGCTTCGCAAGAATCGCTTTTGTGCAGAAAACAGTAACACTTGTTCAGAACGAAAGAAAGCACAGAGCCCCAGATTTTATGTTGTCCTGGAGAGCTTGCAGAGCACTGGGGAAAGGCAGACAGAGAATTCCCTGATAGCACCTTCTCTGTGCCTGTTCACATTGCTTCGCAGAATCGCTTTTGTGCAGAAAACAGTAACAATTGGTCAGAAGGAAAGAAAGCACAGAGCCCCATATTTTATGTTGTCCTGGAGAGCTTGCAGAGCACTGGGGAAAGGCAGGCAGAGAATTCCTTGCTAGCACCTTCTCTGTGCCTGGGAAGCAGAAGTGTTCACATTGCTTTGCAGAATCGCTTTTGTGCAGAAAACAGTAACACTTGTTCAGAACGAAAGAAAGCACAGAGCCCCAGATTTTATGTTGTCCTGGAGAGCTTGCAGAGCACTGGGGAAAGGCAGGCAGAGAATTCCCTGCTAGCACCTTCTCTGTGCCTGGGAAGCAGAAGTGTTCACATTGCTTCGCAAGAATCGCTTTTGTGCAGAAAACACTAACACTTGTTCAGAACGAAAGAAAGCACAGAGCCCCAGATTCCATGTTGTCCTGGAGAGCTTGCAGAGCACTGGGGAAAGGCAGGCAGAGAATTCCTTGCTAGCACCTTCTCTGTGCCTGGGAAGCAGAAGTGTTCACATTGCTTCGCAAGAATCGCTTTTGTGCAGAAAACAGTAACACTTGTTCAGAAGGAAAGAAAGCACAGAGCCCCAGATTTTATGTTGTCCTGGAGAGCTTGCAGAGCACTGGGGAAAGGCAGGCAGAGAATTCCCTGCTAGCACCTTCTCTGTGCCTGTTCACATTGCTTCGCAGAATCGCTTTTGTGCAGAAAACACTAACACTTGTTCAGAAGGAAAGAAAGCACAGAGCCCCAGATTTTATGTTGTCCTGGAGAGCTTGCAGAGCACTGGGGAAAGGCAGGCAGAGAATTTCCTGCTAGCACCTTCTCTGTGCCTGGGAAGCAGAAGTGTTCACATTGCTTCGCAGAATCGCTTTTGTGCAGAAAACACTAACACTTGTTCAGATCGAAAGAAAGCACAGAGCCCCAGATTCTATGTTGTCCTGGAGAGCTTGCAGAGCACTGGGGAAAGGCAGGCAGAGAATTCCTTGCTAGCACCTTCTCTGTGCCTGGGAAGCAGAAGTGTTCACATTGCTTCGCAGAATCGCTTTTGTGCAGAAAACACTAACACTTGTTCAGAACGAAAGAAAGCACAGAGTCCCAGATTCTATGTTGTCCTGGAGAGCTTGCAGAGCACTGGGGAAAGGCAGGCAGAGAATTCCCTGCTAGCACCTTCTCTGTGCCTGTTCACATTGCTTCGCAGAATCGCTTTTGCGCAGAAAACACTAACACTTGTTCAGAACGAAAGAAAGCACAGAGCCCCAGATTCTATGTTGTCCTGGAGAGCTTGCAGAGCACTGGGGAAAGGCAGGCAGAGAATTCCCTGCTAGCACCTTCTCTGTGCCTGTTCACATTGCTTCGCAGAATCGCTTTTGTGCAGAAAACAGTAACACTTGTTCAGAACGAAAGAAAGCACAGAGCCCCAGATTTGCTGTTGTCCTGGAGAGCTTGCAGAGCACTGGGGAAAGGCAGGCAGAGAATTCCTTGCTAGCACCTTCTCTGTGCCTGGGAAGCAGAAGTGTTCACATTGCTTCGCAAGAATCGCTTTTGTGCAGAAAACAGTAACACTTGTTCAGAACGAAAGAAAGCACAGAGCCCCAGATTTTATGTTGTCCTGGAGAGCTTGCAGAGCACTGGGGAAAGGCAGGCAGAGAATTCCCTGCTAGCACCTTCTCTGTGCCTGTTCACATTGCTTCGCAGAATCGCTTTTGTGCAGAAAACACTAACACTTGTTCAGAAGGAAAGAAAGCACAGAGCCCCAGATTCTATGTTGTCCTGGAGAGCTTGCAGAGCACTGGGGAAAGGCAGGCAGAGAATTTCCTGCTAGCACCTTCTCTGTGCCTGGGAAGCAGAAGTGTTCACATTGCTTCGCAGAATCGCTTTTGTGCAGAAAACAGTAACATTTGTTCAGAACGAAAGAAAGCACAGAGCCCCAGATTCTATGTTGTCCTGGAGAGCTTGCAGAGCACTGGGGAAAGGCAGGCAGAGAATTCCTTGCTAGCACCTTCTCTGTGCCTGGGAAGCAGAAGTGTTCACATTGCTTCGCAGAATCGCTTTTGTGCAGAAAACACTAACACTTGTTCAGAACGAAAGAAAGCACAGAGCCCCAGATTCTATGTTGTCCTGGAGAGCTTGCAGAGCACTGGGGAAAGGCAGGCAGAGAATTCCCTGCTAGCACCTTCTCTGTGCCTGTTCACATTGCTTCGCAGAATCGCTTTTGCGCAGAAAACAGTAACACTTGTTCAGAACGAAAGAAAGCACAGAGCCCCAGATTCTATGTTGTCCTGGAGAGCTTGCAGAGCACTGGGGAAAGGCAGGCAGAGAATTCCCTGCTAGCACCTTCTCTGTGCCTGTTCACATTGCTTCGCAGAATCGCTTTTGTGCAGAAAACAGTAACACTTGTTCAGAACGAAAGAAAGCACAGAGCCCCAGATTTGCTGTTGTCCTGGAGAGCTTGCAGAGCACTGGGGAAAGGCAGGCAGAGAATTCCTTGCTAGCACCTTCTCTGTGCCTGGGAAGCAGAAGTGTTCACATTGCTTTGCAGAATCGCTTTTGTGCAGAAAACAGTAACACTTGTTCAGAAGGAAAGAAAGCACAGAGCCCCAGATTCTATGTTGTCCTGGAGAGCTTGCAGAGCACTGGGGAAAGGCAGGCAGAGAATTCCCTGCTAGCACCTTCTCTGTGCCTGGGAAGCAGAAGTGTTCACATTGCTTCGCAAGAATCGCTTTTGTGCAGAAAACAGTAACACTTGTTCAGAAGGAAAGAAAGCACAGAGCCCCAGATTTTATGTTGTCCTGGAGAGCTTGCAGAGCACTGGGGAAAGGCAGGCAGAGAATTCCCTGATAGCACCTTCTCTGTGCCTGGGAAGCAGAAGTGTTCACATTGCTTCGCAAGAATCGCTTTTGTGCAGAAAACACTAACACTTGTTCAGAACGAAAGAAAGCACAGAGCCCCAGATTCTATGTTGTCCTGGAGAGCTTGCAGAGCACTGGGGAAAGGCAGGCAGAGAATTTCCTGCTAGCACCTTCTCTGTGCCTGGGAAGCAGAAGTGTTCACATTGCTTCGCAGAATCGCTTTTGTGCAGAAAACAGTAACACTTGTTCAGAACGAAAGAAAGCACAGAGCCCCAGATTCTATGTTGTCCTGGAGAGCTTGCAGAGCACTGGGGAAAGGCAGGCAGAGAATTCCTTGCTAGCACCTTCTCTGTGCCTGGGAAGCAGAAGTGTTCACATTGCTTCGCAGAATCGCTTTTGTGCAGAAAACAGTAACACTTGTTCAGAACGAAAGAAAGCACAGAGCCCCAGATTCTATGTTGTCCTGGAGAGCTTGCAGAGCACTGGGGAAAGGCAGGCAGAGAATTCCCTGCTAGCACCTTCTCTGTGCCTGTTCACATTGCTTCGCAGAATCGCTTTTGTGCAGAAAACACTAACACTTGTTCAGAACGAAAGAAAGCACAGAGCCCCAGATTCTATGTTGTCCTGGAGAGCTTGCAGAGCACTGGGGAAAGGCAGGCAGAGAATTCCCTGCTAGCACCTTCTCTGTGCCTGGGAAGCAGAAGTGTTCACATTGCTTCGCAAGAATCGCTTTTGTGCAGAAAACAGTAACACTTGTTCAGAAGGAAAGAAAGCACAGAGCCCCAGATTCTATGTTGTCCTGGAGAGCTTGCAGAGCACTGGGGAAAGGCAGGCAGAGAATTCCTTGCTAGCACCTTCTCTGTGCCTGGGAAGCAGAAGTGTTCACATTGCTTCGCAGAATCGCTTTTGTGCAGAAAACAGTAACAGTTGTTCAGAAGGAAAGAAAGCACAGAGCCCCAGATTTTATGTTGTCCTGGAGAGCTTGCAGAGCACTGGGGAAAGGCAGGCAGAGAATTCCCTGATAGCACCTTCTCTGTGCCTGTTCACATTGCTTCGCAGAATCGCTTTTGTGCAGAAAACAGTAACACTTGGTCAGAAGGAAAGAAAGCACAGAGCCCCACATTCTATGTTGTCCTGGAGAGCTTGCAGAGCACTGGGGAAAGGCAGGCAGAGAATTCCCTGATAGCACCTTCTCTGTGCCTGGGAAGCAGAAGTGTTCACATTGCTTCGCAAGAAGCGCTTTTGTGCAGAAAACAGTAACACTTGTTCAGAAGGAAAGAAAGCACAGAGCCCCAGATTTTATGTTGTCCTGGAGAGCTTGCAGAGCACTGGGGAAAGGCAGGCAGAGAATTCCCTGATAGCACCTTCTCTGTGCCTGTTCACATTGCTTCGCAGAATCGCTTTTGCGCAGAAATCACTAACACTTGTTCAGAACGAAAGAAAGCACAGAGCCCCAGATTCTATGTTGTCCTGGAGAGCTTGCAGAGCACTGGGGAAAGGCAGGCAGAGAATTCCTTGCTAGCACCTTCTCTGTGCCTGGGAAGCAGAAGTGTTCACATTGCTTCGCAAGAATCGCTTTTGTGCAGAAAACAGTAACACTTGTTCAGAACGAAAGAAAGCACAGAGCCCCAGATTCTATGTTGTCCTGGAGAGCTTGCAGAGCACTGGGGAAAGGCAGGCAGAGAATTCCCTGCTAGCACCTTCTCTGTGCCTGGGAAGCAGAAGTGTTCACATTGCTTCGCAAGAATCGCTTTTGTGCAGAAAACAGTAACACTTGTTCAGAAGGAAAGAAAGCACAGAGCCCCAGATTCCATGTTGTCCTGGAGAGCTTGCAGAGCACTGGGGAAAGGCAGGCAGAGAATTCCCTGATAGCACCTTCTCTGTGCCTGGGAAGCAGAAGTGTTCACATTCCTTCGCAGAATCGCTTTTGTGCAGAAAACACTAACACTTGTTCAGAAGGAAAGAAAGCACAGAGCCCCAGATTTTATGTTGTCCTGGAGAGCTTGCAGAGCACTGGGGAAAGGCAGGCAGAGAATTCCCTGATAGCACCTTCTCTGTGCCTGTTCACATTGCTTCGCAGAATCGCTTTTGTGCAGAAAACAGTAACACTTGTTCAGAACGAAAGAAAGCACAGAGCCCCAGATTCTATGTTGTCCTGGAGAGCTTGCAGAGCACTGGGGAAAGGCAGGCAGAGAATTCCCTGATAGCACCTTCTCTGTGCCTGGGAAGCAGAAGTGTTCACATTGCTTCGCAAGAATCGCTTTTGTGCAGAAAACAGTAACACTTGTTCAGAACGAAAGAAAGCACAGAGCCCCAGATTTTATGTTGTCCTGGAGAGCTTGCAGAGCACTGGGGAAAGGCAGGCAGAGAATTCCTTGCTAGCACCTTCTCTGTGCCTGGGAAGCAGAAGTGTTCACATTGCTTTGCAGAATCGCTTTTGTGCAGAAAACAGTAACACTTGTTCAGAACGAAAGAAAGCACAGAGCCCCAGATTTTATGTTGTCCTGGAGAGCTTGCAGAGCACTGGGGAAAGGCAGGCAGAGAATTCCCTGCTAGCACCTTCTCTGTGCCTGGGAAGCAGAAGTGTTCACATTGCTTCGCAAGAATCGCTTTTGTGCAGAAAACACTAACACTTGTTCAGAACGAAAGAAAGCACAGAGCCCCAGATTCCATGTTGTCCTGGAGAGCTTGCAGAGCACTGGGGAAAGGCAGGCAGAGAATTCCTTGCTAGCACCTTCTCTGTGCCTGGGAAGCAGAAGTGTTCACATTGCTTCGCAAGAATCGCTTTTGTGCAGAAAACAGTAACACTTGTTCAGAACGAAAGAAAGCACAGAGCCCCAGATTTTATGTTGTCCTGGAGAGCTTGCAGAGCACTGGGGAAAGGCAGGCAGAGAATTCCCTGCTAGCACCTTCTCTGTGCCTGTTCACATTGCTTCGCAGAATCGCTTTTGTGCAGAAAACACTAACACTTGTTCAGAACGAAAGAAAGCACAGAGCCCCAGATTCTATGTTGTCCTGGAGAGCTTGCAGAGCACTGGGGAAAGGCAGGCAGAGAATTTCCTGCTAGCACCTTCTCTGTGCCTGGGAAGCAGAAGTGTTCACATTGCTTCGCAGAATCGCTTTTGTGCAGAAAACACTAACACTTGTTCAGAACGAAAGAAAGCACAGAGCCCCAGATTCTATGTTGTCCTGGAGAGCTTGCAGAGCACTGGGGAAAGGCAGGCAGAGAATTCCTTGCTAGCACCTTCTCTGTGCCTGGGAAGCAGAAGTGTTCACATTGCTTCGCAGAATCGCTTTTGTGCAGAAAACACTAACACTTGTTCAGAACGAAAGAAAGCACAGAGCCCCAGATTCTATGTTGTCCTGGAGAGCTTGCAGAGCACTGGGGAAAGGCAGGCAGAGAATTCCCTGCTAGCACCTTCTCTGTGCCTGTTCACATTGCTTCGCAGAATCGCTTTTGCGCAGAAAACAGTAACACTTGTTCAGAAGGAAAGAAAGCACAGAGCCCCAGATTCTATGTTGTCCTGGAGAGCTTGCAGAGCACTGGGGAAAGGCAGGCAGAGAATTCCCTGCTAGCACCTTCTCTGTGCCTGTTCACATTGCTTCGCAGAATCGCTTTTGTGCAGAAAACAGTAACACTTGTTCAGAACGAAAGAAAGCACAGAGCCCCAGATTTGCTGTTGTCCTGGAGAGCTTGCAGAGCACTGGGGAAAGGCAGGCAGAGAATTCCTTGCTAGCACCTTCTCTGTGCCTGGGAAGCAGAAGTGTTCACATTGCTTTGCAGAATCGCTTTTGTGCAGAAAACAGTAACACTTGTTCAGAAGGAAAGAAAGCACAGAGCCCCAGATTCTATGTTGTCCTGGAGAGCTTGCAGAGCACTGGGGAAAGGCAGGCAGAGAATTCCCTGCTAGCACCTTCTCTGTGCCTGGGAAGCAGAAGTGTTCACATTGCTTCGCAAGAATCGCTTTTGTGCAGAAAACAGTAACACTTGTTCAGAACGAAAGAAAGCACAGAGCCCCAGATTTTATGTTGTCCTGGAGAGCTTGCAGAGCACTGGGGAAAGGCAGCCAGAGAATTCCCTGCTAGCACCTTCTCTGTGCCTGTTCACATTGCTTCGCAGAATCGCTTTTGTGCAGAAAACAGTAACACTTGTTCAGAACGAAAGAAAGCACAGAGCCCCAGATTCTATGTTGTCTGGTGAGCTTGCAGAGCACTGGGGAAAGGCAGGCAGAAAATTCCTTGCTAGCACCTTCTCTGTGCCTGGGAAGCAGAAGTGTTCACATTGCTTCGCAAGAATCGCTTTTGTGCAGAAAACAGTAACACTTGTTCAGAAGGAAAGAAAGCACAGAGCCCCAGATTCTATGTTGTCCTGGAGAGCTTGCAGAGCACTGGGGAAAGGCAAGCAGAGAATTCCTTGCTAGCACCTTCTCTGTGCCTGGGAAGCAGAAATGTTCACATTGCTTCGCAGAATCGCTTTTGTGCAGAAAACACTAACACTTGTTCAGAAGGAAAGAAAGCACAGAGCCCCAGATTCTATGTTGTCCTGGAGAGCTTGCAGAGCACTGGGGAAAGGCAGGCAGAGAATTCCCTGCTAGCACCTTCTCTGTGCCTGTTCACATTGCTTCGCAGAATCGCTTTTGTGCAGAAAACACTAACACTTGTTCAGAAGGAAAGAAAGCACAGAGCCCCAGATTTTATGTTGTCCTGGAGAGCTTGCAGAGCACTGGGGAAAGGCAGGCAGAGAATTTCCTGCTAGCACCTTCTCTGTGCCTGGGAAGCAGAAGTGTTCACATTGCTTCGCAAGAATAGCTTTTGTGCAGAAAACACTAACACTTGTTCAGAAGGAATGAAAGCACAGAGCCCCATATTTGCTGTTGTCCTGGAGAGCTTGCAGAGCACTGGGGAAAGGCAGGCAGAGAATTTCCTGATAGCACCTTCTCTGTGCCTGGGAAGCAGAAGTGTTCACATTGCTTCGCAGAATCGCTTTTGTGCAGAAAACACTAACACTTGTTCAGAACAAAAGAAAGCACAGAGCCCCAGATTCTATGTTGTCCTGGAGAGCTTGCAGAGCACTGGGGAAAGGCAGGCAGAGAATTCCTTGCTAGCACCTTCTCTGTGCCTGGGAAGCAGAAGTGTTCACATTGCTTTGCAGAATCGCTTTTGTGCAGAAAACAGTAACACTTGTTCAGAAGGAAAGAAAGCACAGAGCCCCAGATTCTATG
Source organism: Strix aluco (assembly GCF_031877795.1). Taxonomy (NCBI): domain Eukaryota; kingdom Metazoa; phylum Chordata; class Aves; order Strigiformes; family Strigidae; genus Strix; species Strix aluco. The sequence goes on from NW_027436642.1 coordinate 745,904, forward strand.
TTGTCCTGGAGAGCTTGCAGAGCACTGGGGAAAGGCAGGCAGAGAATTCCCTGCTAGCACCTTCTCTGTGCCTGTTCACATTGCTTCGCAGAATCGCTTTTGCGCAGAAAACACTAACACTTGTTCAGAACGAAAGAAAGCACAGAGCCCCAGATTCTATGTTGTCCTGGAGAGCTTGCAGAGCACTGGGGAAAGGCAGGCAGAGAATTCCTTGCTAGCACCTTCTCTGTGCCTGGGAAGCAGAAGTGTTCACATTGCTTCGCAAGAATCGCTTTTGTGCAGAAAACAGTAACACTTGTTCAGAAGGAAAGAAAGCACAGAGCCCCAGATTTCATGTTGTCCTGGAGAGCTTGCAGAGCACTGGGGAAAGGCAGGCAGAGAATTCCCTGCTAGCACCTTCTCTGTGCCTGTTCACATTGCTTCGCAGAATCGCTTTTGTGCAGAAAACAGTAACACTTGTTCAGAAGGAAAGAAAGCACAGAACCCCAGATTTTATGTTGTCCTGGAGAGCTTGCAGAGCACTGGGGAAAGGCAGGCAGAGAATTCCCTGATAGCACCTTCTCTGTGCCTGTTCACATTGCTTCGCAGAATCGCTTTTGTGCAGAAAACAGTAACACTTGGTCAGAAGGAAAGAAAGCACAGAGCCCCATATTTTATGTTGTCCTGGAGAGCTTGCAGAGCACTGGGGAAAGGCAGGCAGAGAATTCCTTGCTAGCACCTTCTCTGTGCCTGGGAAGCAGAAGTGTTCACATTGCTTTGCAGAATCGCTTTTGTGCAGAAAACAGTAACACTTGTTCAGAAGGAAAGAAAGCACAGAGCCCCAGATTCTATGTTGTCCTGGAGAGCTTGCAGAGCACTGGGGAAAGGGAGGCAGAGAATTCCCTGATAGCACCTTCTCTGTGCCTGTTCACATTGCTTCGCAGAATCGCTTTTGTGCAGAAAACAGTAACACTTGTTCAGAACGAAAGAAAGCACAGAGCCCCAGATTTGCTGTTGTCCTGGAGAGCTTGCAGAGCACTGGGGAAAGGCAGGCAGAGAATTCCTTGCTAGCACCTTCTCTGTGCCTGGGAAGCAGAAGTGTTCACATTGCTTTGCAGAATCGCTTTTGTGCAGAAAACAGTAACACTTGTTCAGAAGGAAAGAAAGCACAGAGCCCCAGATTCTATGTTGTCCTGGAGAGCTTGCAGAGCACTGGGGAAAGGCAGGCAGAGAATTCCCTGCTAGCACCTTCTCTGTGCCTGGGAAGCAGAAGTGTTCACATTGCTTCGCAAGAATCGCTTTTGTGAAGAAAACAGTAACACTTGTTCAGAACGAAAGAAAGCACAGAGCCCCAGATTTTATGTTGTCCTGGAGAGCTTGCAGAGCACTGGGGAAAGGCAGCCAGAGAATTCCCTGCTAGCACCTTCTCTGTGCCTGTTCACATTGCTTCGCAGAATCGCTTTTGTGCAGAAAACAGTAACACTTGTTCAGAACGAAAGAAAGCACAGAGCCCCAGATTCTATGTTGTCTGGTGAGCTTGCAGAGCACTGGGGAAAGGCAGGCAGAGAATTCCTTGCTAGCACCTTCTCTGTGCCTGGGAAGCAGAAGTGTTCACATTGCTTCGCAAGAATCGCTTTTGTGCAGAAAACAGTAACACTTGTTCAGAAGGAAAGAAAGCACAGAGCCCCAGATTCTATGTTGTCCTGGAGAGCTTGCAGAGCACTGGGGAAAGGCAAGCAGAGAATTCCTTGCTAGCACCTTCTCTGTGCCTGGGAAGCAGAAGTGTTCACATTGCTTCGCAGAATCGCTTTTGTGCAGAAAACAGTAACACTTGTTCAGAAGGAAAGAAAGCACAGAGCCCCAGATTCTATGTTGTCCTGGAGAGCTTGCAGAGCACTGGGGAAAGGCAGGCAGAGAATTCCCTGCTAGCACCTTCTCTGTGCCTGTTCACATTGCTTCGCAGAATCGCTTTTGTGCAGAAAACACTAACACTTGTTCAGAAGGAAAGAAAGCACAGAGCCCCAGATTTTATGTTGTCCTGGAGAGCTTGCAGAGCACTGGGGAAAGGCAGGCAGAGAATTTCCTGCTAGCACCTTCTCTGTGCCTGGGAAGCAGAAGTGTTCACATTGCTTCGCAAGAATCGCTTTTGTGCAGAAAACACTAACACTTGTTCAGAAGGAATGAAAGCACAGAGCCCCATATTTGCTGTTGTCCTGGAGAGCTTGCAGAGCACTGGGGAAAGGCAGGCAGAGAATTTCCTGCTAGCACCTTCTCTGTGCCTGGGAAGCAGAAGTGTTCACATTGCTTCGCAGAATCGCTTTTGTGCAGAAAACACTAACACTTGTTCAGAACAAAAGAAAGCACAGAGCCCCAGATTCTATGTTGTCCTGGAGAGCTTGCAGAGCACTGGGGAAAGGCAGGCAGAGAATTCCTTGCTAGCACCTTCTCTGTGCCTGGGAAGCAGAAGTGTTCACATTGCTTTGCAGAATCGCTTTTGTGCAGAAAACAGTAACACTTGTTCAGAAGGAAAGAAAGCACAGAGCCCCAGATTCTATGTTGTCCTGGAGAGCTTGCAGAGCACTGGGGAAAGGCAGGCAGAGAATTCCCTGCTAGCACCTTCTCTGTGCCTGTTCACATTGCTTCGCAGAATCGCTTTTGCGCAGAAAACACTAACACTTGTTCAGAACGAAAGAAAGCACAGAGCCCCAGATTCTATGTTGTCCTGGAGAGCTTGCAGAGCACTGGGGAAAGGCAGGCAGAGAATTCCTTGCTAGCACCTTCTCTGTGCCTGGGAAGCAGAAGTGTTCACATTGCTTCGCAAGAATCGCTTTTGTGCAGAAAACAGTAACACTTGTTCAGAAGGAAAGAAAGCACAGAGCCCCAGATTTCATGTTGTCCTGGAGAGCTTGCAGAGCACTGGGGAAAGGCAGGCAGAGAATTCCCTGCTAGCACCTTCTCTGTGCCTGTTCACATTGCTTCGCAGAATCGCTTTTGTGCAGAAAACAGTAACACTTGTTCAGAAGGAAAGAAAGCACAGAACCCCAGATTTTATGTTGTCCTGGAGAGCTTGCAGAGCACTGGGGAAAGGCAGGCAGAGAATTCCCTGATAGCACCTTCTCTGTGCCTGTTCACATTGCTTCGCAGAATCGCTTTTGTGCAGAAAACAGTAACACTTGGTCAGAAGGAAAGAAAGCACAGAGCCCCATATTTTATGTTGTCCTGGAGAGCTTGCAGAGCACTGGGGAAAGGCAGGCAGAGAATTCCTTGCTAGCACCTTCTCTGTGCCTGGGAAGCAGAAGTGTTCACATTGCTTTGCAGAATCGCTTTTGTGCAGAAAACAGTAACACTTGTTCAGAAGGAAAGAAAGCACAGAGCCCCAGATTCTATGTTGTCCTGGAGAGCTTGCAGAGCACTGGGGAAAGGGAGGCAGAGAATTCCCTGCTAGCACCTTCTCTGTGCCTGGGAAGCAGAAGTGTTCACATTGCTTCGCAAGAATCGCTTTTGTGCAGAAAACAGTAACACTTGTTCAGAACGAAAGAAAGCACAGAGCCCCAGATTTTATGTTGTCCTGGAGAGCTTGCAGAGCACTGGGGAAAGGCATCCAGAGAATTCCCTGCTAGCACATTCTCTGTGCCTGTTCACATTGCTTCGCAGAATCGCTTTTGTGCAGAAAACAGTAACACTTGTTCAGAACGAAAGAAAGCACAGAGCCCCAGATTCTATGTTGTCTGGTGAGCTTGCAGAGCACTGGGGAAAGGCAGGCAGAGAATTCCTTGCTAGCACCTTCTCTGTGCCTGGGAAGCAGAAGTGTTCACATTGCTTCGCAAGAATCGCTTTTGTGCAGAAAACAGTAACACTTGTTCAGAACGAAAGAAAGCACAGAGCCCCAGATTTTATGTTGTCCTGGAGAGCTTGCAGAGCACTGGGGAAAGGCAGGCAGAGAATTCCCTGATAGCACCTTCTCTGTGCCTGTTCACATTTCTTCGCAGAATCGCTTTTGTGCAGAAAACACTAACACTTGTTCAGAACGAAAGAAAGCACAGAGCCCCAGATTCTATGTTGTCCTGGAGAGCTTGCAGAGCACTGGGGAAAGGCAGGCAGAGAATTCCCTGCTAGCACCTTCTCTGTGCCTGTTCACATTGCTTCGCAGAATCGCTTTTGTGCAGAAAACAGTAACACTTGTTCAGAACGAAAGAAAGCACAGAGCCCCAGATTCTATGTTGTCCTGGAGAGCTTGCAGAGCACTGGGGAAAGGCAGGCAGAGAATTCCCTGCTAGCACCTTCTCTGTGCCTGGGAAGCAGAAGTGTTCACATTGCTTCGCAAGAATCGCTTTTGTGCAGAAAACAGTAACACTTGTTCAGAAGGAAAGAAAGCACAGAGCCCCAGATTCTATGTTGTCCTGGAGAGCTTGCAGAGCACTGGGGAAAGGCAGGCAGAGAATTCCTTGCTAGCACCTTCTCTGTGCCTGGGAAGCAGAAGTGTTCACATTGCTTCGCAGAATCGCTTTTGTGCAGAAAACAGTAACACTTGTTCAGAAGGAAAGAAAGCACAGAGCCCCAGATTTTATGTTGTCCTGGAGAGCTTGCAGAGCACTGGGGAAAGGCAGGCAGAGAATTCCCTGATAGCACCTTCTCTGTGCCTGTTCACATTGCTTCGCAGAATCGCTTTTGTGCAGAAAACAGTAACACTTGGTCAGAAGGAAAGAAAGCACAGAACCCCAGATTTTATGTTGTCCTGGAGAGCTTGCAGAGCACTGGGGAAAGGCAGGCAGAGAATTCCTTGCTAGCACCTTCTCTGTGCCTGGGAAGCAGAAGTGTTCACATTGCTTTGCAGAATCGCTTTTGTGCAGAAAACAGTAACACTTGTTCAGAAGGAAAGAAAGCACAGAGCCCCAGATTCTATGTTGTCCTGGAGAGCTTGCAGAGCACTGGGGAAAGGCAGGCAGAGAATTCCCTGCTAGCACCTTCTCTGTGCCTGGGAAGCAAAAGTGTTCACATTGCTTCGCAAGAATCGCTTTTGTGCAGAAAACAGTTACACTTTTTCAGAACGAAAGAAAGCACAGAGCCCCAGATTTTATGTTGTCCTGGAGAGCTTGCAGAGCACTGGGGAAAGGCAGCCAGAGAATTCCCTGCTAGCACCTTCTCTGTGCCTGTTCACATTGCTTCGCAGAATCGCTTTTGTGCAGAAAACAGTAACACTTGTTCAGAAGGAAAGAAAGCACAGAGACCCAGATTCTATGTTGTCTGGTGAGCTTGCAGAGCACTGGGGAAAGGCAGGCAGAGAATTCCCTGATAGCACCTTCTCTGTGCCTGTTCACATTTCTTCGCAGAATCGCTTTTGTGCAGAAAACACTAACACTTGTTCAGAACGAAAGAAAGCACAGAGCCCCAGATTTGATGTTTTCCTGGAGAGCTTGCAGAGCACTGGGGAAAGGCAGGCAGAGAATTCCCTGCTAGCACCTTCTCTGTGCCTGGGAAGCAGAAGTGTTCACATTGCTTCGCAGAATCGCTTTTGTGCAGAAAACAGTAACACTTGTTCAGAAGGAAAGAAAGCACAGAGCCCCAGATTCTATGTTGTCCTGGAGAGCTTGCAGAGCACTGGGGAAAGGCAAGCAGAGAATTCCTTGCTAGCACCTTCTCTGTGCCTGGGAAGCAGAAGTGTTCACATTGCTTCGCAGAATCGCTTTTGTGCAGAAAACAGTAACACTTGTTCAGAAGGAAAGAAAGCACAGAGCCCCAGATTCTATGTTGTCCTGGAGAGCTTGCAGAGCACTGGGGAAAGGCAGGCAGAGAATTCCCTGCTAGCACCTTCTCTGTGCCTGTTCACATTGCTTCGCAGAATCGCTTTTGTGCAGAAAACACTAACACTTGTTCAGAAGGAAAGAAAGCACAGAGCCCCAGATTCCATGTTGTCCTGGAGAGCTTGCAGAGCACTGGGGAAAGGCAGGCAGAGAATTTCCTGCTAGCACCTTCTCTGTGCCTGGGAAGCAGAAGTGTTCACATTGCTTCGCAAGAATCGCTTTTGTGCAGAAAACACTAACACTTGTTCAGAAGGAATGAAAGCACAGAGCCCCAGATTTGCTGTTGTTCTGGAGAGCTTGCAGAGCACTGGGGAAAGGCAGGCAGAGAATTTCCTGATAGCACCTTCTCTGTGCCTGGGAAGCAGAAGTGTTCACATTGCTTCGCAGAATCGCTTTTGTGCAGAAAACACTAACACTTGTTCAGAACAAAAGAAAGCACAGAGCCCCAGATTCTATGTTGTCCTGGAGAGCTTGCAGAGCACTGGGGAAAGGCAGGCAGAGAATTCCTTGCTAGCACCTTCTCTGTGCCTGGGAAGCAGAAGTGTTCACATTGCTTTGCAGAATCGCTTTTGTGCAGAAAACAGTAACACTTGTTCAGAAGGAAAGAAAGCACAGAGCCCCAGATTCTATGTTGTCCTGGAGAGCTTGCAGAGCACTGGGGAAAGGCAGGCAGAGAATTCCCTGCTAGCACCTTCTCTGTGCCTGTTCACATTGCTTCGCAGAATCGCTTTTGCGCAGAAAACACTAACACTTGTTCAGAACGAAAGAAAGCACAGAGCCCCAGATTCTATGTTGTCCTGGAGAGCTTGCAGAGCACTGGGGAAAGGCAGGCAGAGAATTCCTTGCTAGCACCTTCTCTGTGCCTGGGAAGCAGAAGTGTTCACATTGCTTCGCAAGAATCGCTTTTGTGCAGAAAACAGTAACACTTGTTCAGAAGGAAAGAAAGCACAGAGCCCCAGATTCTATGTTGTCCTGGAGAGCTTGCAGAGCACTGGGGAAAGGCAGGCAGAGAATTCCCTGCTAGCACCTTCTCTGTGCCTGGGAAGCAGAAGTGTTCACATTGCTTCGCAAGAATCGCTTTTGTGCAGAAAACAGTTACACTTTTTCAGAACGAAAGAAAGCACAGAGCCCCAGATTCTATGTTGTCTGGTGAGCTTGCAGAGCACTGGGGAAAGGCAGGCAGAGAATTCCCTGATAGCACCTTCTCTGTGCCTGTTCACATTTCTTCGCAGAATCGCTTTTGTGCAGAAAACACTAACACTTGTTCAGAACGAAAGAAAGCACAGAGCCCCAGATTCACTGTTGTCCTGGAGAGCTTGCAGAGCACTGGGGAAAGGCAGGCAGAGAATTCCCTGCTAGCACCTTCTCTGTGCCTGGGAAGCAGAAGTGTTCACATTGCTTCGCAGAATCGCTTTTGTGCAGAAAACAGTAACACTTGTTCAGAAGGAAAGAAAGCACAGAGCCCCAGATTCTATGTTGTCCTGGAGAGCTTGCAGAGCACTGGGGAAAGGCAAGCAGAGAATTCCTTGCTAGCACCTTCTCTGTGCCTGGGAAGCAGAAGTGTTCACATTGCTTCGCAGAATCGCTTTTGTGCAGAAAACACTAACACTTGTTCAGAAGGAAAGAAAGCACAGAGCCCCAGATTCTATGTTGTCCTGGAGAGCTTGCAGAGCACTGGGGAAAGGCAGGCAGAGAATTCCCTGCTAGCACCTTCTCTGTGCCTGTTCACATTGCTTCGCAGAATCGCTTTTGTGCAGAAAACACTAACACTTGTTCAGAAGGAAAGAAAGCACAGAGCCCCAGATTTGCTGTTGTCCTGGAGAGCTTGCATAGCACTGGGGAAAGGCAGGCAGAGAATTTCCTGCTAGCACCTTCTCTGTGCCTGGGAAGCAGAAGTGTTCACATTGCTTCGCAAGAATCGCTTTTGTGCAGAAAACACTAACACTTGTTCAGAAGGAATGAAAGCACAGAGCCCCAGATTTGCTGTTGTCCTGGAGAGCTTGCAGAGCACTGGGGAAAGGCAGGCAGAGAATTTCCTGATAGCACCTTCTCTGTGCCTGGGAAGCAGAAGTGTTCACATTGCTTCGCAGAATCGCTTTTGTGCAGAAAACACTAACACTTGTTCAGAACAAAAGAAAGCACAGAGCCCCAGATTCTATGTTGTCCTGGAGAGCTTGCAGAGCACTGGGGAAAGGCAGGCAGAGAATTCCTTGCTAGCACCTTCTCTGTGCCTGGGAAGCAGAAGTGTTCACATTGCTTTGCAGAATCGCTTTTGTGCAGAAAACAGTAACACTTGTTCAGAAGGAAAGAAAGCACAGAGCCCCAGATTCTATGTTGTCCTGGAGAGCTTGCAGAGCACTGGGGAAAGGCAAGCAGAGAATTCCTTGCTAGCACCTTCTCTGTGCCTGGGAAGCAGAAGTGTTCACATTGCTTCGCAGAATCGCTTTTGTGCAGAAAACACTAACACTTGTTCAGAACGAAAGAAAGCACAGAGCCCCAGATTCTATGTTGTCCTGGAGAGCTTGCAGAGCACTGGGGAAAGGCAGGCAGAGAATTCCTTGCTAGCACCTTCTCTGTGCCTGGGAAGCAGAAGTGTTCACATTGCTTCGCAAGAATCGCTTTTGTGCAGAAAACAGTAACACTTGTTCAGAAGGAAAGAAAGCACAGAGCCCCAGATTTCATGTTGTCCTGGAGAGCTTGCAGAGCACTGGGGAAAGGCAGGCAGAGAATTCCCTGCTAGCACCTTCTCTGTGCCTGTTCACATTGCTTCGCAGAATCGCTTTTGTGCAGAAAACAGTAACACTTGTTCAGAAGGAAAGAAAGCACAGAACCCCAGATTTTATGTTGTCCTGGAGAGCTTGCAGAGCACTGGGGAAAGGCAGGCAGAGAATTCCCTGATAGCACCTTCTCTGTGCCTGTTCACATTGCTTCGCAGAATCGCTTTTGTGCAGAAAACAGTAACACTTGGTCAGAAGGAAAGAAAGCACAGAGCCCCATATTTTATGTTGTCCTGGAGAGCTTGCAGAGCACTGGGGAAAGGCAGGCAGAGAATTCCTTGCTAGCACCTTCTCTGTGCCTGGGAAGCAGAAGTGTTCACATTGCTTTGCAGAATCGCTTTTGAGCAGAAAACAGTAACACTTGTTCAGAAGGAAAGAAAGCACAGAGCCCCAGATTCTATGTTGTCCTGGAGAGCTTGCAGAGCACTGGGGAAAGGCAGGCAGAGAATTCCCTGATAGCACCTTCTCTGTGCCTGTTCACATTGCTTCGCAGAATCGCTTTTGTGCAGAAAACAGTAACACTTGGTCAGAAGGAAAGAAAGCACAGAACCCCATATTTTATGTTGTCCTGGAGAGCTTGCAGAGCACTGGGGAAAGGCAGGCAGAGAATTCCTTGCTAGCACCTTCTCTGTGCCTGGGAAGCAGAAGTGTTCACATTGCTTTGCAGAATCGCTTTTGTGCAGAAAACAGTAACACTTGTTCAGAAGGAAAGAAAGCACAGAGCCCCAGATTCTATGTTGTCCTGGAGAGCTTGCAGAGCACTGGGGAAAGGGAGGCAGAGAATTCCCTGCTAGCACCTTCTCTGTGCCTGGGAAGCAGAAGTGTTCACATTGCTTCGCAAGAATCGCTTTTGTGCAGAAAACAGTAACACTTGTTCAGAACGAAAGAAAGCACAGAGCCCCAGATTTTATGTTGTTCTGGAGAGCTTGCAGAGCACTGGGGAAAGGCATCCAGAGAATTCCCTGCTAGCACATTCTCTGTGCCTGTTCACATTGCTTCGCAGAATCGCTTTTGTGCAGAAAACAGTAACACTTGTTCAGAACGAAAGAAAGCACAGAGCCCCAGATTCTATGTTGTCTGGTGAGCTTGCAGAGCACTGGGGAAAGGCAGGCAGAGAATTCCTTGCTAGCACCTTCTCTGTGCCTGGGAAGCAGAAGTGTTCACATTGCTTCGCAAGAATCGCTTTTGTGCAGAAAACAGTAACACTTGTTCAGAACGAAAGAAAGCACAGAGCCCCAGATTTTATGTTGTCCTGGAGAGCTTGCGGAGCACTGGGGAAAGGCAGGCAGAGAATTCCCTGATAGCACCTTCTCTGTGCCTGTTCACATTTCTTCGCAGAATCGCTTTTGTGCAGAAAACACTAACACTTGTTCAGAACGAAAGAAAGCACAGAGCCCCAGATTCTATGTTGTCCTGGAGAGCTTGCAGAGCACTGGGGAAAGGCAGGCAGAGAATTCCCTGCTAGCACCTTCTCTGTGCCTGTTCACATTGCTTCGCAGAATCGCTTTTGTGCAGAAAACAGTAACACTTGTTCAGAACGAAAGAAAGCACAGAGCCCCAGATTCTATGTTGTCCTGGAGAGCTTGCAGAGCACTGGGGAAAGGCAGGCAGAGAATTCCCTGATAGCACCTTCTCTGTGCCTGGGAAGCAGAAGTGTTCACATTGCTTCGCAAGAATCGCTTTTGTGCAGAAAACAGTAACACTTGTTCAGAAGGAAAGAAAGCACAGAGCCCCAGATTCTATGTTGTCCTGGAGAGCTTGCAGAGCACTGGGGAAAGGCAGGCAGAGAATTCCTTGCTAGCACCTTCTCTGTGCCTGGGAAGCAGAAGTGTTCACATTGCTTCGCAGAATCGCTTTTGTGCAGAAAACAGTAACACTTGTTCAGAAGGAAAGAAAGCACAGAGCCCCAGATTTTATGTTGTCCTGGAGAGCTTGCAGAGCACTGGGGAAAGGCAGGCAGAGAATTCCCTGATAGCACCTTCTCTGTGCCTGTTCACATTGCTTCGCAGAATCGCTTTTCTGCAGAAAACACTAACACTTGTTCAGAACAAAAGAAAGCACAGAGCCCCAGATTTGCTGTTGTTCTGGAGAGCTTGCAGAGCACTGGGGAAAGGCAGGCAGAGAATTCCCTGCTAGCACCTTCTCTGTGCCTGGGAAGCAGAAGTGTTCACATTGCTTCGCAGAATCGCTTTTCTGCAGAAAACACTAACACTTGTTCAGAACAAAAGAAAGCACAGAGCCCCAGATTTGCTGTTGTTCTGGAGAGCTTGCAGAGCACTGGGGAAAGGCAGGCAGAGAATTCCCTGCTAGCACCTTCTCTGTGTCTGGGAAGCAGAAGTGTTCACATTGCTTCGCAGAATCGCTTTTCTGCAGAAAACACTAACACTTGTTCAGAACAAAAGAAAGCACAGAGCCCCAGATTTGCTGTTGTTCTGGAGAGCTTGCAGAGCACTGGGGAAAGGCAGGCAGAGAATTCCCTGCTAGCACCTTCTCTGTGTCTGGGAAGCAGAAGTGTTTACGTTGCTTCGCAGAATCGCTTTTGTGCAGAAAACACTAACACTTGTTCAGAACAAAAGAAAGCACAGAGCCCCAGATTTGCTGTTGTCCTGGAGAGCTTGCAGAGCACTGGTGAAAGGCAGGCAGAGAATTCCCTGCTAGCACCTTCTCTGTGCCTGGGAAGCAGAAGTGTTCACATTGCTTCGCAGAATCGCCTTTGTGCAGAAAACACTAACACTTGTTCAGAACGAAAGAAAGCACAGAGCCCCAGATTTGCTGTTGTCCTGGAGAGCTTGCAGAGCACTGGGGAAAGGCAGGCAGAGAATTCCCTGCTAGCACCTTCTCTGTGCCTGGGAAGCAGAAGTGTTCACATTGCTTCGCAGAATCGCTTTTGTGCAGAAAACAGTAACACTTGTTCAGAACGAAAGAAAGCACAGAGCCCCAGATTCTATGTTGTCCTGGAGAGCTTGCAGAGCACTGGGGAAAGGCAGGCAGAGAATTCCCTGCTAGCACCTTCTCTGTGCCTGGGAAGCAGAAGTGTTCACATTGCTTCGCAGAATTGCCTTTGTGCAGAAAACACTAACACTTGTTCAGAACAAAAGAAAGCACAGAGCCCCAGATTCTATGTTGTCCTGGAGAGCTTGCAGAGCACTGGGGAAAGGCAGGCAGAGAATGCCCTGCTAGCACCTTCTCTGTGCCTGGGAAGCAGAAGTGTTCACATTGCTTCGCAGAATCGCTTTTGTGCAGAAAACACTAACACTTGTTCAGAACGAAAGAAAGCACAGAGCCCCAGATTTGCTGTTGTTCTGGAGAGCTTGCAGAGCACTGGGGAAAGGCAGGCAGAGAATTCCCTGCTAGCACCTTCTCTGTGCCTGGGAAGCAGAAGTGTTCACATTGCTTCGCAGAATCGCTTTTCTGCAGAAAACACTAACACTTGTTCAGAACAAAAGAAAGCACAGAGCCCCAGATTCTATGTTGTCCTGGAGAGCTTGCAGAGCACTGGGGAAAGGCAGGCAGAGAATTCCCTGTTAGCAGCTTCTCTGTGCCTGGGAAGCAGAAGTGTTCACATTGCTTCGCAGAATCGCCTTTCTGCAGAAAACACTAACACTTGTTCAGAACAAAAGAAAGCACAGAGCCCCAGATTTGCTGTTGTTCTGGAGAGCTTGCAGAGCACTGGGGAAAGGCAGGCAGAGAATTCCCTGCTAGCACGTTCTCTGTGACTGGGAAGCAGAAGTGTTCACATTGCTTCGCAGAATCGCCTTTGTGCAGAAAACACTAACACTTGTTCAGAACAAAAGAAAGCACAGAGCCCCAGATTTGCTGTTGTTCTGGAGAGCTTGCAGAGCACTGGGGAAAGGCAGGCAGAGAATTCCCTGCTAGCACCTTCTCTGTGCCTGGGAAGCAGAAGTGTTCACATTATTTCGCAGAATTGCCTTTGTGCAGAAAACACTAACACTTGTTCAGAACAAAAGAAAGCACAGAGCCTCAGATTTTATGTTGTCCTGGAGAGCTTGCAGAGCACTGGGGAAAGGCAGGCAGAGAATTCCCTGCTAGCACCTTCTCTGTGCCTGGGAAGCAGAAGTGTTCACATTGCTTCGCAGAATCGCTTTTCTGCAGAAAACACTAACACTTGTTCAGAACAAAAGAAAGCACAGAGCCCCAGATTTGCTGTTGTTCTGGAGAGCTTGCAGAGCACTGGGGAAAGGCAGGCAGAGAATTCCCTGCTAGCACCTTCTCTGTGCCTGGGAAGCAGAAGTGTTTACGTTGCTTCGCAGAATCGCCTTTGTGCAGAAAACACTAACACTTGTTCAGAACAAAAGAAAGCACAGAGCCCCAGATTTGCTGTTGTCCTGGAGAGCTTGCAGAGCACTGGGGAAAGGCAGGCAGAGAATTCCCTGCTAGCACCTTCTCTGTGTCTGGGAAGCAGAAGTGTTCACATTGCTTCGCAGAATCGCTTTTGTGCAGAAAACACTAACACTTGTTCAGAACAAAAGAAAGCACAGAGCCCCAGATTTGCTGTTGTTCTGGAGAGCTTGCAGAGCACTGGGGAAAGGCAGGCAGAGAATTCCCTGCTAGCACCTTCTCTGTGCCTGGGAAGCAGAAGTGTTTACGTTGCTTCGCAGAATCGCCTTTGTGCAGAAAACACTAACACTTGTTCAGAACAAAAGAAAGCACAGAGCCCCAGATTTTATGTTGTCCTGGAGAGCTTGCAGAGCACTGGGGAAAGGCAGGCAGAGAATTCCCTGCTAGCACCTTCTCTGTGCCTGGGAAGCAGAAGCGTTCACGTTGCTTCGCAGAATCACCTTTGTGCAGAAAACACTAACACTTGTTCAGAACAAAAGAAAGCACAGAGCCCCAGATTTGCTGTTGTTCTGGAGAGCTTGCAGAGCACTGGGGAAAGGCAGGCAGGGAATTCCCTGCTAGCACCTTCTCTGTGCCTGGGAAGCAGAAGTGTTCACATTGCTTCGCAGAATCGCCTTTGTGCAGAAAACACTAACACTTGTTCAGAACAAAAGAAAGCACAGAGCCCCAGATTTGCTGTTGTTCTGGAGAGCTTGCAGAGCACTGGGGAAAGGCAGGCAGAGAATTCCCTGCTAGCACCTTCTCTGTGCCTGGGAAGCAGAAGTGTTCACATTGCTTCGCAGAATCGCCTTTGTGCAGAAAACACTAACACTTGTTCAGAACAAAAGAAAGCACAGAGCCCCAGATTTGCTGTTGTCCTGGAGAGCTTGCAGAGCACTGGGGAAAGGCAGGCAGAGAATTCCCTGCTAGCACCTTCTCTGTGTCTGGGAAGCAGAAGTGTTCACATTGCTTCGCAGAATCGCTTTTGTGCAGAAAACACTAACACTTGTTCAGAACAAAAGAAAGCACAGAGCCCCAGATTTGCTGTTGTTCTGGAGAGCTTGCAGAGCACTGGGGAAAGGCAGGCAGAGAATTCCCTGCTAGCACGTTCTCTGTGCCTGGGAAGCAGAAGTGTTCACATTGCTTCGCAGAATTGCCTTTGTGCAGAAAACACTAACACTTGTTCAGAACAAAAGAAAGCACAGAGCCTCAGATTTTATGTTGTCCTGGAGAGCTTGCAGAGCACTGGGGAAAGGCAGGCAGAGAATTCCCTGCTAGCACCTTCTCTGTGCCTGGGAAGCAGAAGTGTTCACATTGCTTCGCAGAATCGCTTTTGTGCAGAAAACACTAACACTTGTTCAGAACAAAAGAAAGCACAGAGCCCCAGATTTGCTGTTGTTCTGGAGAGCTTGCAGAGCACTGGGGAAAGGCAGGCAGAGAATTCCCTGCTAGCACCTTCTCTGTGCCTGGGAAGCAGAAGTGTTCACATTGCTTCGCAGAATTGCCTTTGTGCAGAAAACACTAACACTTGTTCAGAACAAAAGAAAGCACAGAGCCTCAGATTTTATGTTGTCCTGGAGAGCTTGCAGAGCACTGGGGAAAGGCAGGCAGAGAATTCCCTGCTAGCACGTTCTCTGTGCCTGGGAAGCAGAAGTGTTCACATTGCTTCGCAGAATCGCTTTTCTGCAGAAAACAATAACACTTGTTCAGAACAAAAGAAAGCACAGAGCCCCAGATTTGCTGTTGTTCTGGAGAGCTTGCAGAGCACTGGGGAAAGGCAGGCAGAGAATTCCCTGCTAGCACCCTCTCTGTGCCTGGGAAGCAGAAGTGTTCACATTAGTTCGCAGAATCGCCTTTGTGCAGAAAACACTAACACTTGTTCAGAACAAAAGAAAGCACAGAGCCCCAGATTCTATGTTGTCCTGGAGAGCTTGCAGAGCACTGGGGAAAGGCAGGCAGAGAATTCCCTGCTAGCACCTTCTCTGTGCCTGGGAAGCAGAAGTGTTCACATTACTTCGCAGAATCGCTTTTGTGCAGAAAACAGTAACACTTGTTCAGAACGAAAGAAAGCACAGAGCCCCAGATTTGCTGTTGTCCTGGAGAGCTTGCAGAGCACTGGGGAAAGGCAGGCAGAGAATTCCCTGCTAGCACCTTCTCTGTGCCTGGGAAGCAGAAGTGTTCACATTGCTTCGCAGAATCGCTTTTGTGCAGAAAACAGTAACACTTGTTCAGAACGAAAGAAAGCACAGAGCCCCAGATTCTATGTTGTCCTGGAGAGCTTGCAGAGCACTGGGGAAAGGCAGGCAGAGAATTCCCTGCTAGCACCTTCTCTGTGCCTGGGAAGCAGAAGTGTTCACATTGCTTCGCAGAATTGCCTTTGTGCAGAAAACACTAACACTTGTTCAGAACAAAAGAAAGCACAGAGCCCCAGATTTGCTGTTGTTCTGGAGAGCTTGCAGAGCACTGGGGAAAGGCAGGCAGAGAATTCCCTGCTAGCACCTTCTCTGTGCCTGGGAAGCAGAAGTGTTCACATTACTTCGCAGAATCGCTTTTGTGCAGAAAACACTAACACTTGTTCAGAACAAAAGAAAGCACAGAGCCCCAGATTCTATGTTGTCCTGGAGAGCTTGCAGAGCACTGGGGAAAGGCAGGCAGAGAATGCCCTGCTAGCACCTTCTCTGTGCCTGGGAAGCAGAAGTGTTCACATTGCTTCGCAGAATCGCTTTTGTGCAGAAAACACTAACACTTGTTCAGAACGAAAGAAAGCACAGAGCCCCAGATTTGCTGTTGTTCTGGAGAGCTTGCAGAGCACTGGGGAAAGGCAGGCAGAGAATTCCCTGCTAGCACCTTCTCTGTGCCTGGGAAGCAGAAGTGTTCACATTGCTTCGCAGAATCGCTTTTCTGCAGAAAACACTAACACTTGTTCAGAACAAAAGAAAGCACAGAGCCCCAGATTCTATGTTGTCCTGGAGAGCTTGCAGAGCACTGGGGAAAGGCAGGCAGAGAATTCCCTGTTAGCAGCTTCTCTGTGCCTGGGAAGCAGAAGTGTTCACATTGCTTCGCAGAATCGCCTTTCTGCAGAAAACACTAACACTTGTTCAGAACAAAAGAAAGCACAGAGCCCCAGATTTGCTGTTGTTCTGGAGAGCTTGCAGAGCACTGGGGAAAGGCAGGCAGAGAATTCCCTGCTAGCACGTTCTCTGTGACTGGGAAGCAGAAGTGTTCACATTGCTTCGCAGAATCGCCTTTGTGCAGAAAACACTAACACTTGTTCAGAACAAAAGAAAGCACAGAGCCCCAGATTTGCTGTTGTTCTGGAGAGCTTGCAGAGCACTGGGGAAAGGCAGGCAGAGAATTCCCTGCTAGCACCTTCTCTGTGCCTGGGAAGCAGAAGTGTTCACATTATTTCGCAGAATTGCCTTTGTGCAGAAAACACTAACACTTGTTCAGAACAAAAGAAAGCACAGAGCCTCAGATTTTATGTTGTCCTGGAGAGCTTGCAGAGCACTGGGGAAAGGCAGGCAGAGAATTCCCTGCTAGCACCTTCTCTGTGCCTGGGAAGCAGAAGTGTTCACATTGCTTCGCAGAATCGCTTTTCTGCAGAAAACACTAACACTTGTTCAGAACAAAAGAAAGCACAGAGCCCCAGATTTGCTGTTGTTCTGGAGAGCTTGCAGAGCACTGGGGAAAGGCAGGCAGAGAATTCCCTGCTAGCACCTTCTCTGTGCCTGGGAAGCAGAAGTGTTTACGTTGCTTCGCAGAATCGCCTTTGTGCAGAAAACACTAACACTTGTTCAGAACAAAAGAAAGCACAGAGCCCCAGATTTGCTGTTGTCCTGGAGAGCTTGCAGAGCACTGGGGAAAGGCAGGCAGAGAATTCCCTGCTAGAACCTTCTCTGTGTCTGGGAAGCAGAAGTGTTCACATTGCTTCGCAGAATCGCTTTTGTGCAGAAAACTCTAACACTTGTTCAGAACAAAAGAAAGCACAGAGCCCCAGATTTGCTGTTGTTCTGGAGAGCTTGCATAGCACTGGGGAAAGGCAGGCAGAGAATTCCCTGCTAGCACCTTCTCTGTGCCTGTTCACATTGCTTCGCAGAATCTCTTTTGCGCAGAAAACAGTAACACTTGTTCAGAAGGAAAGAAAGCACAGAGCCCCAGATTCTATGTTGTCCTGGAGAGCTTGCAGAGCACTGGGGAAAGGCAGGCAGAGAATTCCCTGCTAGCACCTTCTCTGTGCCTGTTCACATTGCTTCGCAGAATCGCTTTTGCGCAGAAAACACTAACACTTGTTCAGAACGAAAGAAAGCACAGAGCCCCAGATTCTATGTTGTCCTGGAGAGCTTGCAGAGCACTGGGGAAAGGCAGGCAGAGAATTCCTTGCTAGCACCTTCTCTGTGCCTGGGAAGCAGAAGTGTTCACATTGCTTCGCAAGAATCGCTTTTGTGCAGAAAACAGTAACACTTGTTCAGAAGGAAAGAAAGCACAGAGCCCCAGATTTCATGTTGTCCTGGAGAGCTTGCAGAGCACTGGGGAAAGGCAGGCAGAGAATTCCCTGCTAGCACCTTCTCTGTGCCTGTTCACATTGCTTCGCAGAATCGCTTTTGTGCAGAAAACAGTAACACTTGTTCAGAAGGAAAGAAAGCACAGAACCCCAGATTTTATGTTGTCCTGGAGAGCTTGCAGAGCACTGGGGAAAGGCAGGCAGAGAATTCCTTGCTAGCACCTTCTCTGTGCCTGAGAAGCAGAAGTGTTCACATTGCTTTGCAGAATCGCTTTTGTGCAGAAAACAGTAACACTTGTTCAGAAGGAAAGAAAGCACAGAGCCCCAGATTCTATGTTGTCCTGGAGAGCTTGCAGAGCACTGGGGAAAGGCAGGCAGAGAATTCCCTGCTAGCACCTTCTCTGTGCCTGTTCACATTGCTTCGCAGAATCGCTTTTGTGCAGAAAACAGTAACACTTGGTCAGAAGGAAAGAAAGCACAGAACCCCATATTTTATGTTGTCCTGGAGAGCTTGCAGAGCACTGGGGAAAGGCAGGCAGAGAATTCCTTGCTAGCACCTTCTCTGTGCCTGGGAAGCAGAAGTGTTCACATTGCTTTGCAGAATCGCTTTTGTGCAGAAAACAGTAACACTTGTTCAGAAGGAAAGAAAGCACAGAGCCCCAGATTCTATGTTGTCCTGGAGAGCTTGCAGAGCACTGGGGAAAGGCAGGCAGAGAATTCCCTGCTAGCACCTTCTCTGTGCCTGGGAAGCAGAAGTGTTCACATTGCTTCGCAAGAATCGCTTTTGTGCAGAAAACAGTTACACTTTTTCAGAACGAAAGAAAGCACAGAGCCCCAGATTCTATGTTGTCTGGTGAGCTTGCAGAGCACTGGGGAAAGGCAGGCAGAGAATTCCCTGATAGCACCTTCTCTGTGCCTGTTCACATTTCTTCGCAGAATCGCTTTTGTGCAGAAAACACTAACACTTGTTCAGAACGAAAGAAAGCACAGAGCCCCAGATTCACTGTTGTCCTGGAGAGCTTGCAGAGCACTGGGGAAAGGCAGGCAGAGAATTCCCTGCTAGCACCTTCTCTGTGCCTGGGAAGCAGAAGTGTTCACATTGCTTCGCAGAATCGCTTTTGTGCAGAAAACAGTAACACTTGTTCAGAAGGAAAGAAAGCACAGAGCCCCAGATTCTATGTTGTCCTGGAGAGCTTGCAGAGCACTGGGGAAAGGCAAGCAGAGAATTCCTTGCTAGCACCTTCTCTGTGCCTGGGAAGCAGAAGTGTTCACATTGCTTCGCAGAATCGCTTTTGTGCAGAAAACACTAACACTTGTTCAGAAGGAAAGAAAGCACAGAGCCCCAGATTCTATGTTGTCCTGGAGAGCTTGCAGAGCACTGGGGAAAGGCAGGCAGAGAATTCCCTGCTAGCACCTTCTCTGTGCCTGTTCACATTGCTTCGCAGAATCGCTTTTGTGCAGAAAACACTAACACTTGTTCAGAAGGAAAGAAAGCACAGAGCCCCAGATTTGCTGTTGTCCTGGAGAGCTTGCATAGCACTGGGGAAAGGCAGGCAGAGAATTTCCTGCTAGCACCTTCTCTGTGCCTGGGAAGCAGAAGTGTTCACATTGCTTCGCAAGAATCGCTTTTGTGCAGAAAACACTAACACTTGTTCAGAAGGAATGAAAGCACAGAGCCCCAGATTTGCTGTTGTCCTGGAGAGCTTGCAGAGCACTGGGGAAAGGCAGGCAGAGAATTTCCTGATAGCACCTTCTCTGTGCCTGGGAAGCAGAAGTGTTCACATTGCTTCGCAGAATCGCTTTTGTGCAGAAAACACTAACACTTGTTCAGAACAAAAGAAAGCACAGAGCCCCAGATTCTATGTTGTCCTGGAGAGCTTGCAGAGCACTGGGGAAAGGCAGGCAGAGAATTCCTTGCTAGCACCTTCTCTGTGCCTGGGAAGCAGAAGTGTTCACATTGCTTTGCAGAATCGCTTTTGTGCAGAAAACAGTAACACTTGTTCAGAAGGAAAGAAAGCACAGAGCCCCAGATTCTATGTTGTCCTGGAGAGCTTGCAGAGCACTGGGGAAAGGCAGGCAGAGAATTCCCTGCTAGCACCTTCTCTGTGCCTGTTCACATTGCTTCGCAGAATCGCTTTTGCGCAGAAAACACTAACACTTGTTCAGAACGAAAGAAAGCACAGAGCCCCAGATTCTATGTTGTCCTGGAGAGCTTGCAGAGCACTGGGGAAAGGCAGGCAGAGAATTCCTTGCTAGCACCTTCTCTGTGCCTGGGAAGCAGAAGTGTTCACATTGCTTCGCAAGAATCGCTTTTGTGCAGAAAACAGTAACACTTGTTCAGAAGGAAAGAAAGCACAGAGCCCCAGATTTCATGTTGTCCTGGAGAGCTTGCAGAGCACTGGGGAAAGGCAGGCAGAGAATTCCCTGCTAGCACCTTCTCTGTGCCTGTTCACATTGCTTCGCAGAATCGCTTTTGTGCAGAAAACAGTAACACTTGTTCAGAAGGAAAGAAAGCACAGAACCCCAGATTTTATGTTGTCCTGGAGAGCTTGCAGAGCACTGGGGAAAGGCAGGCAGAGAATTCCCTGATAGCACCTTCTCTGTGCCTGTTCACATTGCTTCGCAGAATCGCTTTTGTGCAGAAAACAGTAACACTTGGTCAGAAGGAAAGAAAGCACAGAGCCCCATATTTTATGTTGTCCTGGAGAGCTTGCAGAGCACTGGGGAAAGGCAGGCAGAGAATTCCTTGCTAGCACCTTCTCTGTGCCTGGGAAGCAGAAGTGTTCACATTGCTTTGCAGAATCGCTTTTGAGCAGAAAACAGTAACACTTGTTCAGAAGGAAAGAAAGCACAGAGCCCCAGATTCTATGTTGTCCTGGAGAGCTTGCAGAGCACTGGGGAAAGGCAGGCAGAGAATTCCCTGATAGCACCTTCTCTGTGCCTGTTCACATTGCTTCGCAGAATCGCTTTTGTGCAGAAAACAGTAACACTTGGTCAGAAGGAAAGAAAGCACAGAACCCCATATTTTATGTTGTCCTGGAGAGCTTGCAGAGCACTGGGGAAAGGCAGGCAGAGAATTCCTTGCTAGCACCTTCTCTGTGCCTGGGAAGCAGAAGTGTTCACATTGCTTTGCAGAATCGCTTTTGTGCAGAAAACAGTAACACTTGTTCAGAAGGAAAGAAAGCACAGAGCCCCAGATTCTATGTTGTCCTGGAGAGCTTGCAGAGCACTGGGGAAAGGGAGGCAGAGAATTCCCTGCTAGCACCTTCTCTGTGCCTGGGAAGCAGAAGTGTTCACATTGCTTCGCAAGAATCGCTTTTGTGCAGAAAACAGTAACACTTGTTCAGAACGAAAGAAAGCACAGAGCCCCAGATTTTATGTTGTTCTGGAGAGCTTGCAGAGCACTGGGGAAAGGCATCCAGAGAATTCCCTGCTAGCACATTCTCTGTGCCTGTTCACATTGCTTCGCAGAATCGCTTTTGTGCAGAAAACAGTAACACTTGTTCAGAACGAAAGAAAGCACAGAGCCCCAGATTCTATGTTGTCTGGTGAGCTTGCAGAGCACTGGGGAAAGGCAGGCAGAGAATTCCTTGCTAGCACCTTCTCTGTGCCTGGGAAGCAGAAGTGTTCACATTGCTTCGCAAGAATCGCTTTTGTGCAGAAAACAGTAACACTTGTTCAGAACGAAAGAAAGCACAGAGCCCCAGATTTTATGTTGTCCTGGAGAGCTTGCGGAGCACTGGGGAAAGGCAGGCAGAGAATTCCCTGATAGCACCTTCTCTGTGCCTGTTCACATTTCTTCGCAGAATCGCTTTTGTGCAGAAAACACTAACACTTGTTCAGAACGAAAGAAAGCACAGAGCCCCAGATTCTATGTTGTCCTGGAGAGCTTGCAGAGCACTGGGGAAAGGCAGGCAGAGAATTCCCTGCTAGCACCTTCTCTGTGCCTGTTCACATTGCTTCGCAGAATCGCTTTTGTGCAGAAAACAGTAACACTTGTTCAGAACGAAAGAAAGCACAGAGCCCCAGATTCTATGTTGTCCTGGAGAGCTTGCAGAGCACTGGGGAAAGGCAGGCAGAGAATTCCCTGCTAGCACCTTCTCTGTGCCTGGGAAGCAGAAGTGTTCACATTGCTTCGCAAGAATCGCTTTTGTGCAGAAAACAGTAACACTTGTTCAGAAGGAAAGAAAGCACAGAGCCCCAGATTCTATGTTGTCCTGGAGAGCTTGCAGAGCACTGGGGAAAGGCAGGCAGAGAATTCCTTGCTAGCACCTTCTCTGTGCCTGGGAAGCAGAAGTGTTCACATTGCTTCGCAGAATCGCTTTTGTGCAGAAAACAGTAACACTTGTTCAGAAGGAAAGAAAGCACAGAGCCCCAGATTTTATGTTGTCCTGGAGAGCTTGCAGAGCACTGGGGAAAGGCAGGCAGAGAATTCCCTGATAGCACCTTCTCTGTGCCTGTTCACATTGCTTCGCAGAATCGCTTTTCTGCAGAAAACACTAACACTTGTTCAGAACAAAAGAAAGCACAGAGCCCCAGATTTGCTGTTGTTCTGGAGAGCTTGCAGAGCACTGGGGAAAGGCAGGCAGAGAATTCCCTGCTAGCACCTTCTCTGTGCCTGGGAAGCAGAAGTGTTCACATTGCTTCGCAGAATCGCTTTTCTGCAGAAAACACTAACACTTGTTCAGAACAAAAGAAAGCACAGAGCCCCAGATTTGCTGTTGTTCTGGAGAGCTTGCAGAGCACTGGGGAAAGGCAGGCAGAGAATTCCCTGCTAGCACCTTCTCTGTGTCTGGGAAGCAGAAGTGTTCACATTGCTTCGCAGAATCGCTTTTCTGCAGAAAACACTAACACTTGTTCAGAACAAAAGAAAGCACAGAGCCCCAGATTTGCTGTTGTTCTGGAGAGCTTGCAGAGCACTGGGGAAAGGCAGGCAGAGAATTCCCTGCTAGCACCTTCTCTGTGTCTGGGAAGCAGAAGTGTTTACGTTGCTTCGCAGAATCGCTTTTGTGCAGAAAACAGTAACACTTGTTCAGAACAAAAGAAAGCACAGAGCCCCAGATTTGCTGTTGTCCTGGAGAGCTTGCAGAGCACTGGTGAAAGGCAGGCAGAGAATTCCCTGCTAGCACCTTCTCTGTGCCTGGGAAGCAGAAGTGTTCACATTGCTTCGCAGAATCGCCTTTGTGCAGAAAACACTAACACTTGTTCAGAACAAAAGAAAGCACAGAGCCCCACATTTGCTGTTGTCCTGGAGAGCTTGCAGAGCACTGGGGAAAGGCAGGCAGAGAATTCCCTGTTAGCAGCTTCTCTGTGCCTGGGAAGCAGAAGTGTTCACATTACTTCGCAGAATCGCTTTTGTGCAGAAAACAGTAACACTTGTTCAGAACGAAAGAAAGCACAGAGCCCCAGATTTGCTGTTGTCCTGGAGAGCTTGCAGAGCACTGGGGAAAGGCAGGCAGAGAATTCCCTGCTAGCACCTTCTCTGTGCCTGGGAAGCAGAAGTGTTCACATTGCTTCGCAGAATCGCTTTTGTGCAGAAAACAGTAACACTTGTTCAGAACGAAAGAAAGCACAGAGCCCCAGATTCTATGTTGTCCTGGAGAGCTTGCAGAGCACTGGGGAAAGGCAGGCAGAGAATTCCCTGCTAGCACCTTCTCTGTGCCTGGGAAGCAGAAGTGTTCACATTGCTTCGCAGAATTGCCTTTGTGCAGAAAACACTAACACTTGTTCAGAACAAAAGAAAGCACAGAGCCCCAGATTCTATGTTGTCCTGGAGAGCTTGCAGAGCACTGGGGAAAGGCAGGCAGAGAATGCCCTGCTAGCACCTTCTCTGTGCCTGGGAAGCAGAAGTGTTCACATTGCTTCGCAGAATCGCTTTTGTGCAGAAAACACTAACACTTGTTCAGAACGAAAGAAAGCACAGAGCCCCAGATTTGCTGTTGTTCTGGAGAGCTTGCAGAGCACTGGGGAAAGGCAGGCAGAGAATTCCCTGCTAGCACCTTCTCTGTGCCTGGGAAGCAGAAGTGTTCACATTGCTTCGCAGAATCGCTTTTCTGCAGAAAACACTAACACTTGTTCAGAACAAAAGAAAGCACAGAGCCCCAGATTCTATGTTGTCCTGGAGAGCTTGCAGAGCACTGGGGAAAGGCAGGCAGAGAATTCCCTGTTAGCAGCTTCTCTGTGCCTGGGAAGCAGAAGTGTTCACATTGCTTCGCAGAATCGCCTTTCTGCAGAAAACACTAACACTTGTTCAGAACAAAAGAAAGCACAGAGCCCCAGATTTGCTGTTGTTCTGGAGAGCTTGCAGAGCACTGGGGAAAGGCAGGCAGAGAATTCCCTGCTAGCACGTTCTCTGTGACTGGGAAGCAGAAGTGTTCACATTGCTTCGCAGAATCGCCTTTGTGCAGAAAACACTAACACTTGTTCAGAACAAAAGAAAGCACAGAGCCCCAGATTTGCTGTTGTTCTGGAGAGCTTGCAGAGCACTGGGGAAAGGCAGGCAGAGAATTCCCTGCTAGCACCTTCTCTGTGCCTGGGAAGCAGAAGTGTTCACATTATTTCGCAGAATTGCCTTTGTGCAGAAAACACTAACACTTGTTCAGAACAAAAGAAAGCACAGAGCCTCAGATTTTATGTTGTCCTGGAGAGCTTGCAGAGCACTGGGGAAAGGCAGGCAGAGAATTCCCTGCTAGCACCTTCTCTGTGCCTGGGAAGCAGAAGTGTTCACATTGCTTCGCAGAATCGCTTTTCTGCAGAAAACACTAACACTTGTTCAGAACAAAAGAAAGCACAGAGCCCCAGATTTGCTGTTGTTCTGGAGAGCTTGCAGAGCACTGGGGAAAGGCAGGCAGAGAATTCCCTGCTAGCACCTTCTCTGTGCCTGGGAAGCAGAAGTGTTTACGTTGCTTCGCAGAATCGCCTTTGTGCAGAAAACACTAACACTTGTTCAGAACAAAAGAAAGCACAGAGCCCCAGATTTGCTGTTGTCCTGGAGAGCTTGCAGAGCACTGGGGAAAGGCAGGCAGAGAATTCCCTGCTAGCACCTTCTCTGTGTCTGGGAAGCAGAAGTGTTCACATTGCTTCGCAGAATCGCTTTTGTGCAGAAAACACTAACACTTGTTCAGAACAAAAGAAAGCACAGAGCCCCAGATTTGCTGTTGTTCTGGAGAGCTTGCAGAGCACTGGGGAAAGGCAGGCAGAGAATTCCCTGCTAGCACCTTCTCTGTGCCTGGGAAGCAGAAGTGTTTACGTTGCTTCGCAGAATCGCCTTTGTGCAGAAAACACTAACACTTGTTCAGAACAAAAGAAAGCACAGAGCCCCAGATTTTATGTTGTCCTGGAGAGCTTGCAGAGCACTGGGGAAAGGCAGGCAGAGAATTCCCTGCTAGCACCTTCTCTGTGCCTGGGAAGCAGAAGCGTTCACGTTGCTTCGCAGAATCACCTTTGTGCAGAAAACACTAACACTTGTTCAGAACAAAAGAAAGCACAGAGCCCCAGATTTGCTGTTGTTCTGGAGAGCTTGCAGAGCACTGGGGAAAGGCAGGCAGGGAATTCCCTGCTAGCACCTTCTCTGTGCCTGGGAAGCAGAAGTGTTCACATTGCTTCGCAGAATCGCCTTTGTGCAGAAAACACTAACACTTGTTCAGAACAAAAGAAAGCACAGAGCCCCAGATTTGCTGTTGTTCTGGAGAGCTTGCAGAGCACTGGGGAAAGGCAGGCAGAGAATTCCCTGCTAGCACCTTCTCTGTGCCTGGGAAGCAGAAGTGTTCACATTGCTTCGCAGAATCGCCTTTGTGCAGAAAACACTAACACTTGTTCAGAACAAAAGAAAGCACAGAGCCCCAGATTTGCTGTTGTCCTGGAGAGCTTGCAGAGCACTGGGGAAAGGCAGGCAGAGAATTCCCTGCTAGCACCTTCTCTGTGTCTGGGAAGCAGAAGTGTTCACATTGCTTCGCAGAATCGCTTTTGTGCAGAAAACACTAACACTTGTTCAGAACAAAAGAAAGCACAGAGCCCCAGATTTGCTGTTGTTCTGGAGAGCTTGCAGAGCACTGGGGAAAGGCAGGCAGAGAATTCCCTGCTAGCACGTTCTCTGTGCCTGGGAAGCAGAAGTGTTCACATTGCTTCGCAGAATTGCCTTTGTGCAGAAAACACTAACACTTGTTCAGAACAAAAGAAAGCACAGAGCCTCAGATTTTATGTTGTCCTGGAGAGCTTGCAGAGCACTGGGGAAAGGCAGGCAGAGAATTCCCTGCTAGCACCTTCTCTGTGCCTGGGAAGCAGAAGTGTTCACATTGCTTCGCAGAATCGCTTTTGTGCAGAAAACACTAACACTTGTTCAGAACAAAAGAAAGCACAGAGCCCCAGATTTGCTGTTGTTCTGGAGAGCTTGCAGAGCACTGGGGAAAGGCAGGCAGAGAATTCCCTGCTAGCACCTTCTCTGTGCCTGGGAAGCAGAAGTGTTCACATTGCTTCGCAGAATTGCCTTTGTGCAGAAAACACTAACACTTGTTCAGAACAAAAGAAAGCACAGAGCCTCAGATTTTATGTTGTCCTGGAGAGCTTGCAGAGCACTGGGGAAAGGCAGGCAGAGAATTCCCTGCTAGCACGTTCTCTGTGCCTGGGAAGCAGAAGTGTTCACATTGCTTCGCAGAATCGCTTTTCTGCAGAAAACAATAACACTTGTTCAGAACAAAAGAAAGCACAGAGCCCCAGATTTGCTGTTGTTCTGGAGAGCTTGCAGAGCACTGGGGAAAGGCAGGCAGAGAATTCCCTGCTAGCACCCTCTCTGTGCCTGGGAAGCAGAAGTGTTCACATTAGTTCGCAGAATCGCCTTTGTGCAGAAAACACTAACACTTGTTCAGAACAAAAGAAAGCACAGAGCCCCAGATTCTATGTTGTCCTGGAGAGCTTGCAGAGCACTGGGGAAAGGCAGGCAGAGAATTCCCTGCTAGCACCTTCTCTGTGCCTGGGAAGCAGAAGTGTTCACATTACTTCGCAGAATCGCTTTTGTGCAGAAAACAGTAACACTTGTTCAGAACGAAAGAAAGCACAGAGCCCCAGATTTGCTGTTGTCCTGGAGAGCTTGCAGAGCACTGGGGAAAGGCAGGCAGAGAATTCCCTGCTAGCACCTTCTCTGTGCCTGGGAAGCAGAAGTGTTCACATTGCTTCGCAGAATCGCTTTTGTGCAGAAAACAGTAACACTTGTTCAGAACGAAAGAAAGCACAGAGCCCCAGATTCTATGTTGTCCTGGAGAGCTTGCAGAGCACTGGGGAAAGGCAGGCAGAGAATTCCCTGCTAGCACCTTCTCTGTGCCTGGGAAGCAGAAGTGTTCACATTGCTTCGCAGAATTGCCTTTGTGCAGAAAACACTAACACTTGTTCAGAACAAAAGAAAGCACAGAGCCCCAGATTTGCTGTTGTTCTGGAGAGCTTGCAGAGCACTGGGGAAAGGCAGGCAGAGAATTCCCTGCTAGCACCTTCTCTGTGCCTGGGAAGCAGAAGTGTTCACATTACTTCGCAGAATCGCTTTTGTGCAGAAAACACTAACACTTGTTCAGAACAAAAGAAAGCACAGAGCCCCAGATTCTATGTTGTCCTGGAGAGCTTGCAGAGCACTGGGGAAAGGCAGGCAGAGAATGCCCTGCTAGCACCTTCTCTGTGCCTGGGAAGCAGAAGTGTTCACATTGCTTCGCAGAATCGCTTTTGTGCAGAAAACACTAACACTTGTTCAGAACGAAAGAAAGCACAGAGCCCCAGATTTGCTGTTGTTCTGGAGAGCTTGCAGAGCACTGGGGAAAGGCAGGCAGAGAATTCCCTGCTAGCACCTTCTCTGTGCCTGGGAAGCAGAAGTGTTCACATTGCTTCGCAGAATCGCTTTTCTGCAGAAAACACTAACACTTGTTCAGAACAAAAGAAAGCACAGAGCCCCAGATTCTATGTTGTCCTGGAGAGCTTGCAGAGCACTGGGGAAAGGCAGGCAGAGAATTCCCTGTTAGCAGCTTCTCTGTGCCTGGGAAGCAGAAGTGTTCACATTGCTTCGCAGAATCGCCTTTCTGCAGAAAACACTAACACTTGTTCAGAACAAAAGAAAGCACAGAGCCCCAGATTTGCTGTTGTTCTGGAGAGCTTGCAGAGCACTGGGGAAAGGCAGGCAGAGAATTCCCTGCTAGCACGTTCTCTGTGACTGGGAAGCAGAAGTGTTCACATTGCTTCGCAGAATCGCCTTTGTGCAGAAAACACTAACACTTGTTCAGAACAAAAGAAAGCACAGAGCCCCAGATTTGCTGTTGTTCTGGAGAGCTTGCAGAGCACTGGGGAAAGGCAGGCAGAGAATTCCCTGCTAGCACCTTCTCTGTGCCTGGGAAGCAGAAGTGTTCACATTATTTCGCAGAATTGCCTTTGTGCAGAAAACACTAACACTTGTTCAGAACAAAAGAAAGCACAGAGCCTCAGATTTTATGTTGTCCTGGAGAGCTTGCAGAGCACTGGGGAAAGGCAGGCAGAGAATTCCCTGCTAGCACCTTCTCTGTGCCTGGGAAGCAGAAGTGTTCACATTGCTTCGCAGAATCGCTTTTCTGCAGAAAACACTAACACTTGTTCAGAACAAAAGAAAGCACAGAGCCCCAGATTTGCTGTTGTTCTGGAGAGCTTGCAGAGCACTGGGGAAAGGCAGGCAGAGAATTCCCTGCTAGCACCTTCTCTGTGCCTGGGAAGCAGAAGTGTTTACGTTGCTTCGCAGAATCGCCTTTGTGCAGAAAACACTAACACTTGTTCAGAACAAAAGAAAGCACAGAGCCCCAGATTTGCTGTTGTCCTGGAGAGCTTGCAGAGCACTGGGGAAAGGCAGGCAGAGAATTCCCTGCTAGCACCTTCTCTGTGTCTGGGAAGCAGAAGTGTTCACATTGCTTCGCAGAATCGCTTTTGTGCAGAAAACTCTAACACTTGTTCAGAACAAAAGAAAGCACAGAGCCCCAGATTTGCTGTTGTTCTGGAGAGCTTGCATAGCACTGGGGAAAGGCAGGCAGAGAATTCCCTGCTAGCACCTTCTCTGTGCCTGGGAAGCAGAAGTGTTTACGTTGCTTCGCAGAATCGCCTTTGTGCAGAAAACACTAACACTTGTTCAGAACAAAAGAAAGCACAGAGCCCCAGATTTTATGTTGTCCTGGAGAGCTTGCAGAGCACTGGGGAAAGGCAGGCAGAGAATTCCCTGCTAGCACCTTCTCTGTGCCTGGGAAGCAGAAGCGTTCACGTTGCTTCGCAGAATCACCTTTGTGCAGAAAACACTAACACTTGTTCAGAACAAAAGAAAGCACAGAGCCCCAGATTTGCTGTTGTTCTGGAGAGCTTGCAGAGCACTGGGGAAAGGCAGGCAGGGAATTCCCTGCTAGCACCTTCTCTGTGCCTGGGAAGCAGAAGTGTTCACATTGCTTCGCAGAATCGCCTTTGTGCAGAAAACACTAACACTTGTTCAGAACAAAAGAAAGCACAGAGCCCCAGATTTGCTGTTGTTCTGGAGAGCTTGCAGAGCACTGGGGAAAGGCAGGCAGAGAATTCCCTGCTAGCACCTTCTCTGTGCCTGGGAAGCAGAAGTGTTCACATTGCTTCGCAGAATCGCCTTTGTGCAGAAAACACTAACACTTGTTCAGAACAAAAGAAAGCACAGAGCCCCAGATTTGCTGTTGTCCTGGAGAGCTTGCAGAGCACTGGGGAAAGGCAGGCAGAGAATTCCCTGCTAGCACCTTCTCTGTGTCTGGGAAGCAGAAGTGTTCACATTGCTTCGCAGAATCGCTTTTGTGCAGAAAACACTAACACTTGTTCAGAACAAAAGAAAGCACAGAGCCCCAGATTTGCTGTTGTTCTGGAGAGCTTGCAGAGCACTGGGGAAAGGCAGGCAGAGAATTCCCTGCTAGCACGTTCTCTGTGCCTGGGAAGCAGAAGTGTTCACATTGCTTCGCAGAATTGCCTTTGTGCAGAAAACACTAACACTTGTTCAGAACAAAAGAAAGCACAGAGCCTCAGATTTTATGTTGTCCTGGAGAGCTTGCAGAGCACTGGGGAAAGGCAGGCAGAGAATTCCCTGCTAGCACCTTCTCTGTGTCTGGGAAGCAGAAGTGTTCACATTGCTTCGCAGAATCGCTTTTCTGCAGAAAACAATAACACTTGTTCAGAACAAAAGAAAGCACAGAGCCCCAGATTTGCTGTTGTTCTGGAGAGCTTGCAGAGCACTGGGGAAAGGCAGGCAGAGAATTCCCTGCTAGCACCCTCTCTGTGCCTGGGAAGCAGGAGTGTTCACATTAGTTCGCAGAATCGCCTTTGTGCAGAAAACACTAACACTTGTTCAGAACAAAAGAAAGCACAGAGCCCCAGATTCTATGTTGTCCTGGAGAGCTTGCAGAGCACTGGGGAAAGGCAGGCAGAGAATTCCCTGCTAGCACCTTCTCTGTGCCTGGGAAGCAGAAGTGTTCACATTACTTCGCAGAATCGCTTTTGTGCAGAAAACACTAACACTTGTTCAGAACAAAAGAAAGCACAGAGCCCCAGATTCTATGTTGTCCTGGAGAGCTTGCAGAGCACTGGGGAAAGGCAGGCAGAGAATTCCCTGCTAGCACCTTCTCTGTGCCTGGGAAGCAGAAGTGTTCACATTGCTTCGCAGAATCGCCTTTGTGCAGAAAACACTAACACTTGTTCAGAACAAAAGAAAGCACAGAGCCCCAGATTCTATGTTGTTCTGGAGAGCTTGCAGAGCACTGGGGAAAGGCAGGCAGAGAATTCCCTGCTAGCACCTTCTCTGTGCCTGGGAAGCAGAAGTGTTCACATTACTTCGCAGAATCGCCTTTGTGCAGAAAACACTAACACTTGTTCAGAACAAAAGAAAGCACAGAGCCCCAGATTTTATGTTGTCCTGGAGAGCTTGCAGAGCACTGGGGAAAGGCAGGCAGAGAATTCCCTGCTAGCACGTTCTCTGTGCCTGGGAAGCAGAAGCGTTCACGTTGCTTCGCAGAATCACCTTTGTGCAGAAAACACTAACACTTGTTCAGAACAAAAGAAAGCACAGAGCCCCAGATTTGCTGTTGTTCTGGAGAGCTTGCAGAGCACTGGGGAAAGGCAGGCAGGGAATTCCCTGCTAGCACCTTCTCTGTGCCTGGGAAGCAGAAGTGTTCACATTGCTTCGCAGAATCGCCTTTGTGCAGAAAACACTAACACTTGTTCAGAACAAAAGAAAGCACAGAGCCCCAGATTCTATGTTGTTCTGGAGAGCTTGCAGAGCACTGGGGAAAGGCAGGCAGAGAATTCCCTGCTAGCACCTTCTCTGTGCCTGGGAAGCAGAAGTGTTCACATTGCTTCGCAGAATCGCCTTTGTGCAGAAAACACTAACACTTGTTCAGAACAAAAGAAAGCACAGAGCCCCAGATTTGCTGTTGTCCTGGAGAGCTTGCAGAGCACTGGGGAAAGGCAGGCAGAGAATTCCCTGCTAGCACCTTCTCTGTGTCTGGGAAGCAGAAGTGTTCACATTGCTTCGCAGAATCGCTTTTGTGCAGAAAACACTAACACTTGTTCAGAACAAAAGAAAGCACAGAGCCCCAGATTTGCTGTTGTTCTGGAGAGCTTGCAGAGCACTGGGGAAAGGCAGGCAGAGAATTCCCTGCTAGCACGTTCTCTGTGCCTGGGAAGCAGAAGTGTTCACATTGCTTCGCAGAATTGCCTTTGTGCAGAAAACACTAACACTTGTTCAGAACAAAAGAAAGCACAGAGCCTCAGATTTTATGTTGTCCTGGAGAGCTTGCAGAGCACTGGGGAAAGGCAGGCAGAGAATTCCCTGCTAGCACCTTCTCTGTGTCTGGGAAGCAGAAGTGTTCACATTGCTTCGCAGAATCGCTTTTCTGCAGAAAACAATAACACTTGTTCAGAACAAAAGAAAGCACAGAGCCCCAGATTTGCTGTTGTTCTGGAGAGCTTGCAGAGCACTGGGGAAAGGCAGGCAGAGAATTCCCTGCTAGCACCCTCTCTGTGCCTGGGAAGCAGGAGTGTTCACATTAGTTCGCAGAATCGCCTTTGTGCAGAAAACACTAACACTTGTTCAGAACAAAAGAAAGCACAGAGCCCCAGATTCTATGTTGTCCTGGAGAGCTTGCAGAGCACTGGGGAAAGGCAGGCAGAGAATTCCCTGCTAGCACCTTCTCTGTGCCTGGGAAGCAGAAGTGTTCACATTGCTTCGCAGAATTGCCTTTGTGCAGAAAACACTAACACTTGTTCAGAACAAAAGAAAGCACAGAGCCCCAGATTTGCTGTTGTTCTGTAGAGCTTGCAGAGCACTGGGGAAAGGCAGGCAGAGAATTCCCTGCTAGCACCTTCTCTGTGCCTGGGAAGCAGAAGTGTTCACATTACTTCGCAGAATCGCTTTTGTGCAGAAAACACTAACACTTGTTCAGAACAAAAGAAAGCACAGAGCCCCAGATTCTATGTTGTCCTGGAGAGCTTGCAGAGCACTGGGGAAAGGCAGGCAGAGAATTCCCTGCTAGCACCTTCTCTGTGACTGGGAAGCAGAAGTGTTCACATTGCTTCGCAGAATCGCCTTTATGCAGAAAACACTAACACTTGTTCAGAACGAAAGAAAGCACAGAGCCCCAGATTTGCTGTTGTTCTGGAGAGCTTGCAGATCACTGGGGAAAGGCAGGCAGAGAATTCCCTGCTAGCACCTTCTCTGTGCCTGGGAAGCAGAAGTGTTTACGTTGCTTCGCAGAATCGCCTTTGTGCAGAAAACAGTAACACTTGTTCAGAACGAAAGAAAGCACAGAGCCCCAGATTTGCTGTTGTCCTGGAGAGCTTGCAGAGCACTGGGGAAAGGCAGGCAGAGAATTCCCTGCTAGCACCTTCTCTGTGTCTGGGAAGCAGAAGTGTTCACATTGCTTCGCAGAATCGCTTTTGTGCAGAAAACACTAACACTTGTTCAGAACAAAAGAAAGCACAGAGCCCCAGATTTGCTGTTGTTCTGGAGAGCTTGCAGAGCACTGGGGAAAGGCAGGCAGAGAATTCCCTGCTAGCACCTTCTCTGTGCCTGGGAAGCAGAAGTGTTCACATTAGTTCGCAGAATCGCCTTTGTGCAGAAAACACTAACACTTGTTCAGAACAAAAGAAAGCACAGAGCCCCAGATTTTATGTTGTCCTGGAGAGCTTGCAGAGCACTGGGGAAAGGCAGGCAGAGAATTCCCTGCTAGCACCTTCCTTGTGCCTGGGAAGCAGAAGCGTTCACATTGCTTCGCAGAATCGCCTTTGTGCAGAAAACACTAACACTTGTTCAGATCAAAAGAAAGCACAGAGCCCCAGATTTGCTGTTGTTCTGGAGAGCTTGCAGAGCACTGGGGAAAGGCAGGCAGGGAATTCCCTGCTAGCACCTTCTCTGTGCCTGGGAAGCAGAAGTGTTCACATTGCTTCGCAGAATCGCCTTTGTGCAGAAAACACTAACACTTGTTCAGAACAAAAGAAAGCACAGAGCCCCAGATTCTATGTTGTCCTGGAGAGCTTGCAGAGCACTGGGGAAAGGCAGGCAGGGAATTCCCTGCTAGCACCTTCTCTGTGACTGGGAAGCAGAAGTGTTCACATTGCTTCGCAGAATCGCTTTTCTGCAGAAAACACTAACACTTGTTCAGAACAAAAGAAAGCACAGAGCCCCAGATTTGCTGTTGTTCTGGAGAGCTTGCAGAGCACTGGGGAAAGGCAGGCAGAGAATTCCCTGCTAGCACCTTCTCTGTGCCTGGGAAGCAGAAGTGTTCACATTGCTTCGCAGAATTGCCTTTGTGCAGAAAACACTAACACTTGTTCAGAACAAAAGAAAGCACAGAGCCTCAGATTTTATGTTGTCCTGGAGAGCTTGCAGAGCACTGGGGAAAGGCAGGCAGAGAATTCCCTGCTAGCACCTTCTCTGTGCCTGGGAAGCAGAAGTGTTCACATTGCTTCGCAGAATTGCCTTTGTGCAGAAAACACTAACACTTGTTCAGAACAAAAGAAAGCACAGAGCCCCAGATTTGCTGTTGTTCTGGAGAGCTTGCAGAGCACTGGGGAAAGGCAGGCAGAGAATTCCCTGCTAGCACCTTCTCTGTGCCTGGGAAGCAGAAGTGTTCACATTACTTCGCAGAATCGCTTTTGTGCAGAAAACACTAACACTTGTTCAGAACAAAAGAAAGCACAGAGCCCCAGATTCTATGTTGTCCTGGAGAGCTTGCAGAGCACTGGGGAAAGGCAGGCAGAGAATGCCCTGCTAGCACCTTCTCTGTGCCTGGGAAGCAGAAGTGTTCACATTGCTTCGCAGAATCGCTTTTGTGCAGAAAACACTAACACTTGTTCAGAACGAAAGAAAGCACAGAGCCCCAGATTTGCTGTTGTCCTGGAGAGCTTGCAGAGCACTGGGGAAAGGCAGGCAGAGAATTCCCTGCTAGCACCTTCTCTGTTCCTGGGAAGCAGAAGTGTTTACATTGCTTCGCAGAAGCGCTTTTGTGCAGAAAACAGTAACATTGTTCAGAACGAAAGAAAGCACAGAGCCCCAGATTTGCTGTTGTTCTGGAGAGCTTGCAGAGCACTGGGGAAAGGCAGGCAGAGAATTCCCTGCTAGCACCTTCTCTGTGCCTGGGAAGCAGAAGTGTTCACATTATTTCGCAGAATTGCCTTTGTGCAGAAAACACTAACACTTGTTCAGAACAAAAGAAAGCACAGAGCCTCAGATTTTATGTTGTCCTGGAGAGCTTGCAGAGCACTGGGGAAAGGCAGGCAGAGAATTCCCTGCTAGCACCTTCTCTGTGCCTGGGAAGCAGAAGTGTTCACATTGCTTCGCAGAATCGCCTTTGTGCAGAAAACACTAACACTTGTTCAGAACAAAAGAAAGCACAGAGCCCCAGATTTGCTGTTGTTCTGGAGAGCTTGCAGAGCACTGGGGAAAGGCAGGCAGGGAATTCCCTGCTAGCACCTTCTCTGTGCCTGGGAAGCAGAAGTGTTCACATTGCTTCGCAGAATCGCCTTTGTGCAGAAAACACTAACACTTGTTCAGAACAAAAGAAAGCACAGAGCCCCAGATTTGCTGTTGTTCTGGAGAGCTTGCAGAGCACTGGGGAAAGGCAGGCAGAGAATTCCCTGCTAGCACCTTCTCTGTGCCTGGGAAGCAGAAGTGTTCACATTGCTTCGCAGAATTGCCTTTGTGCAGAAAACACTAACACTTGTTCAGAACAAAAGAAAGCACAGAGCCTCAGATTTTATGTTGTCCTGGAGAGCTTGCAGAGCACTGGGGAAAGGCAGGCAGAGAATTCCCTGCTAGCACCTTCTCTGTGCCTGGGAAGCAGAAGTGTTCACATTGCTTCGCAGAATCGCTTTTCTGCAGAAAACAATAACACTTGTTCAGAACAAAAGAAAGCACAGAGCCCCAGATTTGCTGTTGTTCTGGAGAGCTTGCAGAGCACTGGGGAAAGGCAGGCAGAGAATTCCCTGCTAGCACCCTCTCTGTGCCTGGGAAGCAGGAGTGTTCACATTACTTCGCAGAATCGCCTTTGTGCAGAAAACAGTAACACTTGTTCAGAACAAAAGAAAGCACAGAGCCCCAGATTTGCTGTTGTTCTGGAGAGCTTGCAGAGCACTGGGGAAAGGCAGGCAGAGAATTCCCTGCTAGCACCTTCTCTGTGCCTGGGAAGCAGAAGTGTTCACATTAGTTCGCAGAATCGCCTTTGTGCAGAAAACACTAACACTTGTTCAGAACAAAAGAAAGCACAGAGCCCCAGATTCTATGTTGTCCTGGAGAGCTTGCAGAGCACTGGGGAAAGGCAGGCAGAGAATTCCCTGCTAGCACCTTCTCTGTGCCTGGGAAGCAGAAGTGTTTACGTTGCTTCGCAGAATCGCTTTTGTGCAGAAAACACTAACACTTGTTCAGAACGAAAGAAAGCACAGAGCCCCAGATTTGCTGTTGTCCTGGAGAGCTTGCAGAGCACTGGGGAAAGGCAGGCAGAGAATTCCCTGCTAGCACCTTCTCTGTTCCTGGGAAGCAGAAGTGTTTACATTGCTTCGCAGAAGCGCTTTTGTGCAGAAAACAGTAACATTGTTCAGAACGAAAGAAAGCACAGAGCCCCAGATTTGCTGTTGTTCTGGAGAGCTTGCAGAGCACTGGGGAAAGGCAGGCAGAGAATTCCCTGCTAGCACCTTCTCTGTGCCTGGGAAGCAGAAGCGTTCACATTGCTTCGCAGAATCGCCTTTGTGCAGAAAACACTAACACTTGTTCAGAACAAAAGAAAGCACAGAGCCCCAGATTCTATGTTGTCCTGGAGAGCTTGCAGAGCACTGGGGAAAGGCAGGCAGAGAATTCCCTGTTAGCAGCTTCTCTGTGCCTGGGAAGCAGAAGTGTTCACATTGCTTCGCAGATTCGCTTTTCTGCAGAAAACACTAACACTTGTTCAGAACAAAAGAAAGCACAGAGCCCCAGATTTGCTGTTGTTCTGGAGAGCTTGCAGAGCACTGGGGAAAGGCAGGCAGAGAATTCCCTGCTAGCACCTTCTCTGTGCCTGGGAAGCAGAAGTGTTTACGTTGCTTCGCAGAATCGCTTTTGTGCAGAAAACAGTAACACTTGTTCAGAACGAAAGAAAGCACAGAGCCCCAGATTTGCTGTTGTCCTGGAGAGCTTGCAGAGCACTGGGGAAAGGCAGGCAGAGAATTCCCTGCTAGCACCTTCTCTGTGACTGGGAAGCAGAAGTGTTCACATTGCTTCGTAGAATCGCCTTTGTGCAGAAAACACTAACACTTGTTCAGAACAAAAGAAAGCACAGAGCCCCAGATTTGCTGTTGTTCTGGAGAGCTTGCAGAGCACTGGGGAAAGGCAGGCAGAGAATTCCCTGCTAGCACCTTCTCTGTGCCTGGGAAGCAGAAGTGTTCACATTGCTTCGCAGAATTGCCTTTGTGCAGAAAACACTAACACTTGTTCAGAACAAAAGAAAGCACAGAGCCTCAGAATTTATGTTGTCCTGGAGAGCTTGCAGAGCACTGGGGAAAGGCAGGCAGAGAATTCCCTGCTAGCACCTTCTCTGTGCCTGGGAAGCAGAAGTGTTCACATTGCTTCGCAGAATCGCTTTTCTGCAGAAAACAATAACACTTGTTCAGAACAAAAGAAAGCACAGAGCCCCAGATTTGCTGTTGTTCTGGAGAGCTTGCAGAGCACTGGGGAAAGGCAGGCAGAGAATTCCCTGCTAGCACCTTCTCTGTGCCTGGGAAGCAGAAGTGTTCACATTGCTTCGCAGAATCGCTTTTCTGCAGAAAACAGTAACACTTGTTCAGAACGAAAGAAAGCACAGAGCCCCAGATTCTATGTTGTCCTGGAGAGCTTGCAGAGCACTGGGGAAAGGCAGGCAGGGAATTCCCTGCTAGCACCTTCTCTGTGCCTGGGAAGCAGAAGTGTTTACGTTGCTTCGCAGAATCGCTTTTGTGCAGAAAACACTACCACTTGTTCAGAACGAAAGAAAGCACAGAGCCCCAGATTTGCTGTTGTCCTGGAGAGCTTGCAGAGCACTGGGGAAAGGCAGGCAGAGAATTCCCTGCTAGCACCTTCTCTGTGCCTGGGAAGCAGAAGTGTTCACATTGCTTCGCAGAATCGCCTTTGTGCAGAAAACACTAACACTTGTTCAGAACAAAAGAAAGCACAGAGCCCCAGATTCTATGTTGTCCTGGAGAGCTTGCAGAGCACTGGGGAAAGGCAGGCAGAGAATTCCCTGTTAGCAGCTTCTCTGTGCCTGGGAAGCAGAAGTGTTCACATTGCTTCGCAGAATCGCCTTTGTGCAGAAAACACTAACACTTGTTCAGAACAAAAGAAAGCACAGAGCCCCAGATTTGCTGTTGTTCTGGAGAGCTTGCAGAGCACTGGGGAAAGGCAGGCAGAGAATTCCCTGCTAGCACCTTCTCTGTGCCTGGGAAGCAGAAGTGTTTACGTTGCTTCGCAGAATCGCTTTTGTGCAGAAAACAGTAACACTTGTTCAGAACAAAAGAAAGCACAGAGCCCCAGATTTGCTGTTGTCCTGGAGAGCTTGCAGAGCACTGGTGAAAGGCAGGCAGAGAATTCCCTGCTAGCACCTTCTCTGTGCCTGGGAAGCAGAAGTGTTCACATTGCTTCGCAGAATCGCCTTTGTGCAGAAAACACTAACACTTGTTCAGAACAAAAGAAAGCACAGAGCCCCAGATTTGCTGTTGTCCTGGAGAGCTTGCAGAGCACTGGGGAAAGGCAGGCAGAGAATTCCCTGCTAGCACCTTCTCTGTGCCTGGGAAGCAGAAGTGTTCACATTGCTTCGCAGAATCGCTTTTCTGCAGAAAACACTAACACTTGTTCAGAACAAAAGAAAGCACAGAGCCCCAGATTCTATGTTGTTCTGGAGAGCTTGCAGAGCACTGGGGAAAGGCAGGCAGAGAATTCCCTGCTAGCACCTTCTCTGTGCCTGGGAAGCAGAAGTGTTCACATTGCTTCGCAGAATTGCCTTTGTGCAGAAAACACTAACACTTGTTCAGAACAAAAGAAAGCACAGAGCCTCAGATTTTATGTTGTCCTGGAGAGCTTGCAGAGCACTGGGGAAAGGCAGGCAGAGAATTCCCTGCTAGCACCTTCTCTGTGCCTGGGAAGCAGAAGTGTTCACATTGCTTCGCAGAATCGCTTTTCTGCAGAAAACAATAACACTTGTTCAGAACAAAAGAAAGCACAGAGCCCCAGATTTGCTGTTGTTCTGGAGAGCTTGCAGAGCACTGGGGAAAGGCAGGCAGAGAATTCCCTGCTAGCACCCTCTCTGTGCCTGGGAAGCAGGAGTGTTCACATTAGTTCGCAGAATCGCCTTTGTGCAGAAAACACTAACACTTGTTCAGAACAAAAGAAAGCACAGAGCCCCAGATTCTATGTTGTCCTGGAGAGCTTGCAGAGCACTGGGGAAAGGCAGGCAGAGAATTCCCTGCTAGCACCTTCTCTGTGCCTGGGAAGCAGAAGTGTTCACATTGCTTCGCAGAATCGCTTTTCTGCAGAAAACACTAACACTTGTTCAGAACAAAAGAAAGCACAGAGCCCCAGATTTGCTGTTGTCCTGGAGAGCTTGCAGAGCACTGGGGAAAGGCAGGCAGAGAATTCCCTGCTAGCACCTTCTCTGTGCCTGGGAAGCAGAAGTGTTCACATTAGTTCGCAGAATCGCCTTTATGCAGAAAACACTAACACTTGTTCAAAACAAAAGAAAGCACAGAGCCCCAGATTTGCTGTTGTCCTGGAGAGCTTGCAGAGCACTGGGGAAAGGCAGGCAGAGAATTCC
Organism: Strix aluco; assembly: GCF_031877795.1. NCBI lineage: Eukaryota > Metazoa > Chordata > Aves > Strigiformes > Strigidae > Strix > Strix aluco. The sequence continues at coordinate 784,599 of NW_027436642.1, forward strand.
CTGCTAGCACCTTCTCTGTGCCTGGGAAGCAGAAGTGTTCACATTGCTTCGCAGAATCGCTTTTGTGCAGAAAACAGTAACACTTGTTCAGAACGAAAGAAAGCACAGAGCCCCAGATTTTATGTTGTCCTGGAGAGCTTGCAGAGCACTAGGGAAAGGCAGGCAGAGAATTCCCTGTTAGCAGCTTCTCTGTGCCTGGGAAGCAGAAGTGTTCACATTGCTTCGCAGAATCGCTTTTGTGCAGAAAACACTAACACTTGTTCAGAACAAAAGAAAGCACAGAGCCCCAGATTTGCTGTTGTTCTGGAGAGCTTGCAGAGCACTGGGGAAAGGCAGGCAGAGAATTCCCTGCTAGCACCTTCTCTGTGCCTGGGAAGCAGAAGTGTTTACGTTGCTTCGCAGAATCGCTTTTGTGCAGAAAACAGTAACACTTGTTCAGAACAAAAGAAACCACAGAGCCCCAGATTTGCTGTTGTCCTGGAGAGCTTGCAGAGCACTGGTGAAAGGCAGGCAGAGAATTCCCTGCTAGCACCTTCTCTGTGCCTGGGAAGCAGAAGTGTTCACATTGCTTCGCAGAATCGCCTTTGTGCAGAAAACAATAACACTTGTTCAGAACAAAAGAAAGCACAGAGCCCCAGATTTGCTGTTGTCCTGGAGAGCTTGCAGAGCACTGGGGAAAGGCAGGCAGAGAATTCCCTGCTAGCACCTTCTCTGTGTCTGGGAAGCAGAAGTGTTCACATTGCTTCGCAGAATCGCTTTTGTGCAGAAAACACTAACACTTGTTCAGAACAAAAGAAAGCACAGAGCCCCAGATTTGCTGTTGTTCTGGAGAGCTTGCAGAGCACTGGGGAAAGGCAGGCAGAGAATTCCCTGCTAGCACCTTCTCTGTGCCTGGGAAGCAGAAGTGTTCACATTGCTTCGCAGAATTGCCTTTGTGCAGAAAACACTAACACTTGTTCAGAACAAAAGAAAGCACAGAGCCTCAGATTTTATGTTGTCCTGGAGAGCTTGCAGAGCACTGGGGAAAGGCAGGCAGAGAATTCCCTGCTAGCACCTTCTCTGTGTCTGGGAAGCAGAAGTGTTCACATTGCTTCGCAGAATCGCATTTCTGCAGAAAACAATAACACTTGTTCAGAACAAAAGAAAGCACAGAGCCCCAGATTTGCTGTTGTTCTGGAGAGCTTGCAGAGCACTGGGGAAAGGCAGGCAGAGAATTCCCTGCTAGCCCCCTCTCTGTGCCTGGGAAGCAGGAGTGTTCACATTAGTTCGCAGAATCGCCTTTGTGCAGAAAACACTAACACTTGTTCAGAACAAAAGAAAGCACAGAGCCCCAGATTTGCTGTTGTCCTGGAGAGCTTGCAGAGCACTGGGGAAAGGCAGGCAGAGAATTCCCTGCTAGCACCTTCTCTGTGCCTGGGAAGCAGAAGTGTTCACATTGCTTCGCAGAATCGCTTTTCTGCAGAAAACACTAACACTTGTTCAGAACAAAAGAAAGCACAGAGCCCCAGATTTGCTGTTGTCCTGGAGAGCTTGCAGAGCACTGGGGAAAGGCAGGCAGAGAATTCCCTGCTAGCACCTTCTCTGTGCCTGGGAAGCAGGAGTGTTCACATTAGTTCGCAGAATCGCCTTTATGCAGAAAACACTAACACTTGTTCGGAAGGAAAGAAAGCACAGAGCCCCAGATTTGCTGTTGTTCTGGAGAGCTTGCAGAGCACTGGGGAAAGGCAGGCAGGGAATTCCCTGCTAGCACCTTCTCTGTGCCTGGGAAGCAGAAGTGTTCACATTACTTCGCAGAATCGCTTTTCTGCAGAAAACAATAACACTTGTTCAGAACAAAAGAAAGCACAGAGCCCCAGATTTGCTGTTGTTCTGGAGAGCTTGCAGAGCACTGGGGAAAGGCAGGCAGAGAATTCCCTGCTAGCACCCTCTCTGTGCCTGGGAAGCAGGAGTGTTCACATTAGTTCGCAGAATCGCCTTTGTGCAGAAAACAGTAACACTTGTTCAGAACAAAAGAAAGCACAGAGCCCCAGATTTGCTGTTGTTCTGGAGAGCTTGCAGAGCACTGGGGAAAGGCAGGCAGAGAATTCCCTGCTAGCACCTTCTCTGTGCCTGGGAAGCAGAAGTGTTCACATTAGTTCGCAGAATCGCCTTTGTGCAGAAAACACTAACACTTGTTCAGAACAAAAGAAATCACAGAGCCCCAGATTCTATGTTGTCCTGGAGAGCTTGCAGAGCACTGGGGAAAGGCAGGCAGAGAATTCCCTGCTAGCACCTTCTCTGTGCCTGGGAAGCAGAAGTGTTTACGTTGCTTCGCAGAATCGCTTTTGTGCAGAAAACACTAACACTTGTTCAGAACGAAAGAAAGCACAGAGCCCCAGATTTGCTGTTGTCCTGGAGAGCTTGCAGAGCACTGGGGAAAGGCAGGCAGAGAATTCCCTGCTAGCACCTTCTCTGTTCCTGGGAAGCAGAAGTGTTTACATTGCTTCGCAGAAGCGCTTTTGTGCAGAAAACAGTAACATTGTTCAGAACGAAAGAAAGCACAGAGCCCCAGATTTGCTGTTGTTCTGGAGAGCTTGCAGAGCACTGGGGAAAGGCAGGCAGAGAATTCCCTGCTAGCACCTTCTCTGTGCCTGGGAAGCAGAAGCGTTCACATTGCTTCGCAGAATCGCCTTTGTGCAGAAAACACTAACACTTGTTCAGAACAAAAGAAAGCACAGAGCCCCAGATTCTATGTTGTCCTGGAGAGCTTGCAGAGCACTGGGGAAAGGCAGGCAGAGAATTCCCTGTTAGCACCTTCTCTGTGCCTGGGAAGCAGAAGTGTTCACATTGCTTCGCAGATTCGCTTTTCTGCAGAAAACACTAACACATGTTCAGAACAAAAGAAAGCACAGAGCCCCAGATTTGCTGTTGTTCTGGAGAGCTTGCAGAGCACTGGGGAAAGGCAGGCAGAGAATTCCCTGCTAGCACCTTCTCTGTGCCTGGGAAGCAGAAGTGTTTACGTTGCTTCGCAGAATCGCTTTTGTGCAGAAAACAGTAACACTTGTTCAGAACGAAAGAAAGCACAGAGCCCCAGATTTGCTGTTGTCCTGGAGAGCTTGCAGAGCACTGGGGAAAGGCAGGCAGAGAATTCCCTGCTAGCACCTTCAATGTGACTGGGAAGCAGAAGTGTTCACATTGCTTCGTAGAATCGCCTTTGTGCAGAAAACACTAACACTTGTTCAGAACAAAAGAAAGCACAGAGCCCCAGATTTGCTGTTGTTCTGGAGAGCTTGCAGAGCACTGGGGAAAGGCAGGCAGAGTATTCCCTGCTAGCACCTTCTCTGTGCCTGGGAAGCAGAAGTGTTTACGTTGCTTCGCAGAATCGCCTTTGTGCAGAAAACACTAACACTTGTTCAGAACAAAAGAAAGCACAGAGCCCCAGATTTGCTGTTGTTCTGGAGAGCTTGCAGAGCACTGGGGAAAGGCAGGCAGAGAATTCCCTGCTAGCACCTTCTCTGTGCCTGGGAAGCAGAAGTGTTCACATTGCTTCGCAGAACCGCTTTTCTGCAGAAAACACTAACACTTGTTCAGAACAAAAGAAAGCACAGAGCCCCAGATTTGCTGTTGTTCTGGAGAGCTTGCAGAGCACTGGGGAAAGGCAGGCAGAGAATTCCCTGCTAGCACCTTCTCTGTGCCTGGGAAGCAGAAGTGTTCACATTGCTTCGCAGAATTGCCTTTGTGCAGAAAACACTAACACTTGTTCAGAACAAAAGAAAGCACAGAGCCTCAGAATTTATGTTGTCCTGGAGAGCTTGCAGAGCACTGGGGAAAGGCAGGCAGAGAATTCCCTGCTAGCACCTTCTCTGTGCCTGGGAAGCAGAAGTGTTCACATTGCTTCGCAGAATCGCTTTTCTGCAGAAAACAATAACACTTGTTCAGAACAAAAGAAAGCACAGAGCCCCAGATTTGCTGTTGTTCTGGAGAGCTTGCAGAGCACTGGGGAAAGGCAGGCAGAGAATTCCCTGCTAGCACCTTCTCTGTGCCTGGGAAGCAGAAGTGTTCACATTGCTTCGCAGAATCGCTTTTCTGCAGAAAACTCTAACACTTGTTCAGAACAAAAGAAAGCACAGAGCCCCAGATTTGCTGTTGTTCTGGAGAGCTTGCAGAGCACTGGGGAAAGGCAGGCAGAGAATTCCCTGCTAGCACCTTCTCTGTGTCTGGGAAGCAGAAGTGTTCACATTGCTTCGCAGAATCGCTTTTCTGCAGAAAACACTAACACTTGTTCAGAACAAAAGAAAGCACAGAGCCCCAGATTTGCTGTTGTTCTGGAGAGCTTGCAGAGCACTGGGGAAAGGCAGGCAGAGAATTCCCTGCTAGCACCTTCTCTGTGCCTGGGAAGCAGAAGTGTTTACGTTGCTTCGCAGAATCGCTTTTGTGCAGAAAACACTACCACTTGTTCAGAACGAAAGAAAGCACAGAGCCCCAGATTTGCTGTTGTCCTGGAGAGCTTGCAGAGCACTGGGGAAAGGCAGGCAGAGAATTCCCTGCTAGCACCTTCTCTGTGCCTGGGAAGCAGAAGTGTTCACATTGCTTCGCAGAATCGCCTTTGTGCAGAAAACACTAACACTTGTTCAGAACAAAAGAAAGCACAGAGCCCCAGATTCTATGTTGTCCTGGAGAGCTTGCAGAGCACTGGGGAAAGGCAGGCAGAGAATTCCCTGTTAGCAGCTTCTCTGTGCCTGGGAAGCAGAAGTGTTCACATTGCTTCGCAGAATCGCCTTTGTGCAGAAAACACTAACACTTGTTCAGAACAAAAGAAAGCACAGAGCCCCAGATTTGCTGTTGTTCTGGAGAGCTTGCAGAGCACTGGGGAAAGGCAGGCAGAGAATTCCCTGCTAGCACCTTCTCTGTGCCTGGGAAGCAGAAGTGTTTACGTTGCTTCGCAGAATCTCTTTTGTGCAGAAAACAGTAACACTTGTTCAGAACAAAAGAAAGCACAGAGCCCCAGATTTGCTGTTGTCCTGGAGAGCTTGCAGAGCACTGGGGAAAGGCAGGCAGAGAATTCCCTGCTAGCACCTTCTCTGTGCCTGGGAAGCAGAAGTGTTCACATTGCTTCGCAGAATCGCTTTTGTGCAGAAAACACTAACACTTGTTCAGAACAAAAGAAAGCACAGAGCCCCAGATTTGCTGTTGTTCTGGAGAGCTTGCAGAGCACTGGGGAAAGGCAGGCAGAGAATTCCCTGCTAGCACCTTCTCTGTGCCTGGGAAGCAGAAGTGTTCACATTGCTTCGCAGAATTGCCTTTGTGCAGAAAACACTAACACTTGTTCAGAACAAAAGAAAGCACAGAGCCTCAGATTTTATGTTGTCCTGGAGAGCTTGCAGAGCACTGGGGAAAGGCAGGCAGAGAATTCCCTGCTAGCACCTTCTCTGTGCCTGGGAAGCAGAAGTGTTCACATTGCTTCGCAGAATCGCTTTTCTGCAGAAAACAATAACACTTGTTCAGAACAAAAGAAAGCACAGAGCCCCAGATTTGCTGTTGTTCTGGAGAGCTTGCAGAGCACTGGGGAAAGGCAGGCAGAGAATTCCCTGCTAGCACCTTCTCTGTGCCTGGGAAGCAGAAGTGTTCACATTGCTTCGCAGAATCGCCTTTGTGCAGAAAACACTAACACTTGTTCAGAACAAAAGAAAGCACAGAGCCCCAGATTTGCTGTTGTCCTGGAGAGCTTGCAGAGCACTGGGGAAAGGCAGGCAGAGAATTCCCTGCTAGCACCTTCTCTGTGCCTGGGAAGCAGAAGTGTTCACATTGCTTCGCAGAATCGCTTTTGTGCAGAAAACACTAACACTTGTTCAGAACAAAAGAAAGCACAGAGCCCCAGATTTGCTGTTGTCCTGGAGAGCTTGCAGAGCACTGGGGAAAGGCAGGCAGAGAATTCCCTGCTAGCACCTTCTCTGTGCCTGGGAAGCAGAAGTGTTCACATTAGTTCGCAGAATCGCCTTTATGCAGAAAACACTAACACTTGTTCAAAACAAAAGAAAGCACAGAGCCCCAGATTTGCTGTTGTCCTGGAGAGCTTGCAGAGCACTGGGGAAAGGCAGGCAGAGAATTCCCTGCTAGCACCTTCTCTGTGCCTGGGAAGCAGAAGTGTTCACATTACTTCGCAGAATCGCTTTTGTGCAGAAAACAGTAACACTTGTTCAGAACGAAAGAAAGCACAGAGCCCCAGATTTGCTGTTGTCCTGGAGAGCTTGCAGAGCACTGGGGAAAGGCAGGCAGAGAATTCCCTGCTAGCACCTTCTCTGTGCCTGGGAAGCAGAAGTGTTCACATTGCTTCGCAGAATCGCTTTTGTGCAGAAAACAGTAACACTTGTTCAGAACGAAAGAAAGCACAGAGCCCCAGATTCTATGTTGTCCTGGAGAGCTTGCAGAGCACTGGGGAAAGGCAGGCAGAGAATTCCCTGTTAGCAGCTTCTCTGTGCCTGGGAAGCAGAAGTGTTCACATTGCTTCGCAGAATCGCCTTTGTGCAGAAAACACTAACATTTGTTCAGAACAAAAGAAAGCACAGAGCCCCAGATTTGCTGTTGTTCTGGAGAGCTTGCAGAGCACTGGGGAAAGGCAGGCAGAGAATTCCCTGCTAGCACCTTCTCTGTGCCTGGGAAGCAGAAGTGTTTACGTTGCTTCGCAGAATCTCTTTTGTGCAGAAAACAGTAACACTTGTTCAGAACAAAAGAAAGCACAGAGCCCCAGATTTGCTGTTGTCCTGGAGAGCTTGCAGAGCACTGGGGAAAGGCAGGCAGAGAATTCCCTGCTAGCACCTTCTCTGTGCCTGGGAAGCAGAAGTGTTCACATTGCTTCGCAGAATCGCTTTTGTGCAGAAAACACTAACACTTGTTCAGAACAAAAGAAAGCACAGAGCCCCAGATTTGCTGTTGTTCTGGAGAGCTTGCAGAGCACTGGGGAAAGGCAGGCAGAGAATTCCCTGCTAGCACCTTCTCTGTGCCTGGGAAGCAGAAGTGTTCACATTGCTTCGCAGAATTGCCTTTGTGCAGAAAACACTAACACTTGTTCAGAACAAAAGAAAGCACAGAGCCTCAGATTTTATGTTGTCCTGGAGAGCTTGCAGAGCACTGGGGAAAGGCAGGCAGAGAATTCCCTGCTAGCACCTTCTCTGTGCCTGGGAAGCAGAAGTGTTCACATTGCTTCGCAGAATCGCTTTTCTGCAGAAAACAATAACACTTGTTCAGAACAAAAGAAAGCACAGAGCCCCAGATTTGCTGTTGTTCTGGAGAGCTTGCAGAGCACTGGGGAAAGGCAGGCAGAGAATTCCCTGCTAGCACCCTCTCTGTGCCTGGGAAGCAGGAGTGTTCACATTAGTTCGCAGAATCGCCTTTGTGCAGAAAACACTAACACTTGTTCAGAACAAAAGAAAGCACAGAGCCCCAGATTCTATGTTGTCCTGGAGAGCTTGCAGAGCACTGGGGAAAGGCAGGCAGAGAATTCCCTGCTAGCACCTTCTCTGTGCCTGGGAAGCAGAAGTGTTCACATTGCTTCGCAGAATCGCTTTTCTGCAGAAAACACTAACACTTGTTCAGAACAAAAGAAAGCACAGAGCCCCAGATTTGCTGTTGTCCTGGAGAGCTTGCAGAGCACTGGGGAAAGGCAGGCAGAGAATTCCCTGCTAGCACCTTCTCTGTGCCTGGGAAGCAGAAGTGTTCACATTAGTTCGCAGAATCGCCTTTATGCAGAAAACACTAACACTTGTTCAAAACAAAAGAAAGCACAGAGCCCCAGATTTGCTGTTGTCCTGGAGAGCTTGCAGAGCACTGGGGAAAGGCAGGCAGAGAATTCCCTGCTAGCACCTTCTCTGTGCCTGGGAAGCAGAAGTGTTCACATTGCTTCGCAGAATCGCTTTTCTGCAGAAAACACTAACACTTGTTCAGAACAAAAGAAAGCACAGAGCCCCAGATTCTATGTTGTTCTGGAGAGCTTGCAGAGCACTGGGGAAAGGCAGGCAGAGAATTCCCTGCTAGCACCTTCTCTGTGCCTGGGAAGCAGAAGTGTTCACATTGCTTCGCAGAATTGCCTTTGTGCAGAAAACACTAACACTTGTTCAGAACAAAAGAAAGCACAGAGCCTCAGATTTTATGTTGTCCTGGAGAGCTTGCAGAGCACTGGGGAAAGGCAGGCAGAGAATTCCCTGCTAGCACCTTCTCTGTGCCTGGGAAGCAGAAGTGTTCACATTGCTTCGCAGAATCGCTTTTCTGCAGAAAACAATAACACTTGTTCAGAACAAAAGAAAGCACAGAGCCCCAGATTTGCTGTTGTTCTGGAGAGCTTGCAGAGCACTGGGGAAAGGCAGGCAGAGAATTCCCTGCTAGCACCCTCTCTGTGCCTGGGAAGCAGGAGTGTTCACATTAGTTCGCAGAATCGCCTTTGTGCAGAAAACACTAACACTTGTTCAGAACAAAAGAAAGCACAGAGCCCCAGATTCTATGTTGTCCTGGAGAGCTTGCAGAGCACTGGGGAAAGGCAGGCAGAGAATTCCCTGCTAGCACCTTCTCTGTGCCTGGGAAGCAGAAGTGTTCACATTGCTTCGCAGAATCGCTTTTCTGCAGAAAACACTAACACTTGTTCAGAACAAAAGAAAGCACAGAGCCCCAGATTTGCTGTTGTCCTGGAGAGCTTGCAGAGCACTGGGGAAAGGCAGGCAGAGAATTCCCTGCTAGCACCTTCTCTGTGCCTGGGAAGCAGAAGTGTTCACATTAGTTCGCAGAATCGCCTTTATGCAGAAAACACTAACACTTGTTCAAAACAAAAGAAAGCACAGAGCCCCAGATTTGCTGTTGTCCTGGAGAGCTTGCAGAGCACTGGGGAAAGGCAGGCAGGGAATTCCCTGCTAGCACCTTCTCTGTGCCTGGGAAGCAGAAGTGTTCACATTACTTCGCAGAATCGCTTTTCTGCAGAAAACAATAACACTTGTTCAGAACAAAAGAAAGCACAGAGCCCCAGATTTGCTGTTGTTCTGGAGAGCTTGCAGAGCACTGGGGAAAGGCAGGCAGAGAATTCCCTGCTAGCACCCTCTCTGTGCCTGGGAAGCAGGAGTGTTCACATTAGTTCGCAGAATCGCCTTTGTGCAGAAAACAGTAACACTTGTTCAGAACAAAAGAAATCACAGAGCCCCAGATTTGCTGTTGTTCTGGAGAGCTTGCAGAGCACTGGGGAAAGGCAGGCAGAGAATTCCCTGCTAGCACCTTCTCTGTGCCTGGGAAGCAGAAGTGTTTACGTTGCTTCGCAGAATCGCTTTTGTGCAGAAAACACTAACACTTGTTCAGAACGAAAGAAAGCACAGAGCCCCAGATTTGCTGTTGTCCTGGAGAGCTTGCAGAGCACTGGGGAAAGGCAGGCAGAGAATTCCCTGCTAGCACCTTCTCTGTTCCTGGGAAGCAGAAGTGTTTACATTGCTTCGCAGAAGCGCTTTTGTGCAGAAAACAGTAACATTGTTCAGAACGAAAGAAAGCACAGAGCCCCAGATTTGCTGTTGTTCTGGAGAGCTTGCAGAGCACTGGGGAAAGGCAGGCAGAGAATTCCCTGCTAGCACCTTCTCTGTGCCTGGGAAGCAGAAGCGTTCACATTGCTTCGCAGAATCGCCTTTGTGCAGAAAACACTAACACTTGTTCAGAACAAAAGAAAGCACAGAGCCCCAGATTCTATGTTGTCCTGGAGAGCTTGCAGAGCACTGGGGAAAGGCAGGCAGAGAATTCCCTGTTAGCACCTTCTCTGTGCCTGGGAAGCAGAAGTGTTCACATTGCTTCGCAGATTCGCTTTTCTGCAGAAAACACTAACACTTGTTCAGAACAAAAGAAAGCACAGAGCCCCAGATTTGCTGTTGTTCTGGAGAGCTTGCAGAGCACTGGGGAAAGGCAGGCAGAGAATTCCCTGCTAGCACCTTCTCTGTGCCTGGGAAGCAGAAGTGTTTACGTTGCTTCGCAGAATCGCTTTTGTGCAGAAAACAGTAACACTTGTTCAGAACGAAAGAAAGCACAGAGCCCCAGATTTGCTGTTGTCCTGGAGAGCTTGCAGAGCACTGGGGAAAGGCAGGCAGAGAATTCCCTGCTAGCACCTTCAATGTGACTGGGAAGCAGAAGTGTTCACATTGCTTCGTAGAATCGCCTTTGTGCAGAAAACACTAACACTTGTTCAGAACAAAAGAAAGCACAGAGCCCCAGATTTGCTGTTGTTCTGGAGAGCTTGCAGAGCACTGGGGAAAGGCAGGCAGAGTATTCCCTGCTAGCACCTTCTCTGTGCCTGGGAAGCAGAAGTGTTTACGTTGCTTCGCAGAATCGCCTTTGTGCAGAAAACACTAACACTTGTTCAGAACAAAAGAAAGCACAGAGCCCCAGATTTGCTGTTGTTCTGGAGAGCTTGCAGAGCACTGGGGAAAGGCAGGCAGAGAATTCCCTGCTAGCACCTTCTCTGTGCCTGGGAAGCAGAAGTGTTCACATTGCTTCGCAGAACCGCTTTTCTGCAGAAAACACTAACACTTGTTCAGAACAAAAGAAAGCACAGAGCCCCAGATTTGCTGTTGTTCTGGAGAGCTTGCAGAGCACTGGGGAAAGGCAGGCAGAGAATTCCCTGCTAGCACCTTCTCTGTGCCTGGGAAGCAGAAGTGTTCACATTGCTTCGCAGAATTGCCTTTGTGCAGAAAACACTAACACTTGTTCAGAACAAAAGAAAGCACAGAGCCTCAGAATTTATGTTGTCCTGGAGAGCTTGCAGAGCACTGGGGAAAGGCAGGCAGAGAATTCCCTGCTAGCACCTTCTCTGTGCCTGGGAAGCAGAAGTGTTCACATTGCTTCGCAGAATCGCTTTTCTGCAGAAAACAATAACACTTGTTCAGAACAAAAGAAAGCACAGAGCCCCAGATTTGCTGTTGTTCTGGAGAGCTTGCAGAGCACTGGGGAAAGGCAGGCAGAGAATTCCCTGCTAGCACCTTCTCTGTGCCTGGGAAGCAGAAGTGTTCACATTGCTTCGCAGAATCGCTTTTCTGCAGAAAACTCTAACACTTGTTCAGAACAAAAGAAAGCACAGAGCCCCAGATTTGCTGTTGTTCTGGAGAGCTTGCAGAGCACTGGGGAAAGGCAGGCAGAGAATTCCCTGCTAGCACCTTCTCTGTGTCTGGGAAGCAGAAGTGTTCACATTGCTTCGCAGAATCGCTTTTCTGCAGAAAACACTAACACTTGTTCAGAACAAAAGAAAGCACAGAGCCCCAGATTTGCTGTTGTTCTGGAGAGCTTGCAGAGCACTGGGGAAAGGCAGGCAGAGAATTCCCTGCTAGCACCTTCTCTGTGCCTGGGAAGCAGAAGTGTTCACATTGCTTCGCAGAATCGCCTTTGTGCAGAAAACACTAACACTTGTTCAGAACAAAAGAAAGCACAGAGCCCCAGATTCTATGTTGTCCTGGAGAGCTTGCAGAGCACTGGGGAAAGGCAGGCAGAGAATTCCCTGTTAGCAGCTTCTCTGTGCCTGGGAAGCAGAAGTGTTCACATTGCTTCGCAGAATCGCCTTTGTGCAGAAAACACTAACACTTGTTCAGAACAAAAGAAAGCACAGAGCCCCAGATTTGCTGTTGTTCTGGAGAGCTTGCAGAGCACTGGGGAAAGGCAGGCAGAGAATTCCCTGCTAGCACCTTCTCTGTGCCTGGGAAGCAGAAGTGTTTACGTTGCTTCGCAGAATCTCTTTTGTGCAGAAAACAGTAACACTTGTTCAGAACAAAAGAAAGCACAGAGCCCCAGATTTGCTGTTGTCCTGGAGAGCTTGCAGAGCACTGGGGAAAGGCAGGCAGAGAATTCCCTGCTAGCACCTTCTCTGTGCCTGGGAAGCAGAAGTGTTCACATTGCTTCGCAGAATCGCTTTTGTGCAGAAAACACTAACACTTGTTCAGAACAAAAGAAAGCACAGAGCCCCAGATTTGCTGTTGTTCTGGAGAGCTTGCAGAGCACTGGGGAAAGGCAGGCAGAGAATTCCCTGCTAGCACCTTCTCTGTGCCTGGGAAGCAGAAGTGTTCACAGTGCTTCGCAGAATTGCCTTTGTGCAGAAAACACTAACACTTGTTCAGAACAAAAGAAAGCACAGAGCCTCAGATTTTATGTTGTCCTGGAGAGCTTGCAGAGCACTGGGGAAAGGCAGGCAGAGAATTCCCTGCTAGCACCTTCTCTGTGCCTGGGAAGCAGAAGTGTTCACATTGCTTCGCAGAATCGCTTTTCTGCAGAAAACAATAACACTTGTTCAGAACAAAAGAAAGCACAGAGCCCCAGATTTGCTGTTGTTCTGGAGAGCTTGCAGAGCACTGGGGAAAGGCAGGCAGAGAATTCCCTGCTAGCACCTTCTCTGTGCCTGGGAAGCAGAAGTGTTCACATTGCTTCGCAGAATCGCCTTTGTGCAGAAAACACTAACACTTGTTCAGAACAAAAGAAAGCACAGAGCCCCAGATTTGCTGTTGTCCTGGAGAGCTTGCAGAGCACTGGGGAAAGGCAGGCAGAGAATTCCCTGCTAGCACCTTCTCTGTGCCTGGGAAGCAGAAGTGTTCACATTGCTTCGCAGAATCGCTTTTGTGCAGAAAACACTAACACTTGTTCAGAACAAAAGAAAGCACAGAGCCCCAGATTTGCTGTTGTCCTGGAGAGCTTGCAGAGCACTGGGGAAAGGCAGGCAGAGAATTCCCTGCTAGCACCTTCTCTGTGCCTGGGAAGCAGAAGTGTTCACATTAGTTCGCAGAATCGCCTTTATGCAGAAAACACTAACACTTGTTCAAAACAAAAGAAAGCACAGAGCCCCAGATTTGCTGTTGTCCTGGAGAGCTTGCAGAGCACTGGGGAAAGGCAGGCAGAGAATTCCCTGCTAGCACCTTCTCTGTGCCTGGGAAGCAGAAGTGTTCACATTACTTCGCAGAATCGCTTTTGTGCAGAAAACAGTAACACTTGTTCAGAACGAAAGAAAGCACAGAGCCCCAGATTTGCTGTTGTCCTGGAGAGCTTGCAGAGCACTGGGGAAAGGCAGGCAGAGAATTCCCTGCTAGCACCTTCTCTGTGCCTGGGAAGCAGAAGTGTTCACATTGCTTCGCAGAATCGCTTTTGTGCAGAAAACAGTAACACTTGTTCAGAACGAAAGAAAGCACAGAGCCCCAGATTCTATGTTGTCCTGGAGAGCTTGCAGAGCACTGGGGAAAGGCAGGCAGAGAATTCCCTGTTAGCAGCTTCTCTGTGCCTGGGACGCAGAAGTGTTCACATTGCTTCGCAGAATCGCCTTTGTGCAGAAAACACTAACATTTGTTCAGAACAAAAGAAAGCACAGAGCCCCAGATTTGCTGTTGTTCTGGAGAGCTTGCAGAGCACTGGGGAAAGGCAGGCAGAGAATTCCCTGCTAGCACCTTCTCTGTGCCTGGGAAGCAGAAGTGTTCACATTGCTTCGCAGAATTGCCTTTGTGCAGAAAACACTAACACTTGTTCAGAACAAAAGAAAGCACAGAGCCTCAGATTTTATGTTGTCCTGGAGAGCTTGCAGAGCACTGGGGAAAGGCAGGCAGAGAATTCCCTGCTAGCACCTTCTCTGTGCCTGGGAAGCAGAAGTGTTCACATTGCTTCGCAGAATCGCTTTTCTGCAGAAAACAATAACACTTGTTCAGAACAAAAGAAAGCACAGAGCCCCAGATTTGCTGTTGTTCTGGAGAGCTTGCAGAGCACTGGGGAAAGGCAGGCAGAGAATTCCCTGCTAGCACCCTCTCTGTGCCTGGGAAGCAGGAGTGTTCACATTAGTTCGCAGAATCGCCTTTGTGCAGAAAACACTAACACTTGTTCAGAACAAAAGAAAGCACAGAGCCCCAGATTCTATGTTGTCCTGGAGAGCTTGCAGAGCACTGGGGAAAGGCAGGCAGAGAATTCCCTGCTAGCACCTTCTCTGTGCCTGGGAAGCAGAAGTGTTCACATTGCTTCGCAGAATCGCTTTTCTGCAGAAAACACTAACACTTGTTCAGAACAAAAGAAAGCACAGAGCCCCAGATTTGCTGTTGTCCTGGAGAGCTTGCAGAGCACTGGGGAAAGGCAGGCAGAGAATTCCCTGCTAGCACCTTCTCTGTGCCTGGGAAGCAGAAGTGTTCACATTAGTTCGCAGAATCGCCTTTATGCAGAAAACACTAACACTTGTTCAAAACAAAAGAAAGCACAGAGCCCCAGATTTGCTGTTGTCCTGGAGAGCTTGCAGAGCACTGGGGAAAGGCAGGCAGAGAATTCCCTGCTAGCACCTTCTCTGTGCCTGGGAAGCAGAAGTGTTCACATTACTTCGCAGAATCGCTTTTGTGCAGAAAACACTAACACTTGTTCAGAACGAAAGAAAGCACAGAGCCCCAGATTTGCTGTTGTCCTGGAGAGCTTGCAGAGCACTGGGGAAAGGCAGGCAGAGAATTCCCTGCTAGCACCTTCTCTGTGCCTGGGAAGCAGAAGTGTTCACATTGCTTCGCAGAATCGCTTTTGTGCAGAAAACAGTAACACTTGTTCAGAACGAAAGAAAGCACAGAGCCCCAGATTCTATGTTGTCCTGGAGAGCTTGCAGAGCACTGGGGAAAGGCAGGCAGAGAATTCCCTGTTAGCAGCTTCTCTGTGCCTGGGAAGCAGAAGTGTTCACATTGCTTCGCAGAATCGCCTTTGTGCAGAAAACACTAACACTTGTTCAGAACAAAAGAAAGCACAGAGCCCCAGATTTGCTGTTGTTCTGGAGAGCTTGCAGAGCACTGGGGAAAGGCAGGCAGAGAATTCCCTGCTAGCACCTTCTCTGTGCCTGGGAAGCAGAAGTGTTTACGTTGCTTCGCAGAATCGCTTTTGTGCAGAAAACAGTAACACTTGTTCAGAACAAAAGAAACCACAGAGCCCCAGATTCTATGTTGTCCTGGAGAGCTTGCAGAGCACTGGTGAAAGGCAGGCAGAGAATTCCCTGCTAGCACCTTCTCTGTGCCTGGGAAGCAGAAGTGTTCACATTGCTTCGCAGAATCGCCTTTGTGCAGAAAACAATAACACTTGTTCAGAACAAAAGAAAGCACAGAGCCCCAGATTTGCTGTTGTCCTGGAGAGCTTGCAGAGCACTGGGGAAAGGCAGGCAGAGAATTCCCTGCTAGCACCTTCTCTGTGTCTGGGAAGCAGAAGTGTTCACATTGCTTCGCAGAATCGCTTTTGTGCAGAAAACACTAACACTTGTTCAGAACAAAAGAAAGCACAGAGCCCCAGATTTGCTGTTGTTCTGGAGAGCTTGCAGAGCACTGGGGAAAGGCAGGCAGAGAATTCCCTGCTAGCACCTTCTCTGTGCCTGGGAAGCAGAAGTGTTCACATTGCTTCGCAGAATTGCCTTTGTGCAGAAAACACTAACACTTGTTCAGAACAAAAGAAAGCACAGAGCCTCAGATTTTATGTTGTCCTGGAGAGCTTGCAGAGCACTGGGGAAAGGCAGGCAGAGAATTCCCTGCTAGCACCTTCTCTGTGTCTGGGAAGCAGAAGTGTTCACATTGCTTCGCAGAATCGCATTTCTGCAGAAAACACTAACACTTGTTCAGAACAAAAGAAAGCACAGAGCCCCAGATTTGCTGTTGTTCTGGAGAGCTTGCAGAGCACTGGGGAAAGGCAGGCAGAGAATTCCCTGCTAGCACCCTCTCTGTGCCTGGGAAGCAGGAGTGTTCACATTAGTTCGCAGAATCGCCTTTGTGCAGAAAACACTAACACTTGTTCAGAACAAAAGAAAGCACAGAGCCCCAGATTCTATGTTGTCCTGGAGAGCTTGCAGAGCACTGGGGAAAGGCAGGCTTAGAATTCCCTGCTAGCACCTTCTCTGTGCCTGGGAAGCAGAAGTGTTCACATTGCTTCGCAGAATCGCTTTTCTGCAGAAAACACTAACACTTGTTCAGAACAAAAGAAAGCACAGAGCCCCAGATTTGCTGTTGTTCTGGAGAGCTTGCAGAGCACTGGGGAAAGGCAGGCAGAGAATTCCCTGCTAGCACCTTCTCTGTGCCTGGGAAGCAGAAGTGTTCACATTAGTTCGCAGAATCGCCTTTATGCAGAAAACACTAACACTTGTTCGGAAGGAAAGAAAGCACAGAGCCCCAGATTTGCTGTTGTTCTGGAGAGCTTGCAGAGCACTGGGGAAAGGCAGGCAGAGAATTCCCTGCTAGCACCTTCTCTGTGCCTGGGAAGCAGAAGTGTTCACATTACTTCGCAGAATCGCTTTTGTGCAGAAAACAGTAACACTTGTTCAGAACAAAAGAAAGCACAGAGCCCCAGATTTGCTGTTGTTCTGGAGAGCTTGCAGAGCACTGGGGAAAGGCAGGCAGAGAATTCCCTGCTAGCACCTTCTCTGTGCCTGGGAAGCAGAAGTGTTTACGTTGCTTCGCAGAATCGCCTTTGTGCAGAAAACACTAACACTTGTTCAGAACAAAAGAAAGCACAGAGCCCCAGATTTGCTGTTGTTCTGGAGAGCTTGCAGAGCACTGGGGAAAGGCAGGCAGAGAATTCCCTGCTAGCACCTTCTCTGTGCCTGGGAAGCAGAAGCGTTCACATTGCTTCGCAGAATCGCCTTTGTGCAGAAAACACTAACACTTGTTCAGAACAAAAGAAAGCACAGAGCCCCAGATTTGCTGTTGTTCTGGAGAGCTTGCAGAGCACTGGGGAAAGGCAGGCAGGGAATTCCCTGCTAGCACCTTCTCTGTGCCTGGGAAGCAGAAGTGTTCACATTGCTTCGCAGAATCGCCTTTGTGCAGAAAACACTAACACTTGTTCAGAACAAAAGAAAGCACAGAGCCCCAGATTTGCTGTTGTCCTGGAGAGCTTGCAGAGCACTGGGGAAAGGCAGGCAGAGAATTCCCTGCTAGCACCTTCTCTGTGCCTGGGAAGCAGAAGTGTTCACATTGCTTCGCAGAATCGCTTTTGTGCAGAAAACACTAACACTTGTTCAGAACAAAAGAAAGCACAGAGCCCCAGATTTGCTGTTGTCCTGGAGAGCTTGCAGAGCACTGGGGAAAGGCAGGCAGAGAATTCCCTGCTAGCACCTTCTCTGTGCCTGGGAAGCAGAAGTGTTCACATTAGTTCGCAGAATCGCCTTTATGCAGAAAACACTAACACTTGTTCAAAACAAAAGAAAGCACAGAGCCCCAGATTTGCTGTTGTCCTGGAGAGCTTGCAGAGCACTGGGGAAAGGCAGGCAGAGAATTCCCTGCTAGCACCTTCTCTGTGCCTGGGAAGCAGAAGTGTTCACATTACTTCGCAGAATCGCTTTTGTGCAGAAAACAGTAACACTTGTTCAGAACGAAAGAAAGCACAGAGCCCCAGATTTGCTGTTGTCCTGGAGAGCTTGCAGAGCACTGGGGAAAGGCAGGCAGAGAATTCCCTGCTAGCACCTTCTCTGTGCCTGGGAAGCAGAAGTGTTCACATTGCTTCGCAGAATCGCTTTTGTGCAGAAAACAGTAACACTTGTTCAGAACGAAAGAAAGCACAGAGCCCCAGATTCTATGTTGTCCTGGAGAGCTTGCAGAGCACTGGGGAAAGGCAGGCAGAGAATTCCCTGTTAGCAGCTTCTCTGTGCCTGGGAAGCAGAAGTGTTCACATTGCTTCGCAGAATCGCCTTTGTGCAGAAAACACTAACATTTGTTCAGAACAAAAGAAAGCACAGAGCCCCAGATTTGCTGTTGTTCTGGAGAGCTTGCAGAGCACTGGGGAAAGGCAGGCAGAGAATTCCCTGCTAGCACCTTCTCTGTGCCTGGGAAGCAGAAGTGTTCACATTGCTTCGCAGAATTGCCTTTGTGCAGAAAACACTAACACTTGTTCAGAACAAAAGAAAGCACAGAGCCTCAGATTTTATGTTGTCCTGGAGAGCTTGCAGAGCACTGGGGAAAGGCAGGCAGAGAATTCCCTGCTAGCACCTTCTCTGTGCCTGGGAAGCAGAAGTGTTCACATTGCTTCGCAGAATCGCTTTTCTGCAGAAAACAATAACACTTGTTCAGAACAAAAGAAAGCACAGAGCCCCAGATTTGCTGTTGTTCTGGAGAGCTTGCAGAGCACTGGGGAAAGGCAGGCAGAGAATTCCCTGCTAGCACCCTCTCTGTGCCTGGGAAGCAGGAGTGTTCACATTAGTTCGCAGAATCGCCTTTGTGCAGAAAACACTAACACTTGTTCAGAACAAAAGAAAGCACAGAGCCCCAGATTCTATGTTGTCCTGGAGAGCTTGCAGAGCACTGGGGAAAGGCAGGCAGAGAATTCCCTGCTAGCACCTTCTCTGTGCCTGGGAAGCAGAAGTGTTCACATTGCTTCGCAGAATCGCTTTTCTGCAGAAAACACTAACACTTGTTCAGAACAAAAGAAAGCACAGAGCCCCAGATTTGCTGTTGTCCTGGAGAGCTTGCAGAGCACTGGGGAAAGGCAGGCAGAGAATTCCCTGCTAGCACCTTCTCTGTGCCTGGGAAGCAGAAGTGTTCACATTAGTTCGCAGAATCGCCTTTATGCAGAAAACACTAACACTTGTTCAAAACAAAAGAAAGCACAGAGCCCCAGATTTGCTGTTGTCCTGGAGAGCTTGCAGAGCACTGGGGAAAGGCAGGCAGAGAATTCCCTGCTAGCACCTTCTCTGTGCCTGGGAAGCAGAAGTGTTCACATTACTTCGCAGAATCGCTTTTGTGCAGAAAACACTAACACTTGTTCAGAACGAAAGAAAGCACAGAGCCCCAGATTTGCTGTTGTCCTGGAGAGCTTGCAGAGCACTGGGGAAAGGCAGGCAGAGAATTCCCTGCTAGCACCTTCTCTGTGCCTGGGAAGCAGAAGTGTTCACATTGCTTCGCAGAATCGCTTTTGTGCAGAAAACAGTAACACTTGTTCAGAACGAAAGAAAGCACAGAGCCCCAGATTCTATGTTGTCCTGGAGAGCTTGCAGAGCACTGGGGAAAGGCAGGCAGAGAATTCCCTGTTAGCAGCTTCTCTGTGCCTGGGAAGCAGAAGTGTTCACATTGCTTCGCAGAATCGCCTTTGTGCAGAAAACACTAACACTTGTTCAGAACAAAAGAAAGCACAGAGCCCCAGATTTGCTGTTGTTCTGGAGAGCTTGCAGAGCACTGGGGAAAGGCAGGCAGAGAATTCCCTGCTAGCACCTTCTCTGTGCCTGGGAAGCAGAAGTGTTTACGTTGCTTCGCAGAATCGCTTTTGTGCAGAAAACAGTAACACTTGTTCAGAACAAAAGAAACCACAGAGCCCCAGATTCTATGTTGTCCTGGAGAGCTTGCAGAGCACTGGTGAAAGGCAGGCAGAGAATTCCCTGCTAGCACCTTCTCTGTGCCTGGGAAGCAGAAGTGTTCACATTGCTTCGCAGAATCGCCTTTGTGCAGAAAACAATAACACTTGTTCAGAACAAAAGAAAGCACAGAGCCCCAGATTTGCTGTTGTCCTGGAGAGCTTGCAGAGCACTGGGGAAAGGCAGGCAGAGAATTCCCTGCTAGCACCTTCTCTGTGTCTGGGAAGCAGAAGTGTTCACATTGCTTCGCAGAATCGCTTTTGTGCAGAAAACACTAACACTTGTTCAGAACAAAAGAAAGCACAGAGCCCCAGATTTGCTGTTGTTCTGGAGAGCTTGCAGAGCACTGGGGAAAGGCAGGCAGAGAATTCCCTGCTAGCACCTTCTCTGTGCCTGGGAAGCAGAAGTGTTCACATTGCTTCGCAGAATTGCCTTTGTGCAGAAAACACTAACACTTGTTCAGAACAAAAGAAAGCACAGAGCCTCAGATTTTATGTTGTCCTGGAGAGCTTGCAGAGCACTGGGGAAAGGCAGGCAGAGAATTCCCTGCTAGCACCTTCTCTGTGTCTGGGAAGCAGAAGTGTTCACATTGCTTCGCAGAATCGCATTTCTGCAGAAAACAATAACACTTGTTCAGAACAAAAGAAAGCACAGAGCCCCAGATTTGCTGTTGTTCTGGAGAGCTTGCAGAGCACTGGGGAAAGGCAGGCAGAGAATTCCCTGCTAGCACCCTCTCTGTGCCTGGGAAGCAGGAGTGTTCACATTAGTTCGCAGAATCGCCTTTGTGCAGAAAACACTAACACTTGTTCAGAACAAAAGAAAGCACAGAGCCCCAGATTCTATGTTGTCCTGGAGAGCTTGCAGAGCACTGGGGAAAGGCAGGCTTAGAATTCCCTGCTAGCACCTTCTCTGTGCCTGGGAAGCAGAAGTGTTCACATTGCTTCGCAGAATCGCTTTTCTGCAGAAAACACTAACACTTGTTCAGAACAAAAGAAAGCACAGAGCCCCAGATTTGCTGTTGTTCTGGAGAGCTTGCAGAGCACTGGGGAAAGGCAGGCAGAGAATTCCCTGCTAGCACCTTCTCTGTGCCTGGGAAGCAGAAGTGTTCACATTAGTTCGCAGAATCGCCTTTATGCAGAAAACACTAACACTTGTTCGGAAGGAAAGAAAGCACAGAGCCCCAGATTTGCTGTTGTTCTGGAGAGCTTGCAGAGCACTGGGGAAAGGCAGGCAGAGAATTCCCTGCTAGCACCTTCTCTGTGCCTGGGAAGCAGAAGTGTTCACATTACTTCGCAGAATCGCTTTTGTGCAGAAAACAGTAACACTTGTTCAGAACAAAAGAAAGCACAGAGCCCCAGATTTGCTGTTGTTCTGGAGAGCTTGCAGAGCACTGGGGAAAGGCAGGCAGAGAATTCCCTGCTAGCACCTTCTCTGTGCCTGGGAAGCAGAAGTGTTTACGTTGCTTCGCAGAATCGCCTTTGTGCAGAAAACACTAACACTTGTTCAGAACAAAAGAAAGCACAGAGCCCCAGATTTGCTGTTGTTCTGGAGAGCTTGCAGAGCACTGGGGAAAGGCAGGCAGAGAATTCCCTGCTAGCACCTTCTCTGTGCCTGGGAAGCAGAAGCGTTCACATTGCTTCGCAGAATCGCCTTTGTGCAGAAAACACTAACACTTGTTCAGAACAAAAGAAAGCACAGAGCCCCAGATTTGCTGTTGTTCTGGAGAGCTTGCAGAGCACTGGGGAAAGGCAGGCAGGGAATTCCCTGCTAGCACCTTCTCTGTGCCTGGGAAGCAGAAGTGTTCACATTAGTTCGCAGAATCGCCTTTATGCAGAAAACACTAACACTTGTTCGGAAGGAAAGAAAGCACAGAGCCCCAGATTTGCTGTTGTTCTGGAGAGCTTGCAGAACACTGGGGAAAGGCAGGCAGAGAATTCCTTGCTAGCACCTTCTCTGTGCCTGGGAAGCAGAAGTGTTCACATTGCTTCGCAGAATCGCCTTTGTGCAGAAAACACTAACACTTGTTCAGAACAAAAGAAAGCACAGAGCCCCAGATTCTATGTTGTCCTGGAGAGCTTGCAGAGCACTGGGGAAAGGCAGGCAGGGAATTCCCTGCTAGCACCTTCTCTGTGACTGGGAAGCAGAAGTGTTCACATTGCTTCGCAGAATCGCTTTTCTGCAGAAAACACTAACACTTGTTCAGAACAAAAGAAAGCACAGAGCCCCAGATTTGCTGTTGTTCTGGAGAGCTTGCAGAGCACTGGGGAAAGGCAGGCAGAGAATTCCCTGCTAGCACCTTCTCTGTGCCTGGGAAGCAGAAGTGTTCACATTGCTTCGCAGAATTGCCTTTGTGCAGAAAACACTAACACTTGTTCAGAACAAAAGAAAGCACAGAGCCTCAGATTTTATGTTGTCCTGGAGAGCTTGCAGAGCACTGGGGAAAGGCAGGCAGAGAATTCCCTGCTAGCACCTTCTCTGTGCCTGGGAAACAGAAGTGTTCACATTGCTTCGCAGAATTGCCTTTGTGCAGAAAACACTAACACTTGTTCAGAACAAAAGAAAGCACAGAGCCCCAGATTTGCTGTTGTTCTGGAGAGCTTGCAGAGCACTGGGGAAAGGCAGGCAGAGAATTCCCTGCTAGCACCTTCTCTGTGCCTGGGAAGCAGAAGTGTTCACATTACTTCGCAGAATCGCTTTTGTGCAGAAAACACTAACACTTGTTCAGAACAAAAGAAAGCACAGAGCCCCAGATTCTATGTTGTCCTGGAGAGCTTGCAGAGCACTGGGGAAAGGCAGGCAGAGAATGCCCTGCTAGCACCTTCTCTGTGCCTGGGAAGCAGAAGTGTTCACATTGCTTTGCAGAATCGCCTTTGTGCAGAAAACACTAACACTTGTTCAGAACGAAAGAAAGCACAGAGCCCCAGATTTGCTGTTGTTCTGGAGAGCTTGCAGAGCACTGGGGAAAGGCAGGCAGAGAATTCCCTGCTAGCACCTTCTCTGTGCCTGGGAAGCAGAAGTGTTCACATTGCTTCGCAGAATCGCTTTTCTGCAGAAAACACTAACACTTGTTCAGAACAAAAGAAAGCACAGAGCCCCAGATTCTATGTTGTCCTGGAGAGCTTGCAGAGCACTGGGGAAAGGCAGGCAGAGAATTCCCTGTAGCAGCTTCTCTGTGCCTGGGAAGCAGAAGTGTTCACATTGCTTCGCAGAATCGCCTTTCTGCAGAAAACACTAACACTTGTTCAGAACAAAAGAAAGCACAGAGCCCCAGATTTGCTGTTGTTCTGGAGAGCTTGCAGAGCACTGGGGAAAGGCAGGCAGAGAATTCCCTGCTAGCACCTTCTCTGTGACTGGGAAGCAGAAGTGTTCACATTGCTTCGCAGAATCGCCTTTGTGCAGAAAACACTAACACTTGTTCAGAACAAAAGAAAGCACAGAGCCCCAGATTTGCTGTTGTTCTGGAGAGCTTGCAGAGCACTGGGGAAAGGCAGGCAGAGAATTCCCTGCTAGCACCTTCTCTGTGCCTGGGAAGCAGAAGTGTTCACATTATTTCGCAGAATCGCTTTTGTGCAGAAAACACTAACACTTGTTCAGAACAAAAGAAAGCACAGAGCCCCAGATTTGCTGTTGTTCTGGAGAGCTTGCAGAGCACTGGGGAAAGGCAGGCAGAGAATTCCCTGCTAGCACCTTCTCTGTGCCTGGGAAGCAGAAGTGTTCACATTGCTTCGCAGAATTGCCTTTGTGCAGAAAACACTAACACTTGTTCAGAACAAAAGAAAGCACAGAGCCTCAGATTTTATGTTGTCCTGGAGAGCTTGCAGAGCACTGGGGAAAGGCAGGCAGAGAATTCCCTGCTAGCACCTTCTCTGTGCCTGGGAAGCAGAAGTGTTCACATTGCTTCGCAGAATCGCTTTTGTGCAGAAAGCACTAACACTTGTTCAGAACAAAAGAAAGCACAGAGCCCCAGATTTGCTGTTGTTCTGGAGAGCTTGCAGAGCACTGGGGAAAGGCAGGCAGAGAATTCCCTGCTAGCACCCTCTCTGTGCCTGGGAAGCAGGAGTGTTTACGTTGCTTCGCAGAATCGCCTTTGTGCAGAAAACACTAACACTTGTTCAGAACAAAAGAAAGCACAGAGCCCCAGATTCTATGTTGTTCTGGAGAGCTTGCAGAGCACTGGGGAAAGGCAGGCAGAGAATTCCCTGCTAGCACCTTCTCTGTGCCTGGGAAGCAGAAGTGTTCACATTGCTTCGCAGAATCGCTTTTCTGCAGAAAACACTAACACTTGTTCAGAACAAAAGAAAGCACAGAGCCCCAGATTTGCTGTTGTTCTGGAGAGCTTGCAGAGCACTGGGGAAAGGCAGGCAGAGAATTCCCTGCTAGCACCTTCTCTGTGCCTGGGAAGCAGAAGTGTTCACATTAGTTCTCAGAATCGCCTTTATGCAGAAAACACTAACACTTGTTCGGAAGGAAAGAAAGCACAGAGCCCCAGATTTGCTGTTGTTCTGGAGAGCTTGCAGAGCACTGGGGAAAGGCAGGCAGAGAATTCCCTGCTAGCACCTTCTCTGTGCCTGGGAAGCAGAAGTGTTCACATTAGTTCGCAGAATCGCCTTTATGCAGAAAACACTAACACTTGTTCGGAAGGAAAGAAAGCACAGAGCCCCAGATTTGCTGTTGTTCTGGAGAGCTTGCAGAGCACTGGGGAAAGGCAGGCAGAGAATTCCCTGCTAGCACCTTCTCTGTGCCTGGGAAGCAGAAGTGTTCACATTACTTCGCAGAATCGCTTTTGTGCAGAAAACAGTAACACTTGTTCAGAACGAAAGAAAGCACAGAGCCCCAGATTTGCTGTTGTTCTGGAGAGCTTGCAGAGCACTGGGGAAAGGCAGGCAGAGAATTCCCTGTTAGCACCTTCTCTGTGCCTGGGAAGCAGAAGTGTTCACATTGCTTCGCAGAATCGCCTTTGTGCAGAAAACACTAACACTTGTTCAGAACAAAAGAAAGCACAGAGCCCCAGATTTGCTGTTGTTCTGGAGAGCTTGCAGAGCACTGGGGAAAGGCAGGCAGAGAATTCCCTGCTAGCAGCTTCTCTGTGCCTGGGAAGCAGAAGTGTTCACATTGCTTCGCAGAATCGCTTTTCTGCAGAAAACACTAACACTTGTTCAGAACAAAAGAAAGCACAGAGCCTCAGATTTTATGTTGTCCTGGAGAGCTTGCAGAGCACTGGGGAAAGGCAGGCAGAGAATTCCCTGCTAGCACCTTCTCTGTGCCTGGGAAGCAGAAGTGTTCACATTGCTTCGCAGAATCGCTTTTCTGCAGAAAACAATAACACTTGTTCAGAACAAAAGAAAGCACAGAGCCCCAGATTTGCTGTTGTTCTGGAGAGCTTGCAGAGCACTGGGGAAAGGCAGGCAGAGAATTCCCTGCTAGCACCCTCTCAGTGCCTGGGAAGCAGGATTGTTCACATTAGTTCGCAGAATCGCCTTTGTGCAGAAAACACTAACACTTGTTCAGAACAAAAGAAAGCACAGAGCCCCAGATTTGCTGTTGTTCTGGAGAGCTTGCAGAGCACTGGGGAAAGGCAGGCAGAGAATTCCCTGCTAGCACCTTCTCTGTGTCTGGGAAGCAGAAGTGTTTACGTTGCTTCGCAGAATCGCCTTTGTGCAGAAAACACTAACACTTGTTCAGAACAAAAGAAAGCACAGAGCCCCAGATTCTATGTTGTCCTGGAGAGCTTGCAGAGCACTGGGGAAAGGCAGGCAGAGAATTCCCTGCTAGCACCTTCTCTGTGCCTGGGAAGCAGAAGTGTTCACATTGCTTCGCAGAATCGCTTTTCTGCAGAAAACACTAACACTTGTTCAGAACAAAAGAAAGCACAGAGCCCCAGATTTGCTGTTGTCCTGGAGAGCTTGCAGAGCACTGGGGAAAGGCAGGCAGAGAATTCCTTGCTAGCACCTTCTCTGTGCCTGGGAAGCAGAAGTGTTCACATTGCTTCGCAGAATCGCCTTTGTGCAGAAAACACTAACACTTGTTCAGAACAAAAGAAAGCACAGAGCCCCAGATTCTATGTTGTCCTGGAGAGCTTGCAGAGCACTGGGGAAAGGCAGGCAGGGAATTCCCTGCTAGTACCTTCTCTGTGACTGGGAAGCAGAAGTGTTCACATTGCTTCGCAGAATCGCTTTTCTGCAGAAAACACTAACACTTGTTCAGAACAAAAGAAAGCACAGAGCCCCAGATTTGCTGTTGTTCTGGAGAGCTTGCAGAGCACTGGGGAAAGGCAGGCAGAGAATTCCCTGCTAGCACCTTCTCTGTGCCTGGGAAGCAGAAGTGTTCACATTGCTTCGCAGAATTGCCTTTGTGCAGAAAACACTAACACTTGTTCAGAACAAAAGAAAGCACAGAGCCTCAGATTTTATGTTGTCCTGGAGAGCTTGCAGAGCACTGGGGAAAGGCAGGCAGAGAATTCCCTGCTAGCACCTTCTCTGTGCCTGGGAAACAGAAGTGTTCACATTGCTTCGCAGAATTGCCTTTGTGCAGAAAACACTAACACTTGTTCAGAACAAAAGAAAGCACAGAGCCCCAGATTTGCTGTTGTTCTGGAGAGCTTGCAGAGCACTGGGGAAAGGCAGGCAGAGAATTCCCTGCTAGCACCTTCTCTGTGCCTGGGAAGCAGAAGTGTTCACATTACTTCGCAGAATCGCTTTTGTGCAGAAAACACTAACACTTGTTCAGAACAAAAGAAAGCACAGAGCCCCAGATTCTATGTTGTCCTGGAGAGCTTGCAGAGCACTGGGGAAAGGCAGGCAGAGAATGCCCTGCTAGCACCTTCTCTGTGCCTGGGAAGCAGAAGTGTTCACATTGCTTTGCAGAATCGCCTTTGTGCAGAAAACACTAACACTTGTTCAGAACGAAAGAAAGCACAGAGCCCCAGATTTGCTGTTGTTCTGGAGAGCTTGCAGAGCACTGGGGAAAGGCAGGCAGAGAATTCCCTGCTAGCACCTTCTCTGTGCCTGGGAAGCAGAAGTGTTCACATTGCTTCGCAGAATCGCTTTTCTGCAGAAAACACTAACACTTGTTCAGAACAAAAGAAAGCACAGAGCCCCAGATTCTATGTTGTCCTGGAGAGCTTGCAGAGCACTGGGGAAAGGCAGGCAGAGAATTCCCTGTAGCAGCTTCTCTGTGCCTGGGAAGCAGAAGTGTTCACATTGCTTCGCAGAATCGCCTTTCTGCAGAAAACACTAACACTTGTTCAGAACAAAAGAAAGCACAGAGCCCCAGATTTGCTGTTGTTCTGGAGAGCTTGCAGAGCACTGGGGAAAGGCAGGCAGAGAATTCCCTGCTAGCACCTTCTCTGTGACTGGGAAGCAGAAGTGTTCACATTGCTTCGCAGAATCGCCTTTGTGCAGAAAACACTAACACTTGTTCAGAACAAAAGAAAGCACAGAGCCCCAGATTTGCTGTTGTTCTGGAGAGCTTGCAGAGCACTGGGGAAAGGCAGGCAGAGAATTCCCTGCTAGCACCTTCTCTGTGCCTGGGAAGCAGAAGTGTTCACATTATTTCGCAGAATCGCTTTTGTGCAGAAAACACTAACACTTGTTCAGAACAAAAGAAAGCACAGAGCCCCAGATTTGCTGTTGTTCTGGAGAGCTTGCAGAGCACTGGGGAAAGGCAGGCAGAGAATTCCCTGCTAGCACCTTCTCTGTGCCTGGGAAGCAGAAGTGTTCACATTGCTTCGCAGAATTGCCTTTGTGCAGAAAACACTAACACTTGTTCAGAACAAAAGAAAGCACAGAGCCTCAGATTTTATGTTGTCCTGGAGAGCTTGCAGAGCACTGGGGAAAGGCAGGCAGAGAATTCCCTGCTAGCACCTTCTCTGTGCCTGGGAAGCAGAAGTGTTCACATTGCTTCGCAGAATCGCTTTTGTGCAGAAAGCACTAACACTTGTTCAGAACAAAAGAAAGCACAGAGCCCCAGATTTGCTGTTGTTCTGGAGAGCTTGCAGAGCACTGGGGAAAGGCAGGCAGAGAATTCCCTGCTAGCACCCTCTCTGTGCCTGGGAAGCAGGAGTGTTTACGTTGCTTCGCAGAATCGCCTTTGTGCAGAAAACACTAACACTTGTTCAGAACAAAAGAAAGCACAGAGCCCCAGATTCTATGTTGTTCTGGAGAGCTTGCAGAGCACTGGGGAAAGGCAGGCAGAGAATTCCCTGCTAGCACCTTCTCTGTGCCTGGGAAGCAGAAGTGTTCACATTGCTTCGCAGAATCGCTTTTCTGCAGAAAACACTAACACTTGTTCAGAACAAAAGAAAGCACAGAGCCCCAGATTTGCTGTTGTTCTGGAGAGCTTGCAGAGCACTGGGGAAAGGCAGGCAGAGAATTCCCTGCTAGCACCTTCTCTGTGCCTGGGAAGCAGAAGTGTTCACATTAGTTCTCAGAATCGCCTTTATGCAGAAAACACTAACACTTGTTCGGAAGGAAAGAAAGCACAGAGCCCCAGATTTGCTGTTGTTCTGGAGAGCTTGCAGAGCACTGGGGAAAGGCAGGCAGAGAATTCCCTGCTAGCACCTTCTCTGTGCCTGGGAAGCAGAAGTGTTCACATTAGTTCGCAGAATCGCCTTTATGCAGAAAACACTAACACTTGTTCGGAAGGAAAGAAAGCACAGAGCCCCAGATTTGCTGTTGTTCTGGAGAGCTTGCAGAGCACTGGGGAAAGGCAGGCAGAGAATTCCCTGCTAGCACCTTCTCTGTGCCTGGGAAGCAGAAGTGTTCACATTACTTCGCAGAATCGCTTTTGTGCAGAAAACAGTAACACTTGTTCAGAACGAAAGAAAGCACAGAGCCCCAGATTTGCTGTTGTTCTGGAGAGCTTGCAGAGCACTGGGGAAAGGCAGGCAGAGAATTCCCTGTTAGCACCTTCTCTGTGCCTGGGAAGCAGAAGTGTTCACATTGCTTCGCAGAATCGCCTTTGTGCAGAAAACACTAACACTTGTTCAGAACAAAAGAAAGCACAGAGCCCCAGATTTGCTGTTGTTCTGGAGAGCTTGCAGAGCACTGGGGAAAGGCAGGCAGAGAATTCCCTGCTAGCAGCTTCTCTGTGCCTGGGAAGCAGAAGTGTTCACATTGCTTCGCAGAATCGCTTTTCTGCAGAAAACACTAACACTTGTTCAGAACAAAAGAAAGCACAGAGCCCCAGATTTGCTGTTGTTCTGGAGAGCTTGCAGAGCACTGGGGAAAGGCAGGCAGAGAATTCCCTGCTAGCACCTTCTCTGTGCCTGGGAAGCAGAAGTGTTTACGTTGCTTCGCAGAATCGCTTTTGTGCAGAAAACAGTAACACTTGTTCAGAACGAAAGAAAGCACAGAGCCCCAGATTTGCTGTTGTTCTGGAGAGCTTGCAGAGCACTGGGGAAAGGCAGGCAGAGAATTCCCTGCTAGCACCTTCTCTGTGCCTGGGAAGCAGAAGTGTTCACATTGCTTCGCAGAATTGCCTTTGTGCAGAAAACACTAACACTTGTTCAGAACAAAAGAAAGCACAGAGCCTCAGATTTTATGTTGTCCTGGAGAGCTTGCAGAGCACTGGGGAAAGGCAGGCAGAGAATTCCCTGCTAGCACCCTCTCAGTGCCTGGGAAGCAGGATTGTTCACATTAGTTCGCAGAAGCGCCTTTGTGCAGAAAACACTAACACTTGTTCAGAACAAAAGAAAGCACAGAGCCCCAGATTTGCTGTTGTTCTGGAGAGCTTGCAGAGCACTGGGGAAAGGCAGGCAGAGAATTCCCTGCTAGCACCTTCTCTGTGTCTGGGAAGCAGAAGTGTTTACGTTGCTTCGCAGAATCGCCTTTGTGCAGAAAACACTAACACTTGTTCAGAACAAAAGAAAGCACAGAGCCCCAGATTCTATGTTGTCCTGGAGAGCTTGCAGAGCACTGGGGAAAGGCAGGCAGAGAATTCCCTGCTAGCACCTTCTCTGTGCCTGGGAAGCAGAAGTGTTCACATTGCTTCGCAGAATCGCTTTTCTGCAGAAAACACTAACACTTGTTCAGAACAAAAGAAAGCACAGAGCCCCAGATTTGCTGTTGTCCTGGAGAGCTTGCAGAGCACTGGGGAAAGGCAGGCAGAGAATTCCCTGCTAGCACCTTCTCTGTGCCTGGGAAGCAGAAGTGTTCACATTAGTTCGCAGAATCGCTTTTGTGCAGAAAACACTAACACTTGTTCAGAACAAAAGAAAGCACAGAGCCCCAGATTCTATGTTGTCCTGGAGAGCTTGCAGAGCACTGGGGAAAGGCAGGCAGAGAATTCCCTGTTAGCAGCTTCTCTGTGCCTGGGAAGCAGAAGTGTTCACATTGCTTCGCAGATTCGCTTTTCTGCAGAAAACACTAACACTTGTTCAGAACAAAAGAAAGCACAGAGCCCCAGATTTGCTGTTGTCCTGGAGAGCTTGCAGAGCACTGGGGAAAGGCAGGCAGAGAATTCCCTGCTAGCACCTTCTCTGTGCCTGGGAAGCAGAAGTGTTTACGTTGCTTCGCAGAATCGCTTTTGTGCAGAAAACACTAACACTTGTTCAGAACAAAAGAAAGCACAGAGCCCCAGATTTGCTGTTGTCCTGGAGAGCTTGCAGAGCACTGGGGAAAGGCAGGCAGAGAATTCCCTGCTAGCACCTTCTCTGTGCCTGGGAAGCAGAAGTGTACACATTGCTTCGCAGAATCGCCTTTGTGCAGAAAACACTAACACTTGTTCAGAACAAAAGAAAGCACAGAGCCCCAGATTTGCTGTTGTTCTGGAGAGCTTGCAGAGCACTGGGGAAAGGCAGGCAGAGAATTCCCTGCTAGCACCTTCTCTGTGCCTGGGAAGCAGAAGTGTTCACATTACTTCGCAGAATCGCTTTTGTGCAGAAAACACTAACACTTGTTCAGAACAAAAGAAAGCACAGAGCCCCAGATTTGCTGTTGTTCTGGAGAGCTTGCAGAGCACTGGGGAAAGGCAGGCAGAGAATTCCCTGCTAGCACCTTCTCTGTGCCTGGGAAGCAGAAGTGTTCACATTGCTTCGCAGAATTGCCTTTGTGCAGAAAACACTAACACTTGTTCAGAACAAAAGAAAGCACAGAGCCTCAGATTTTATGTTGTCCTGGAGAGCTTGCAGAGCACTGGGGAAAGGCAGGCAGAGAATTCCCTGCTAGCACCTTCTCTGTGCCTGGGAAGCAGAAGTGTTCACATTGCTTCGCAGAATCGCTTTTCTGCAGAAAACACTAACACTTGTTCAGAACAAAAGAAAGCACAGAGCCCCAGATTTGCTGTTGTTCTGGAGAGCTTGCAGAGCACTGGGGAAAGGCAGGCAGAGAATTCCCTGCTAGCACCCTCTCTGTGCCTGGGAAGCAGGAGTGTTCACATTAGTTCGCAGAAGCGCCTTTGTGCAGAAAACACTAACACTTGTTCAGAACAAAAGAAAGCACAGAGCCCCAGATTTGCTGTTGTTCTGGAGAGCTTGCAGAGCACTGGGGAAAGGCAGGCAGAGAATTCCCTGCTAGCACCTTCTCTGTGTCTGGGAAGCAGAAGTGTTTACGTTGCTTCGCAGAATCGCCTTTGTGCAGAAAACACTAACACTTGTTCAGAACAAAAGAAAGCACAGAGCCCCAGATTCTATGTTGTCCTGGAGAGCTTGCAGAGCACTGGGGAAAGGCAGGCAGAGAATTCCCTGCTAGCACCTTCTCTGTGCCTGGGAAGCAGAAGTGTTCACATTGCTTCGCAGAATCGCTTTTCTGCAGAAAACACTAACACTTGTTCAGAACAAAAGAAAGCACAGAGCCCCAGATTTGCTGTTGTCCTGGAGAGCTTGCAGAGCACTGGGGAAAGGCAGGCAGAGAATTCCCTGCTAGCACCTTCTCTGTGCCTGGGAAGCAGAAGTGTTCACATTAGTTCGCAGAATCGCTTTTGTGCAGAAAACACTAACACTTGTTCAGAACAAAAGAAAGCACAGAGCCCCAGATTCTATGTTGTCCTGGAGAGCTTGCAGAGCACTGGGGAAAGGCAGGCAGGGAATTCCCTGCTAGCACCTTCTCTGTGCCTGGGAAGCAGAAGTGTTCACATTGCTTCGCAGATTCGCTTTTCTGCAGAAAACACTAACACTTGTTCAGAACAAAAGAAAGCACAGAGCCCCAGATTTGCTGTTGTTCTGGAGAGCTTGCAGAGCACTGGGGAAAGGCAGGCAGAGAATTCCCTGCTAGCACCTTCTCTGTGCCTGGGAAGCAGAAGTGTTTACGTTGCTTCGCAGAATCGCTTTTGTGCAGAAAACACTACCACTTGTTCAGAACGAAAGAAAGCACAGAGCCCCAGATTTGCTGTTGTCCTGGAGAGCTTGCAGAGCACTGGGGAAAGGCAGGCAGAGAATTCCCTGCTAGCACCTTCTCTGTGCCTGGGAAGCAGAAGTGTTCACATTGCTTCGCAGAATCGCCTTTGTGCAGAAAACAGTAACACTTGTTCAGAACGAAAGAAAGCACAGAGCCCCAGATTTGCTGTTGTTCTGGAGAGCTTGCAGAGCACTGGGGAAAGGCAGGCAGAGAATTCCCTGCTAGCACCTTCTCTGTGCCTGGGAAGCAGAAGTGTTCACATTACTTCGCAGAATCGCTTTTGTGCAGAAAACACTAACACTTGTTCAGAACAAAAGAAAGCACAGAGCCCCAGATTTGCTGTTGTTCTGGAGAGCTTGCAGAGCACTGGGGAAAGGCAGGCAGAGAATTCCCTGCTAGCACCTTCTCTGTGCCTGGGAAGCAGAAGTGTTCACATTGCTTCGCAGAATTGCCTTTGTGCAGAAAACACTAACACTTGTTCAGAACAAAAGAAAGCACAGAGCCTCAGATTTTATGTTGTCCTGGAGAGCTTGCAGAGCACTGGGGAAAGGCAGGCAGAGAATTCCCTGCTAGCACCTTCTCTGTGCCTGGGAAGCAGAAGTGTTCACATTGCTTCGCAGAATCGCTTTTCTGCAGAAAACAATAACACTTGTTCAGAACAAAAGAAAGCACAGAGCCCCAGATTTGCTGTTGTTCTGGAGAGCTTGCAGAGCACTGGGGAAAGGCAGGCAGAGAATTCCCTGCTAGCACCCTCTCTGTGCCTGGGAAGCAGGAGTGTTCACATTACTTCGCAGAATCGCCTTTGTGCAGAAAACAGTAACACTTGTTCAGAACAAAAGAAAGCACAGAGCCCCAGATTTGCTGTTGTTCTGGAGAGCTTGCAGAGCACTGGGGAAAGGCAGGCAGAGAATTCCCTGCTAGCACCTTCTCTGTGCCTGGGAAGCAGAAGTGTTCACATTGCTTCGCAGAATCGCCTTTGTGCAGAAAACACTAACACTTGTTCAGAACAAAAGAAAGCACAGAGCCCCAGATTTGCTGTTGTCCTGGAGAGCTTGCAGAGCACTGGGGAAAGGCAGGCAGAGAATTCCCTGCTAGCACCTTCTCTGTGCCTGGGAAGCAGAAGTGTTCACATTGCTTCGCAGAATCGCTTTTGTGCAGAAAGCACTAACACTTGTTCAGAACAAAAGAAAGCACAGAGCCCCAGATTTGCTGTTGTTCTGGAGAGCTTGCAGAGCACTGGGGAAAGGCAGGCAGAGAATTCCCTGCTAGCACCTTCTCTGTGCCTGGGAAGCAGAAGTGTTCACATTAGTTCGCAGAATCGCCTTTGTGCAGAAAACACTAACACTTGTTCAGAACAAAAGAAAGCACAGAGCCCCAGATTTTATGTTGTCCTGGAGAGCTTGCAGAGCACTGGGGAAAGGCAGGCAGAGAATTCCCTGCTAGCACCTTCTCTGTGCCTGGGAAGCAGAAGCGTTCACATTGCTTCGCAGAATCGCCTTTGTGCAGAAAACACTAACACTTGTTCAGAACAAAAGAAAGCACAGAGCCCCAGATTTGCTGTTGTTCTGGAGAGCTTGCAGAGCACTGGGGAAAGGCAGGCAGGGAATTCCCTGCTAGCACCTTCTCTGTGCCTGGGAAGCAGAAGTGTTCACATTACTTCGCAGAATCGCTTTTGTGCAGAAAACACTAACACTTGTTCGGAAGGAAAGAAAGCACAGAGCCCCAGATTTGCTGTTGTTCTGGAGAGCTTGCAGAGCACTGGGGAAAGGCAGGCAGAGAATTCCCTGCTAGCACCTTCTCTGTGCCTGGGAAGCAGAAGTGTTCACATTGCTTCGCAGAATCGCCTTTGTGCAGAAAACACTAACACTTGTTCAGAACAAAAGAAAGCACAGAGCCCCAGATTCTATGTTGTTCTGGAGAGCTTGCAGAGCACTGGGGAAAGGCAGGTAGAGAATTCCCTGCTAGCACCTTCTCTGTGCCTGGGAAGCAGAAGTGTTCACATTAGTTCGCAGAATCGCCTTTATGCAGAAAACACTAACACTTGTTCGGAAGGAAAGAAAGCACAGAGCCCCAGATTTGCTGTTGTCCTGGAGAGCTTGCAGAGCACTGGGGAAAGGCAGGCAGGGAATTCCCTGCTAGCACCTTCTCTGTGCCTGGGAAGCAGAAGTGTTCACATTGCTTCGCAGAATCGCTTTTGTGCAGAAAACACTAACACTTGTTCAGAACGAAAGAAAGCACAGAGCCCCAGATTTGCTGTTGTCCTGGAGAGCTTGCAGAGCACTGGGGAAAGGCAGGCAGAGAATTCCCTGCTAGCACCTTCTCTGTGCCTGGGAAGCAGAAGTGTTCACATTGCTTCGCAGAATCGCCTTTGTGCAGAAAACAGTAACACTTGTTCAGAACGAAAGAAAGCACAGAGCCCCAGATTTGCTGTTGTTCTGGAGAGCTTGCAGAGCACTGGGGAAAGGCAGGCAGAGAATTCCCTGCTAGCACCTTCTCTGTGCCTGGGAAGCAGAAGTGTTCACATTACTTCGCAGAATCGCTTTTGTGCAGAAAACAATAACACTTGTTCAGAACAAAAGAAAGCACAGAGCCCCAGATTTGCTGTTGTTCTGGAGAGCTTGCAGAGCACTGGGGAAAGGCAGGCAGAGAATTCCCTGCTAGCACCTTCTCTGTGCCTGGGAAGCAGAAGTGTTCACATTGCTTCGCAGAATTGCCTTTGTGCAGAAAACACTAACACTTGTTCAGAACAAAAGAAAGCACAGAGCCTCAGATTTTATGTTGTCCTGGAGAGCTTGCAGAGCACTGGGGAAAGGCAGGCAGAGAATTCCCTGCTAGCACCTTCTCTGTGCCTGGGAAGCAGAAGTGTTCACATTGCTTCGCAGAATCGCTTTTCTGCAGAAAACAATAACACTTGTTCAGAACAAAAGAAAGCACAGAGCCCCAGATTTGCTGTTGTTCTGGAGAGCTTGCAGAGCACTGGGGAAAGGCAGGCAGAGAATTCCCTGCTAGCACCCTCTCTGTGCCTGGGAAGCAGGAGTGTTCACATTGCTTCGCAGAATCGCCTTTGTGCAGAAAACAGTAACACTTGTTCAGAACGAAAGAAAGCACAGAGCCCCAGATTTGCTGTTGTCCTGGAGAGCTTGCAGAGCACTGGGGAAAGGCAGGCAGAGAATTCCCTGCTAGCACCTTCTCTGTGTCTGGGAAGCAGAAGTGTTTACGTTGCTTCGCAGAATCGCCTTTGTGCAGAAAACACTAACACTTGTTCAGAACAAAAGAAAGCACAGAGCCCCAGATTTGCTGTTGTTCTGGAGAGCTTGCAGAGCACTGGGGAAAGGCAGGCAGAGAATTCCCTGTTAGCACCTTCTCTGTGCCTGGGAAGCAGAAGTGTTCACATTGCTTCGCAGAATCGCCTTTGTGCAGAAAACACTAACACTTGTTCAGAACAAAAGAAAGCACAGAGCCCCAGATTTGCTGTTGTTCTGGAGAGCTTGCAGAGCACTGGGGAAAGGCAGGCAGAGAATTCCCTGCTAGCACCTTCTCTGTGCCTGGGAAGCAGAAGTGTTCACATTGCTTCGCAGAATCGCCTTTGTGCAGAAAACACTAACACTTGTTCAGAACAAAAGAAAGCACAGAGCCCCAGATTTGCTGTTGTTCTGGAGAGCTTGCAGAGCACTGGGGAAAGGCAGGCAGAGAATTCCCTGCTAGCACCTTCTCTGTGCCTGGGAAGCAGAAGTGTTCACATTGCTTCGCAGAATCGCTTTTCTGCAGAAAACACTAACACTTGTTCAGAACAAAAGAAAGCACAGAGCCCCAGATTTGCTGTTGTTCTGGAGAGCTTGCAGAGCACTGGGGAAAGGCAGGCAGAGAATTCCCTGCTAGCACCTTCTCTGTGCCTGGGAAGCAGAAGTGTTCACATTACTTCGCAGAATCGCTTTTGTGCAGAAAACAGTAACACTTGTTCAGAACGAAAGAAAGCACAGAGCCCCAGATTTGCTGTTGTTCTGGAGAGCTTGCAGAGCACTGGGGAAAGGCAGGCAGAGAATTCCCTGTTAGCACCTTCTCTGTGCCTGGGAAGCAGAAGTGTTCACATTGCTTCGCAGAATCGCCTTTGTGCAGAAAACACTAACACTTGTTCAGAACAAAAGAAAGCACAGAGCCCCAGATTTGCTGTTGTTCTGGAGAGCTTGCAGAGCACTGGGGAAAGGCAGGCAGAGAATTCCCTGCTAGCACCTTCTCTGTGCCTGGGAAGCAGAAGTGTTTACGTTGCTTCGCAGAATCGCCTTTGTGCAGAAAACACTAACACTTGTTCAGAACAAAAGAAAGCACAGAGCCCCAGATTTGCTGTTGTCCTGGAGAGCTTGCAGAGCACTGGGGAAAGGCAGGCAGAGAATTCCCTGCTAGCAGCTTCTCTGTGCCTGGGAAGCAGAAGTGTTCACATTGCTTCGCAGAATCGCTTTTCTGCAGAAAACACTAACACTTGTTCAGAACAAAAGAAAGCACAGAGCCCCAGATTTGCTGTTGTTCTGGAGAGCTTGCAGAGCACTGGGGAAAGGCAGGCAGAGAATTCCCTGCTAGCACCTTCTCTGTGCCTGGGAAGCAGAAGTGTTTACGTTGCTTCGCAGAATCGCTTTTGTGCAGAAAACAGTAACACTTGTTCAGAACGAAAGAAAGCACAGAGCCCCAGATTTGCTGTTGTCCTGGAGAGCTTGCAGAGCACTGGGGAAAGGCAGGCAGAGAATTCCCTGCTAGCACCTTCTCTGTGCCTGGGAAGCAGAAGTGTACACATTGCTTCGCAGAATCGCCTTTGTGCAGAAAACACTAACACTTGTTCAGAACAAAAGAAAGCACAGAGCCCCAGATTTGCTGTTGTTCTGGAGAGCTTGCAGAGCACTGGGGAAAGGCAGGCAGAGAATTCCCTGCTAGCACCTTCTCTGTGCCTGGGAAGCAGAAGTGTTCACATTGCTTCGCAGAATTGCCTTTGTGCAGAAAACACTAACACTTGTTCAGAACAAAAGAAAGCACAGAGCCTCAGATTTTATGTTGTCCTGGAGAGCTTGCAGAGCACTGGGGAAAGGCAGGCAGAGAATTCCCTGCTAGCACCTTCTCTGTGCCTGGGAAGCAGAAGTGTTCACATTGCTTCGCAGAATCGCTTTTCTGCAGAAAACAATAACACTTGTTCAGAACAAAAGAAAGCACAGAGCCCCAGATTTGCTGTTGTTCTGGAGAGCTTGCAGAGCACTGGGGAAAGGCAGGCAGAGAATTCCCTGCTAGCACCCTCTCTGTGCCTGGGAAGCAGGAGTGTTCACATTAGTTCGCAGAAGCGCCTTTGTGCAGAAAACACTAACACTTGTTCAGAACAAAAGAAAGCACAGAGCCCCAGATTTGCTGTTGTTCTGGAGAGCTTGCAGAGCACTGGGGAAAGGCAGGCAGAGAATTCCCTGCTAGCACATTCTCTGTGTCTGGGAAGCAGAAGTGTTTACGTTGCTTCGCAGAATCGCCTTTGTGCAGAAAACACTAACACTTGTTCAGAACAAAAGAAAGCACAGAGCCCCAGATTCTATGTTGTCCTGGAGAGCTTGCAGAGCACTGGGGAAAGGCAGGCAGAGAATTCCCTGCTAGCACCTTCTCTGTGCCTGGGAAGCAGAAGTGTTCACATTGCTTCGCAGAATCGCTTTTCTGCAGAAAACACTAACACTTGTTCAGAACAAAAGAAAGCACAGAGCCCCAGATTTGCTGTTGTCCTGGAGAGCTTGCAGAGCACTGGGGAAAGGCAGGCAGAGAATTCCCTGCTAGCACCTTCTCTGTGCCTGGGAAGCAGAAGTGTTCACATTAGTTCGCAGAATCGCTTTTGTGCAGAAAACACTAACACTTGTTCAGAACAAAAGAAAGCACAGAGCCCCAGATTCTATGTTGTCCTGGAGAGCTTGCAGAGCACTGGGGAAAGGCAGGCAGAGAATTCCCTGTTAGCAGCTTCTCTGTGCCTGGGAAGCAGAAGTGTTCACATTGCTTCGCAGATTCGCTTTTCTGCAGAAAACACTAACACTTGTTCAGAACAAAAGAAAGCACAGAGCCCCAGATTTGCTGTTGTCCTGGAGAGCTTGCAGAGCACTGGGGAAAGGCAGGCAGAGAATTCCCTGCTAGCACCTTCTCTGTGCCTGGGAAGCAGAAGTGTTTACGTTGCTTCGCAGAATCGCTTTTGTGCAGAAAACACTAACACTTGTTCAGAACAAAAGAAAGCACAGAGCCCCAGATTTGCTGTTGTCCTGGAGAGCTTGCAGAGCACTGGGGAAAGGCAGGCAGAGAATTCCCTGCTAGCACCTTCTCTGTGCCTGGGAAGCAGAAGTGTACACATTGCTTCGCAGAATCGCCTTTGTGCAGAAAACACTAACACTTGTTCAGAACAAAAGAAAGCACAGAGCCCCAGATTTGCTGTTGTTCTGGAGAGCTTGCAGAGCACTGGGGAAAGGCAGGCAGAGAATTCCCTGCTAGCACCTTCTCTGTGCCTGGGAAGCAGAAGTGTTCACATTACTTCGCAGAATCGCTTTTGTGCAGAAAACACTAACACTTGTTCAGAACAAAAGAAAGCACAGAGCCCCAGATTTGCTGTTGTTCTGGAGAGCTTGCAGAGCACTGGGGAAAGGCAGGCAGAGAATTCCCTGCTAGCACCTTCTCTGTGCCTGGGAAGCAGAAGTGTTCACATTGCTTCGCAGAATTGCCTTTGTGCAGAAAACACTAACACTTGTTCAGAACAAAAGAAAGCACAGAGCCTCAGATTTTATGTTGTCCTGGAGAGCTTGCAGAGCACTGGGGAAAGGCAGGCAGAGAATTCCCTGCTAGCACCTTCTCTGTGCCTGGGAAGCAGAAGTGTTCACATTGCTTCGCAGAATCGCTTTTCTGCAGAAAACACTAACACTTGTTCAGAACAAAAGAAAGCACAGAGCCCCAGATTTGCTGTTGTTCTGGAGAGCTTGCAGAGCACTGGGGAAAGGCAGGCAGAGAATTCCCTGCTAGCACCCTCTCTGTGCCTGGGAAGCAGGAGTGTTCACATTAGTTCGCAGAAGCGCCTTTGTGCAGAAAACACTAACACTTGTTCAGAACAAAAGAAAGCACAGAGCCCCAGATTTGCTGTTGTTCTGGAGAGCTTGCAGAGCACTGGGGAAAGGCAGGCAGAGAATTCCCTGCTAGCACCTTCTCTGTGTCTGGGAAGCAGAAGTGTTTACGTTGCTTCGCAGAATCGCCTTTGTGCAGAAAACACTAACACTTGTTCAGAACAAAAGAAAGCACAGAGCCCCAGATTCTATGTTGTCCTGGAGAGCTTGCAGAGCACTGGGGAAAGGCAGGCAGAGAATTCCCTGCTAGCACCTTCTCTGTGCCTGGGAAGCAGAAGTGTTCACATTGCTTCGCAGAATCGCTTTTCTGCAGAAAATACTAACACTTGTTCAGAACAAAAGAAAGCACAGAGCCCCAGATTTGCTGTTGTCCTGGAGAGCTTGCAGAGCACTGGGGAAAGGCAGGCAGAGAATTCCCTGCTAGCACCTTCTCTGTGCCTGGGAAGCAGAAGTGTTCACATTAGTTCGCAGAATCGCTTTTGTGCAGAAAACACTAACACTTGTTCAGAACAAAAGAAAGCACAGAGCCCCAGATTCTATGTTGTCCTGGAGAGCTTGCAGAGCACTGGGGAAAGGCAGGCAGGGAATTCCCTGCTAGCACCTTCTCTGTGCCTGGGAAGCAGAAGTGTTCACATTGCTTCGCAGATTCGCTTTTCTGCAGAAAACACTAACACTTGTTCAGAACAAAAGAAAGCACAGAGCCCCAGATTTGCTGTTGTTCTGGAGAGCTTGCAGAGCACTGGGGAAAGGCAGGCAGAGAATTCCCTGCTAGCACCTTCTCTGTGCCTGGGAAGCAGAAGTGTTTACGTTGCTTCGCAGAATCGCTTTTGTGCAGAAAACACTAACACTTGTTCAGAACGAAAGAAAGCACAGAGCCCCAGATTTGCTGTTGTCCTGGAGAGCTTGCAGAGCACTGGGGAAAGGCAGGCAGAGAATTCCCTGCTAGCACCTTCTCTGTGCCTGGGAAGCAGAAGTGTTCACATTGCTTCGCAGAATCGCCTTTGTGCAGAAAACAGTAACACTTGTTCAGAACGAAAGAAAGCACAGAGCCCCAGATTTGCTGTTGTTCTGGAGAGCTTGCAGAGCACTGGGGAAAGGCAGGCAGAGAATTCCCTGCTAGCACCTTCTCTGTGCCTGGGAAGCAGAAGTGTTCACATTACTTCGCAGAATCGCTTTTGTGCAGAAAACACTAACACTTGTTCAGAACAAAAGAAAGCACAGAGCCCCAGATTTGCTGTTGTTCTGGAGAGCTTGCAGAGCACTGGGGAAAGGCAGGCAGAGAATTCCCTGCTAGCACCTTCTCTGTGCCTGGGAAGCAGAAGTGTTCACATTGCTTCGCAGAATTGCCTTTGTGCAGAAAACACTAACACTTGTTCAGAACAAAAGAAAGCACAGAGCCTCAGATTTTATGTTGTCCTGGAGAGCTTGCAGAGCACTGGGGAAAGGCAGGCAGAGAATTCCCTGCTAGCACCTTCTCTGTGCCTGGGAAGCAGAAGTGTTCACATTGCTTCGCAGAATTGCCTTTGTGCAGAAAACACTAACACTTGTTCAGAACAAAAGAAAGCACAGAGCCTCAGATTTTATGTTGTCCTGGAGAGCTTGCAGAGCACTGGGGAAAGGCAGGCAGAGAATTCCCTGCTAGCACCTTCTCTGTGCCTGGGAAGCAGAAGTGTTCACATTGCTTCGCAGAATCGCTTTTGTGCAGAAAGCACTAACACTTGTTCAGAACAAAAGAAAGCACAGAGCCCCAGATTTGCTGTTGTTCTGGAGAGCTTGCAGAGCACTGGGGAAAGGCAGGCAGAGAATTCCCTGCTAGCACCTTCTCTGTGCCTGGGAAGCAGAAGTGTTCACATTAGTTCGCAGAATCGCCTTTGTGCAGAAAACACTAACACTTGTTCAGAACAAAAGAAAGCACAGAGCCCCAGATTTTATGTTGTCCTGGAGAGCTTGCAGAGCACTGGGGAAAGGCAGGCAGAGAATTCCCTGCTAGCACCTTCTCTGTGCCTGGGAAGCAGAAGCGTTCACATTGCTTCGCAGAATCGCCTTTGTGCAGAAAACACTAACACTTGTTCAGAACAAAAGAAAGCACAGAGCCCCAGATTTGCTGTTGTTCTGGAGAGCTTGCAGAGCACTGGGGAAAGGCAGGCAGGGAATTCCCTGCTAGCACCTTCTCTGTGCCTGGGAAGCAGAAGTGTTCACATTACTTCGCAGAATCGCTTTTGTGCAGAAAACACTAACACTTGTTCAGAACAAAAGAAAGCACAGAGCCCCAGATTTGCTGTTGTTCTGGAGAGCTTGCAGAGCACTGGGGAAAGGCAGGCAGAGAATTCCCTGCTAGCACCTTCTCTGTGCCTGGGAAGCAGAAGTGTTCACATTGCTTCGCAGAATCGCCTTTGTGCAGAAAACACTAACACTTGTTCAGAACAAAAGAAAGCACAGAGCCCCAGATTCTATGTTGTTCTGGAGAGCTTGCAGAGCACTGGGGAAAGGCAGGTAGAGAATTCCCTGCTAGCACCTTCTCTGTGCCTGGGAAGCAGAAGTGTTCACATTAGTTCGCAGAATCGCCTTTATGCAGAAAACACTAACACTTGTTCGGAAGGAAAGAAAGCACAGAGCCCCAGATTTGCTGTTGTCCTGGAGAGCTTGCAGAGCACTGGGGAAAGGCAGGCAGGGAATTCCCTGCTAGCACCTTCTCTGTGCCTGGGAAGCAGAAGTGTTCACATTGCTTCGCAGAATCGCTTTTGTGCAGAAAACACTAACACTTGTTCAGAACGAAAGAAAGCACAGAGCCCCAGATTTGCTGTTGTCCTGGAGAGCTTGCAGAGCACTGGGGAAAGGCAGGCAGAGAATTCCCTGCTAGCACCTTCTCTGTGCCTGGGAAGCAGAAGTGTTCACATTGCTTCGCAGAATCGCCTTTGTGCAGAAAACACTAACACTTGTTCAGAACGAAAGAAAGCACAGAGCCCCAGATTTGCTGTTGTTCTGGAGAGCTTGCAGAGCACTGGGGAAAGGCAGGCAGAGAATTCCCTGCTAGCACCTTCTCTGTGCCTGGGAAGCAGAAGTGTTCACATTACTTCGCAGAATCGCTTTTGTGCAGAAAACAATAACACTTGTTCAGAACAAAAGAAAGCACAGAGCCCCAGATTTGCTGTTGTTCTGGAGAGCTTGCAGAGCACTGGGGAAAGGCAGGCAGAGAATTCCCTGCTAGCACCTTCTCTGTGCCTGGGAAGCAGAAGTGTTCACATTGCTTCGCAGAATTGCCTTTGTGCAGAAAACACTAACACTTGTTCAGAACAAAAGAAAGCACAGAGCCTCAGATTTTATGTTGTCCTGGAGAGCTTGCAGAGCACTGGGGAAAGGCAGGCAGAGAATTCCCTGCTAGCACCTTCTCTGTGCCTGGGAAGCAGAAGTGTTCACATTGCTTCGCAGAATCGCTTTTGTGCAGAAAACACTAACACTTGTTCAGAACGAAAGAAAGCACAGAGCCCCAGATTTGCTGTTGTCCTGGAGAGCTTGCAGAGCACTGGGGAAAGGCAGGCAGAGAATTCCCTGCTAGCACCTTCTCTGTGCCTGGGAAGCAGAAGTGTTCACATTGCTTCGCAGAATCGCTTTTGTGCAGAAAACAGTAACACTTGTTCAGAACGAAAGAAAGCACAGAGCCCCAGATTTGCTGTTGTTCTGGAGAGCTTGCAGAGCACTGGGGAAAGGCAGGCAGAGAATTCCCTGCTA
This sequence comes from Strix aluco, assembly GCF_031877795.1. Taxonomy (NCBI): domain Eukaryota; kingdom Metazoa; phylum Chordata; class Aves; order Strigiformes; family Strigidae; genus Strix; species Strix aluco. Next base: position 827,057 of record NW_027436642.1, read on the forward strand.
GCACCTTCTCTGTGTCTGGGAAGCAGAAGTGTTTACGTTGCTTCACAGAATCGCCTTTGTGCAGAAAACACTAACACTTGTTCAGAACAAAAGAAAGCACAGAGCCCCAGATTTGCTGTTGTCCTGGAGAGCTTGCAGAGCACTGGTGAAAGGCAGGCAGAGAATTCCCTGCTAGCACCTTCTCTGTGCCTGGGAAGCAGAAGTGTTCACATTGCTTCGCAGAATCGCCTTTGTGCAGAAAACACTAACACTTGTTCAGAACAAAAGAAAGCACAGAGCCCCACATTTGCTGTTGTCCTGGAGAGCTTGCAGAGCACTGGGGAAAGGCAGGCAGAGAATTCCCTGTTAGCAGCTTCTCTGTGCCTGGGAAGCAGAAGTGTTCACATTACTTCGCAGAATCGCTTTTGTGCAGAAAACAGTAACACTTGTTCAGAACGAAAGAAAGCACAGAGCCCCAGATTTGCTGTTGTCCTGGAGAGCTTGCAGAGCACTGGGGAAAGGCAGGCAGAGAATTCCCTGCTAGCACCTTCTCTGTGCCTGGGAAGCAGAAGTGTTCACATTGCTTCGCAGAATCGCTTTTGTGCAGAAAACAGTAACACTTGTTCAGAACGAAAGAAAGCACAGAGCCCCAGATTCTATGTTGTCCTGGAGAGCTTGCAGAGCACTGGGGAAAGGCAGGCAGAGAATTCCCTGCTAGCACCTTCTCTGTGCCTGGGAAGCAGAAGTGTTCACATTAGTTCGCAGAATCGCCTTTGTGCAGAAAACACTAACACTTGTTCAGAACAAAAGAAAGCACAGAGCCCCAGATTTTATGTTGTCCTGGAGAGCTTGCAGAGCACTGGGGAAAGGCAGGCAGAGAATTCCCTGCTAGCACCTTCTCTGTGCCTGGGAAGCAGAAGCGTTCACATTGCTTCGCAGAATCGCCTTTGTGCAGAAAGCACTAACACTTGTTCAGAACAAAAGAAAGCACAGAGCCCCAGATTTGCTGTTGTTCTGGAGAGCTTGCAGAGCACTGGGGAAAGGCAGGCAGAGAATTCCCTGCTAGCACCTTCTCTGTGCCTGGGAAGCAGAAGTGTTCACATTAGTTCGCAGAATCGCCTTTGTGCAGAAAACACTAACACTTGTTCAGAACAAAAGAAAGCACAGAGCCCCAGATTTTATGTTGTCCTGGAGAGCTTGCAGAGCACTGGGGAAAGGCAGGCAGAGAATTCCCTGCTAGCACCTTCTCTGTGCCTGGGAAGCAGAAGCGTTCACATTGCTTCGCAGAATCGCCTTTGTGCAGAAAACACTAACACTTGTTCAGAACAAAAGAAAGCACAGAGCCCCAGATTTGCTGTTGTTCTGGAGAGCTTGCAGAGCACTGGGGAAAGGCAGGCAGAGAATTCCCTGCTAGCACCTTCTCTGTGCCTGGGAAGCAGAAGTGTTCACATTACTTCGCAGAATCGCTTTTGTGCAGAAAACACTAACACTTGTTCAGAACAAAAGAAAGCACAGAGCCCCAGATTTGCTGTTGTTCTGGAGAGCTTGCAGAGCACTGGGGAAAGGCAGGCAGAGAATTCCCTGCTAGCACCTTCTCTGTGCCTGGGAAGCAGAAGCGTTCACATTGCTTCGCAGAATCGCCTTTGTGCAGAAAACACTAACACTTGTTCAGAACAAAAGAAAGCACAGAGCCCCAGATTCTATGTTGTTCTGGAGAGCTTGCAGAGCACTGGGGAAAGGCAGGTAGAGAATTCCCTGCTAGCACCTTCTCTGTGCCTGGGAAGCAGAAGTGTTCACATTACTTCGCAGAATCGCCTTTATGCAGAAAACACTAACACTTGTTCGGAAGGAAAGAAAGCACAGAGCCCCAGATTTGCTGTTGTCCTGGAGAGCTTGCAGAGCACTGGGGAAAGGCAGGCAGGGAATTCCCTGCTAGCACCTTCTCTGTGCCTGGGAAGCAGAAGTGTTCACATTGCTTCGCAGATTCGCTTTTCTGCAGAAAACACTAACACTTGTTCAGAACAAAAGAAAGCACAGAGCCCCAGATTTGCTGTTGTTCTGGAGAGCTTGCAGAGCACTGGGGAAAGGCAGGCAGAGAATTCCCTGCTAGCACCTTCTCTGTGCCTGGGAAGCAGAAGTGTTTACGTTGCTTCGCAGAATCGCTTTTGTGCAGAAAACACTAACACTTGTTCAGAACGAAAGAAAGCACAGAGCCCCAGATTTGCTGTTGTCCTGGAGAGCTTGCAGAGCACTGGGGAAAGGCAGGCAGAGAATTCCCTGCTAGCACCTTCTCTGTGTCTGGGAAGCAGAAGTGTTCACATTACTTCGCAGAATCGCTTTTGTGCAGAAAACACTAACACTTGTTCAGAACAAAAGAAAGCACAGAGCCCCAGATTTGCTGTTGTTCTGGAGAGCTTGCAGAGCACTGGGGAAAGGCAGGCAGAGAATTCCCTGCTAGCACCTTCTCTGTGCCTGGGAAGCAGAAGTGTTCACATTACTTCGCAGAATCGCTTTTGTGCAGAAAACAATAACACTTGTTCAGAACAAAAGAAAGCACAGAGCCCCAGATTTGCTGTTGTTCTGGAGAGCTTGCAGAGCACTGGGGAAAGGCAGGCAGAGAATTCCCTGCTAGCACCTTCTCTGTGCCTGGGAAGCAGAAGTGTTCACATTGCTTCGCAGAATTGCCTTTGTGCAGAAAACACTAACACTTGTTCAGAACAAAAGAAAGCACAGAGCCTCAGATTTTATGTTGTCCTGGAGAGCTTGCAGAGCACTGGGGAAAGGCAGGCAGAGAATTCCCTGCTAGCACCTTCTCTGTGCCTGGGAAGCAGAAGTGTTCACATTGCTTCGCAGAATCGCTTTTCTGCAGAAAACAATAACACTTGTTCAGAACAAAAGAAAGCACAGAGCCCCAGATTTGCTGTTGTTCTGGAGAGCTTGCAGAGCACTGGGGAAAGGCAGGCAGAGAATTCCCTGTTAGCACCTTCTCTGTGCCTGGGAAGCAGAAGTGTTCACATTGCTTCGCAGAATCGCCTTTGTGCAGAAAACACTAACACTTGTTCAGAACAAAAGAAAGCACAGAGCCCCAGATTTGCTGTTGTCCTGGAGAGCTTGCAGAGCACTGGGGAAAGGCAGGCAGAGAATTCCCTGCTAGCACCTTCTCTGTGCCTGGGAAGCAGAAGTGTTCACATTGCTTCGCAGAATCGCCTTTGTGCAGAAAACACTAACACTTGTTCAGAACAAAAGAAAGCACAGAGCCCCAGATTTGCTGTTGTCCTGGAGAGCTTGCAGAGCACTGGGGAAAGGCAGGCAGAGAATTCCCTGCTAGCACCTTCTCTGTGCCTGGGAAGCAGAAGTGTTCACATTGCTTCGCAGAATCGCTTTTGTGCAGAAAGCACTAACACTTGTTCAGAACAAAAGAAAGCACAGAGCCCCAGATTTGCTGTTGTTCTGGAGAGCTTGCAGAGCACTGGGGAAAGGCAGGCAGAGAATTCCCTGCTAGCACCTTCTCTGTGCCTGGGAAGCAGAAGTGTTCACATTAGTTCGCAGAATCGCCTTTGTGCAGAAAACACTAACACTTGTTCAGAAGAAAAGAAAGCACAGAGCCCCAGATTTTATGTTGTCCTGGAGAGCTTGCAGAGCACTGGGGAAAGGCAGGCAGAGAATTCCCTGCTAGCACCTTCTCTGTGCCTGGGAAGCAGAAGCGTTCACATTGCTTCGCAGAATCGCCTTTGTGCAGAAAACACTAACACTTGTTCAGAACAAAAGAAAGCACAGAGCCCCAGATTTGCTGTTGTTCTGGAGAGCTTGCAGAGCACTGGGGAAAGGCAGGCAGGGAATTCCCTGCTAGCACCTTCTCTGTGCCTGGGAAGCAGAAGTGTTCACATTACTTCGCAGAATCGCTTTTGTGCAGAAAACACTAACACTTGTTCGGAAGGAAAGAAAGCACAGAGCCCCAGATTTGCTGTTGTTCTGGAGAGCTTGCAGAGCACTGGGGAAAGGCAGGCAGAGAATTCCCTGCTAGCACCTTCTCTGTGCCTGGGAAGCAGAAGTGTTCACATTGCTTCGCAGAATCGCCTTTGTGCAGAAAACACTAACACTTGTTCAGAACAAAAGAAAGCACAGAGCCCCAGATTCTATGTTGTTCTGGAGAGCTTGCAGAGCACTGGGGAAAGGCAGGTAGAGAATTCCCTGCTAGCACCTTCTCTGTGCCTGGGAAGCAGTAGTGTTCACATTGCTTCGCAGAATCGCCTTTGTGCAGAAAACACTAACACTTGTTCAGAACGAAAGAAAGCACAGAGCCCCAGATTTTATGTTGTCCTGGAGAGCTTGCAGAGCACTGGGGAAAGGCAGGCAGAGAATTCCCTGCTAGCACCTTCTCTGTGCCTGGGAAGCAGAAGCGTTCACATTGCTTCGCAGAATCGCCTTTGTGCAGAAAACACTAACACTTGTTCAGAACAAAAGAAAGCACAGAGCCCCAGATTTGCTGTTGTTCTGGAGAGCTTGCAGAGCACTGGGGAAAGGCAGGCAGGGAATTCCCTGCTAGCACCTTCTCTGTGCCTGGGAAGCAGAAGTGTTCACATTACTTCGCAGAATCGCTTTTGTGCAGAAAACACTAACACTTGTTCGGAAGGAAAGAAAGCACAGAGCCCCAGATTTGCTGTTGTTCTGGAGAGCTTGCAGAGCACTGGGGAAAGGCAGGCAGAGAATTCCCTGCTAGCACCTTCTCTGTGCCTGGGAAGCAGAAGTGTTCACATTGCTTCGCAGAATCGCCTTTGTGCAGAAAACACTAACACTTGTTCAGAACAAAAGAAAGCACAGAGCCCCAGATTCTATGTTGTTCTGGAGAGCTTGCAGAGCACTGGGGAAAGGCAGGTAGAGAATTCCCTGCTAGCACCTTCTCTGTGCCTGGGAAGCAGAAGTGTTCACATTGCTTCGCAGAATCGCCTTTGTGCAGAAAACACTAACACTTGTTCAGAACGAAAGAAAGCACAGAGCCCCAGATTTGCTGTTGTCCTGGAGAGCTTGCAGAGCACTGGGGAAAGGCAGGCAGAGAATTCCCTGCTAGCACCTTCTCTGTGCCTGGGAAGCAGAAGTGTTCACATTGCTTCGCAGAATCGCTTTTCTGCAGAAAACACTAACACTTGTTCAGAACAAAAGAAAGCACAGAGCCCAGATTCTATGTTGTTCTGGAGAGCTTGCAGAGCACTGGGGAAAGGCAGGTAGAGAATTCCCTGCTAGCACCTTCTCTGTGCCTGGGAAGCAGAAGTGTTCACATTGCTTCGCAGAATCGCCTTTGTGCAGAAAACACTAACACTTGTTCAGAACGAAAGAAAGCACAGAGCCCCAGATTTGCTGTTGTCCTGGAGAGCTTGCAGAGCACTGGGGAAAGGCAGGCAGAGAATTCCCTGCTAGCACCTTCTCTGTGCCTGGGAAGCAGAAGTGTTCACATTGCTTCGCAGAATCGCCTTTGTGCAGAAAACACTAACACTTGTTCAGAACAAAAGAAAGCACAGAGCCCCAGATTTGCTGTTGTTCTGGAGAGCTTGCAGAGCACTGGGGAAAGGCAGGCAGAGAATTCCCTGCTAGCAGCTTCTCTGTGCCTGGGAAGCAGAAGTGTTCACATTGCTTCGCAGAATCGCTTTTCTGCAGAAAACACTAACACTTGTTCAGAACAAAAGAAAGCACAGAGCCCCAGATTTGCTGTTGTTCTGGAGAGCTTGCAGAGCACTGGGGAAAGGCAGGCAGAGAATTCCCTGCTAGCACCTTCTCTGTGCCTGGGAAGCAGAAGTGTTTACGTTGCTTCGCAGAATCGCTTTTGTGCAGAAAACAGTAACACTTGTTCAGAACGAAAGAAAGCACAGAGCCCCAGATTTGCTGTTGTCCTGGAGAGCTTGCAGAGCACTGGGGAAAGGCAGGCAGAGAATTCCCTGCTAGCACCTTCTCTGTGCCTGGGAAGCAGAAGTGTACACATTGCTTCGCAGAATCGCCTTTGTGCAGAAAACACTAACACTTGTTCAGAACAAAAGAAAGCACAGAGCCCCAGATTTGCTGTTGTTCTGGAGAGCTTGCAGAGCACTGGGGAAAGGCAGGCAGAGAATTCCCTGCTAGCACCTTCTCTGTGCCTGGGAAGCAGAAGTGTTCACATTACTTCGCAGAATCGCTTTTGTGCAGAAAACACTAACACTTGTTCAGAACAAAAGAAAGCACAGAGCCCCAGATTTGCTGTTGTTCTGGAGAGCTTGCAGAGCACTGGGGAAAGGCAGGCAGAGAATTCCCTGCTAGCACCTTCTCTGTGCCTGGGAAGCAGAAGTGTTCACATTGCTTCGCAGAATTGCCTTTGTGCAGAAAACACTAACACTTGTTCAGAACAAAAGAAAGCACAGAGCCTCAGATTTTATGTTGTCCTGGAGAGCTTGCAGAGCACTGGGGAAAGGCAGGCAGAGAATTCCCTGCTAGCACCTTCTCTGTGCCTGGGAAGCAGAAGTGTTCACATTGCTTCGCAGAATCGCTTTTCTGCAGAAAACAATACCACTTGTTCAGAACAAAAGAAAGCACAGAGCCCCAGATTTGCTGTTGTTCTGGAGAGCTTGCAGAGCACTGGGGAAAGGCAGGCAGAGAATTCCCTGCTAGCACCCTCTCTGTGCCTGGGAAGCAGGAGTGTTCACATTAGTTCGCAGAAGCGCCTTTGTGCAGAAAACACTAACACTTGTTCAGAACAAAAGAAAGCACAGAGCCCCAGATTTGCTGTTGTTCTGGAGAGCTTGCAGAGCACTGGGGAAAGGCAGGCAGAGAATTCCCTGCTAGCACCTTCTCTGTGTCTGGGAAGCAGAAGTGTTTACGTTGCTTCGCAGAATCGCCTTTGTGCAGAAAACACTAACACTTGTTCAGAACAAAAGAAAGCACAGAGCCCCAGATTCTATGTTGTCCTGGAGAGCTTGCAGAGCACTGGGGAAAGGCAGGCAGAGAATTCCCTGCTAGCACCTTCTCTGTGCCTGGGAAGCAGAAGTGTTCACATTGCTTCGCAGAATCGCTTTTCTGCAGAAAACAATAACACTTGTTCAGAACAAAAGAAAGCACAGAGCCCCAGATTTGCTGTTGTCCTGGAGAGCTTGCAGAGCACTGGGGAAAGGCAGGCAGAGAATTCCCTGCTAGCACCTTCTCTGTGCCTGGGAAGCAGAAGTGTTCACATTAGTTCGCAGAATCGCTTTTGTGCAGAAAACACTAACACTTGTTCAGAACAAAAGAAAGCACAGAGCCCCAGATTCTATGTTGTCCTGGAGAGCTTGCAGAGCACTGGGGAAAGGCAGGCAGAGAATTCCCTGTTAGCAGCTTCTCTGTGCCTGGGAAGCAGAAGTGTTCACATTGCTTCGCAGATTCGCTTTTCTGCAGAAAACACTAACACTTGTTCAGAACAAAAGAAAGCACAGAGCCCCAGATTTGCTGTTGTTCTGGAGAGCTTGCAGAGCACTGGGGAAAGGCAGGCAGAGAATTCCCTGCTAGCACCTTCTCTGTGCCTGGGAAGCAGAAGTGTTTACGTTGCTTCGCAGAATCGCTTTTGTGCAGAAAACACTAACACTTGTTCAGAACGAAAGAAAGCACAGAGCCCCAGATTTGCTGTTGTCCTGGAGAGCTTGCAGAGCACTGGGGAAAGGCAGGCAGAGAATTCCCTGCTAGCACCTTCTCTGTGCCTGGGAAGCAGAAGTGTTCACATTGCTTCGCAGAATCGCTTTTGTGCAGAAAACAGTAACACTTGTTCAGAACGAAAGAAAGCACAGAGCCCCAGATTTGCTGTTGTTCTGGAGAGCTTGCAGAGCACTGGGGAAAGGCAGGCAGAGAATTCCCTGCTAGCACCTTCTCTGTGCCTGGGAAGCAGAAGTGTTCACATTGCTTCGCAGAATTGCCTTTGTGCAGAAAACACTAACACTTGTTCAGAACAAAAGAAAGCACAGAGCCTCAGATTTTATGTTGTCCTGGAGAGCTTGCAGAGCACTGGGGAAAGGCAGGCAGAGAATTCCCTGCTAGCACCTTCTCTGTGTCTGGGAAGCAGAAGTGTTCACATTGCTTCGCAGAATCGCTTTTCTGCAGAAAACAATAACACTTGTTCAGAACAAAAGAAAGCACAGAGCCCCAGATTTGCTGTTGTCCTGGAGAGCTTGCAGAGCACTGGGGAAAGGCAGGCAGAGAATTCCCTGCTAGCACCCTCTCTGTGCCTGGGAAGCAGGAGTGTTCACATTACTTCGCAGAATCGCCTTTGTGCAGAAAACAGTAACACTTGTTCAGAACGAAAGAAAGCACAGAGCCCCAGATTTGCTGTTGTTCTGGAGAGCTTGCAGAGCACTGGGGAAAGGCAGGCAGAGAATTCCCTGCTAGCACCTTCTCTGTGTCTGGGAAGCAGAAGTGTTTACGTTGCTTCGCAGAATCGCCTTTGTGCAGAAAACACTAACACTTGTTCAGAACAAAAGAAAGCACAGAGCCCCAGATTTGCTGTTGTTCTGGAGAGCTTGCAGAGCACTGGGGAAAGGCAGGCAGAGAATTCCCTGTTAGCACCTTCTCTGTTCCTGGGAAGCAGAAGTGTTCACATTGCTTCGCAGAATCGCCTTTGTGCAGAAAACACTAACACTTGTTCAGAACAAAAGAAAGCACAGAGCCCCAGATTTGCTGTTGTTCTGGAGAGCTTGCAGAGCACTGGGGAAAGGCAGGCAGAGAATTCCCTGCTAGCACCTTCTCTGTGCCTGGGAAGCAGAAGTGTTTACGTTGCTTCGCAGAATCGCCTTTGTGCAGAAAACACTAACACTTGTTCAGAACAAAAGAAAGCACAGAGCCCCAGATTTGCTGTTGTCCTGGAGAGCTTGCAGAGCACTGGGGAAAGGCAGGCAGAGAATTCCCTGCTAGCACCTTCTCTGTGTCTGGGAAGCAGAAGTGTTCACATTGCTTCGCAGAATCGCTTTTGTGCAGAAAACACTAACACTTGTTCAGAACAAAAGAAAGCACAGAGCCCCAGATTTGCTGTTGTTCTGGAGAGCTTGCAGAGCACTGGGGAAAGGCAGGCAGAGAATTCCCTGCTAGCACCTTCTCTGTGCCTGGGAAGCAGAAGTGTTCACATTAGTTCGCAGAATCGACTTTGTGCAGAAAACACTAACACTTGTTCAGAACAAAAGAAAGCACAGAGCCCCAGATTTGCTGTTGTCCTGGAGAGCTTGCAGAGCACTGGGGAAAGGCAGGCAGAGAATTCCCTGCTAGCACCTTCTCTGTGCCTGGGAAGCAGAAGCGTTCACATTGCTTCGCAGAATCGCCTTTGTGCAGAAAACACTAACACTTGTTCAGAACAAAAGAAAGCACAGAGCCCCAGATTTGCTGTTGTTCTGGAGAGCTTGCAGAGCACTGGGGAAAGGCAGGCAGGGAATTCCCTGCTAGCACCTTCTCTGTGCCTGGGAAGCAGAAGTGTTCACATTACTTCGCAGAATCGCTTTTGTGCAGAAAACACTAACACTTGTTCAGAACGAAAGAAAGCACAGAGCCCCAGATTTGCTGTTGTCCTGGAGAGCTTGCAGAGCACTGGGGAAAGGCAGGCAGAGAATTCCCTGCTAGCACCTTCTCTGTGCCTGGGAAGCAGAAGTGTTCACATTGCTTCGCAGAATCGCCTTTGTGCAGAAAACACTAACACTTTTTCAGAACAAAAGAAAGCACAGAGCCCCAGATTCTATGTTGTTCTGGAGAGCTTGCAGAGCACTGGGGAAAGGCAGGCAGAGAATTCCCTGCTAGCACCTTCTCTGTGCCTGGGAAGCAGAAGTGTTCACATTAGTTCGCAGAATCGCCTTTATGCAGAAAACACTAACACTTGTTCGGAAGGAAAGAAAGCACAGAGCCCCAGATTTGCTGTTGTTCTGGAGAGCTTGCAGAACACTGGGGAAAGGCAGGCAGAGAATTCCCTGCTAGCACCTTCTCTGTGCCTGGGAAGCAGAAGTGTTCACATTGCTTCGCAGAATCGCCTTTGTGCAGAAAACACTAACACTTGTTCAGAACAAAAGAAAGCACAGAGCCCCAGATTCTATGTTGTCCTGGAGAGATTGCAGAGCACTGGGGAAAGGCAGGCAGGGAATTCCCTGCTAGCACCTTCTCTGTGACTGGGAAGCAGAAGTGTTCACATTGCTTCGCAGAATCGCTTTTCTGCAGAAAACACTAACACTTGTTCAGAACAAAAGAAAGCACAGAGCCCCAGATTTGCTGTTGTTCTGGAGAGCTTGCAGAGCACTGGGGAAAGGCAGGCAGAGAATTCCCTGCTAGCACCTTCTCTGTGCCTGGGAAGCAGAAGTGTTCACATTGCTTCGCAGAATTGCCTTTGTGCAGAAAACACTAACACTTGTTCAGAACAAAAGAAAGCACAGAGCCTCAGATTTTATGTTGTCCTGGAGAGCTTGCAGAGCACTGGGGAAAGGCAGGCAGAGAATTCCCTGCTAGCACCTTCTCTGTGCCTGGGAAGCAGAAGTGTTCACATTGCTTCGCAGAATTGCCTTTGTGCAGAAAACACTAACACTTGTTCAGAACAAAAGAAAGCACAGAGCCCCAGATTTGCTGTTGTTCTGGAGAGCTTGCAGAGCACTGGGGAAAGGCAGGCAGAGAATTCCCTGCTAGCACCTTCTCTGTGCCTGGGAAGCAGAAGTGTTCACATTACTTCGCAGAATCGCTTTTGTGCAGAAAACACTAACACTTGTTCAGAACAAAAGAAAGCACAGAGCCCCAGATTCTATGTTGTCCTGGAGAGCTTGCAGAGCACTGGGGAAAGGCAGGCAGAGAATGCCCTGCTAGCACCTTCTCTGTGCCTGGGAAGCAGAAGTGTTCACATTGCTTCGCAGAATCGCTTTTGTGCAGAAAACAGTAACACTTGTTCAGAACGAAAGAAAGCACAGAGCCCCAGATTTGCTGTTGTCCTGGAGAGCTTGCAGAGCACTGGGGAAAGGCAGGCAGAGAATTCCCTGCTAGCAGCTTCTCTGTGCCTGGGAAGCAGAAGTGTTCACATTGCTTCGCAGAATCGCTTTTCTGCAGAAAACACTAACACTTGTTCAGAACAAAAGAAAGCACAGAGCCCCAGATTCTATGTTGTCCTGGAGAGCTTGCAGAGCACTGGGGAAAGGCAGGCAGAGAATTCCCTGTTAGCAGCTTCTCTGTGCCTGGGAAGCAGAAGTGTTCACATTGCTTCGCAGAATCGCCTTTCTGCAGAAAACACTAACACTTGTTCAGAACAAAAGAAAGCACAGAGCCCCAGATTTGCTGTTGTTCTGGAGAGCTTGCAGAGCACTGGGGAAAGGCAGGCAGAGAATTCCCTGCTAGCACCTTCTCTGTGACTGGGAAGCAGAAGTGTTCACATTGCTTCGCAGAATCGCCTTTGTGCAGAAAACACTAACACTTGTTCAGAACAAAAGAAAGCACAGAGCCCCAGATTTGCTGTTGTTCTGGAGAGCTTGCAGAGCACTGGGGAAAGGCAGGCAGAGAATTCCCTGCTAGCACCTTCTCTGTGCCTGGGAAGCAGAAGTGTTCACATTGCTTCGCAAGAATCGCTTTTGTGCAGAAAACAGTAACACTTGTTCAGAACGAAAGAAAGCACAGAGCCCCAGATTCCATGTTGTCCTGGAGAGCTTGCAGAGCACTGGGGAAAGGCAGGCAGAGAATTCCCTGATAGCACCTTCTCTGTGCCTGGGAAGCAGAAGTGTTCACATTGCTTCGCAAGAATCGCTTTTGTGCAGAAAACAGTAACACTTGTACAGAAGGAAAGAAAGCACAGAGCCCCAGATTTTATGTTGTCCTGGAGAGCTTGCAGAGCACTGGGGAAAGGCAGGCAGAGAATTCCCTGCTAGCACCTTCTCTGTGCCTGGGAAGCAGAAGTGTTCACATTGCTTCGCAGAATCGCTTTTCTGCAGAAAACAATAACACTTGTTCAGAACAAAAGAAAGCACAGAGCCCCAGATTTGCTGTTGTTCTGGAGAGCTTGCAGAGCACTGGGGAAAGGCAGGCAGAGAATTCCCTGCTAGCACCTTCTCTGTGCCTGGGAAGCAGGAGTGTTTACGTTGCTTCGCAGAATCGCCTTTGTGCAGAAAACACTAACACTTGTTCAGAACAAAAGAAAGCACAGAGCCCCAGATTTGCTGTTGTCCTGGAGAGCTTGCAGAGCACTGGGGAAAGGCAGGCAGAGAATTCCCTGCTAGCACCTTCTCTGTGCCTGGGAAGCAGAAGTGTTCACATTGCTTCGCAGAATCGCTTTTCTGCAGAAAACACTAACACTTGTTCAGAACAAAAGAAAGCACAGAGCCCCAGATTTGCTGTTGTTCTGGAGAGCTTGCAGAGCACTGGGGAAAGGCAGGCAGAGAATTCCCTGCTAGCACCTTCTCTGTGCCTGGGAAGCAGAAGTGTTCACATTGCTTCGCAGAATCGATTTTGTGCAGAAAACACTAACACTTGTTCAGAACAAAAGAAAGCACAGAGCCCCAGATTTGCTGTTGTTCTGGAGAGCTTGCAGAGCACTGGGGAAAGGCAGGCAGAGAATTCCCTGCTAGCACCTTCTCTGTGCCTGGGAAGCAGAAGTGTTCACATTAGTTCGCAGAATCGCCTTTATGCAGAAAACACTAACACTTGTTCAGAACAAAAGAAAGCACAGAGCCCCAGATTTGCTGTTGTTCTGGAGAGCTTGCAGAGCACTGGGGAAAGGCAGGCAGAGAATTCCCTGTTAGCACCTTCTCTGTTCCTGGGAAGCAGAAGTGTTCACATTGCTTCGCAGAATCGCCTTTGTGCAGAAAACACTAACACTTGTTCAGAACAAAAGAAAGCACAGAGCCCCAGATTTGCTGTTGTTCTGGAGAGCTTGCAGAGCACTGGGGAAAGGCAGGCAGAGAATTCCCTGCTAGCACCTTCTCTGTGCCTGGGAAGCAGAAGTGTTTACGTTGCTTCGCAGAATCGCCTTTGTGCAGAAAACACTAACACTTGTTCAGAACAAAAGAAAGCACAGAGCCCCAGATTTGCTGTTGTTCTGGAGAGCTTGCAGAGCACTGGGGAAAGGCAGGCAGAGAATTCCCTGTTAGCACCTTCTCTGTTCCTGGGAAGCAGAAGTGTTCACATTGCTTCGCAGAATCGCCTTTGTGCAGAAAACACTAACACTTGTTCAGAACAAAAGAAAGCACAGAGCCCCAGATTTGCTGTTGTTCTGGAGAGCTTGCAGAGCACTGGGGAAAGGCAGGCAGAGAATTCCCTGCTAGCACCTTCTCTGTGCCTGGGAAGCAGAAGTGTTTACGTTGCTTCGCAGAATCGCCTTTGTGCAGAAAACACTAACACTTGTTCAGAACAAAAGAAAGCACAGAGCCCCAGATTTGCTGTTGTCCTGGAGAGCTTGCAGAGCACTGGGGAAAGGCAGGCAGAGAATTCCCTGCTAGCACCTTCTCTGTGTCTGGGAAGCAGAAGTGTTCACATTGCTTCGCAGAATCGCTTTTGTGCAGAAAACACTAACACTTGTTCAGAACAAAAGAAAGCACAGAGCCCCAGATTTGCTGTTGTTCTGGAGAGCTTGCAGAGCACTGGGGAAAGGCAGGCAGAGAATTCCCTGCTAGCACCTTCTCTGTGCCTGGGAAGCAGAAGTGTTCACATTAGTTCGCAGAATCGACTTTGTGCAGAAAACACTAACACTTGTTCAGAACAAAAGAAAGCACAGAGCCCCAGATTTGCTGTTGTCCTGGAGAGCTTGCAGAGCACTGGGGAAAGGCAGGCAGAGAATTCCCTGCTAGCACCTTCTCTGTGCCTGGGAAGCAGAAGCGTTCACATTGCTTCGCAGAATCGCCTTTGTGCAGAAAACACTAACACTTGTTCAGAACAAAAGAAAGCACAGAGCCCCAGATTTGCTGTTGTTCTGGAGAGCTTGCAGAGCACTGGGGAAAGGCAGGCAGGGAATTCCCTGCTAGCACCTTCTCTGTGCCTGGGAAGCAGAAGTGTTCACATTACTTCGCAGAATCGCTTTTGTGCAGAAAACACTAACACTTGTCCAGAACGAAAGAAAGCACAGAGCCCCAGATTTGCTGTTGTCCTGGAGAGCTTGCAGAGCACTGGGGAAAGGCAGGCAGAGAATTCCCTGCTAGCACCTTCTCTGTGCCTGGGAAGCAGAAGTGTTCACATTGCTTCGCAGAATCGCCTTTGTGCAGAAAACACTAACACTTGTTCAGAACAAAAGAAAGCACAGAGCCCCAGATTCTATGTTGTTCTGGAGAGCTTGCAGAGCACTGGGGAAAGGCAGGCAGAGAATTCCCTGCTAGCACCTTCTCTGTGCCTGGGAAGCAGAAGTGTTCACATTGCTTCGCAGAATCGCCTTTATGCAGAAAACACTAACACTTGTTCGGAAGGAAAGAAAGCACAGAGCCCCAGATTTGCTGTTGTTCTGGAGAGCTTGCAGAACACTGGGGAAAGGCAGGCAGAGAATTCCCTGCTAGCACCTTCTCTGTGCCTGGGAAGCAGAAGTGTTCACATTGCTTCGCAGAATCGCCTTTGTGCAGAAAACACTAACACTTGTTCAGAACAAAAGAAAGCACAGAGCCCCAGATTCTATGTTGTCCTGGAGAGCTTGCAGAGCACTGGGGAAAGGCAGGCAGGGAATTCCCTGCTAGCACCTTCTCTGTGACTGGGAAGCAGAAGTGTTCACATTGCTTCGCAGAATCGCTTTTCTGCAGAAAACACTAACACTTGTTCAGAACAAAAGAAAGCACAGAGCCCCAGATTTGCTGTTGTTCTGGAGAGCTTGCAGAGCACTGGGGAAAGGCAGGCAGAGAATTCCCTGCTAGCACCTTCTCTGTGCCTGGGAAGCAGAAGTGTTCACATTGCTTCGCAGAATTGCCTTTGTGCAGAAAACACTAACACTTGTTCAGAACAAAAGAAAGCACAGAGCCTCAGATTTTATGTTGTCCTGGAGAGCTTGCAGAGCACTGGGGAAAGGCAGGCAGAGAATTCCCTGCTAGCACCTTCTCTGTGCCTGGGAAGCAGAAGTGTTCACATTGCTTCGCAGAATTGCCTTTGTGCAGAAAACACTAACACTTGTTCAGAACAAAAGAAAGCACAGAGCCCCAGATTTGCTGTTGTTCTGGAGAGCTTGCAGAGCACTGGGGAAAGGCAGGCAGAGAATTCCCTGCTAGCACCTTCTCTGTGCCTGGGAAGCAGAAGTGTTCACATTACTTCGCAGAATCGCTTTTGTGCAGAAAACACTAACACTTGTTCAGAACAAAAGAAAGCACAGAGCCCCAGATTCTATGTTGTCCTGGAGAGCTTGCAGAGCACTGGGGAAAGGCAGGCAGAGAATGCCCTGCTAGCACCTTCTCTGTGCCTGGGAAGCAGAAGTGTTCACATTGCTTCGCAGAATCGCTTTTGTGCAGAAAACAGTAACACTTGTTCAGAACGAAAGAAAGCACAGAGCCCCAGATTTGCTGTTGTCCTGGAGAGCTTGCAGAGCACTGGGGAAAGGCAGGCAGAGAATTCCCTGCTAGCAGCTTCTCTGTGCCTGGGAAGCAGAAGTGTTCACATTGCTTCGCAGAATCGCTTTTCTGCAGAAAACACTAACACTTGTTCAGAACAAAAGAAAGCACAGAGCCCCAGATTCTATGTTGTCCTGGAGAGCTTGCAGAGCACTGGGGAAAGGCAGGCAGAGAATTCCCTGTTAGCAGCTTCTCTGTGCCTGGGAAGCAGAAGTGTTCACATTGCTTCGCAGAATCGCCTTTCTGCAGAAAACACTAACACTTGTTCAGAACAAAAGAAAGCACAGAGCCCCAGATTTGCTGTTGTTCTGGAGAGCTTGCAGAGCACTGGGGAAAGGCAGGCAGAGAATTCCCTGCTAGCACCTTCTCTGTGACTGGGAAGCAGAAGTGTTCACATTGCTTCGCAGAATCGCCTTTGTGCAGAAAACAGTAACACTTGTTCAGAACAAAAGAAAGCACAGAGCCCCAGATTTGCTGTTGTTCTGGAGAGCTTGCAGAGCACTGGGGAAAGGCAGGCAGAGAATTCCCTGCTAGCACCTTCTCTGTGCCTGGGAAGCAGAAGTGTTCACATTGCTTCGCAGAATCGCTTTTGTGCAGAAAACACTAACACTTGTTCAGAACGAAAGAAAGCACAGAGCCCCAGATTCCATGTTGTCCTGGAGAGCTTGCAGAGCACTGGGGAAAGGCAGGCAGAGAATTCCCTGATAGCACCTTCTCTGTGCCTGGGAAGCAGAAGTGTTCACATTGCTTCGCAAGAATCGCTTTTGTGCAGAAAACAGTAACACTTGTACAGAAGGAAAGAAAGCACAGAGCCCCAGATTTTATGTTGTCCTGGAGAGCTTGCAGAGCACTGGGGAAAGGCAGGCAGAGAATTCCCTGCTAGCACCTTCTCTGTGTCTGGGAAGCAGAAGTGTTCACATTGCTTCGCAGAATCGCTTTTCTGCAGAAAACAATAACACTTGTTCAGAACAAAAGAAAGCACAGAGCCCCAGATTTGCTGTTGTTCTGGAGAGCTTGCAGAGCACTGGGGAAAGGCAGGCAGAGAATTCCCTGCTAGCACCTTCTCTGTGCCTGGGAAGCAGGAGTGTTTACGTTGCTTCGCAGAATCGCCTTTGTGCAGAAAACACTAACACTTGTTCAGAACAAAAGAAAGCACAGAGCCCCAGATTTGCTGTTGTCCTGGAGAGCTTGCAGAGCACTGGGGAAAGGCAGGCAGAGAATTCCCTGCTAGCACCTTCTCTGTGCCTGGGAAGCAGAAGTGTTCACATTGCTTCGCAGAATCGCTTTTCTGCAGAAAACACTAACACTTGTTCAGAACAAAAGAAAGCACAGAGCCCCAGATTTGCTGTTGTTCTGGAGAGCTTGCAGAGCACTGGGGAAAGGCAGGCAGAGAATTCCCTGCTAGCACCTTCTCTGTGCCTGGGAAGCAGAAGTGTTCACATTGCTTCGCAGAATCGATTTTGTGCAGAAAACACTAACACTTGTTCAGAACAAAAGAAAGCACAGAGCCCCAGATTTGCTGTTGTTCTGGAGAGCTTGCAGAGCACTGGGGAAAGGCAGGCAGAGAATTCCCTGCTAGCACCTTCTCTGTGCCTGGGAAGCAGAAGTGTTCACATTAGTTCGCAGAATCGCCTTTATGCAGAAAACACTAACACTTGTTCGGAAGGAAAGAAAGCACAGAGCCCCAGATTTGCTGTTGTTCTGGAGAGCTTGCAGAGCACTGGGGAAAGGCAGGCAGAGAATTCCCTGCTAGCACCTTCTCTGTGCCTGGGAAGCAGAAGTGTTCACATTGCTTCGCAGAATCGCTTTTCTGCAGAAAACACTAACACTTGTTCAGAACAAAAGAAAGCACAGAGCCCCAGATTTGCTGTTGTTCTGGAGAGCTTGCAGAGCACTGGGGAAAGGCAGGCAGAGAATTCCCTGCTAGCACCTTCTCTGTGCCTGGGAAGCAGAAGTGTTTACGTTGCTTCGCAGAATCGCTTTTGTGCAGAAAACAGTAACACTTGTTCAGAACGAAAGAAAGCACAGAGCCCCAGATTTGCTGTTGTCCTGGAGAGCTTGCAGAGCACTGGGGAAAGGCAGGCAGAGAATTCCCTGCTAGCACCTTCTCTGTGCCTGGGAAGCAGAAGTGTTCACATTGCTTCGCAGAATTGCCTTTGTGCAGAAAACACTAACACTTGTTCAGAACAAAAGAAAGCACAGAGCCTCAGATTTTATGTTGTCCTGGAGAGCTTGCAGAGCACTGGGGAAAGGCAGGCAGAGAATTCCCTGATAGCACCTTCTCTGTGCCTGTTCACATTGCTTCGCAGAATCGCTTTTGTGCAGAAAACAGTAACACTTGTTCAGAAGGAAAGAAAGCACAGAGCCCCAGATTTTATGTTGTCCTGGAGAGCTTGCAGAGCACTGGGGAAAGGCAGGCAGAGAATTCCCTGCTAGCACCTTCTCTGTGCCTGGGAAGCAGAAGTGTTCACATTGCTTCGCAGAATTGCCTTTGTGCAGAAAACACTAACACTTGTTCAGAACAAAAGAAAGCACAGAGCCTCAGATTTTATGTTGTCCTGGAGAGCTTGCAGAGCACTGGGGAAAGGCAGGCAGAGAATTCCCTGCTAGCACCTTCTCTGTGCCTGGGAAGCAGAAGTGTTCACATTGCTTCGCAGAATCGCTTTTCTGCAGAAAACAATAACACTTGTTCAGAACAAAAGAAAGCACAGAGCCCCAGATTTGCTGTTGTCCTGGAGAGCTTGCAGAGCACTGGGGAAAGGCAGGCAGAGAATTCCCTGCTAGCACCTTCTCTGTGCCTGGGAAGCAGAAGTGTTCACATTAGTTCGCAGAATCGCCTTTGTGCAGAAAACACTAACACTTGTTCAGAACAAAAGAAAGCACAGAGCCCCAGATTCTATGTTGTCCTGGAGAGCTTGCAGAGCACTGGGGAAAGGCAGGCAGAGAATTCCCTGTTAGCAGCTTCTCTGTGCCTGGGAAGCAGAAGTGTTCACATTGCTTCGCAGAATTGCCTTTGTGCAGAAAACACTAACACTTGTTCAGAACAAAAGAAAGCACAGAGCCCCAGATTTGCTGTTGTCCTGGAGAGCTTGCAGAGCACTGGGGAAAGGCAGGCAGAGAATTCCCTGTTAGCACCTTCTCTGTGCCTGGGAAGCAGAAGTGTTCACATTGCTTCGCAGAATCGCTTTTCTGCAGAAAACAATAACACTTGTTCAGAACAAAAGAAAGCACAGAGCCCCAGATTTGCTGTTGTTCTGGAGAGCTTGCAGAGCACTGGGGAAAGGCAGGCAGAGAATTCCCTGCTAGCACCCTCTCTGTGCCTGGGAAGCAGGAGTGTTCACATTACTTCGCAGAATCGCCTTTGTGCAGAAAACAGTAACACTTGTTCAGAACGAAAGAAAGCACAGAGCCCCAGATTTGCTGTTGTTCTGGAGAGCTTGCAGAGCACTGGGGAAAGGCAGGCAGAGAATTCCCTGCTAGCACCTTCTCTGTGTCTGGGAAGCAGAAGTGTTTACGTTGCTTCGCAGAATCGCCTTTGTGCAGAAAACACTAACACTTGTTCAGAACAAAAGAAAGCACAGAGCCCCAGATTTGCTGTTGTTCTGGAGAGCTTGCAGAGCACTGGGGAAAGGCAGGCAGAGAATTCCCTGCTAGCACCTTCTCTGTGTCTGGGAAGCAGAAGTGTTCACATTGCTTCGCAGAATCGCTTTTGTGCAGAAAACACTAACACTTGTTCAGAACAAAAGAAAGCACAGAGCCCCAGATTTGCTGTTGTTCTGGAGAGCTTGCAGAGCACTGGGGAAAGGCAGGCAGAGAATTCCCTGCTAGCACCTTCTCTGTGCCTGGGAAGCAGAAGTGTTCACATTAGTTCGCAGAATCGCCTTTGTGCAGAAAACACTAACACTTGTTCAGAACAAAAGAAAGCACAGAGCCCCAGATTTTATGTTGTCCTGGAGAGCTTGCAGAGCACTGGGGAAAGGCAGGCAGAGAATTCCCTGCTAGCACCTTCTCTGTGCCTGGGAAGCAGAAGCGTTCACATTGCTTCGCAGAATCGCCTTTGTGCAGAAAACACTAACACTTGTTCAGAACAAAAGAAAGCACAGAGCCCCAGATTTGCTGTTGTTCTGGAGAGCTTGCAGAGCACTGGGGAAAGGCAGGCAGGGAATTCCCTGCTAGCACCTTCTCTGTGCCTGGGAAGCAGAAGTGTTCACATTACTTCGCAGAATCGCTTTTGTGCAGAAAACACTAACACTTGTTCAGAACGAAAGAAAGCACAGAGCCCCAGATTTGCTGTTGTCCTGGAGAGCTTGCAGAGCACTGGGGAAAAGCAGGCAGAGAATTCCCTGCTAGCACCTTCTCTGTGCCTGGGAAGCAGAAGTGTTCACATTGCTTCGCAGAATCGCCTTTGTGCAGAAAACACTAACACTTGTTCAGAACAAAAGAAAGCACAGAGCCCCAGATTCTATGTTGTTCTGGAGAGCTTGCAGAGCACTGGGGAAAGGCAGGCAGAGAATTCCCTGCTAGCACCTTCTCTGTGCCTGGGAAGCAGAAGTGTTCACATTAGTTCGCAGAATCGCCTTTATGCAGAAAACACTAACACTTGTTCGGAAGGAAAGAAAGCACAGAGCCCCAGATTTGCTGTTGTTCTGGAGAGCTTGCAGAACACTGGGGAAAGGCAGGCAGAGAATTCCCTGCTAGCACCTTCTCTGTGCCTGGGAAGCAGAAGTGTTCACATTGCTTCGCAGAATCGCCTTTGTGCAGAAAACACTAACACTTGTTCAGAACAAAAGAAAGCACAGAGCCCCAGATTCTATGTTGTCCTGGAGAGCTTGCAGAGCACTGGGGAAAGGCAGGCAGGGAATTCCCTGCTAGCACCTTCTCTGTGACTGGGAAGCAGAAGTGTTCACATTGCTTCGCAGAATCGCTTTTCTGCAGAAAACACTAACACTTGTTCAGAACAAAAGAAAGCACAGAGCCCCAGATTTGCTGTTGTTCTGGAGAGCTTGCAGAGCACTGGGGAAAGGCAGGCATAGAATTCCCTGCTAGCACCTTCTCTGTGCCTGGGAAGCAGAAGTGTTCACATTACTTCGCAGAATCGCCTTTATGCAGAAAACACTAACACTTGTTCGGAAGGAAAGAAAGCACAGAGCCCCAGATTTGCTGTTGTTCTGGAGAGCTTGCAGAACACTGGGGAAAGGCAGGCAGAGAATTCCCTGCTAGCACCTTCTCTGTGCCTGGGAAGCAGAAGTGTTCACATTGCTTCGCAGAATCGCCTTTGTGCAGAAAACACTAACACTTGTTCAGAACAAAAGAAAGCACAGAGCCCCAGATTCTATGTTGTCCTGGAGAGCTTGCAGAGCACTGGGGAAAGGCAGGCAGGGAATTCCCTGCTAGCACCTTCTCTGTGACTGGGAAGCAGAAGTGTTCACATTGCTTCGCAGAATCGCTTTTCTGCAGAAAACACTAACACTTGTTCAGAACAAAAGAAAGCACAGAGCCCCAGATTTGCTGTTGTTCTGGAGAGCTTGCAGAGCACTGGGGAAAGGCAGGCAGAGAATTCCCTGCTAGCACCTTCTCTGTGCCTGGGAAGCAGAAGTGTTCACATTGCTTCGCAGAATTGCCTTTGTGCAGAAAACACTAACACTTGTTCAGAACAAAAGAAAGCACAGAGCCTCAGATTTTATGTTGTCCTGGAGAGCTTGCAGAGCACTGGGGAAAGGCAGGCAGAGAATTCCCTGCTAGCACCTTCTCTGTGCCTGGGAAGCAGAAGTGTTCACATTAGTTCGCAGAATCGCCTTTGTGCAGAAAACACTAACACTTGTTCAGAACAAAAGAAAGCACAGAGCCCCAGATTTGCTGTTGTTCTGGAGAGCTTGCAGAGCACTGGGGAAAGGCAGGCAGAGAATTCCCTGCTAGCACCTTCTCTGTGCCTGGGAAGCAGAAGTGTTCACATTACTTCGCAGAATCGCTTTTGTGCAGAAAACACTAACACTTGTTCAGAACAAAAGAAAGCACAGAGCCCCAGATTCTATGTTGTCCTGGAGAGCTTGCAGAGCACTGGGGAAAGGCAGGCAGAGAATTCCCTGCTAGCACCTTCTCTGTGCCTGGGAAGCAGAAGTGTTCACATTGCTTCGCAGAATCGCCTTTGTGCAGAAAACACTAACACTTGTTCAGAACAAAAGAAAGCACAGAGCCCCAGATTCTATGTTGTTCTGGAGAGCTTGCAGAGCACTGGGGAAAGGCAGGTAGAGAATTCCCTGCTAGCACCTTCTCTGTGCCTGGGAAGCAGAAGTGTTCACATTGCTTCGCAGAATCGCCTTTGTGCAGAAAACACTAACACTTGTTCAGAACGAAAGAAAGCACAGAGCCCCAGATTTGCTGTTGTCCTGGAGAGCTTGCAGAGCACTGGGGAAAGGCAGGCAGAGAATTCCCTGCTAGCACCTTCTCTGTGCCTGGGAAGCAGAAGTGTTCACATTGCTTCGCAGAATCGCTTTTCTGCAGAAAACACTAACACTTGTTCAGAACAAAAGAAAGCACAGAGCCCAGATTCTATGTTGTTCTGGAGAGCTTGCAGAGCACTGGGGAAAGGCAGGTAGAGAATTCCCTGCTAGCACCTTCTCTGTGCCTGGGAAGCAGAAGTGTTCACATTGCTTCGCAGAATCGCCTTTGTGCAGAAAACACTAACACTTGTTCAGAACGAAAGAAAGCACAGAGCCCCAGATTTGCTGTTGTCCTGGAGAGCTTGCAGAGCACTGGGGAAAGGCAGGCAGAGAATTCCCTGCTAGCACCTTCTCTGTGCCTGGGAAGCAGAAGTGTTCACATTGCTTCGCAGAATCGCCTTTGTGCAGAAAACACTAACACTTGTTCAGAACAAAAGAAAGCACAGAGCCCCAGATTTGCTGTTGTTCTGGAGAGCTTGCAGAGCACTGGGGAAAGGCAGGCAGAGAATTCCCTGCTAGCAGCTTCTCTGTGCCTGGGAAGCAGAAGTGTTCACATTGCTTCGCAGAATCGCTTTTCTGCAGAAAACACTAACACTTGTTCAGAACAAAAGAAAGCACAGAGCCCCAGATTTGCTGTTGTTCTGGAGAGCTTGCAGAGCACTGGGGAAAGGCAGGCAGAGAATTCCCTGCTAGCACCTTCTCTGTGCCTGGGAAGCAGAAGTGTTTACGTTGCTTCGCAGAATCGCTTTTGTGCAGAAAACAGTAACACTTGTTCAGAACGAAAGAAAGCACAGAGCCCCAGATTTGCTGTTGTCCTGGAGAGCTTGCAGAGCACTGGGGAAAGGCAGGCAGAGAATTCCCTGCTAGCACCTTCTCTGTGCCTGGGAAGCAGAAGTGTACACATTGCTTCGCAGAATCGCCTTTGTGCAGAAAACACTAACACTTGTTCAGAACAAAAGAAAGCACAGAGCCCCAGATTTGCTGTTGTTCTGGAGAGCTTGCAGAGCACTGGGGAAAGGCAGGCAGAGAATTCCCTGCTAGCACCTTCTCTGTGCCTGGGAAGCAGAAGTGTTCACATTACTTCGCAGAATCGCTTTTGTGCAGAAAACACTAACACTTGTTCAGAACAAAAGAAAGCACAGAGCCCCAGATTTGCTGTTGTTCTGGAGAGCTTGCAGAGCACTGGGGAAAGGCAGGCAGAGAATTCCCTGCTAGCACCTTCTCTGTGCCTGGGAAGCAGAAGTGTTCACATTGCTTCGCAGAATTGCCTTTGTGCAGAAAACACTAACACTTGTTCAGAACAAAAGAAAGCACAGAGCCTCAGATTTTATGTTGTCCTGGAGAGCTTGCAGAGCACTGGGGAAAGGCAGGCAGAGAATTCCCTGCTAGCACCTTCTCTGTGCCTGGGAAGCAGAAGTGTTCACATTGCTTCGCAGAATCGCTTTTCTGCAGAAAACAATACCACTTGTTCAGAACAAAAGAAAGCACAGAGCCCCAGATTTGCTGTTGTTCTGGAGAGCTTGCAGAGCACTGGGGAAAGGCAGGCAGAGAATTCCCTGCTAGCACCCTCTCTGTGCCTGGGAAGCAGGAGTGTTCACATTAGTTCGCAGAAGCGCCTTTGTGCAGAAAACACTAACACTTGTTCAGAACAAAAGAAAGCACAGAGCCCCAGATTTGCTGTTGTTCTGGAGAGCTTGCAGAGCACTGGGGAAAGGCAGGCAGAGAATTCCCTGCTAGCACCTTCTCTGTGTCTGGGAAGCAGAAGTGTTTACGTTGCTTCGCAGAATCGCCTTTGTGCAGAAAACACTAACACTTGTTCAGAACAAAAGAAAGCACAGAGCCCCAGATTCTATGTTGTCCTGGAGAGCTTGCAGAGCACTGGGGAAAGGCAGGCAGAGAATTCCCTGCTAGCACCTTCTCTGTGCCTGGGAAGCAGAAGTGTTCACATTGCTTCGCAGAATCGCTTTTCTGCAGAAAACAATAACACTTGTTCAGAACAAAAGAAAGCACAGAGCCCCAGATTTGCTGTTGTCCTGGAGAGCTTGCAGAGCACTGGGGAAAGGCAGGCAGAGAATTCCCTGCTAGCACCTTCTCTGTGCCTGGGAAGCAGAAGTGTTCACATTAGTTCGCAGAATCGCTTTTGTGCAGAAAACACTAACACTTGTTCAGAACAAAAGAAAGCACAGAGCCCCAGATTCTATGTTGTCCTGGAGAGCTTGCAGAGCACTGGGGAAAGGCAGGCAGAGAATTCCCTGTTAGCAGCTTCTCTGTGCCTGGGAAGCAGAAGTGTTCACATTGCTTCGCAGATTCGCTTTTCTGCAGAAAACACTAACACTTGTTCAGAACAAAAGAAAGCACAGAGCCCCAGATTTGCTGTTGTTCTGGAGAGCTTGCAGAGCACTGGGGAAAGGCAGGCAGAGAATTCCCTGCTAGCACCTTCTCTGTGCCTGGGAAGCAGGAGTGTTTACGTTGCTTCGCAGAATCGCCTTTGTGCAGAAAACACTAACACTTGTTCAGAACAAAAGAAAGCACAGAGCCCCAGATTTGCTGTTGTCCTGGAGAGCTTGCAGAGCACTGGGGAAAGGCAGGCAGAGAATTCCCTGCTAGCACCTTCTCTGTGCCTGGGAAGCAGAAGTGTTCACATTGCTTCGCAGAATCGATTTTGTGCAGAAAACACTAACACTTGTTCAGAACAAAAGAAAGCACAGAGCCCCAGATTTGCTGTTGTTCTGGAGAGCTTGCAGAGCACTGGGGAAAGGCAGGCAGAGAATTCCCTGCTAGCACCTTCTCTGTGCCTGGGAAGCAGAAGTGTTCACATTGCTTCGCAGAATCGCTTTTCTGCAGAAAACACTAACACTTGTTCAGAACAAAAGAAAGCACAGAGCCCCAGATTTGCTGTTGTTCTGGAGAGCTTGCAGAGCACTGGGGAAAGGCAGGCAGAGAATTCCCTGCTAGCACCTTCTCTGTGCCTGGGAAGCAGAAGTGTTTACGTTGCTTCGCAGAATCGCTTTTGTGCAGAAAACAGTAACACTTGTTCAGAACGAAAGAAAGCACAGAGCCCCAGATTTGCTGTTGTCCTGGAGAGCTTGCAGAGCACTGGGGAAAGGCAGGCAGAGAATTCCCTGCTAGCACCTTCTCTGTGCCTGGGAAGCAGAAGTGTTCACATTGCTTCGCAGAATTGCCTTTGTGCAGAAAACACTAACACTTGTTCAGAACAAAAGAAAGCACAGAGCCTCAGATTTTATGTTGTCCTGGAGAGCTTGCAGAGCACTGGGGAAAGGCAGGCAGAGAATTCCCTGATAGCACCTTCTCTGTGCCTGTTCACATTGCTTCGCAGAATCGCTTTTGTGCAGAAAACAGTAACACTTGTTCAGAAGGAAAGAAAGCACAGAGCCCCAGATTTTATGTTGTCCTGGAGAGCTTGCAGAGCACTGGGGAAAGGCAGGCAGAGAATTCCCTGCTAGCACCTTCTCTGTGCCTGGGAAGCAGAAGTGTTCACATTGCTTCGCAGAATTGCCTTTGTGCAGAAAACACTAACACTTGTTCAGAACAAAAGAAAGCACAGAGCCTCAGATTTTATGTTGTCCTGGAGAGCTTGCAGAGCACTGGGGAAAGGCAGGCAGAGAATTCCCTGCTAGCACCTTCTCTGTGCCTGGGAAGCAGAAGTGTTCACATTGCTTCGCAGAATCGCTTTTCTGCAGAAAACAATAACACTTGTTCAGAACAAAAGAAAGCACAGAGCCCCAGATTTGCTGTTGTCCTGGAGAGCTTGCAGAGCACTGGGGAAAGGCAGGCAGAGAATTCCCTGCTAGCACCTTCTCTGTGCCTGGGAAGCAGAAGTGTTCACATTAGTTCGCAGAATCGCCTTTGTGCAGAAAACACTAACACTTGTTCAGAACAAAAGAAAGCACAGAGCCCCAGATTCTATGTTGTCCTGGAGAGCTTGCAGAGCACTGGGGAAAGGCAGGCAGAGAATTCCCTGTTAGCAGCTTCTCTGTGCCTGGGAAGCAGAAGTGTTCACATTGCTTCGCAGAATTGCCTTTGTGCAGAAAACACTAACACTTGTTCAGAACAAAAGAAAGCACAGAGCCCCAGATTTGCTGTTGTCCTGGAGAGCTTGCAGAGCACTGGGGAAAGGCAGGCAGAGAATTCCCTGTTAGCACCTTCTCTGTGCCTGGGAAGCAGAAGTGTTCACATTGCTTCGCAGAATCGCTTTTCTGCAGAAAACAATAACACTTGTTCAGAACAAAAGAAAGCACAGAGCCCCAGATTTGCTGTTGTTCTGGAGAGCTTGCAGAGCACTGGGGAAAGGCAGGCAGAGAATTCCCTGCTAGCACCCTCTCTGTGCCTGGGAAGCAGGAGTGTTCACATTACTTCGCAGAATCGCCTTTGTGCAGAAAACAGTAACACTTGTTCAGAACGAAAGAAAGCACAGAGCCCCAGATTTGCTGTTGTTCTGGAGAGCTTGCAGAGCACTGGGGAAAGGCAGGCAGAGAATTCCCTGCTAGCACCTTCTCTGTGTCTGGGAAGCAGAAGTGTTTACGTTGCTTCGCAGAATCGCCTTTGTGCAGAAAACACTAACACTTGTTCAGAACAAAAGAAAGCACAGAGCCCCAGATTTGCTGTTGTTCTGGAGAGCTTGCAGAGCACTGGGGAAAGGCAGGCAGAGAATTCCCTGCTAGCACCTTCTCTGTGTCTGGGAAGCAGAAGTGTTCACATTGCTTCGCAGAATCGCTTTTGTGCAGAAAACACTAACACTTGTTCAGAACAAAAGAAAGCACAGAGCCCCAGATTTGCTGTTGTTCTGGAGAGCTTGCAGAGCACTGGGGAAAGGCAGGCAGAGAATTCCCTGCTAGCACCTTCTCTGTGCCTGGGAAGCAGAAGTGTTCACATTAGTTCGCAGAATCGCCTTTGTGCAGAAAACACTAACACTTGTTCAGAACAAAAGAAAGCACAGAGCCCCAGATTTTATGTTGTCCTGGAGAGCTTGCAGAGCACTGGGGAAAGGCAGGCAGAGAATTCCCTGCTAGCACCTTCTCTGTGCCTGGGAAGCAGAAGCGTTCACATTGCTTCGCAGAATCGCCTTTGTGCAGAAAACACTAACACTTGTTCAGAACAAAAGAAAGCACAGAGCCCCAGATTTGCTGTTGTCCTGGAGAGCTTGCAGAGCACTGGGGAAAAGCAGGCAGAGAATTCCCTGCTAGCACCTTCTCTGTGCCTGGGAAGCAGAAGTGTTCACATTGCTTCGCAGAATCGCCTTTGTGCAGAAAACACTAACACTTGTTCAGAACAAAAGAAAGCACAGAGCCCCAGATTCTATGTTGTTCTGGAGAGCTTGCAGAGCACTGGGGAAAGGCAGGCAGAGAATTCCCTGCTAGCACCTTCTCTGTGCCTGGGAAGCAGAAGTGTTCACATTAGTTCGCAGAATCGCCTTTATGCAGAAAACACTAACACTTGTTCGGAAGGAAAGAAAGCACAGAGCCCCAGATTTGCTGTTGTTCTGGAGAGCTTGCAGAACACTGGGGAAAGGCAGGCAGAGAATTCCCTGCTAGCACCTTCTCTGTGCCTGGGAAGCAGAAGTGTTCACATTGCTTCGCAGAATCGCCTTTGTGCAGAAAACACTAACACTTGTTCAGAACAAAAGAAAGCACAGAGCCCCAGATTCTATGTTGTCCTGGAGAGCTTGCAGAGCACTGGGGAAAGGCAGGCAGGGAATTCCCTGCTAGCACCTTCTCTGTGACTGGGAAGCAGAAGTGTTCACATTGCTTCGCAGAATCGCTTTTCTGCAGAAAACACTAACACTTGTTCAGAACAAAAGAAAGCACAGAGCCCCAGATTTGCTGTTGTTCTGGAGAGCTTGCAGAGCACTGGGGAAAGGCAGGCAGAGAATTCCCTGCTAGCACCCTCTCTGTGCCTGGGAAGCAGGAGTGTTCACATTACTTCGCAGAATCGCCTTTGTGCAGAAAACAGTAACACTTGTTCAGAACGAAAGAAAGCACAGAGCCCCAGATTTGCTGTTGTTCTGGAGAGCTTGCAGAGCACTGGGGAAAGGCAGGCAGAGAATTCCCTGCTAGCACCTTCTCTGTGTCTGGGAAGCAGAAGTGTTTACGTTGCTTCGCAGAATCGCCTTTGTGCAGAAAACACTAACACTTGTTCAGAACAAAAGAAAGCACAGAGCCCCAGATTTGCTGTTGTTCTGGAGAGCTTGCAGAGCACTGGGGAAAGGCAGGCAGAGAATTCCCTGCTAGCACCTTCTCTGTGTCTGGGAAGCAGAAGTGTTCACATTGCTTCGCAGAATCGCTTTTGTGCAGAAAACACTAACACTTGTTCAGAACAAAAGAAAGCACAGAGCCCCAGATTTGCTGTTGTTCTGGAGAGCTTGCAGAGCACTGGGGAAAGGCAGGCAGAGAATTCCCTGCTAGCACCTTCTCTGTGCCTGGGAAGCAGAAGTGTTCACATTAGTTCGCAGAATCGCCTTTGTGCAGAAAACACTAACACTTGTTCAGAACAAAAGAAAGCACAGAGCCCCAGATTTTATGTTGTCCTGGAGAGCTTGCAGAGCACTGGGGAAAGGCAGGCAGAGAATTCCCTGCTAGCACCTTCTCTGTGCCTGGGAAGCAGAAGCGTTCACATTGCTTCGCAGAATCGCCTTTGTGCAGAAAACACTAACACTTGTTCAGAACAAAAGAAAGCACAGAGCCCCAGATTTGCTGTTGTCCTGGAGAGCTTGCAGAGCACTGGGGAAAAGCAGGCAGAGAATTCCCTGCTAGCACCTTCTCTGTGCCTGGGAAGCAGAAGTGTTCACATTGCTTCGCAGAATCGCCTTTGTGCAGAAAACACTAACACTTGTTCAGAACAAAAGAAAGCACAGAGCCCCAGATTCTATGTTGTTCTGGAGAGCTTGCAGAGCACTGGGGAAAGGCAGGCAGAGAATTCCCTGCTAGCACCTTCTCTGTGCCTGGGAAGCAGAAGTGTTCACATTAGTTCGCAGAATCGCCTTTATGCAGAAAACACTAACACTTGTTCGGAAGGAAAGAAAGCACAGAGCCCCAGATTTGCTGTTGTTCTGGAGAGCTTGCAGAACACTGGGGAAA
This sequence comes from Strix aluco, assembly GCF_031877795.1. Lineage (NCBI taxonomy): Eukaryota > Metazoa > Chordata > Aves > Strigiformes > Strigidae > Strix > Strix aluco. The sequence goes on from NW_027436642.1 coordinate 856,067, forward strand.
GGCAGGCAGAGAATTCCCTGCTAGCACCTTCTCTGTGCCTGGGAAGCAGAAGTGTTCACATTGCTTCGCAGAATCGCCTTTGTGCAGAAAACACTAACACTTGTTCAGAACAAAAGAAAGCACAGAGCCCCAGATTCTATGTTGTCCTGGAGAGCTTGCAGAGCACTGGGGAAAGGCAGGCAGGGAATTCCCTGCTAGCACCTTCTCTGTGACTGGGAAGCAGAAGTGTTCACATTGCTTCGCAGAATCGCTTTTCTGCAGAAAACACTAACACTTGTTCAGAACAAAAGAAAGCACAGAGCCCCAGATTTGCTGTTGTTCTGGAGAGCTTGCAGAGCACTGGGGAAAGGCAGGCATAGAATTCCCTGCTAGCACCTTCTCTGTGCCTGGGAAGCAGAAGTGTTCACATTACTTCGCAGAATCGCCTTTATGCAGAAAACACTAACACTTGTTCGGAAGGAAAGAAAGCACAGAGCCCCAGATTTGCTGTTGTTCTGGAGAGCTTGCAGAACACTGGGGAAAGGCAGGCAGAGAATTCCCTGCTAGCACCTTCTCTGTGCCTGGGAAGCAGAAGTGTTCACATTGCTTCGCAGAATCGCCTTTGTGCAGAAAACACTAACACTTGTTCAGAACAAAAGAAAGCACAGAGCCCCAGATTCTATGTTGTCCTGGAGAGCTTGCAGAGCACTGGGGAAAGGCAGGCAGGGAATTCCCTGCTAGCACCTTCTCTGTGACTGGGAAGCAGAAGTGTTCACATTGCTTCGCAGAATCGCTTTTCTGCAGAAAACACTAACACTTGTTCAGAACAAAAGAAAGCACAGAGCCCCAGATTTGCTGTTGTTCTGGAGAGCTTGCAGAGCACTGGGGAAAGGCAGGCAGAGAATTCCCTGCTAGCACCTTCTCTGTGCCTGGGAAGCAGAAGTGTTCACATTGCTTCGCAGAATTGCCTTTGTGCAGAAAACACTAACACTTGTTCAGAACAAAAGAAAGCACAGAGCCTCAGATTTTATGTTGTCCTGGAGAGCTTGCAGAGCACTGGGGAAAGGCAGGCAGAGAATTCCCTGCTAGCACCTTCTCTGTGCCTGGGAAGCAGAAGTGTTCACATTAGTTCGCAGAATCGCCTTTGTGCAGAAAACACTAACACTTGTTCAGAACAAAAGAAAGCACAGAGCCCCAGATTTGCTGTTGTTCTGGAGAGCTTGCAGAGCACTGGGGAAAGGCAGGCAGAGAATTCCCTGCTAGCACCTTCTCTGTGCCTGGGAAGCAGAAGTGTTCACATTACTTCGCAGAATCGCTTTTGTGCAGAAAACACTAACACTTGTTCAGAACAAAAGAAAGCACAGAGCCCCAGATTCTATGTTGTCCTGGAGAGCTTGCAGAGCACTGGGGAAAGGCAGGCAGAGAATTCCCTGCTAGCACCTTCTCTGTGCCTGGGAAGCAGAAGTGTTCACATTGCTTCGCAGAATCGCTTTTGTGCAGAAAACAGTAACACTTGTTCAGAACGAAAGAAAGCACAGAGCCCCAGATTTGCTGTTGTCCTGGAGAGCTTGCAGAGCACTGGGGAAAGGCAGGCAGAGAATTCCCTGCTAGCACCTTCTCTGTGCCTGGGAAGCAGAAGTGTTCACATTGCTTCGCAGAATCGCTTTTCTGCAGAAAACACTAACACTTGTTCAGAACAAAAGAAAGCACAGAGCCCCAGATTCTATGTTGTCCTGGAGAGCTTGCAGAGCACTGGGGAAAGGCAGGCAGAGAATTCCCTGTTAGCAGCTTCTCTGTGCCTGGGAAGCAGAAGTGTTCACATTGCTTCGCAGAATCGCCTTTCTGCAGAAAACACTAACACTTGTTCAGAACAAAAGAAAGCACAGAGCCCCAGATTCTATGTTGTCCTGGAGAGCTTGCAGAGCACTGGGGAAAGGCAGGCAGAGAATTCCCTGCTAGCACCTTCTCTGTGACTGGGAAGCAGAAGTGTTCACATTGCTTCGCAGAATCGCCTTTGTGCAGAAAACACTAACACTTGTTCAGAACAAAAGAAAGCACAGAGCCCCAGATTTGCTGTTGTTCTGGAGAGCTTGCAGAGCACTGGGGAAAGGCAGGCAGAGAATTCCCTGCTAGCACCTTCTCTGTGCCTGGGAAGCAGAAGTGTTCACATTATTTCGCAGAATCGCTTTTGTGCAGAAAACACTAACACTTGTTCAGAACAAAAGAAAGCACAGAGCCCCAGATTTGCTGTTGTTCTGGAGAGCTTGCAGAGCACTGGGGAAAGGCAGGCAGAGAATTCCCTGCTAGCACCTTCTCTGTGCCTGGGAAGCAGAAGTGTTCACATTGCTTCGCAGAATTGCCTTTGTGCAGAAAACACTAACACTTGTTCAGAACAAAAGAAAGCACAGAGCCTCAGATTTTATGTTGTCCTGGAGAGCTTGCAGAGCACTGGGGAAAGGCAGGCAGAGAATTCCCTGCTAGCACCTTCTCTGTGCCTGGGAAGCAGAAGTGTTCACATTGCTTCGCAGAATCGCTTTTCTGCAGAAAACAATAACACTTGTTCAGAACAAAAGAAAGCACAGAGCCCCAGATTTGCTGTTGTTCTGGAGAGCTTGCAGAGCACTGGGGAAAGGCAGGCAGAGAATTCCCTGCTACCACCTTCTCTGTGCCTGGGAAGCAGGAGTGTTTACGTTGCTTCGCAGAATCGCCTTTGTGCAGAAAACACTAACACTTGTTCAGAACAAAAGAAAGCACAGAGCCCCAGATTTGCTGTTGTCCTGGAGAGCTTGCAGAGCACTGGGGAAAGGCAGGCAGAGAATTCCCTGCTAGCACCTTCTCTGTGCCTGGGAAGCAGAAGTGTTCACATTGCTTCGCAGAATCGCTTTTCTGCAGAAAACACTAACACTTGTTCAGAACAAAAGAAAGCACAGAGCCCCAGATTTGCTGTTGTTCTGGAGAGCTTGCAGAGCACTGGGGAAAGGCAGGCAGAGAATTCCCTGCTAGCACCTTCTCTGTGCCTGGGAAGCAGAAGTGTTCACATTGCTTCGCAGAATCGCTTTTGTGCAGAAAACAATAACACTTGTTCAGAACAAAAGAAAGCACAGAGCCCCAGATTTGCTGTTGTTCTGGAGAGCTTGCAGAGCACTGGGGAAAGGCAGGCAGAGAATTCCCTGCTAGCACCTTCTCTGTGCCTGGGAAGCAGAAGTGTTCACATTAGTTCGCAGAATCGCCTTTATGCAGAAAACACTAACACTTGTTCGGAAGGAAAGAAAGCACAGAGCCCCAGATTTGCTGTTGTTCTGGAGAGCTTGCAGAGCACTGGGGAAAGGCAGGCAGAGAATTCCCTGCTAGCACCTTCTCTGTGCCTGGGAAGCAGAAGTGTTCACATTGCTTCGCAGAATCGCTTTTCTGCAGAAAACACTAACACTTGTTCAGAACAAAAGAAAGCACAGAGCCCCAGATTTGCTGTTGTTCTGGAGAGCTTGCAGAGCACTGGGGAAAGGCAGGCAGAGAATTCCCTGCTAGCACCTTCTCTGTGCCTGGGAAGCAGAAGTGTTTACGTTGCTTCGCAGAATCGCTTTTGTGCAGAAAACAGTAACACTTGTTCAGAACGAAAGAAAGCACAGAGCCCCAGATTTGCTGTTGTCCTGGAGAGCTTGCAGAGCACTGGGGAAAGGCAGGCAGAGAATTCCCTGCTAGCACCTTCTCTGTGCCTGGGAAGCAGAAGTGTTCACATTGCTTCGCAGAATTGCCTTTGTGCAGAAAACACTAACACTTGTTCAGAACAAAAGAAAGCACAGAGCCTCAGATTTTATGTTGTCCTGGAGAGCTTGCAGAGCACTGGGGAAAGGCAGGCAGAGAATTCCCTGCTAGCACCTTCTCTGTGCCTGGGAAGCAGAAGTGTTCACATTGCTTCGCAGAATCGCTTTTCTGCAGAAAACAATAACACTTGTTCAGAACAAAAGAAAGCACAGAGCCCCAGATTTGCTGTTGTCCTGGAGAGCTTGCAGAGCACTGGGGAAAGGCAGGCAGAGAATTCCCTGCTAGCACCTTCTCTGTGCCTGGGAAGCAGAAGTGTTCACATTAGTTCGCAGAATCGCTTTTGTGCAGAAAACACTAACACTTGTTCAGAACAAAAGAAAGCACAGAGCCCCAGATTCTATGTTGTCCTGGAGAGCTTGCAGAGCACTGGGGAAAGGCAGGCAGAGAATTCCCTGTTAGCAGCTTCTCTGTGCCTGGGAAGCAGAAGTGTTCACATTGCTTCGCAGATTCGCTTTTCTGCAGAAAACACTAACACTTGTTCAGAACAAAAGAAAGCACAGAGCCCCAGATTTGCTGTTGTTCTGGAGAGCTTGCAGAGCACTGGGGAAAGGCAGGCAGAGAATTCCCTGCTAGCACCTTCTCTGTGCCTGGGAAGCAGAAGTGTTTACGTTGCTTCGCAGAATCGCTTTTGTGCAGAAAACACTAACACTTGTTCAGAACGAAAGAAAGCACAGAGCCCCAGATTTGCTGTTGTCCTGGAGAGCTTGCAGAGCACTGGGGAAAGGCAGGCAGAGAATTCCCTGCTAGCACCTTCTCTGTGCCTGGGAAGCAGAAGTGTTCACATTGCTTCGCAGAATCGCTTTTGTGCAGAAAACAGTAACACTTGTTCAGAACGAAAGAAAGCACAGAGCCCCAGATTTGCTGTTGTTCTGGAGAGCTTGCAGAGCACTGGGGAAAGGCAGGCAGAGAATTCCCTGCTAGCACCTTCTCTGTGCCTGGGAAGCAGAAGTGTTCACATTGCTTCGCAGAATTGCCTTTGTGCAGAAAACACTAACACTTGTTCAGAACAAAAGAAAGCACAGAGCCTCAGATTTTATGTTGTCCTGGAGAGCTTGCAGAGCACTGGGGAAAGGCAGGCAGAGAATTCCCTGTTAGCACCTTCTCTGTGCCTGGGAAGCAGAAGTGTTCACATTGCTTCGCAGAATCGCTTTTCTGCAGAAAACAATAACACTTGTTCAGAACAAAAGAAAGCACAGAGCCCCAGATTTGCTGTTGTTCTGGAGAGCTTGCAGAGCACTGGGGAAAGGCAGGCAGAGAATTCCCTGCTAGCACCCTCTCTGTGCCTGGGAAGCAGGAGTGTTCACATTACTTCGCAGAATCGCCTTTGTGCAGAAAACAGTAACACTTGTTCAGAACGAAAGAAAGCACAGAGCCCCAGATTTGCTGTTGTTCTGGAGAGCTTGCAGAGCACTGGGGAAAGGCAGGCAGAGAATTCCCTGCTAGCACCTTCTCTGTGCCTGGGAAGCAGAAGTGTTTACGTTGCTTCGCAGAATCGCCTTTGTGCAGAAAACACTAACACTTGTTCAGAACAAAAGAAAGCACAGAGCCCCAGATTTGCTGTTGTTCTGGAGAGCTTGCAGAGCACTGGGGAAAGGCAGGCAGAGAATTCCCTGTTAGCACCTTCTCTGTGCCTGGGAAGCAGAAGTGTTCACATTGCTTCGCAGAATCGCCTTTGTGCAGAAAACACTAACACTTGTTCAGAACAAAAGAAAGCACAGAGCCCCAGATTTGCTGTTGTTCTGGAGAGCTTGCAGAGCACTGGGGAAAGGCAGGCAGAGAATTCCCTGCTAGCACCTTCTCTGTGCCTGGGAAGCAGAAGTGTTTACGTTGCTTCGCAGAATCGCCTTTGTGCAGAAAACACTAACACTTGTTCAGAACAAAAGAAAGCACAGAGCCCCAGATTTGCTGTTGTCCTGGAGAGCTTGCAGAGCACTGGGGAAAGGCAGGCAGAGAATTCCCTGCTAGCACCTTCTCTGTGTCTGGGAAGCAGAAGTGTTCACATTGCTTCGCAGAATCGATTTTGTGCAGAAAACACTAACACTTGTTCAGAACAAAAGAAAGCACAGAGCCCCAGATTTGCTGTTGTTCTGGAGAGCTTGCAGAGCACTGGGGAAAGGCAGGCAGAGAATTCCCTGCTAGCACCTTCTCTGTGCCTGGGAAGCAGAAGTGTTCACATTAGTTCGCAGAATCGCCTTTATGCAGAAAACACTAACACTTGTTCGGAAGGAAAGAAAGCACAGAGCCCCAGATTTGCTGTTGTTCTGGAGAGCTTGCAGAACACTGGGGAAAGGCAGGCAGAGAATTCCCTGCTAGCACCTTCTCTGTGCCTGGGAAGCAGAAGTGTTCACATTGCTTCGCAGAATCGCCTTTGTGCAGAAAACACTAACACTTGTTCAGAACAAAAGAAAGCACAGAGCCCCAGATTCTATGTTGTCCTGGAGAGCTTGCAGAGCACTGGGGAAAGGCAGGCAGGGAATTCCCTGCTAGCACCTTCTCTGTGACTGGGAAGCAGAAGTGTTCACATTGCTTCGCAGAATCGCTTTTCTGCAGAAAACACTAACACTTGTTCAGAACAAAAGAAAGCACAGAGCCCCAGATTTGCTGTTGTTCTGGAGAGCTTGCAGAGCACTGGGGAAAGGCAGGCAGAGAATTCCCTGCTAGCACCTTCTCTGTGCCTGGGAAGCAGAAGTGTTCACATTGCTTCGCAGAATTGCCTTTGTGCAGAAAACACTAACACTTGTTCAGAACAAAAGAAAGCACAGAGCCTCAGATTTTATGTTGTCCTGGAGAGCTTGCAGAGCACTGGGGAAAGGCAGGCAGAGAATTCCCTGCTAGCACCTTCTCTGTGCCTGGGAAGCAGAAGTGTTCACATTAGTTCGCAGAATCGCCTTTGTGCAGAAAACACTAACACTTGTTCAGAACAAAAGAAAGCACAGAGCCCCAGATTTGCTGTTGTTCTGGAGAGCTTGCAGAGCACTGGGGAAAGGCAGGCAGAGAATTCCCTGCTAGCACCTTCTCTGTGCCTGGGATGCAGAAGTGTTCACATTACTTCGCAGAATCGCTTTTGTGCAGAAAACACTAACACTTGTTCAGAACGAAAGAAAGCACAGAGCCCCAGATTTGCTGTTGTCCTGGAGAGCTTGCAGAGCACTGGGGAAAGGCAGGCAGAGAATTCCCTGCTAGCAGCTTCTCTGTGCCTGGGAAGCAGAAGTGTTCACATTGCTTCGCAGAATCGCTTTTCTGCAGAAAACACTAACACTTGTTCAGAACAAAAGAAAGCACAGAGCCCCAGATTTGCTGTTGTCCTGGAGAGCTTGCAGAGCACTGGGGAAAGGCAGGCAGAGAATTCCCTGTTAGCAGCTTCTCTGTGCCTGGGAAGCAGAAGTGTTCACATTGCTTCGCAGAATCGCCTTTCTGCAGAAAACACTAACACTTGTTCAGAACAAAAGAAAGCACAGAGCCCCAGATTTGCTGTTGTTCTGGAGAGCTTGCAGAGCACTGGGGAAAGGCAGGCAGAGAATTCCCTGCTAGCACCTTCTCTGTGACTGGGAAGCAGAAGTGTTCACATTGCTTCGCAGAATCGCCTTTGTGCAGAAAACACTAACACTTGTTCAGAACAAAAGAAAGCACAGAGCCCCAGATTTGCTGTTGTTCTGGAGAGCTTGCAGAGCACTGGGGAAAGGCAGGCAGAGAATTCCCTGCTAGCACCTTCTCTGTGCCTGGGAAGCAGAAGTGTTCACATTATTTCGCAGAATCGCTTTTGTGCAGAAAACACTAACACTTGTTCAGAACAAAAGAAAGCACAGAGCCCCAGATTTGCTGTTGTTCTGGAGAGCTTGCAGAGCACTGGGGAAAGGCAGGCAGAGAATTCCCTGCTAGCACCTTCTCTGTGCCTGGGAAGCAGAAGTGTTCACATTGCTTCGCAGAATCGCTTTTCTGCAGAAAACAATAACACTTGTTCAGAACAAAAGAAAGCACAGAGCCCCAGATTTGCTGTTGTTCTGGAGAGCTTGCAGAGCACTGGGGAAAGGCAGGCAGAGAATTCCCTGCTAGCACCTTCTCTGTGCCTGGGAAGCAGGAGTGTTTACGTTGCTTCGCAGAATCGCCTTTGTGCAGAAAACACTGACACTTGTTCAGAACAAAAGAAAGCACAGAGCCCCAGATTTGCTGTTGTCCTGGAGAGCTTGCAGAGCACTGGGGAAAGGCAGGCAGAGAATTCCCTGCTAGCACCTTCTCTGTGCCTGGGAAGCAGAAGTGTTCACATTGCTTCGCAGAATCGCTTTTCTGCAGAAAACACTAACACTTGTTCAGAACAAAAGAAAGCACAGAGCCCCAGATTTGCTGTTGTTCTGGAGAGCTTGCAGAGCACTGGGGAAAGGCAGGCAGAGAATTCCCTGCTAGCACCTTCTCTGTGCCTGGGAAGCAGAAGTGTTCACATTGCTTCGCAGAATCGCTTTTGTGCAGAAAACACTAACACTTGTTCAGAACAAAAGAAAGCACAGAGCCCCAGATTTGCTGTTGTTCTGGAGAGCTTGCAGAGCACTGGGGAAAGGCAGGCAGAGAATTCCCTGCTAGCACCTTCTCTGTGCCTGGGAAGCAGAAGTGTTCACATTAGTTCGCAGAATCGCCTTTATGCAGAAAACACTAACACTTGTTCGGAAGGAAAGAAAGCACAGAGCCCCAGATTTGCTGTTGTTCTGGAGAGCTTGCAGAGCACTGGGGAAAGGCAGGCAGAGAATTCCCTGCTAGCACCTTCTCTATGCCTGGGAAGCAGAAGTGTTCACATTGCTTCGCAGAATCGCTTTTCTGGAGAAAACACTAACACTTGTTCAGAACAAAAGAAAGCACAGAGCCCCAGATTTGCTGTTGTTCTGGAGAGCTTGCAGAGCACTGGGGAAAGGCAGGCAGAGAATTCCCTGCTAGCACCTTCTCTGTGCCTGGGAAGCAGAAGTGTTTACGTTGCTTCGCAGAATCGCTTTTGTGCAGAAAACAGTAACACTTGTTCAGAACGAAAGAAAGCACAGAGCCCCAGATTTGCTGTTGTCCTGGAGAGCTTGCAGAGCACTGGGGAAAGGCAGGCAGAGAATTCCCTGCTAGCACCTTCTCTGTGCCTGGGAAGCAGAAGTGTTTACGTTGCTTCGCAGAATCGCCTTTGTGCAGAAAACACTAACACTTGTTCAGAACAAAAGAAAGCACAGAGCCCCAGATTCTATGTTGTCCTGGAGAGCTTGCAGAGCACTGGGGAAAGGCAGGCAGAGAATTCCCTGCTAGCAGCTTCTCTGTGCCTGGGAAGCAGAAGTGTTCACATTGCTTCGCAGAATCGCTTTTGTGCAGAAAACACTAACACTTGTTCAGAACAAAAGAAAGCACAGAGCCCCAGATTTGCTGTTGTCCTGGAGAGCTTGCAGAGCACTGGGGAAAGGCAGGCAGAGAATTCCCTGCTAGCACCTTCTCTGTGCCTGGGAAGCAGAAGTGTTTACGTTGCTTCGCAGAATCGCTTTTGTGCAGAAAACACTAACACTTGTTCAGAACGAAAGAAAGCACAGAGCCCCAGATTTTATGTTGTCCTGGAGAGCTTGCAGAGCACTGGGGAAAGGCAGGCAGAGAATTCCCTGCTAGCACCTTCTCTGTGCCTGGGAAGCAGAAGTGTTCACATTGCTTCGCAGAATTGCCTTTGTGCAGAAAACACTAACACTTGTTCAGAACAAAAGAAAGCACAGAGCCCCAGATTTGCTGTTGTTCTGGAGAGCTTGCAGAGCACTGGGGAAAGGCAGGCAGAGAATTCCCTGCTAGCACCTTCTCTGTGCCTGGGAAGCAGAAGTGTTTACGTTGCTTCGCAGAATCGCTTTTGTGCAGAAAACAGTAACACTTGTTCAGAACGAAAGAAAGCACAGAGCCCCAGATTTGCTGTTGTCCTGGAGAGCTTGCAGAGCACTGGGGAAAGGCAGGCAGAGAATTCCCTGTAGCAGCTTCTCTGTGCCTGGGAAGCAGAAGTGTTCACATTGCTTCGCAGAATCGCCTTTCTGCAGAAAACACTAACACTTGTTCAGAACAAAAGAAAGCACAGAGCCTCAGATTTTATGTTGTCCTGGAGAGCTTGCAGAGCACTGGGGAAAGGCAGGCAGAGAATTCCCTGCTAGCACCTTCTCTGTGCCTGGGAAGCAGAAGTGTTCACATTGCTTCGCAGAATCGCTTTTCTGCAGAAAACAATAACACTTGTTCAGAACAAAAGAAAGCACAGAGCCCCAGATTTGCTGTTGTCCTGGAGAGCTTGCAGAGCACTGGGGAAAGGCAGGCAGAGAATTCCCTGCTAGCACCTTCTCTGTGCCTGGGAAGCAGAAGTGTTCACATTAGTTCGCAGAATCGCTTTTGTGCAGAAAACACTAACACTTGTTCAGAACAAAAGAAAGCACAGAGCCCCAGATTCTATGTTGTCCTGGAGAGCTTGCAGAGCACTGGGGAAAGGCAGGCAGAGAATTCCCTGTTAGCAGCTTCTCTGTGCCTGGGAAGCAGAAGTGTTCACATTGCTTCGCAGATTCGCTTTTCTGCAGAAAACACTAACACTTGTTCAGAACAAAAGAAAGCACAGAGCCCCAGATTTGCTGTTGTTCTGGAGAGCTTGCAGAGCACTGGGGAAAGGCAGGCAGAGAATTCCCTGCTAGCACCTTCTCTGTGCCTGGGAAGCAGAAGTGTTTACGTTGCTTCGCAGAATCGCTTTTGTGCAGAAAACACTAACACTTGTTCAGAACGAAAGAAAGCACAGAGCCCCAGATTTGCTGTTGTCCTGGAGAGCTTGCAGAGCACTGGGGAAAGGCAGGCAGAGAATTCCCTGCTAGCACCTTCTCTGTGCCTGGGAAGCAGAAGTGTTCACATTGCTTCGCAGAATCGCTTTTGTGCAGAAAACAGTAACACTTGTTCAGAACGAAAGAAAGCACAGAGCCCCAGATTTGCTGTTGTTCTGGAGAGCTTGCAGAGCACTGGGGAAAGGCAGGCAGAGAATTCCCTGCTAGCACCTTCTCTGTGCCTGGGAAGCAGAAGTGTTCACATTGCTTCGCAGAATTGCCTTTGTGCAGAAAACACTAACACTTGTTCAGAACAAAAGAAAGCACAGAGCCTCAGATTTTATGTTGTCCTGGAGAGCTTGCAGAGCACTGGGGAAAGGCAGGCAGAGAATTCCCTGTTAGCACCTTCTCTGTGCCTGGGAAGCAGAAGTGTTCACATTGCTTCGCAGAATCGCTTTTCTGCAGAAAACAATAACACTTGTTCAGAACAAAAGAAAGCACAGAGCCCCAGATTTGCTGTTGTTCTGGAGAGCTTGCAGAGCACTGGGGAAAGGCAGGCAGAGAATTCCCTGCTAGCACCCTCTCTGTGCCTGGGAAGCAGGAGTGTTCACATTACTTCGCAGAATCGCCTTTGTGCAGAAAACAGTAACACTTGTTCAGAACGAAAGAAAGCACAGAGCCCCAGATTTGCTGTTGTTCTGGAGAGCTTGCAGAGCACTGGGGAAAGGCAGGCAGAGAATTCCCTGCTAGCACCTTCTCTGTGCCTGGGAAGCAGAAGTGTTTACGTTGCTTCGCAGAATCGCCTTTGTGCAGAAAACACTAACACTTGTTCAGAACAAAAGAAAGCACAGAGCCCCAGATTTGCTGTTGTTCTGGAGAGCTTGCAGAGCACTGGGGAAAGGCAGGCAGAGAATTCCCTGTTAGCACCTTCTCTGTGCCTGGGAAGCAGAAGTGTTCACATTGCTTCGCAGAATCGCCTTTGTGCAGAAAACACTAACACTTGTTCAGAACAAAAGAAAGCACAGAGCCCCAGATTTGCTGTTGTTCTGGAGAGCTTGCAGAGCACTGGGGAAAGGCAGGCAGAGAATTCCCTGCTAGCACCTTCTCTGTGCCTGGGAAGCAGAAGTGTTTACGTTGCTTCGCAGAATCGCCTTTGTGCAGAAAACACTAACACTTGTTCAGAACAAAAGAAAGCACAGAGCCCCAGATTTGCTGTTGTCCTGGAGAGCTTGCAGAGCACTGGGGAAAGGCAGGCAGAGAATTCCCTGCTAGCACCTTCTCTGTGTCTGGGAAGCAGAAGTGTTCACATTGCTTCGCAGAATCGATTTTGTGCAGAAAACACTAACACTTGTTCAGAACAAAAGAAAGCACAGAGCCCCAGATTTGCTGTTGTTCTGGAGAGCTTGCAGAGCACTGGGGAAAGGCAGGCAGAGAATTCCCTGCTAGCACCTTCTCTGTGCCTGGGAAGCAGAAGTGTTCACATTAGTTCGCAGAATCGCCTTTATGCAGAAAACACTAACACTTGTTCGGAAGGAAAGAAAGCACAGAGCCCCAGATTTGCTGTTGTTCTGGAGAGCTTGCAGAACACTGGGGAAAGGCAGGCAGAGAATTCCCTGCTAGCACCTTCTCTGTGCCTGGGAAGCAGAAGTGTTCACATTGCTTCGCAGAATCGCCTTTGTGCAGAAAACACTAACACTTGTTCAGAACAAAAGAAAGCACAGAGCCCCAGATTCTATGTTGTCCTGGAGAGCTTGCAGAGCACTGGGGAAAGGCAGGCAGGGAATTCCCTGCTAGCACCTTCTCTGTGACTGGGAAGCAGAAGTGTTCACATTGCTTCGCAGAATCGCTTTTCTGCAGAAAACACTAACACTTGTTCAGAACAAAAGAAAGCACAGAGCCCCAGATTTGCTGTTGTTCTGGAGAGCTTGCAGAGCACTGGGGAAAGGCAGGCAGAGAATTCCCTGCTAGCACCTTCTCTGTGCCTGGGAAGCAGAAGTGTTCACATTGCTTCGCAGAATTGCCTTTGTGCAGAAAACACTAACACTTGTTCAGAACAAAAGAAAGCACAGAGCCTCAGATTTTATGTTGTCCTGGAGAGCTTGCAGAGCACTGGGGAAAGGCAGGCAGAGAATTCCCTGCTAGCACCTTCTCTGTGCCTGGGAAGCAGAAGTGTTCACATTAGTTCGCAGAATCGCCTTTGTGCAGAAAACACTAACACTTGTTCAGAACAAAAGAAAGCACAGAGCCCCAGATTTGCTGTTGTTCTGGAGAGCTTGCAGAGCACTGGGGAAAGGCAGGCAGAGAATTCCCTGCTAGCACCTTCTCTGTGCCTGGGATGCAGAAGTGTTCACATTACTTCGCAGAATCGCTTTTGTGCAGAAAACACTAACACTTGTTCAGAACGAAAGAAAGCACAGAGCCCCAGATTTGCTGTTGTCCTGGAGAGCTTGCAGAGCACTGGGGAAAGGCAGGCAGAGAATTCCCTGCTAGCAGCTTCTCTGTGCCTGGGAAGCAGAAGTGTTCACATTGCTTCGCAGAATCGCTTTTCTGCAGAAAACACTAACACTTGTTCAGAACAAAAGAAAGCACAGAGCCCCAGATTTGCTGTTGTCCTGGAGAGCTTGCAGAGCACTGGGGAAAGGCAGGCAGAGAATTCCCTGTTAGCAGCTTCTCTGTGCCTGGGAAGCAGAAGTGTTCACATTGCTTCGCAGAATCGCCTTTCTGCAGAAAACACTAACACTTGTTCAGAACAAAAGAAAGCACAGAGCCCCAGATTTGCTGTTGTTCTGGAGAGCTTGCAGAGCACTGGGGAAAGGCAGGCAGAGAATTCCCTGCTAGCACCTTCTCTGTGACTGGGAAGCAGAAGTGTTCACATTGCTTCGCAGAATCGCCTTTGTGCAGAAAACACTAACACTTGTTCAGAACAAAAGAAAGCACAGAGCCCCAGATTTGCTGTTGTTCTGGAGAGCTTGCAGAGCACTGGGGAAAGGCAGGCAGAGAATTCCCTGCTAGCACCTTCTCTGTGCCTGGGAAGCAGAAGTGTTCACATTATTTCGCAGAATCGCTTTTGTGCAGAAAACACTAACACTTGTTCAGAACAAAAGAAAGCACAGAGCCCCAGATTTGCTGTTGTTCTGGAGAGCTTGCAGAGCACTGGGGAAAGGCAGGCAGAGAATTCCCTGCTAGCACCTTCTCTGTGCCTGGGAAGCAGAAGTGTTCACATTGCTTCGCAGAATCGCTTTTCTGCAGAAAACAATAACACTTGTTCAGAACAAAAGAAAGCACAGAGCCCCAGATTTGCTGTTGTTCTGGAGAGCTTGCAGAGCACTGGGGAAAGGCAGGCAGAGAATTCCCTGCTAGCACCTTCTCTGTGCCTGGGAAGCAGGAGTGTTTACGTTGCTTCGCAGAATCGCCTTTGTGCAGAAAACACTGACACTTGTTCAGAACAAAAGAAAGCACAGAGCCCCAGATTTGCTGTTGTCCTGGAGAGCTTGCAGAGCACTGGGGAAAGGCAGGCAGAGAATTCCCTGCTAGCACCTTCTCTGTGCCTGGGAAGCAGAAGTGTTCACATTGCTTCGCAGAATCGCTTTTCTGCAGAAAACACTAACACTTGTTCAGAACAAAAGAAAGCACAGAGCCCCAGATTTGCTGTTGTTCTGGAGAGCTTGCAGAGCACTGGGGAAAGGCAGGCAGAGAATTCCCTGCTAGCACCTTCTCTGTGCCTGGGAAGCAGAAGTGTTCACATTGCTTCGCAGAATCGCTTTTGTGCAGAAAACACTAACACTTGTTCAGAACAAAAGAAAGCACAGAGCCCCAGATTTGCTGTTGTTCTGGAGAGCTTGCAGAGCACTGGGGAAAGGCAGGCAGAGAATTCCCTGCTAGCACCTTCTCTGTGCCTGGGAAGCAGAAGTGTTCACATTAGTTCGCAGAATCGCCTTTATGCAGAAAACACTAACACTTGTTCGGAAGGAAAGAAAGCACAGAGCCCCAGATTTGCTGTTGTTCTGGAGAGCTTGCAGAGCACTGGGGAAAGGCAGGCAGAGAATTCCCTGCTAGCACCTTCTCTATGCCTGGGAAGCAGAAGTGTTCACATTGCTTCGCAGAATCGCTTTTCTGGAGAAAACACTAACACTTGTTCAGAACAAAAGAAAGCACAGAGCCCCAGATTTGCTGTTGTTCTGGAGAGCTTGCAGAGCACTGGGGAAAGGCAGGCAGAGAATTCCCTGCTAGCACCTTCTCTGTGCCTGGGAAGCAGAAGTGTTTACGTTGCTTCGCAGAATCGCTTTTGTGCAGAAAACAGTAACACTTGTTCAGAACGAAAGAAAGCACAGAGCCCCAGATTTGCTGTTGTCCTGGAGAGCTTGCAGAGCACTGGGGAAAGGCAGGCAGAGAATTCCCTGCTAGCACCTTCTCTGTGCCTGGGAAGCAGAAGTGTTTACGTTGCTTCGCAGAATCGCCTTTGTGCAGAAAACACTAACACTTGTTCAGAACAAAAGAAAGCACAGAGCCCCAGATTCTATGTTGTCCTGGAGAGCTTGCAGAGCACTGGGGAAAGGCAGGCAGAGAATTCCCTGCTAGCAGCTTCTCTGTGCCTGGGAAGCAGAAGTGTTCACATTGCTTCGCAGAATCGCTTTTGTGCAGAAAACACTAACACTTGTTCAGAACAAAAGAAAGCACAGAGCCCCAGATTTGCTGTTGTCCTGGAGAGCTTGCAGAGCACTGGGGAAAGGCAGGCAGAGAATTCCCTGCTAGCACCTTCTCTGTGCCTGGGAAGCAGAAGTGTTTACGTTGCTTCGCAGAATCGCTTTTGTGCAGAAAACACTAACACTTGTTCAGAACGAAAGAAAGCACAGAGCCCCAGATTTTATGTTGTCCTGGAGAGCTTGCAGAGCACTGGGGAAAGGCAGGCAGAGAATTCCCTGCTAGCACCTTCTCTGTGCCTGGGAAGCAGAAGTGTTCACATTGCTTCGCAGAATTGCCTTTGTGCAGAAAACACTAACACTTGTTCAGAACAAAAGAAAGCACAGAGCCCCAGATTTGCTGTTGTTCTGGAGAGCTTGCAGAGCACTGGGGAAAGGCAGGCAGAGAATTCCCTGCTAGCACCTTCTCTGTGCCTGGGAAGCAGAAGTGTTCACATTACTTCGCAGAATCGCTTTTGTGCAGAAAACACTAACACTTGTTCAGAACAAAAGAAAGCACAGAGCCCCAGATTTGCTGTTGTTCTGGAGAGCTTGCAGAGCACTGGGGAAAGGCAGGCAGAGAATTCCCTGCTAGCACCTTCTCTGTGCCTGGGAAGCAGAAGTGTTCACATTGCTTCGCAGAATTGCCTTTGTGCAGAAAACACTAACACTTGTTCAGAACAAAAGAAAGCACAGAGCCTCAGATTTTATGTTGTCCTGGAGAGCTTGCAGAGCACTGGGGAAAGGCAGGCAGAGAATTCCCTGCTAGCACCTTCTCTGCGCCTGGGAAGCAGAAGTGTTCACATTGCTTCGCAGAATCGCTTTTCTGCAGAAAACAATAACACTTGTTCAGAACAAAAGAAAGCACAGAGCCCCAGATTTGCTGTTGTTCTGCAGAGCTTGCAGAGCACTGGGGAAAGGCAGGCAGAGAATTCCCTGCTAGCACCTTCTCTGTGCCTGGGAAGCAGGAGTGTTTACGTTGCTTCGCAGAATCGCCTTTGTGCAGAAAACACTAACACTTGTTCAGAACAAAAGAAAGCACAGAGCCCCAGATTTGCTGTTGTCCTGGAGAGCTTGCAGAGCACTGGGGAAAGGCAGGCAGAGAATTCCCTGCTAGCACCTTCTCTGTGCCTGGGAAGCAGAAGTGTTCACATTGCTTCGCAGAATCGCTTTTCTGCAGAAAACACTAACACTTGTTCAGAACAAAAGAAAGCACAGAGCCCCAGATTTGCTGTTGTTCTGGAGAGCTTGCAGAGCACTGGGGAAAGGCAGGCAGAGAATTCCCTGCTAGCACCTTCTCTGTGCCTGGGAAGCAGAAGTGTTCACATTGCTTCGCAGAATCGCTTTTGTGCAGAAAACACTAACACTTGTTCAGAACAAAAGAAAGCACAGAGCCCCAGATTTGCTGTTGTTCTGGAGAGCTTGCAGAGCACTGGGGAAAGGCAGGCAGAGAATTCCCTGCTAGCACCTTCTCTGTGCCTGGGAAGCAGAAGTGTTCACATTAGTTCGCAGAATCGCCTTTATGCAGAAAACACTAACACTTGTTCGGAAGGAAAGAAAGCACAGAGCCCCAGATTTGCTGTTGTTCTGGAGAGCTTGCAGAGCACTGGGGAAAGGCAGGCAGAGAATTCCCTGCTAGCACCTTCTCTGTGCCTGGGAAGCAGAAGTGTTCACATTGCTTCGCAGAATCGCTTTTCTGCAGAAAACACTAACACTTGTTCAGAACAAAAGAAAGCACAGAGCCCCAGATTTGCTGTTGTTCTGGAGAGCTTGCAGAGCACTGGGGAAAGGCAGGCAGAGAATTCCCTGCTAGCACCTTCTCTGTGCCTGGGAAGCAGAAGTGTTTACGTTGCTTCGCAGAATCGCTTTTGTGCAGAAAACAGTAACACTTGTTCAGAACGAAAGAAAGCACAGAGCCCCAGATTTGCTGTTGTCCTGGAGAGCTTGCAGAGCACTGGGGAAAGGCAGGCAGAGAATTCCCTGCTAGCACCTTCTCTGTGCCTGGGAAGCAGAAGTGTTCACATTGCTTCGCAGAATTGCCTTTGTGCAGAAAACACTAACACTTGTTCAGAACAAAAGAAAGCACAGAGCCTCAGATTTTATGTTGTCCTGGAGAGCTTGCAGAGCACTGGGGAAAGGCAGGCAGAGAATTCCCTGCTAGCACCTTCTCTGTGCCTGGGAAGCAGAAGTGTTCACATTGCTTCGCAGAATCGCTTTTCTGCAGAAAACAATAACACTTGTTCAGAACAAAAGAAAGCACAGAGCCCCAGATTTGCTGTTGTCCTGGAGAGCTTGCAGAGCACTGGGGAAAGGCAGGCAGAGAATTCCCTGCTAGCACCTTCTCTGTGCCTGGGAAGCAGAAGTGTTCACATTAGTTCGCAGAATCGCTTTTGTGCAGAAAACACTAACACTTGTTCAGAACAAAAGAAAGCACAGAGCCCCAGATTCTATGTTGTCCTGGAGAGCTTGCAGAGCACTGGGGAAAGGCAGGCAGAGAATTCCCTGTTAGCAGCTTCTCTGTGCCTGGGAAGCAGAAGTGTTCACATTGCTTCGCAGATTCGCTTTTCTGCAGAAAACACTAACACTTGTTCAGAACAAAAGAAAGCACAGAGCCCCAGATTTGCTGTTGTTCTGGAGAGCTTGCAGAGCACTGGGGAAAGGCAGGCAGAGAATTCCCTGCTAGCACCTTCTCTGTGCCTGGGAAGCAGAAGTGTTTACGTTGCTTCGCAGAATCGCTTTTGTGCAGAAAACACTAACACTTGTTCAGAACGAAAGAAAGCACAGAGCCCCAGATTTGCTGTTGTCCTGGAGAGCTTGCAGAGCACTGGGGAAAGGCAGGCAGAGAATTCCCTGCTAGCACCTTCTCTGTGCCTGGGAAGCAGAAGTGTTCACATTGCTTCGCAGAATCGCTTTTGTGCAGAAAACAGTAACACTTGTTCAGAACGAAAGAAAGCACAGAGCCCCAGATTTGCTGTTGTTCTGGAGAGCTTGCAGAGCACTGGGGAAAGGCAGGCAGAGAATTCCCTGCTAGCACCTTCTCTGTGCCTGGGAAGCAGAAGTGTTCACATTGCTTCGCAGAATTGCCTTTGTGCAGAAAACACTAACACTTGTTCAGAACAAAAGAAAGCACAGAGCCTCAGATTTTATGTTGTCCTGGAGAGCTTGCAGAGCACTGGGGAAAGGCAGGCAGAGAATTCCCTGTTAGCACCCTCTCTGTGCCTGGGAAGCAGAAGTGTTCACATTGCTTCGCAGAATCGCTTTTCTGCAGAAAACAATAACACTTGTTCAGAACAAAAGAAAGCACAGAGCCCCAGATTTGCTGTTGTTCTGGAGAGCTTGCAGAGCACTGGGGAAAGGCAGGCAGAGAATTCCCTGCTAGCACCCTCTCTGTGCCTGGGAAGCAGGAGTGTTCACATTACTTCGCAGAATCGCCTTTGTGCAGAAAACAGTAACACTTGTTCAGAACGAAAGAAAGCACAGAGCCCCAGATTTGCTGTTGTTCTGGAGAGCTTGCAGAGCACTGGGGAAAGGCAGGCAGAGAATTCCCTGCTAGCACCTTCTCTGTGCCTGGGAAGCAGAAGTGTTCACATTGCTTCGCAGAATCGCCTTTGTGCAGAAAACACTAACACTTGTTCAGAACAAAAGAAAGCACAGAGCCCCAGATTTGCTGTTGTTCTGGAGAACTTGCAGAGCACTGGGGAAAGGCAGGCAGAGAATTCCCTGCTAGCACCTTCTCTGTGCCTGGGAAGCAGAAGTGTTTACGTTGCTTCGCAGAATCGCCTTTGTGCAGAAAACACTAACACTTGTTCAGAACAAAAGAAAGCACAGAGCCCCAGATTTGCTGTTGTCCTGGAGAGCTTGCAGAGCACTGGGGAAAGGCAGGCAGAGAATTCCCTGCTAGCACCTTCTCTGTGTCTGGGAAGCAGAAGTGTTCACATTAGTTCGCAGAATCGCCTTTGTGCAGAAAACACTAACACTTGTTCAGAACAAAAGAAAGCACAGAGCCCCAGATTTTATGTTGTCCTGGAGAGCTTGCAGAGCACTGGGGAAAGGCAGGCAGAGAATTCCCTGCTAGCACCTTCTCTGTGCCTGGGAAGCAGAAGCGTTCACATTGCTTCGCAGAATCGCCTTTGTGCAGAAAACACTAACACTTGTTCAGAACAAAAGAAAGCACAGAGCCCCAGATTTGCTGTTGTTCTGGAGAGCTTGCAGAGCACTGGGGAAAGGCAGGCAGGGAATTCCCTGCTAGCACCTTCTCTGTGCCTGGGAAGCAGAAGTGTTCACATTACTTCGCAGAATCGCTTTTGTGCAGAAAACACTAACACTTCTTCAGAACGAAAGAAAGCACAGAGCCCCAGATTTGCTGTTGTCCTGGAGAGCTTGCAGAGCACTGGGGAAAGGCAGGCAGAGAATTCCCTGCTAGCACATTCTCTGTGCCTGGGAAGCAGAAGTGTTCACATTGCTTCGCAGAATCGCTTTTCTGCAGAAAACAATAACACTTGTTCAGAACAAAAGAAAGCACAGAGCCCCAGATTTGCTGTTGTCCTGGAGAGCTTGCAGAGCACTGGGGAAAGGCAGGCAGAGAATTCCCTGCTAGCACCTTCTCTGTGCCTGGGAAGCAGAAGTGTTCACATTAGTTCGCAGAATCGCTTTTGTGCAGAAAACACTAACACTTGTTCAGAACAAAAGAAAGCACAGAGCCCCAGATTCTATGTTGTCCTGGAGAGCTTGCAGAGCACTGGGTAAAGGCAGGCAGAGAATTCCCTGTTAGCAGCTTCTCTGTGCCTGGGAAGCAGAAGTGTTCACATTGCTTCGCAGATTCGCTTTTCTGCAGAAAACACTAACACTTGTTCAGAACAAAAGAAAGCACAGAGCCCCAGATTTGCTGTTGTTCTGGAGAGCTTGCAGAGCACTGGGGAAAGGCAGGCAGAGAATTCCCTGCTAGCACCTTCTCTGTGCCTGGGAAGCAGAAGTGTTTACGTTGCTTCGCAGAATCGCTTTTGTGCAGAAAACACTAACACTTGTTCAGAACGAAAGAAAGCACAGAGCCCCAGATTTGCTGTTGTCCTGGAGAGCTTGCAGAGCACTGGGGAAAGGCAGGCAGAGAATTCCCTGCTAGCACCTTCTCTGTGCCTGGGAAGCAGAAGTGTTCACATTGCTTCGCAGAATCGCTTTTGTGCAGAAAACAGTAACACTTGTTCAGAACGAAAGAAAGCACAGAGCCCCAGATTTGCTGTTGTTCTGGAGAGCTTGCAGAGCACTGGGGAAAGGCAGGCAGAGAATTCCCTGCTAGCACCTTCTCTGTGCCTGGGAAGCAGAAGTGTTCACATTGCTTCGCAGAATTGCCTTTGTGCAGAAAACACTAACACTTGTTCAGAACAAAAGAAAGCACAGAGCCTCAGATTTTATGTTGTCCTGGAGAGCTTGCAGAGCACTGGGGAAAGGCAGGCAGAGAATTCCCTGTTAGCACCTTCTCTGTGCCTGGGAAGCAGAAGTGTTCACATTGCTTCGCAGAATCGCTTTTCTGCAGAAAACACTAACACTTGTTCAGAACAAAAGAAAGCACAGAGCCCCAGATTTGCTGTTGTTCTGGAGAGCTTGCAGAGCACTGGGGAAAGGCAGGCAGAGAATTCCCTGCTAGCACCCTCTCTGTGCCTGGGAAGCAGGAGTGTTCACATTACTTCGCAGAATCGCCTTTGTGCAGAAAACAGTAACACTTGTTCAGAACGAAAGAAAGCACAGAGCCCCAGATTTGCTGTTGTTCTGGAGAGCTTGCAGAGCACTGGGGAAAGGCAGGCAGAGAATTCCCTGCTAGCACCTTCTCTGTGCCTGGGAAGCAGAAGTGTTCACATTGCTTCGCAGAATCGCCTTTGTGCAGAAAACACTAACACTTGTTCAGAACAAAAGAAAGCACAGAGCCCCAGATTTGCTGGTGTTCTGGAGAACTTGCAGAGCACTGGGGAAAGGCAGGCAGAGAATTCCCTGCTAGCACCTTCTCTGTGCCTGGGAAGCAGAAGTGTTTACGTTGCTTCGCAGAATCGCCTTTGTGCAGAAAACACTAACACTTGTTCAGAACAAAAGAAAGCACAGAGCCCCAGATTTGCTGTTGTCCTGGAGAGCTTGCAGAGCACTGGGGAAAGGCAGGCAGAGAATTCCCTGCTAGCACCTTCTCTGTGTCTGGGAAGCAGAAGTGTTCACATTAGTTCGCAGAATCGCCTTTGTGCAGAAAACACTAACACTTGTTCAGAACAAAAGAAAGCACAGAGCCCCAGATTTTATGTTGTCCTGGAGAGCTTGCAGAGCACTGGGGAAAGGCAGGCAGAGAATTCCCTGCTAGCACCTTCTCTGTGCCTGGGAAGCAGAAGCGTTCACATTGCTTCGCAGAATCGCCTTTGTGCAGAAAACACTAACACTTGTTCAGAACAAAAGAAAGCACAGAGCCCCAGATTTGCTGTTGTTCTGGAGAGCTTGCAGAGCACTGGGGAAAGGCAGGCAGGGAATTCCCTGCTAGCACCTTCTCTGTGCCTGGGAAGCAGAAGTGTTCACATTACTTCGCAGAATCGCTTTTGTGCAGAAAACACTAACACTTCTTCAGAACGAAAGAAAGCACAGAGCCCCAGATTTGCTGTTGTCCTGGAGAGCTTGCAGAGCACTGGGGAAAGGCAGGCAGAGAATTCCCTGCTAGCACATTCTCTGTGCCTGGGAAGCAGAAGTGTTCACATTGCTTCGCAGAATCGCCTTTGTGCAGAAAACACTAACACTTGTTCAGAACAAAAGAAAGCACAGAGCCCCAGATTTGCTGTTGTTCTGGAGAGCTTGCAGAGCACTGGGGAAAGGCAGGCAGAGAATTCCCTGCTAGCACCCTCTCTGTGCCTGGGAAGCAGGAGTGTTCACATTACTTCGCAGAATCGCCTTTGTGCAGAAAACAGTAACACTTGTTCAGAACGAAAGAAAGCACAGAGCCCCAGATTTGCTGTTGTTCTGGAGAGCTTGCAGAGCACTGGGGAAAGGCAGGCAGAGAATTCCCTGCTAGCACCTTCTCTGTGCCTGGGAAGCAGAAGTGTTCACATTGCTTCGCAGAATCGCCTTTGTGCAGAAAACACTAACACTTGTTCAGAACAAAAGAAAGCACAGAGCCCCAGATTCTATGTTGTCCTGGAGAGCTTGCAGAGCACTGGGGAAAGGCAGGCAGGGAATTCCCTGCTAGCACCTTCTCTGTGACTGGGAAGCAGAAGTGTTCACATTGCTTCGCAGAATCGCTTTTCTGCAGAAAACACTAACACTTGTTCAGAACAAAAGAAAGCACAGAGCCCCAGATTTGCTGTTGTTCTGGAGAGCTTGCAGAGCACTGGGGAAAGGCAGGCAGAGAATTCCCTGCTAGCACCTTCTCTGTGCCTGGGAAGCAGAAGTGTTCACATTGCTTCGCAGAATTGCCTTTGTGCAGAAAACACTAACACTTGTTCAGAACAAAAGAAAGCACAGAGCCTCAGATTTTATGTTGTCCTGGAGAGCTTGCAGAGCACTGGGGAAAGGCAGGCAGAGAATTCCCTGTTAGCACCTTCTCTGTGCCTGGGAAGCAGAAGTGTTCACATTGCTTCGCAGAATCGCTTTTCTGCAGAAAACACTAACACTTGTTCAGAACAAAAGAAAGCACAGAGCCCCAGATTTGCTGTTGTTCTGGAGAGCTTGCAGAGCACTGGGGAAAGGCAGGCAGAGAATTCCCTGCTAGCACCCTCTCTGTGCCTGGGAAGCAGGAGTGTTCACATTACTTCGCAGAATCGCCTTTGTGCAGAAAACAGTAACACTTGTTCAGAACGAAAGAAAGCACAGAGCCCCAGATTTGCTGTTGTTCTGGAGAGCTTGCAGAGCACTGGGGAAAGGCAGGCAGAGAATTCCCTGCTAGCACCTTCTCTGTGCCTGGGAAGCAGAAGTGTTCACATTGCTTCGCAGAATCGCCTTTGTGCAGAAAACACTAACACTTGTTCAGAACAAAAGAAAGCACAGAGCCCCAGATTTGCTGGTGTTCTGGAGAACTTGCAGAGCACTGGGGAAAGGCAGGCAGAGAATTCCCTGCTAGCACCTTCTCTGTGCCTGGGAAGCAGAAGTGTTTACGTTGCTTCGCAGAATCGCCTTTGTGCAGAAAACACTAACACTTGTTCAGAACAAAAGAAAGCACAGAGCCCCAGATTTGCTGTTGTCCTGGAGAGCTTGCAGAGCACTGGGGAAAGGCAGGCAGAGAATTCCCTGCTAGCACCTTCTCTGTGTCTGGGAAGCAGAAGTGTTCACATTAGTTCGCAGAATCGCCTTTGTGCAGAAAACACTAACACTTGTTCAGAACAAAAGAAAGCACAGAGCCCCAGATTTTATGTTGTCCTGGAGAGCTTGCAGAGCACTGGGGAAAGGCAGGCAGAGAATTCCCTGCTAGCACCTTCTCTGTGCCTGGGAAGCAGAAGCGTTCACATTGCTTCGCAGAATCGCCTTTGTGCAGAAAACACTAACACTTGTTCAGAACAAAAGAAAGCACAGAGCCCCAGATTTGCTGTTGTTCTGGAGAGCTTGCAGAGCACTGGGGAAAGGCAGGCAGGGAATTCCCTGCTAGCACCTTCTCTGTGCCTGGGAAGCAGAAGTGTTCACATTACTTCGCAGAATCGCTTTTGTGCAGAAAACACTAACACTTCTTCAGAACGAAAGAAAGCACAGAGCCCCAGATTTGCTGTTGTCCTGGAGAGCTTGCAGAGCACTGGGGAAAGGCAGGCAGAGAATTCCCTGCTAGCACATTCTCTGTGCCTGGGAAGCAGAAGTGTTCACATTGCTTCGCAGAATCGCCTTTGTGCAGAAAACACTAACACTTGTTCAGAACAAAAGAAAGCACAGAGCCCCAGATTTGCTGTTGTTCTGGAGAGCTTGCAGAGCACTGGGGAAAGGCAGGCAGAGAATTCCCTGCTAGCACCCTCTCTGTGCCTGGGAAGCAGGAGTGTTCACATTACTTCGCAGAATCGCCTTTGTGCAGAAAACAGTAACACTTGTTCAGAACGAAAGAAAGCACAGAGCCCCAGATTTGCTGTTGTTCTGGAGAGCTTGCAGAGCACTGGGGAAAGGCAGGCAGAGAATTCCCTGCTAGCACCTTCTCTGTGCCTGGGAAGCAGAAGTGTTCACATTGCTTCGCAGAATCGCCTTTGTGCAGAAAACACTAACACTTGTTCAGAACAAAAGAAAGCACAGAGCCCCAGATTCTATGTTGTCCTGGAGAGCTTGCAGAGCACTGGGGAAAGGCAGGCAGGGAATTCCCTGCTAGCACCTTCTCTGTGACTGGGAAGCAGAAGTGTTCACATTGCTTCGCAGAATCGCTTTTCTGCAGAAAACACTAACACTTGTTCAGAACAAAAGAAAGCACAGAGCCCCAGATTTGCTGTTGTTCTGGAGAGCTTGCAGAGCACTGGGGAAAGGCAGGCAGAGAATTCCCTGCTAGCACCTTCTCTGTGCCTGGGAAGCAGAAGTGTTCACATTGCTTCGCAGAATTGCCTTTGTGCAGAAAACACTAACACTTGTTCAGAACAAAAGAAAGCACAGAGCCTCAGATTTTATGTTGTCCTGGAGAGCTTGCAGAGCACTGGGGAAAGGCAGGCAGAGAATTCCCTGCTAGCACCTTCTCTGTGCCTGGGAAGCAGAAGTGTTCACATTAGTTCGCAGAATCGCCTTTGTGCAGAAAACACTAACACTTGTTCAGAACAAAAGAAAGCACAGAGCCCCAGATTCTATGTTGTCCTGGAGAGCTTGCAGAGCACTGGGGAAAGGCAGGCAGAGAATGCCCTGCTAGCACCTTCTCTGTGCCTGGGAAGCAGAAGTGTTCACATTGCTTCGCAGAATCGCTTTTGTGCAGAAAACACTAACACTTGTTCAGAACGAAAGAAAGCACAGAGCCCCAGATTTGCTGTTGTCCTGGAGAGCTTGCAGAGCACTGGGGAAAGGCAGGCAGAGAATTCCCTGCTAGCACCTTCTCTGTGCCTGGGAAGCAGAAGTGTTCACATTGCTTCGCAGAATCGCTTTTCTGCAGAAAACACTAACACTTGTTCAGAACAAAAGAAAGCACAGAGCCCCAGATTTGCTGTTGTCCTGGAGAGCTTGCAGAGCACTGGGGAAAGGCAGGCAGAGAATTCCCTGTTAGCAGCTTCTCTGTGCCTGGGAAGCAGAAGTGTTCACATTGCTTCGCAGAATCGCCTTTCTGCAGAAAACACTAACACTTGTTCAGAACAAAAGAAAGCACAGAGCCCCAGATTTGCTGTTGTTCTGGAGAGCTTGCAGAGCACTGGGGAAAGGCAGGCAGAGAATTCCCTGCTAGCACCTTCTCTGTGACTGGGAAGCAGAAGTGTTCACATTGCTTCGCAGAATCGCCTTTGTGCAGAAAACACTAACACTTGTTCAGAACAAAAGAAAGCACAGAGCCCCAGATTTGCTGTTGTTCTGGAGAGCTTGCAGAGCACTGGGGAAAGGCAGGCAGAGAATTCCCTGCTAGCACCTTCTCTGTGCCTGGGAAGCAGAAGTGTTCACATTATTTCGCAGAATCGCTTTTGTGCAGAAAACACTAACACTTGTTCAGAACAAAAGAAAGCACAGAGCCCCAGATTTGCTGTTGTTCTGGAGAGCTTGCAGAGCACTGGGGAAAGGCAGGCAGAGAATTCCCTGCTAGCACCTTCTCTGTGCCTGGGAAGCAGAAGTGTTCACATTGCTTCGCAGAATTGCCTTTGTGCAGAAAACACTAACACTTGTTCAGAACAAAAGAAAGCACAGAGCCTCAGATTTTATGTTGTCCTGGAGAGCTTGCAGAGCACTGGGGAAAGGCAGGCAGAGAATTCCCTGCTAGCACCTTCTCTGTGCCTGGGAAGCAGAAGTGTTCACATTGCTTCGCAGAATCGCTTTTGTGCAGAAAACACTAACACTTGTTCAGAACAAAAGAAAGCACAGAGCCCCAGATTTGCTGTTGTTCTGGAGAGCTTGCAGAGCACTGGGGAAAGGCAGGCAGAGAATTCCCTGCTAGCACCTTCTCTGTGCCTGGGAAGCAGAAGTGTTCACATTAGTTCGCAGAATCGCCTTTCTGCAGAAAACACTAACACTTGTTCGGAAGGAAAGAAAGCACAGAGCCCCAGATTTGCTGTTGTTCTGGAGAGCTTGCAGAGCACTGGGGAAAGGCAGGCAGAGAATTCCCTGCTAGCACCTTCTCTATGCCTGGGAAGCAGAAGTGTTCACATTGCTTCGCAGAATCGCTTTTCTGCAGAAAACACTAACACTTGTTCAGAACAAAAGAAAGCACAGAGCCCCAGATTTGCTGTTGTTCTGGAGAGCTTGCAGAGCACTGGGGAAAGGCAGGCAGAGAATTCCCTGCTAGCACCTTCTCTGTGCCTGGGAAGCAGAAGTGTTCACATTATTTCGCAGAATCGCTTTTGTGCAGAAAACACTAACACTTGTTCAGAACAAAAGAAAGCACAGAGCCCCAGATTTGCTGTTGTTCTGGAGAGCTTGCAGAGCACTGGGGAAAGGCAGGCAGAGAATTCCCTGCTAGCACCTTCTCTGTGCCTGGGAAGCAGAAGTGTTCACATTGCTTCGCAGAATTGCCTTTGTGCAGAAAACACTAACACTTGTTCAGAACAAAAGAAAGCACAGAGCCTCAGATTTGCTGTTGTTCTGGAGAGCTTGCAGAGCACTGGGGAAAGGCAGGCAGAGAATTCCCTGCTAGCACCTTCTCTGTGCCTGGGAAGCAGAAGTGTTTACGTTGCTTCGCAGAATCGCTTTTGTGCAGAAAACAGTAACACTTGTTCAGAACGAAAGAAAGCACAGAGCCCCAGATTTGCTGTTGTCCTGGAGAGCTTGCAGAGCACTGGGGAAAGGCAGGCAGAGAATTCCCTGCTAGCACCTTCTCTGTGCCTGGGAAGCAGAAGTGTTCACATTGCTTCGCAGAATTGCCTTTGTGCAGAAAACACTAACACTTGTTCAGAACAAAAGAAAGCACAGAGCCTCAGATTTTATGTTGTCCTGGAGAGCTTGCAGAGCACTGGGGAAAGGCAGGCAGAGAATTCCCTGCTAGCACCTTCTCTGTGCCTGGGAAGCAGAAGTGTTCACATTGCTTCGCAGAATCGCTTTTGTGCAGAAAACACTAACACTTGTTCAGAACAAAAGAAAGCACAGAGCCCCAGATTTGCTGTTGTTCTGGAGAGCTTGCAGAGCACTGGGGAAAGGCAGGCAGAGAATTCCCTGCTAGCACCTTCTCTGTGCCTGGGAAGCAGGAGTGTTCACATTATTTCGCAGAAGCGCCTTTGTGCAGAAAACACTAACACTTGTTCAGAACAAAAGAAAGCACAGAGCCCCAGATTTGCTGTTGTTCTGGAGAGCTTGCAGAGCACTGGGGAAAGGCAGGCAGAGAATTCCCTGCTAGCACCTTCTCTGTGTCTGGGAAGCACAAGTGTTTACGTTGCTTCGCAGAATCGCCTTTGTGCAGAAAACACTAACACTTGTTCAGAACAAAAGAAAGCACAGAGCCCCAGATTCTATGTTGTCCTGGAGAGCTTGCAGAGCACTGGGGAAAGGCAGGCAGAGAATTCCCTGCTAGCACCTTCTCTGTGCCTGGGAAGCAGAAGTGTTCACATTGCTTCGCAGAATCGCTTTTCTGCAGAAAACACTAACACTTGTTCAGAACAAAAGAAAGCACAGAGCCCCAGATTCTATGTTGTCCTGGAGAGCTTGCAGAGCACTGGGGAAAGGCAGGCAGAGAATTCCCTGCTAGCACCTTCTCTGTGCCTGGGAAGCAGAAGTGTTCACATTGCTTCGCAGAATCGCTTTTCTGCAGAAAACAATAACACTTGTTCAGAACAAAAGAAAGCACAGAGCCCCAGATTTGCTGTTGTTCTGGAGAGCTTGCAGAGCACTGGGGAAAGGCAGGCAGAGAATTCCCTGCTAGCACCTTCTCTGTGCCTGGGAAGCAGAAGTGTTCACATTGCTTCGCAGAATCGCTTTTGTGCAGAAAACACTAACACTTGTTCAGAACAAAAGAAAGCACAGAGCCCCAGATTTGCTGTTGTTCTGGAGAGCTTGCAGAGCACTGGGGAAAGGCAGGCAGAGAATTCCCTGCTAGCACCTTCTCTGTGCCTGGGAAGCAGAAGTGTTCACATTAGTTCGCAGAATCGCCTTTATGCAGAAAACACTAACACTTGTTCGGAAGGAAAGAAAGCACAGAGCCCCAGATTTGCTGTTGTTCTGGAGAGCTTGCAGAGCACTGGGGAAAGGCAGGCAGAGAATTCCCTGCTAGCACCTTCTCTGTGCCTGGGAAGCAGAAGTGTTCACATTGCTTCGCAGAATCGCTTTTCTGCAGAAAACACTAACACTTGTTCAGAACAAAAGAAAGCACAGAGCCCCAGATTTGCTGTTGTTCTGGAGAGCTTGCAGAGCACTGGGGAAAGGCAGGCAGAGAATTCCCTGCTAGCACCTTCTCTGTGCCTGGGAAGCTGAAGTGTTTACGTTGCTTCGCAGAATCGCCTTTGTGCAGAAAACACTAACACTTGTTCAGAACGAAAGAAAGCACAGAGCCCCAGATTTGCTGTTGTCCTGGAGAGCTTGCAGAGCACTGGGGAAAGGCAGGCAGAGAATTCCCTGCTAGCACCTTCTCTGTGCCTGGGAAGCAGAAGTGTTCACATTGCTTCGCAGAATTGCCTTTGTGCAGAAAACACTAACACTTGTTCAGAACAAAAGAAAGCACAGAGCCTCAGATTTTATGTTGTCCTGGAGAGCTTGCAGAGCACTGGGGAAAGGCAGGCAGAGAATTCCCTGCTAGCACCTTCTCTGTGCCTGGGAAGCAGAAGTGTTCACATTGCTTCGCAGAATCGCTTTTCTGCAGAAAACAATAACACTTGTTCAGAACAAAAGAAAGCACAGAGCCCCAGATTTGCTGTTGTCCTGGAGAGCTTGCAGAGCACTGGGGAAAGGCAGGCAGAGAATTCCCTGCTAGCACCTTCTCTGTGCCTGGGAAGCAGAAGTGTTCACATTAGTTCGCAGAATCGCTTTTGTGCAGAAAACACTAACACTTGTTCAGAACAAAAGAAAGCACAGAGCCCCAGATTCTATGTTGTCCTGGAGAGCTTGCAGAGCACTGGGGAAAGGCAGGCAGAGAATTCCCTGTTAGCAGCTTCTCTGTGCCTGGGAAGCAGAAGTGTTCACATTGCTTCGCAGATTCGCTTTTCTGCAGAAAACACTAACACTTGTTCAGAAGAAAAGAAAGCACAGAGCCCCAGATTTGCTGTTGTTCTGGAGAGCTTGCAGAGCACTGGGGAAAGGCAGGCAGAGAATTCCCTGCTAGCACCTTCTCTGTGCCTGGGAAGCAGAAGTGTTTACGTTGCTTCGCAGAATCGCTTTTGTGCAGAAAACACTAACACTTGTTCAGAATGAAAGAAAGCACAGAGCCCCAGATTTGCTGTTGTCCTGGAGAGCTTGCAGAGCACTGGGGAAAGGCAGGCAGAGAATTCCCTGCTAGCACCTTCTCTGTGCCTGGGAAGCAGAAGTGTTCACATTGCTTCGCAGAATCGCTTTTGTGCAGAAAACACTAACACTTGTTCAGAACAAAAGAAAGCACAGAGCCCCAGATTTGCTGTTGTTCTGGAGAGCTTGCAGAGCACTGGGGAAAGGCAGGCAGAGAATTCCCTGCTAGCACCTTCTCTGTGCCTGGGAAGCAGAAGTGTTCACATTGCTTCGCAGAATTGCCTTTGTGCAGAAAACACTAACACTTGTTCAGAACAAAAGAAAGCACAGAGCCTCAGATTTTATGTTGTCCTGGAGAGCTTGCAGAGCACTGGGGAAAGGCAGGCAGAGAATTCCCTGTTAGCACCTTCTCTGTGCCTGGGAAGCAGAAGTGTTCACATTGCTTCGCAGAATCGCTTTTCTGCAGAAAACAATAACACTTGTTCAGAACAAAAGAAAGCACAGAGCCCCAGATTTGCTGTTGTTCTGGAGAGCTTGCAGAGCACTGGGGAAAGGCAGGCAGAGAATTCCCTGCTAGCACCCTCTCTGTGCCTGGGAAGCAGGAGTGTTCACTTTACTTCGCAGAATCGCCTTTGTGCAGAAAACAGTAACACTTGTTCAGAACGAAAGAAAGCACAGAGCCCCAGATTTGCTGTTGTTCTGGAGAGCTTGCAGAGCACTGGGGAAAGGCAGGCAGAGAATTCCCTGCTAGCACCTTCTCTGTGTCTGGGAAGCAGAAGTGTTTACGTTGCTTCGCAGAATCGCCTTTGTGCAGAAAACACTAACACTTGTTCAGAACAAAAGAAAGCACAGAGCCCCAGATTTGCTGTTGTTCTGGAGAGCTTGCAGAGCACTGGGGAAAGGCAGGCAGAGAATTCCCTGCTAGCACCTTCTCTGTGCCTGGGAAGCAGAAGTGTTCACATTGCTTCGCAGAATCGCCTTTGTGCAGAAAACACTAACACTTGTTCAGAACAAAAGAAAGCACAGAGCCCCAGATTTGCTGTTGTTCTGGAGAACTTGCAGAGCACTGGGGAAAGGCAGGCAGAGAATTCCCTGCTAGCACCTTCTCTGTGCCTGGGAAGTAGAAGTGTTTACGTTGCTTCGCAGAATCGCCTTTGTGCAGAAAACACTAACACTTGTTCAGAACAAAAGAAAGCACAGAGCCCCAGATTTGCTGTTGTCCTGGAGAGCTTGCAGAGCACTGGGGAAAGGCAGGCAGAGAATTCCCTGCTAGCACCCTCTCTGTGCCTGGGAAGCAGGATTGTTCACATTAGTTCGCAGAATCGCCTTTGTGCAGAAAACACTAACACTTGTTCAGAACAAAAGAAAGCACAGAGCCCCAGATTTGCTGTTGTTCTGGAGAGCTTGCAGAGCACTGGGGAAAGGCAGGCAGAGAATTCCCTGCTAGCACCTTCTCTGTGCCTGGGAAGCAGAAGTGTTCACATTAGTTCGCAGAATCGTCTTTGTGCAGAAAACACTAACACTTGTTCAGAACAAAAGAAAGCACAGAGCCCAGATTTGCTGTTGTCCTGGAGAGCTTGCAGAGCACTGGGGAAAGGCAGGCAGAGAATTCCCTGCTAGCACCTTCTCTGTGCCTGGGAAGCAGAAGCGTTCACATTGCTTCGCAGAATCGCCTTTGTGCAGAAAACACTAACACTTGTTCAGAACAAAAGAAAGCACAGAGCCTCAGATTTTATGTTGTCCTGGAGAGCTTGCAGAGCACTGGGGAAAGGCAGGCAGGGAATTCCCTGCTAGCACCTTCTCTGTGCCTGGGAAGCAGAAGTGTTCACATTACTTCGCAGAATCGCTTTTGTGCAGAAAACACTAACACTTGTTCAGAACGAAAGAAAGCACAGAGCCCCAGATTTGCTGTTGTCCTGGAGAGCTTGCAGAGCACTGGGGAAAGGCAGGCAGAGAATTCCCTGCTAGCACCTTCTCTGTGCCTGGGAAGCAGAAGTGTTCACATTGCTTCGCAGAATTGCCTTTGTGCAGAAAACACTAACACTTGTTCAGAACAAAAGAAAGCACAGAGCCCCAGATTCTATGTTGTCCTGGAGAGCTTGCAGAGCACTGGGGAAAGGCAGGCAGAGAATGCCCTGCTAGCACCTTCTCTGTGCCTGGGAAGCAGAAGTGTTCACATTGCTTCGCAGAATCGCTTTTGTGCAGAAAACACTAACACTTGTTCAGAACGAAAGAAAGCACAGAGCCCCAGATTTGCTGTTGTCCTGGAGAGCTTGCAGAGCACTGGGGAAAGGCAGGCAGAGAATTCCCTGCTAGCAGCGTCTCTGTGCCTGGGAAGCAGAAGTGTTCACATTGCTTCGCAGAATCGCTTTTCTGCAGAAAACACTAACACTTGTTCAGAACAAAAGAAAGCACAGAGCCCCAGATTCTATGTTGTCCTGGAGAGCTTGCAGAGCACTGGGGAAAGGCAGGCAGAGAATTCCCTGTTAGCAGCTTCTCTGTGCCTGGGAAGCAGAAGTGTTCACATTGCTTCGCAGAATCGCCTTTCTGCAGAAAACACTAACACTTGTTCAGAACAAAAGAAAGCACAGAGCCCCAGATTTGCTGTTGTTCTGGAGAGCTTGCAGAGCACTGGGGAAAGGCAGGCAGAGAATTCCCTGCTAGCACCTTCTCTGTGACTGGGAAGCAGAAGTGTTCACATTGCTTCGCAGAATCGCCTTTGTGCAGAAAACACTAACACTTGTTCAGAACAAAAGAAAGCACAGAGCCCCAGATTTGCTGTTGTTCTGGAGAGCTTGCAGAGCACTGGGGAAAGGCAGGCAGAGAATTCCCTGCTAGCACCTTCTCTGTGCCTGGGAAGCAGAAGTGTTTACATTATTTCGCAGAATCGCTTTTGTGCAGAAAACACTAACACTTGTTCAGAACAAAAGAAAGCACAGAGCCCCAGATTTGCTGTTGTTCTGGAGAGCTTGCAGAGCACTGGGGAAAGGCAGGCAGAGAATTCCCTGCTAGCACCTTCTCTGTGCCTGGGAAGCAGAAGTGTTCACATTGCTTCGCAGAATTGCCTTTGTGCAGAAAACACTAACACTTGTTCAGAACAAAAGAAAGCACAGAGCCTCAGATTTTATGTTGTCCTGGAGAGCTTGCAGAGCACTGGGGAAAGGCAGGCAGAGAATTCCCTGCTAGCACCTTCTCTGTGCCTGGGAAGCAGAAGTGTTCACATTGCTTCTCAGAATCGCTTTTCTGCAGAAAACAATAACACTTGTTCAGAACAAAAGAAAGCACAGAGCCCCAGATTTGCTGTTGTTCTGGAGAGCTTGCAGAGCACTTGGGAAAGGCAGGCAGAGAATTCCCTGCTAGCACCTTCTCTGTGCCTGGGAAGCAGGAGTGTTTACGTTGCTTCGCAGAATCGCCTTTGTGCAGAAAACACTAACACTTGTTCAGAACAAAAGAAAGCACAGAGCCCCAGATTTGCTGTTGTCCTGGAGAGCTTGCAGAGCACTGGGGAAAGGCAGGCAGAGAATTCCCTGCTAGCACCTTCTCTGTGCCTGGGAAGCAGAAGTGTTCACATTGCTTCGCAGAATCGCTTTTCTGCAGAAAACACTAACACTTGTTCAGAACAAAAGAAAGCACAGAGCCCCAGATTTGCTGTTGTTCTGGAGAGCTTGCAGAGCACTGGGGAAAGGCAGGCAGAGAATTCCCTGCTAGCACCTTCTCTGTGCCTGGGAAGCAGAAGTGTTCACATTGCTTCGCATAATCGCTTTTGTGCAGAAAACACTAACACTTGTTCAGAACAAAAGAAAGCACAGAGCCCCAGATTTGCTGTTGTCCTGGAGAGCTTGCAGAGCACTGGGGAAAGGCAGGCAGAGAATTCCCTGCTAGCACCTTCTCTGTGCCTGGGAAGCAGAAGTGTTCACATTAGTTCGCAGAATCGCCTTTATGCAGAAAACACTAACACTTGTTCAGAACAAAAGAAAGCACAGAGCCCCAGATTTGCTGTTGTTCTGGAGAGCTTGCAGAGCACTGGGGAAAGGCAGGCAGAGAATTCCCTGCTAGCACCTTCTCTGTGCCTGGGAAGCAGAAGTGTTTACGTTGCTTCGCAGAATCGCTTTTGTGCAGAAAACACTAACACTTGTTCAGAATGAAAGAAAGCACAGAGCCCCAGATTTGCTGTTGTCCTGGAGAGCTTGCAGAGCACTGGGGAAAGGCAGGCAGAGAATTCCCTGCTAGCACCTTCTCTGTGACTGGGAAGCAGAAGTGTTCACATTGCTTCGCAGAATCGCCTTTGTGCAGAAAACACTAACACTTGTTCAGAACAAAAGAAAGCACAGAGCCCCAGATTTGCTGTTGTTCTGGAGAGCTTGCAGAGCACTGGGGAAAGGCAGGCAGAGAATTCCCTGCTAGCACCTTCTCTGTGCCTGGGAAGCAGAAGTGTTCACATTACTTCGCAGAATCGCTTTTGTGCAGAAAACACTAACACTTGTTCAGAACAAAAGAAAGCACAGAGCCCCAGATTTGCTGTTGTTCTGGAGAGCTTGCAGAGCACTGGGGAAAGGCAGGCAGAGAATTCCCTGCTAGCACCTTCTCTGTGCCTGGGAAGCAGAAGTGTTCACATTGCTTCGCAGAATTGCCTTTGTGCAGAAAACACTAACACTTGTTCAGAACAAAAGAAAGCACAGAGCCTCAGATTTTATGTTGTCCTGGAGAGCTTGCAGAGCACTGGGGAAAGGCAGGCAGAGAATTCCCTGCTAGCACCTTCTCTGTGCCTGGGAAGCAGAAGTGTTCACATTGCTTCGCAGAATTGCCTTTGTGCAGAAAACACTAAAACTTGTTCAGAACAAAAGAAAGCACAGAGCCTCAGATTTTATGTTGTCCTGGAGAGCTTGCAGAGCACTGGGGAAAGGCAGGCAGAGAATTCCCTGCTAGCACCTTCTCTGTGCCTGGGAAGCAGAAGTGTTCACATTGCTTCGCAGAATCGCTTTTCTGCAGAAAACACTAACACTTGTTCAGAACAAAAGAAAGCACAGAGCCCCAGATTTGCTGTTGTTCTGGAGAGCTTGCAGAGCACTGGGGAAAGGCAGGCAGAGAATTCCCTGCTAGCACCTTCTCTGTGTCTGGGAAGCAGAAGTGTTCACATTGCTTCGCAGAATCGCCTTTGTGCAGAAAACACTAACACTTGTTCAGAACAAAAGAAAGCACAGAGCCCCAGATTCTATGTTGTTCTGGAGAGCTTGCAGAGCACTGGGGAAAGGCAGGCAGAGAATTCCCTGCTAGCACCTTCTCTGTGCCTGGGAAGCAGAAGTGTTTACGTTGCTTCGCAGAATCGCCTTTGTGCAGAAAACACTAACACTTGTTCAGAACAAAAGAAAGCACAGAGCCCCAGATTTTATGTTGTCCTGGAGAGCTTGCAGAGCACTGGGGAAAGGCAGGCAGAGAATTCCCTGCTAGCACCTTCTCTGTGCCTGGGAAGCTGAAGTGTTCACATTGCTTCGCAGAATCGCTTTTCTGCAGAAAACACTAACACTTGTTCAGAACAAAAGAAAGCACAGAGCCCCAGATTTGATGTTGTTCTGGAGAGCTTGCAGAGCACTGGGGAAAGGCAGGCAGAGAATTCCCTGCTAGCACCTTCTCTGTGCCTGGGAAGCAGAAGTGTTCACATTGCTTCGCAGAATCGTTTTTCTGCAGAAAACACTAACACTTGTTCGGAAGGAAAGAAAGCACAGAGCCCCAGATTTTATGTTGTTCTGGAGAGCTTGCAGAGCACTGGGGAAAGGCAGGCAGAGAATTCCCTGCTAGCACCTTCTCTGTGTCTGGGAAGCAGAAGTGTTTACGTTGCTTCGCAGAATCGCCTTTGTGCAGAAAACACTAACACTTGTTCAGAACAAAAGAAAGCACAGAGCCCCAGATTTGCTGTTGTCCTGGAGAGCTTGCAGAGCACTGGGGAAAGGCAGGCAGAGAATTCCCTGCTAGCACCTTCTCTGTGTCTGGGAAGCAGAAGTGTTCACATTGCTTCGCAGAATCGCCTTTGTGCAGAAAACAGTAACACTTGTTCAGAACAAAAGAAAGCACAGAGCCCCAGATTTGCTGTTGTTCTGGAGAGCTTGCAGAGCACTGGGGAAAGGCAGGCAGAGAATTCCCTGCTAGCACCTTCTCTGTGCCTGGGAAGCAGAAGTGTTCACATTGCTTCGCAGAATCGCCTTTGTGCAGAAAACACTAACACTTGTTCAGAACAAAAGAAAGCACAGAGCCCCAGATTCTATGTTGTCCTGGAGAGCTTGCAGAGCACTGGGGAAAGGCTGGCAGGGAATTCCCTGCTAGCACCTTCTCTGTGCCTGGGAAGCAGAAGTGTTCACATTAGTTCGCAGAATCGCCTTTGTGCAGAAAACACTAACACATGTTCAGAACAAAAGAAAGCACAGAGCCCCAGATTTGCTGTTGTTCTGGAGAGCTTGCAGAGCACTGGGGAAAGGCAGGCAGAGAATTCCCTGCTAGCACCCTCTCTGTGACTGGGAAGCAGAAGTGTTCACATTGCTTCGCAGAATCGCCTTTGCGCAGAAAACACTAACACTTGTTCAGAACGAAAGAAAGCACAGAGCCCCAGATTTGCTGTTGTTCTGGAGAGCTTGCAGAGCACTGGGGAAAGGCAGGCAGAGAATTCCCTGCTAGCACCTTCTCTGTGCCTGGGAAGCAGAAGTGTTCACATTGCTTCGCAGAATCGCCTTTGTGCAGAAAACACTAACACTTGTTCAGAACAAAAGAAAGCACAGAGCCCCAGATTCTCTGTTGTTCTGGAGAGCTTGCAGAGCACTGGGGAAAGGCAGGCAGAGAATTCCCTGCTAGCACCTTCTCTGTGCCTGGGAAGCAGAAGTGTTTACGTTGCTTCGCAGAATCGCCTTTGTGCAGAAAACACTAACACTTGTTCAGAACAAAAGAAAGCACAGAGCCCCAGATTTTATGTTGTCCTGGAGAGCTTGCAGAGCACTGGGGAAAGGCAGGCAGAGAATTCCCTGCTAGCACCTTCTCTGTGCCTGGGAAGCTGAAGTGTTCACATTGCTTCGCAGAATCGCTTTTCTGCAGAAAACACTAACACTTGTTCAGAACAAAAGAAAGCACAGAGCCCCAGATTTGCTGTTGTTCTGGAGAGCTTGCAGAGCACTGGGGAAAGGCAGGCAGAGAATTCCCTGCTAGCACCTTCTCTGTGCCTGGGAAGCAGAAGTGTTCACATTGCTTCGCAGAATCGTTTTTCTGCAGAAAACACTAACACTTGTTCGGAAGGAAAGAAAGCACAGAGCCCCAGATTTTATGTTGTTCTGGAGAGCTTGCAGAGCACTGGGGAAAGGCAGGCAGAGAATTCCCTGCTAGCACCTTCTCTGTGTCTGGGAAGCAGAAGTGTTTACGTTGCTTCGCAGAATCGCCTTTGTGCAGAAAACACTAACACTTGTTCAGAACAAAAGAAAGCACAGAGCCCCAGATTTGCTGTTGTCCTGGAGAGCTTGCAGAGCACTGGGGAAAGGCAGGCAGAGAATTCCCTGCTAGCACCTTCTCTGTGTCTGGGAAGCAGAAGTGTTCACATTGCTTCGCAGAATCGCCTTTGTGCAGAAAACAGTAACACTTGTTCAGAACAAAAGAAAGCACAGAGCCCCAGATTTGCTGTTGTCCTGGAGAGCTTGCAGAGCACTGGGGAAAGGCAGGCAGAGAATTCCCTGCTAGCACCTTCTCTGTGCCTGGGAAGCAGAAGTGTTCACATTGCTTCGCAGAATCGCCTTTGTGCAGAAAACACTAACACTTGTTCAGAACAAAAGAAAGCACAGAGCCCCAGATTCTATGTTGTCCTGGAGAGCTTGCAGAGCACTGGGGAAAGGCTGGCAGGGAATTCCCTGCTAGCACCTTCTCTGTGCCTGGGAAGCAGAAGTGTTCACATTAGTTCGCAGAATCGCCTTTGTGCAGAAAACACTAACACATGTTCAGAACAAAAGAAAGCACAGAGCCCCAGATTTGCTGTTGTTCTGGAGAGCTTGCAGAGCACTGGGGAAAGGCAGGCAGAGAATTCCCTGCTAGCACCCTCTCTGTGACTGGGAAGCAGAAGTGTTCACATTGCTTCGCAGAATCGCCTTTGCGCAGAAAACACTAACACTTGTTCAGAACGAAAGAAAGCACAGAGCCCCAGATTTGCTGTTGTTCTGGAGAGCTTGCAGAGCACTGGGGAAAGGCAGGCAGAGAATTCCCTGCTAGCACCTTCTCTGTGCCTGGGAAGCAGAAGTGTTCACATTGCTTCGCAGAATCGCTTTTGTGCAGAAAGCACTAACACTTGTTCAGAACAAAAGAAAGCACAGAGCCCCAGATTCTATGTTGTCCTGGAGAGCTTGCAGAGCACTGGGGAAAGGCAGGCAGAGAATTCCCTGCTAGCACCTTCTCTG
Organism: Strix aluco; assembly: GCF_031877795.1. NCBI lineage: Eukaryota > Metazoa > Chordata > Aves > Strigiformes > Strigidae > Strix > Strix aluco. The sequence continues at coordinate 894,206 of NW_027436642.1, forward strand.
TGCCTGGGAAGCAGAAGTGTTCACATTGCTTCGCAGAATCGCTTTTCTGCAGAAAACACTAACACTTGTTCAGAAGAAAAGAAAGCACAGAGCCCCAGATTTGCTGTTGTTCTGGAGAGCTTGCAGAGCACTGGGGAAAGGCAGGCAGAAAATTCCCTGCTAGCACCTTCTCTGTGTCTGGGAAGCAGAAGTGTTCACATTGCTTCGCAGAATCGCCTTTGTGCAGAAAACACTAACACTTGTTCAGAACAAAAGAAAGCACAGAGCCCCAGATTTGCTGTTGTTCTGGAGAGCTTGCAGAACACTGGGGAAAGGCAGGCAGAGAATTCCTTGCTACCACCTTCTCTGTGCCTGGGAAGCAGAAGTGTTCACATTGCTTCGCAGAATCGCCTTTGTGCAGAAAACACTAACACTTGTTCAGAACAAAAGAAAGCACAGAGCCCCAGATTCTATGTTGCCCTGGAGAGCTTGCAGAGCACTGGGGAAAGGCAGGCAGGGAATTCCCTGCTAGCACCTTCTCTGTGCCTGGGAAGCAGAAGTGTTCACATTGCTTCGCAGAATCGCTTTTGTGCAGAAAACACTAACACTTGTTCAGAACAAAAGAAAGCACAGAGCCCCAGATTTGCTGTTGTTCTGGAGAACTTGCAGAGCACTGGGGAAAGGCAGGCAGAGAATTCCCTGCTAGCACCTTCTCTGTGCCTGGGAAGCAGAAGTGTTTACGTTGCTTCGCAGAATCGCCTTTGTGCAGAAAACACTAACACTTGTTCAGAACAAAAGAAAGCACAGAGCCCCAGATTTGCTGTTGTCCTGGAGAGCTTGCAGAGCACTGGGGAAAGGCAGGCAGAGAATTCCCTGCTAGCACCTTCTCTGTGTCTGGGAAGCAGAAGTGTTCACATTGCTTCGCAGAATCGCTTTTGTGCAGAAAACACTAACACTTGTTCAGAACGAAAGAAAGCACAGAGCCCCAGATTTGCTGTTGTTCTGGAGAGCTTGCAGAGCACTGGGGAAAGGCAGGCAGAGAATTCCCTGCTAGCACCTTCTCTGTGCCTGGGAAGCAGAAGTGTTCACATTAGTTCGCAGAATCGCCTTTGTGCAGAAAACACTAACACTTGTTCAGAACAAAAGAAAGCACAGAGCCCCAGATTTTATGTTGTCCTGGAGAGCTTGCAGAGCACTGGGGAAAGGCAGGCAGAGAATTCCCTGCTAGCACCTTCTCTGTGCCTGGGAAGCAGAAGCGTTCACATTGCTTCGCAGAATCGCCTTTGTGCAGAAAACACTAACACTTGTTCAGAACAAAAGAAAGCACAGAGCCCCAGATTTGCTGTTGTTCTGGAGAGCTTGCAGAGCACTGGGGAAAGGCAGGCAGGGAATTCCCTGCTAGCACCTTCTCTGTGCCTGGGAAGCAGAAGTGTTCACATTACTTCGCAGAATCGCCTTTGTGCAGAAAACAGTAACACTTGTTCAGAACGAAAGAAAGCACAGAGCCCCAGATTTGCTGTTGTCCTGGAGAGCTTGCAGAGCACTGGGGAAAGGCAGGCAGAGAATTCCCTGCTAGCACCTTCTCTGTGCCTGGGAAGCAGAAGTGTTCACATTGCTTCGCAGAATCGCCTTTGTGCAGAAAACACTAACACTTGTTCAGAACAAAAGAAAGCACAGAGCCCCAGATTCTATGTTGTTCTGGAGAGCTTGCAGAGCACTGGGGAAAGGCAGGCAGAGAATTCCCTGCTAGCACCTTCTCTGTGCCTGGGAAGCAGAAGTGTTCACATTAGTTCGCAGAATCGCCTTTATGCAGAAAACACTAACACTTGTTCGGAAGGAAAGAAAGCACAGAGCCCCAGATTTGCTGTTGTTCTGGAGAGCTTGAAGAACACTGGGGAAAGGCAGGCAGAGAATTCCCTGCTAGCACCTTCTCTGTGCCTGGGAAGCAGAAGTGTTCACATTGCTTCGCAGAATCGCTTTTCTGCAGAAAACACTAACACTTGTTCAGAACAAAAGAAAGCACAGAGCCCCAGATTTGCTGTTGTTCTGGAGAGCTTGCAGAGCACTGGGGAAAGGCAGGCAGAGAATTCCCTGCTAGCACCTTCTCTGTGCCTGGGAAGCAGAAGTGTTCACATTGCTTCGCAGAATTGCCTTTGTGCAGAAAACACTAACACTTGTTCAGAACAAAAGAAAGCACAGAGCCTCAGATTTTATGTTGTCCTGGAGAGCTTGCAGAGCACTGGGGAAAGGCAGGCAGAGAATTCCCTGCTAGCACCTTCTCTGTGCCTGGGAAGCAGAAGTGTTCACATTAGTTCGCAGAATCGCCTTTGTGCAGAAAACACTAACACTTGTTCAGAACAAAAGAAAGCACAGAGCCCCAGATTTGCTGTTGTTCTGGAGAGCTTGCAGAGCACTGGGGAAAGGCAGGCAGAGAATTCCCTGCTAGCACCTTCTCTGTGCCTGGGAAGCAGAAGCGTTCACATTGCTTCGCAGAATCGCCTTTGTGCAGAAAACACTAACACTTGTTCAGAACAAAAGAAAGCACAGAGCCCCAGATTCTATGTTGTCCTGGAGAGCTTGCAGAGCACTGGGGAAAGGCAGGCAGAGAATGCCCTGCTAGCACCTTCTCTGTGCCTGGGAAGCAGAAGTGTTCACATTGCTTCGCAGAATCGCTTTTGTGCAGAAAACACTAACACTTGTTCAGAACGAAAGAAAGCACAGAGCCCCAGATTTGCTGTTGTCCTGGAGAGCTTGCAGAGCACTGGGGAAAGGCAGGCAGAGAATTCCCTGCTAGCAGCTTCTCTGTGCCTGGGAAGCAGAAGTGTTCACATTGCTTTGCAGAATCGCTTTTCTGCAGAAAACACTAACACTTGTTCAGAACAAAAGAAAGCACAGAGCCCCAGATTTGCTGTTGTTCTGGAGAGCTTGCAGAGCACTGGGGAAAGGCAGGCAGAGAATTCCCTGCTAGCACCTTCTCTGTGCCTGGGAAGCAGAAGTGTTCACATTGCTTCGCAGAATTGCCTTTGTGCAGAAAACACTAACACTTGTTCAGAACAAAAGAAAGCACAGAGCCTCAGATTTTATGTTGTCCTGGAGAGCTTGCAGAGCACTGGGGAAAGGCAGGCAGAGAATTCCCTGCTAGCACCTTCTCTGTGCCTGGGAAGCAGAAGTGTTCACATTAGTTCGCAGAATCGCCTTTGTGCAGAAAACACTAACACTTGTTCAGAACAAAAGAAAGCACAGAGCCCCAGATTTGCTGTTGTTCTGGAGAGCTTGCAGAGCACTGGGGAAAGGCAGGCAGAGAATTCCCTGCTAGCACCTTCTCTGTGCCTGGGAAGCAGAAGCGTTCACATTGCTTCGCAGAATCGCCTTTGTGCAGAAAACACTAACACTTGTTCAGAACAAAAGAAAGCACAGAGCCCCAGATTCTATGTTGTCCTGGAGAGCTTGCAGAGCACTGGGGAAAGGCAGGCAGAGAATGCCCTGCTAGCACCTTCTCTGTGCCTGGGAAGCAGAAGTGTTCACATTGCTTCGCAGAATCGCTTTTGTGCAGAAAACACTAACACTTGTTCAGAACGAAAGAAAGCACAGAGCCCCAGATTTGCTGTTGTCCTGGAGAGCTTGCAGAGCACTGGGGAAAGGCAGGCAGAGAATTCCCTGCTAGCAGCTTCTCTGTGCCTGGGAAGCAGAAGTGTTCACATTGCTTTGCAGAATCGCTTTTCTGCAGAAAACACTAACACTTGTTCAGAACAAAAGAAAGCACAGAGCCCCAGATTCTATGTTGTCCTGGAGAGCTTGCAGAGCACTGGGGAAAGGCAGGCAGAGAATTCCCTGTTAGCAGCTTCTCTGTGCCTGGGAAGCAGAAGTGTTCACATTGCTTCGCAGAATCGCCTTTCTGCAGAAAACACTAACACTTGTTCAGAACAAAAGAAAGCACAGAGCCCCAGATTTGCTGTTGTTCTGGAGAGCTTGCAGAGCACTGGGGAAAGGCAGGCAGAGAATTCCCTGCTAGCACCTTCTCTGTGACTGGGAAGCAGAAGTGTTCACATTGCTTCGCAGAATCGCCTTTGTGCAGAAAACACTAACACTTGTTCAGAACAAAAGAAAGCACAGAGCCCCAGATTTGCTGTTGTTCTGGAGAGCTTGCAGAGCACTGGGGAAAGGCAGGCAGAGAATTCCCTGCTAGCACCTTCTCTGTGCCTGGGAAGCAGAAGTGTTCACATTATTTCGCAGAATCGCTTTTGTGCAGAAAACACTAACACTTGTTCAGAACAAAAGAAAGCACAGAGCCCCAGATTCTATGTTGTCCTGGAGAGCTTGCAGAGCACTGGGGAAAGGCAGGCAGGGAATTCCCTGCTAGCACCTTCTCTGTGCCTGGGAAGCAGAAGTGTTCACATTGCTTCGCAGAATCGCTTTTGTGCAGAAAACACTAACACTTGTTCAGAACAAAAGAAAGCACAGAGCCCCAGATTTGCTGTTGTTCTGGAGAGCTTGCAGAGCACTGGGGAAAGGCAGGCAGAGAATTCCCTGCTAGCACCTTCTCTGTGCCTGGGAAGCAGAAGTGTTTACGTTGCTTCGCAGAATCGCCTTTGTGCAGAAAACACTAACACTTGTTCAGAACAAAAGAAAGCACAGAGCCCCAGATTTGCTGTTGTCCTGGAGAGCTTGCAGAGCACTGGGGAAAGGCAGGCAGAGAATGCCCTGCTAGCACCTTCTCTGTGCCTGGGAAGCAGAAGTGTTCACATTGCTTCGCAGAATCGCTTTTGTGCAGAAAACACTAACACTTGTTCAGAACGAAAGAAAGCACAGAGCCCCAGATTTGCTGTTGTCCTGGAGAGCTTGCAGAGCACTGGGGAAAGGCAGGCAGAGAATTCCCTGCTAGCAGCTTCTCTGTGCCTGGGAAGCAGAAGTGTTCACATTGCTTTGCAGAATCGCTTTTCTGCAGAAAACACTAACACTTGTTCAGAACAAAAGAAAGCACAGAGCCCCAGATTCTATGTTGTCCTGGAGAGCTTGCAGAGCACTGGGGAAAGGCAGGCAGAGAATTCCCTGTTAGCAGCTTCTCTGTGCCTGGGAAGCAGAAGTGTTCACATTGCTTCGCAGAATCGCCTTTCTGCAGAAAACACTAACACTTGTTCAGAACAAAAGAAAGCACAGAGCCCCAGATTTGCTGTTGTTCTGGAGAGCTTGCAGAGCACTGGGGAAAGGCAGGCAGAGAATTCCCTGCTAGCACCTTCTCTGTGACTGGGAAGCAGAAGTGTTCACATTGCTTCGCAGAATCGCCTTTGTGCAGAAAACACTAACACTTGTTCAGAACAAAAGAAAGCACAGAGCCCCAGATTTGCTGTTGTTCTGGAGAGCTTGCAGAGCACTGGGGAAAGGCAGGCAGAGAATTCCCTGCTAGCACCTTCTCTGTGCCTGGGAAGCAGAAGTGTTCACATTATTTCGCAGAATCGCTTTTGTGCAGAAAACACTAACACTTGTTCAGAACAAAAGAAAGCACAGAGCCCCAGATTCTATGTTGTCCTGGAGAGCTTGCAGAGCACTGGGGAAAGGCAGGCAGGGAATTCCCTGCTAGCACCTTCTCTGTGCCTGGGAAGCAGAAGTGTTCACATTGCTTCGCAGAATCGCTTTTGTGCAGAAAACACTAACACTTGTTCAGAACAAAAGAAAACACAGAGCCCCAGATTTGCTGTTGTTCTGGAGAACTTGCAGAGCACTGGGGAAAGGCAGGCAGAGAATTCCCTGCTAGCACCTTCTCTGTGCCTGGGAAGCAGAATTGTTTACGTTGCTTCGCAGAATCGCCTTTGTGCAGAAAACACTAACACTTGTTCAGAACAAAAGAAAGCACAGAGCCCCAGATTTGCTGTTGTCCTGGAGAGCTTGCAGAGCACTGGGGAAAGGCAGGCAGAGAATTCCCTGCTAGCACCTTCTCTGTGTCTGGGAAGCAGAAGTGTTCACATTGCTTCGCAGAATCGCTTTTGTGCAGAAAACACTAACACTTGTTCAGAACGAAAGAAAGCACAGAGCCCCAGATTTGCTGTTGTTCTGGAGAGCTTGCAGAGCACTGGGGAAAGGCAGGCAGAGAATTCCCTGCTAGCACCTTCTCTGTGCCTGGGAAGCAGAAGTGTTCACATTAGTTCGCAGAATCGCCTTTGTGCAGAAAACACTAACACTTGTTCAGAACAAAAGAAAGCACAGAGCCCCAGATTTTATGTTGTCCTGGAGAGCTTGCAGAGCACTGGGGAAAGGCAGGCAGAGAATTCCCTGCTAGCACCTTCTCTGTGCCTGGGAAGCAGAAGCGTTCACATTGCTTCGCAGAATCGCCTTTGTGCAGAAAACACTAACACTTGTTCAGAACAAAAGAAAGCACAGAGCCCCAGATTTGCTGTTGTTCTGGAGAGCTTGCAGAGCACTGGGGAAAGGCAGGCAGGGAATTCCCTGCTAGCACCTTCTCTGTGCCTGGGAAGCAGAAGTGTTCACATTACTTCGCAGAATCGCCTTTGTGCAGAAAACAGTAACACTTGTTCAGAACGAAAGAAAGCACAGAGCCCCAGATTTGCTGTTGTCCTGGAGAGCTTGCAGAGCACTGGGGAAAGGCAGGCAGAGAATTCCCTGCTAGCACCTTCTCTGTGCCTGGGAAGCAGAAGTGTTCACATTGCTTAGCAGAATCGCCTTTGTGCAGAAAACACTAACACTTGTTCAGAACAAAAGAAAGCACAGAGCCCCAGATTCTATGTTGTTCTGGAGAGCTTGCAGAGCACTGGGGAAAGGCAGGCAGAGAATTCCCTGCTAGCACCTTCTCTGTGCCTGGGAAGCAGAAGTGTTCACATTAGTTCGCAGAATCGCCTTTATGCAGAAAACACTAACACTTGTTCGGAAGGAAAGAAAGCACAGAGCCCCAGATTTGCTGTTGTTCTGGAGAGCTTGCAGAGCACTGGGGAAAGGCAGGCAGAGAATTCCCTGCTAGCACCTTCTCTGTGCCTGGGAAGCAGAAGTGTTCACATTGCTTCGCAGAATTGCCTTTGTGCAGAAAACACTAACACTTGTTCAGAACAAAAGAAAGCACAGAGCCTCAGATTTTATGTTGTCCTGGAGAGCTTGCAGAGCACTGGGGAAAGGCAGGCAGAGAATTCCCTGCTAGCACCTTCTCTGTGCCTGGGAAGCAGAAGTGTTCACATTAGTTCGCAGAATCGCCTTTGTGCAGAAAACACTAACACTTGTTCAGAACAAAAGAAAGCACAGAGCCCCAGATTTGCTGTTGTTCTGGAGAGCTTGCAGAGCACTGGGGAAAGGCAGGCAGAGAATTCCCTGCTAGCACCTTCTCTGTGCCTGGGAAGCAGAAGCGTTCACATTGCTTCGCAGAATCGCCTTTGTGCAGAAAACACTAACACTTGTTCAGAACAAAAGAAAGCACAGAGCCCCAGATTCTATGTTGTCCTGGAGAGCTTGCAGAGCACTGGGGAAAGGCAGGCAGAGAATGCCCTGCTAGCACCTTCTCTGTGCCTGGGAAGCAGAAGTGTTCACATTGCTTCGCAGAATCGCTTTTGTGCAGAAAACACTAACACTTGTTCAGAACGAAAGAAAGCACAGAGCCCCAGATTTGCTGTTGTCCTGGAGAGCTTGCAGAGCACTGGGGAAAGGCAGGCAGAGAATTCCCTGCTAGCAGCTTCTCTGTGCCTGGGAAGCAGAAGTGTTCACATTGCTTTGCAGAATCGCTTTTCTGCAGAAAACACTAACACTTGTTCAGAACAAAAGAAAGCACAGAGCCCCAGATTCTATGTTGTCCTGGAGAGCTTGCAGAGCACTGGGGAAAGGCAGGCAGAGAATTCCCTGTTAGCAGCTTCTCTGTGCCTGGGAAGCAGAAGTGTTCACATTGCTTCGCAGAATCGCCTTTCTGCAGAAAACACTAACACTTGTTCAGAACAAAAGAAAGCACAGAGCCCCAGATTTGCTGTTGTTCTGGAGAGCTTGCAGAGCACTGGGGAAAGGCAGGCAGAGAATTCCCTGCTAGCACCTTCTCTGTGACTGGGAAGCAGAAGTGTTCACATTGCTTCGCAGAATCGCCTTTGTGCAGAAAACACTAACACTTGTTCAGAACAAAAGAAAGCACAGAGCCCCAGATTTGCTGTTGTTCTGGAGAGCTTGCAGAGCACTGGGGAAAGGCAGGCAGAGAATTCCCTGCTAGCACCTTCTCTGTGCCTGGGAAGCAGAAGTGTTCACATTATTTCGCAGAATCGCTTTTGTGCAGAAAACACTAACACTTGTTCAGAACAAAAGAAAGCACAGAGCCCCAGATTTGCTGTTGTTCTGGAGAGCTTGCAGAGCACTGGGGAAAGGCAGGCAGAGAATTCCCTGCTAGCACCTTCTCTGTGCCTGGGAAGCAGAAGTGTTCACATTGCTTCGCAGAATTGCCTTTGTGCAGAAAACACTAACACTTGTTCAGAACAAAAGAAAGCACAGAGCCTCAGATTTTATGTTGTCCTGGAGAGCTTGCAGAGCACTGGGGAAAGGCAGGCAGAGAATTCCCTGCTAGCACCTTCTCTGTGCCTGGGAAGCAGAAGTGTTCACATTGCTTCGCAGAATCGCTTTTCTGCAGAAAACAATAACACTTGTTCAGAACAAAAGAAAGCACAGAGCCCCAGATTTGCTGTTCTTCTGGAGAGCTTGCAGAGCACTGGGGAAAGGCAGGCAGAGAATTCCCTGCTAGCACCTTCTCTGTGCCTGGGAAGCAGGAGTGTTTACGTTGCTTCGCAGAATCGCCTTTGTGCAGAAAACACTAACACTTGTTCAGAACAAAAGAAAGCACAGAGCCCCAGATTTGCTGTTGTCCTGGAGAGCTTGCAGAGCACTGGGGAAAGGCAGGCAGAGAATTCCCTGCTAGCACCTTCTCTGTGCCTGGGAAGCAGGAGTGTTTACGTTGCTTCGCAGAATCGCCTTTGTGCAGAAAACACTAACACTTGTTCAGAACAAAAGAAAGCACAGAGCCCCAGATTTGCTGTTGTCCTGGAGAGCTTGCAGAGCACTGGGGAAAGGCAGGCAGAGAATTCCCTGCTAGCACCTTCTCTGTGCCTGGGAAGCAGAAGTGTTCACATTGCTTCGCAGAATCGCTTTTCTGCAGAAAACACTAACACTTGTTCAGAACAAAAGAAAGCACAGAGCCCCAGATTTGCTGTTGTTCTGGAGAGCTTGCAGAGCACTGGGGAAAGGCAGGCAGAGAATTCCCTGCTAGCACCTTCTCTGTGCCTGGGAAGCAGAAGTGTTCACATTGCTTCGCAGAATCGCTTTTGTGCAGAAAACACTAACACTTGTTCAGAACAAAAGAAAGCACAGAGCCCCAGATTTGCTGTTGTTCTGGAGAGCTTGCAGAGCACTGGGGAAAGGCAGGCAGAGAATTCCCTGCTAGCACCTTCTCTGTGCCTGGGAAGCAGAAGTGTTCACATTAGTTCGCAGAATCGCCTTTATGCAGAAAACACTAACACTTGTTCGGAAGGAAAGAAAGCACAGAGCCCCAGATTTGCTGTTGTTCTGGAGAGCTTGCAGAGCACTGGGGAAAGGCAGGCAGAGAATTCCCTGCTAGCACCTTCTCTGTGCTTGGGAAGCAGAAGTGTTCACATTGCTTCGCAGAATCGCCTTTGTGCAGAAAACACTAACACTTGTTCAGAACAAAAGAAAGCACAGAGCCCCAGATTTGCTGTTGTTCTGGAGAGCTTGCAGAGCACTGGGGAAAGGCAGGCAGAGAATTCCCTGCTAGCACCTTCTCTGTGCCTGGGAAGCAGAAGTGTTTACGTTGCTTCGCAGAATCGCTTTTGTGCAGAAAACAGTAACACTTGTTCAGAACGAAAGAAAGCACAGAGCCCCAGATTTGCTGTTGTCCTGGAGAGCTTGCAGAGCACTGGGGAAAGGCAGGCAGAGAATTCCCTGCTAGCACCTTCTCTGTGCCTGGGAAGCAGAAGTGTTCACATTGCTTCGCAGAATCGCTTTTGTGCAGAAAACACTAACACTTGTTCAGAACAAAAGAAAGCACAGAGCCCCAGATTTGCTGTTGTTCTGGAGAACTTGCAGAGCACTGGGGAAAGGCAGGCAGAGAATTCCCTGCTAGCACCTTCTCTGTGCCTGGGAAGCAGAAGTGTTTACGTTGCATCGCAGAATCGCCTTTGTGCAGAAAACACTAACACTTGTTCAGAACAAAAGAAAGCACAGAGCCCCAGATTCTATGTTGTCCTGGAGAGCTTGCAGAGCACTGGGGAAAGGCAGGCAGAGAATTCCCTGCTAGCACCTTCTCTGTGTCTGGGAAGCAGAAGTGTTCACATTGCTTCGCAGAATCGCTTTTGTGCAGAAAACACTAACACTTGTTCAGAACGAAAGAAAGCACAGAGCCCCAGATTTGCTGTTGTTCTGGAGAGCTTGCAGAGCACTGGGGAAAGGCAGGCAGAGAATTCCCTGCTAGCACCTTCTCTGTGCCTGGGAAGCAGAAGTGTTCACATTAGTTCGCAGAATCGCCTTTGTGCAGAAAACACTAACACTTGTTCAGAACAAAAGAAAGCACAGAGCCCCAGATTTTATGTTGTCCTGGAGAGCTTGCAGAGCACTGGGGAAAGGCAGGCAGAGAATTCCCTGCTAGCACCTTCTCTGTGCCTGGGAAGCAGAAGCGTTCACATTGCTTCGCAGAATCGCCTTTGTGCAGAAAACACTAACACTTGTTCAGAACAAAAGAAAGCACAGAGCCCCAGATTTGCTGTTGTTCTGGAGAGCTTGCAGAGCACTGGGGAAAGGCAGGCAGGGAATTCCCTGCTAGCACCTTCTCTGTGCCTGGGAAGCAGAAGTGTTCACATTACTTCGCAGAATCGCCTTTGTGCAGAAAACAGTAACACTTGTTCAGAACGAAAGAAAGCACAGAGCCCCAGATTTGCTGTTGTCCTGGAGAGCTTGCAGAGCACTGGGGAAAGGCAGGCAGAGAATTCCCTGCTAGCACCTTCTCTGTGCCTGGGAAGCAGAAGTGTTCACATTGCTTCGCAGAATCGCCTTTGTGCAGAAAACACTAACACTTGTTCAGAACAAAAGAAAGCACAGAGCCCCAGATTCTATGTTGTTCTGGAGAGCTTGCAGAGCACTGGGGAAAGGCAGGCAGAGAATTCCCTGCTAGCACCTTCTCTGTGCCTGGGAAGCAGAAGTGTTCACATTAGTTCGCAGAATCGCCTTTATGCAGAAAACACTAACACTTGTTCGGAAGGAAAGAAAGCACAGAGCCCCAGATTTGCTGTTGTTCTGGAGAGCTTGCAGAACACTGGGGAAAGGCAGGCAGAGAATTCCCTGCTAGCACCTTCTCTGTGCCTGGGAAGCAGAAGTGTTCACATTGCTTCGCAGAATCGCCTTTGTGCAGAAAACACTAACACTTGTTCAGAACAAAAGAAAGCACAGAGCCCCAGATTCTATGTTGTCCTGGAGAGCTTGCAGAGCACTGGGGAAAGGCAGGCAGGGAATTCCCTGCTAGCACCTTCTCTGTGACTGGGAAGCAGAAGTGTTCACATTGCTTCGCAGAATCGCTTTTCTGCAGAAAACACTAACACTTGTTCAGAACAAAAGAAAGCACAGAGCCCCAGATTTGCTGTTGTTCTGGAGAGCTTGCAGAGCACTGGGGAAAGGCAGGCAGAGAATTCCCTGCTAGCACCTTCTCTGTGCCTGGGAAGCAGAAGTGTTCACATTGCTTCGCAGAATTGCCTTTGTGCAGAAAACACTAACACTTGTTCAGAACAAAAGAAAGCACAGAGCCTCAGATTTTATGTTGTCCTGGAGAGCTTGCAGAGCACTGGGGAAAGGCAGGCAGAGAATTCCCTGCTAGCACCTTCTCTGTGCCTGGGAAGCAGAAGTGTTCACATTAGTTCGCAGAATCGCCTTTGTGCAGAAAACACTAACACTTGTTCAGAACAAAAGAAAGCACAGAGCCCCAGATTTGCTGTTGTTCTGGAGAGCTTGCAGAGCACTGGGGAAAGGCAGGCAGAGAATTCCCTGCTAGCACCTTCTCTGTGCCTGGGAAGCAGAAGCGTTCACATTGCTTCGCAGAATCGCCTTTGTGCAGAAAACACTAACACTTGTTCAGAACAAAAGAAAGCACAGAGCCCCAGATTCTATGTTGTCCTGGAGAGCTTGCAGAGCACTGGGGAAAGGCAGGCAGAGAATGCCCTGCTAGCACCTTCTCTGTGCCTGGGAAGCAGAAGTGTTCACATTGCTTCGCAGAATCGCTTTTGTGCAGAAAACACTAACACTTGTTCAGAACGAAAGAAAGCACAGAGCCCCAGATTCTATGTTGTCCTGGAGAGCTTGCAGAGCACTGGGGAAAGGCAGGCAGAGAATTCCCTGCTAGCAGCTTCTCTGTGCCTGGGAAGCAGAAGTGTTCACATTGCTTTGCAGAATCGCTTTTCTGCAGAAAACACTAACACTTGTTCAGAACAAAAGAAAGCACAGAGCCCCAGATTCTATGTTGTCCTGGAGAGCTTGCAGAGCACTGGGGAAAGGCAGGCAGAGAATTCCCTGTTAGCAGCTTCTCTGTGCCTGGGAAGCAGAAGTGTTCACATTGCTTCGCAGAATCGCCTTTCTGCAGAAAACACTAACACTTGTTCAGAACAAAAGAAAGCACAGAGCCCCAGATTTGCTGTTGTTCTGGAGAGCTTGCAGAGCACTGGGGAAAGGCAGGCAGAGAATTCCCTGCTAGCACCTTCTCTGTGACTGGGAAGCAGAAGTGTTCACATTGCTTCGCAGAATCGCCTTTGTGCAGAAAACACTAACACTTGTTCAGAACAAAAGAAAGCACAGAGCCCCAGATTTGCTGTTGTTCTGGAGAGCTTGCAGAGCACTGGGGAAAGGCAGGCAGAGAATTCCCTGCTAGCACCTTCTCTGTGCCTGGGAAGCAGAAGTGTTCACATTATTTCGCAGAATCGCTTTTGTGCAGAAAACACTAACACTTGTTCAGAACAAAAGAAAGCACAGAGCCCCAGATTTGCTGTTGTTCTGGAGAGCTTGCAGAGCACTGGGGAAAGGCAGGCAGAGAATTCCCTGCTAGCACCTTCTCTGTGCCTGGGAAGCAGAAGTGTTCACATTGCTTCGCAGAATTGCCTTTGTGCAGAAAACACTAACACTTGTTCAGAACAAAAGAAAGCACAGAGCCTCAGATTTTATGTTGTCCTGGAGAGCTTGCAGAGCACTGGGGAAAGGCAGGCAGAGAATTCCCTGCTAGCACCTTCTCTGTGCCTGGGAAGCAGAAGTGTTCACATTGCTTCGCAGAATCGCTTTTCTGCAGAAAACAATAACACTTGTTCAGAACAAAAGAAAGCACAGAGCCCCAGATTTGCTGTTGTTCTGGAGAGCTTGCAGAGCACTGGGGAAAGGCAGGCAGAGAATTCCCTGCTAGCACCTTCTCTGTGCCTGGGAAGCAGGAGTGTTTACGTTGCTTCGCAGAATCGCCTTTGTGCAGAAAACACTAACACTTGTTCAGAACAAAAGAAAGCACAGAGCCCCAGATTTGCTGTTGTTCTGGAGAGCTTGCAGAGCACTGGGGAAAGGCAGGCAGAGAATTCCCTGCTAGCACCTTCTCTGTGCCTGGGAAGCAGAAGTGTTCACATTGCTTCGCAGAATCGCTTTTCTGCAGAAAACACTAACACTTGTTCAGAACAAAAGAAAGCACAGAGCCCCAGATTTGCTGTTGTTCTGGAGAGCTTGCAGAGCACTGGGGAAAGGCAGGCAGAGAATTCCCTGCTAGCACCTTCTCTGTGCCTGGGAAGCAGAAGTGTTCACATTGCTTCGCAGAATCGCTTTTGTGCAGAAAACACTAACACTTGTTCAGAACAAAAGAAAGCACAGAGCCCCAGATTTGCTGTTGTTCTGGAGAGCTTGCAGAGCACTGGGGAAAGGCAGGCAGAGAATTCCCTGCTAGCACCTTCTCTGTGCCTGGGAAGCAGAAGTGTTCACATTAGTTCGCAGAATCGCCTTTATGCAGAAAACACTAACACTTGTTCGGAAGGAAAGAAAGCACAGAGCCCCAGATTTGCTGTTGTTCTGGAGAGCTTGCAGAGCACTGGGGAAAGGCAGGCAGAGAATTCCCTGCTAGCACCTTCTCTGTGCCTGGGAAGCAGAAGTGTTCACATTGCTTCGCAGAATTGCCTTTGTGCAGAAAACACTAACACTTGTTCAGAACAAAAGAAAGCACAGAGCCTCAGATTTTATGTTGTCCTGGAGAGCTTGCAGAGCACTGGGGAAAGGCAGGCAGAGAATTCCCTGCTAGCACCTTCTCTGTGCCTGGGAAGCAGAAGTGTTCACATTGCTTCGCAGAATCGCTTTTCTGCAGAAAACAATAACACTTGTTCAGAACAAAAGAAAGCACAGAGCCCCAGATTTGCTGTTGTTCTGCAGAGCTTGCAGAGCACTGGGGAAAGGCAGGCAGAGAATTCCCTGCTAGCACCTTCTCTGTGCCTGGGAAGCAGGAGTGTTTACGTTGCTTCGCAGAATCGCCTTTGTGCAGAAAACACTAACACTTGTTCAGAACAAAAGAAAGCACAGAGCCCCAGATTTGCTGTTGTCCTGGAGAGCTTGCAGAGCACTGGGGAAAGGCAGGCAGAGAATTCCCTGCTAGCACCTTCTCTGTGCCTGGGAAGCAGAAGTGTTCACATTGCTTCGCAGAATCGCTTTTCTGCAGAAAACACTAACACTTGTTCAGAACAAAAGAAAGCACAGAGCCCCAGATTTGCTGTTGTTCTGGAGAGCTTGCAGAGCACTGGGGAAAGGCAGGCAGAGAATTCCCTGCTAGCACCTTCTCTGTGCCTGGGAAGCAGAAGTGTTCACATTGCTTCGCAGAATCGCTTTTGTGCAGAAAACACTAACACTTGTTCAGAACAAAAGAAAGCACAGAGCCCCAGATTTGCTGTTGTTCTGGAGAGCTTGCAGAGCACTGGGGAAAGGCAGGCAGAGAATTCCCTGCTAGCACCTTCTCTGTGCCTGGGAAGCAGAAGTGTTCACATTAGTTCGCAGAATCGCCTTTATGCAGAAAACACTAACACTTGTTCGGAAGGAAAGAAAGCACAGAGCCCCAGATTTGCTGTTGTCCTGGAGAGCTTGCAGAGCACTGGGGAAAGGCAGGCAGAGAATTCCCTGCTAGCACCTTCTCTGTGCCTGGGAAGCAGAAGTGTTCACATTGCTTCGCAGAATCGCTTTTGTGCAGAAAACACTAACACTTGTTCAGAACAAAAGAAAGCACAGAGCCCCAGATTTGCTGTTGTTCTGGAGAACTTGCAGAGCACTGGGGAAAGGCAGGCAGAGAATTCCCTGCTAGCACCTTCTCTGTGCCTGGGAAGCAGAAGTGTTTACGTTGCTTCGCAGAATCGCCTTTGTGCAGAAAACACTAACACTTGTTCAGAACAAAAGAAAGCACAGAGCCCCAGATTCTATGTTGTCCTGGAGAGCTTGCAGAGCACTGGGGAAAGGCAGGCAGAGAAT
Source organism: Strix aluco (assembly GCF_031877795.1). Taxonomy (NCBI): domain Eukaryota; kingdom Metazoa; phylum Chordata; class Aves; order Strigiformes; family Strigidae; genus Strix; species Strix aluco. The sequence goes on from NW_027436642.1 coordinate 909,671, forward strand.
TCCCTGCTAGCACCTTCTCTGTGTCTGGGAAGCAGAAGTGTTCACATTGCTTCGCAGAATCGCTTTTGTGCAGAAAACACTAACACTTGTTCAGAACGAAAGAAAGCACAGAGCCCCAGATTTGCTGTTGTTCTGGAGAGCTTGCAGAGCACTGGGGAAAGGCAGGCAGAGAATTCCCTGCTAGCACCTTCTCTGTGCCTGGGAAGCAGAAGTGTTCACATTAGTTCGCAGAATCGCCTTTGTGCAGAAAACACTAACACTTGTTCAGAACAAAAGAAAGCACAGAGCCCCAGATTTTATGTTGTCCTGGAGAGCTTGCAGAGCACTGGGGAAAGGCAGGCAGAGAATTCCCTGCTAGCACCTTCTCTGTGCCTGGGAAGCAGAAGCGTTCACATTGCTTCGCAGAATCGCCTTTGTGCAGAAAACACTAACACTTGTTCAGAACAAAAGAAAGCACAGAGCCCCAGATTTGCTGTTGTTCTGGAGAGCTTGCAGAGCACTGGGGAAAGGCAGGCAGGGAATTCCCTGCTAGCACCTTCTCTGTGCCTGGGAAGCAGAAGTGTTCACATTACTTCGCAGAATCGCCTTTGTGCAGAAAACAGTAACACTTGTTCAGAACGAAAGAAAGCACAGAGCCCCAGATTTGCTGTTGTCCTGGAGAGCTTGCAGAGCACTGGGGAAAGGCAGGCAGAGAATTCCCTGCTAGCACCTTCTCTGTGCCTGGGAAGCAGAAGTGTTCACATTGCTTCGCAGAATCGCCTTTGTGCAGAAAACACTAACACTTGTTCAGAACAAAAGAAAGCACAGAGCCCCAGATTCTATGTTGTTCTGGAGAGCTTGCAGAGCACTGGGGAAAGGCAGGCAGAGAATTCCCTGCTAGCACCTTCTCTGTGCCTGGGAAGCAGAAGTGTTCACATTAGTTCGCAGAATCGCCTTTATGCAGAAAACACTAACACTTGTTCGGAAGGAAAGAAAGCACAGAGCCCCAGATTTGCTGTTGTTCTGGAGAGCTTGCAGAACACTGGGGAAAGGCAGGCAGAGAATTCCCTGCTAGCACCTTCTCTGTGCCTGGGAAGCAGAAGTGTTCACATTGCTTCGCAGAATCGCCTTTGTGCAGAAAACACTAACACTTGTTCAGAACAAAAGAAAGCACAGAGCCCCAGATTCTATGTTGTCCTGGAGAGCTTGCAGAGCACTGGGGAAAGGCAGGCAGGGAATTCCCTGCTAGCACCTTCTCTGTGACTGGGAAGCAGAAGTGTTCACATTGCTTCGCAGAATCGCTTTTCTGCAGAAAACACTAACACTTGTTCAGAACAAAAGAAAGCACAGAGCCCCAGATTTGCTGTTGTTCTGGAGAGCTTGCAGAGCACTGGGGAAAGGCAGGCAGAGAATTCCCTGCTAGCACCTTCTCTGTGCCTGGGAAGCAGAAGTGTTCACATTGCTTCGCAGAATTGCCTTTGTGCAGAAAACACTAACACTTGTTCAGAACAAAAGAAAGCACAGAGCCTCAGATTTTATGTTGTCCTGGAGAGCTTGCAGAGCACTGGGGAAAGGCAGGCAGAGAATTCCCTGCTAGCACCTTCTCTGTGCCTGGGAAGCAGAAGTGTTCACATTAGTTCGCAGAATCGCCTTTCTGCAGAAAACACTAACACTTGTTCAGAACAAAAGAAAGCACAGAGCCCCAGATTTGCTGTTGTTCTGGAGAGCTTGCAGAGCACTGGGGAAAGGCAGGCAGAGAATTCCCTGCTAGCACCTTCTCTGTGCCTGGGAAGCAGAAGCGTTCACATTGCTTCGCAGAATCGCCTTTGTGCAGAAAACACTAACACTTGTTCAGAACAAAAGAAAGCACAGAGCCCCAGATTCTATGTTGTCCTGGAGAGCTTGCAGAGCACTGGGGAAAGGCAGGCAGAGAATGCCCTGCTAGCACCTTCTCTGTGCCTGGGAAGCAGAAGTGTTCACATTGCTTCGCAGAATCGCTTTTGTGCAGAAAACACTAACACTTGTTCAGAACGAAAGAAAGCACAGAGCCCCAGATTCTATGTTGTCCTGGAGAGCTTGCAGAGCACTGGGGAAAGGCAGGCAGAGAATTCCCTGCTAGCAGCTTCTCTGTGCCTGGGAAGCAGAAGTGTTCACATTGCTTTGCAGAATCGCTTTTCTGCAGAAAACACTAACACTTGTTCAGAACAAAAGAAAGCACAGAGCCCCAGATTCTATGTTGTCCTGGAGAGCTTGCAGAGCACTGGGGAAAGGCAGGCAGAGAATTCCCTGTTAGCAGCTTCTCTGTGCCTGGGAAGCAGAAGTGTTCACATTGCTTCGCAGAATCGCCTTTCTGCAGAAAACACTAACACTTGTTCAGAACAAAAGAAAGCACAGAGCCCCAGATTTGCTGTTGTTCTGGAGAGCTTGCAGAGCACTGGGGAAAGGCAGGCAGAGAATTCCCTGCTAGCACCTTCTCTGTGACTGGGAAGCAGAAGTGTTCACATTGCTTCGCAGAATCGCCTTTGTGCAGAAAACACTAACACTTGTTCAGAACAAAAGAAAGCACAGAGCCCCAGATTTGCTGTTGTTCTGGAGAGCTTGCAGAGCACTGGGGAAAGGCAGGCAGAGAATTCCCTGCTAGCACCTTCTCTGTGCCTGGGAAGCAGAAGTGTTCACATTATTTCGCAGAATCGCTTTTGTGCAGAAAACACTAACACTTGTTCAGAACAAAAGAAAGCACAGAGCCCCAGATTTGCTGTTGTTCTGGAGAGCTTGCAGAGCACTGGGGAAAGGCAGGCAGAGAATTCCCTGCTAGCACCTTCTCTGTGCCTGGGAAGCAGAAGTGTTCACATTGCTTCGCAGAATTGCCTTTGTGCAGAAAACACTAACACTTGTTCAGAACAAAAGAAAGCACAGAGCCTCAGATTTTATGTTGTCCTGGAGAGCTTGCAGAGCACTGGGGAAAGGCAGGCAGAGAATTCCCTGCTAGCACCTTCTCTGTGCCTGGGAAGCAGAAGTGTTCACATTGCTTCGCAGAATCGCTTTTCTGCAGAAAACAATAACACTTGTTCAGAACAAAAGAAAGCACAGAGCCCCAGATTTGCTGTTGTTCTGGAGAGCTTGCAGAGCACTGGGGAAAGGCAGGCAGAGAATTCCCTGCTAGCACCTTCTCTGTGCCTGGGAAGCAGGAGTGTTTACGTTGCTTCGCAGAATCGCCTTTGTGCAGAAAACACTAACACTTGTTCAGAACAAAAGAAAGCACAGAGCCCCAGATTTGCTGTTGTCCTGGAGAGCTTGCAGAGCACTGGGGAAAGGCAGGCAGAGAATTCCCTGCTAGCACCTTCTCTGTGCCTGGGAAGCAGAAGTGTTCACATTGCTTCGCAGAATCGCTTTTCTGCAGAAAACACTAACACTTGTTCAGAACAAAAGAAAGCACAGAGCCCCAGATTTGCTGTTGTTCTGGAGAGCTTGCAGAGCACTGGGGAAAGGCAGGCAGAGAATTCCCTGCTAGCACCTTCTCTGTGCCTGGGAAGCAGAAGTGTTCACATTGCTTCGCAGAATCGCTTTTGTGCAGAAAACACTAACACTTGTTCAGAACAAAAGAAAGCACAGAGCCCCAGATTTGCTGTTGTTCTGGAGAGCTTGCAGAGCACTGGGGAAAGGCAGGCAGAGAATTCCCTGTTAGCAGCTTCTCTGTGCCTGGGAAGCAGAAGTGTTCACATTAGTTCGCAGAATCGCCTTTATGCAGAAAACACTAACACTTGTTCGGAAGGAAAGAAAGCACAGAGCCCCAGATTTGCTGTTGTTCTGGAGAGCTTGCAGAGCACTGGGGAAAGGCAGGCAGAGAATTCCCTGCTAGCACCTTCTCTGTGCCTGGGAAGCAGAAGTGTTCACATTGCTTCGCAGAATTGCCTTTGTGCAGAAAACACTAACACTTGTTCAGAACAAAAGAAAGCACAGAGCCTCAGATTTTATGTTGTCCTGGAGAGCTTGCAGAGCACTGGGGAAAGGCAGGCAGAGAATTCCCTGCTAGCACCTTCTCTGTGCCTGGGAAGCAGAAGTGTTCACATTGCTTCGCAGAATCGCTTTTCTGCAGAAAACAATAACACTTGTTCAGAACAAAAGAAAGCACAGAGCCCCAGATTTGCTGTTCTTCTGGAGAGCTTGCAGAGCACTGGGGAAAGGCAGGCAGAGAATTCCCTGCTAGCACCTTCTCTGTGCCTGGGAAGCAGGAGTGTTTACGTTGCTTCGCAGAATCGCCTTTGTGCAGAAAACACTAACACTTGTTCAGAACAAAAGAAAGCACAGAGCCCCAGATTTGCTGTTGTCCTGGAGAGCTTGCAGAGCACTGGGGAAAGGCAGGCAGAGAATTCCCTGCTAGCACCTTCTCTGTGCCTGGGAAGCAGAAGTGTTCACATTGCTTCGCAGAATCGCTTTTCTGCAGAAAACACTAACACTTGTTCAGAACAAAAGAAAGCACAGAGCCCCAGATTTGCTGTTGTTCTGGAGAGCTTGCAGAGCACTGGGGAAAGGCAGGCAGAGAATTCCCTGCTAGCACCTTCTCTGTGCCTGGGAAGCAGAAGTGTTCACATTGCTTCGCAGAATCGCTTTTGTGCAGAAAACACTAACACTTGTTCAGAACAAAAGAAAGCACAGAGCCCCAGATTTGCTGTTGTTCTGGAGAGCTTGCAGAGCACTGGGGAAAGGCAGGCAGAGAATTCCCTGCTAGCACCTTCTCTGTGCCTGGGAAGCAGAAGTGTTCACATTAGTTCGCAGAATCGCCTTTATGCAGAAAACACTAACACTTGTTCGGAAGGAAAGAAAGCACAGAGCCCCAGATTTGCTGTTGTTCTGGAGAGCTTGCAGAGCACTGGGGAAAGGCAGGCAGAGAATTCCCTGCTAGCACCTTCTCTGTGCCTGGGAAGCAGAAGTGTTCACATTGCTTCGCAGAATCGCCTTTGTGCAGAAAACACTAACACTTGTTCAGAACAAAAGAAAGCACAGAGCCCCAGATTTGCTGTTGTTCTGGAGAGCTTGCAGAGCACTGGGGAAAGGCAGGCAGAGAATTCCCTGCTAGCACCTTCTCTGTGCCTGGGAAGCAGAAGTGTTTACGTTGCTTCGCAGAATCGCTTTTGTGCAGAAAACAGTAACACTTGTTCAGAACGAAAGAAAGCACAGAGCCCCAGATTTGCTGTTGTCCTGGAGAGCTTGCAGAGCACTGGGGAAAGGCAGGCAGAGAATTCCCTGCTAGCACCTTCTCTGTGCCTGGGAAGCAGAAGTGTTCACATTGCTTCGCAGAATCGCTTTTGTGCAGAAAACACTAACACTTGTTCAGAACAAAAGAAAGCACAGAGCCCCAGATTTGCTGTTGTTCTGGAGAACTTGCAGAGCACTGGGGAAAGGCAGGCAGAGAATTCCCTGCTAGCACCTTCTCTGTGCCTGGGAAGCAGAAGTGTTTACGTTGCTTCGCAGAATCGCCTTTGTGCAGAAAACACTAACACTTGTTCAGAACAAAAGAAAGCACAGAGCCCCAGATTCTATGTTGTCCTGGAGAGCTTGCAGAGCACTGGGGAAAGGCAGGCAGAGAATTCCCTGCTAGCACCTTCTCTGTGTCTGGGAAGCAGAAGTGTTCACATTGCTTCGCAGAATCGCTTTTGTGCAGAAAACACTAACACTTGTTCAGAACGAAAGAAAGCACAGAGCCCCAGATTTGCTGTTGTTCTGGAGAGCTTGCAGAGCACTGGGGAAAGGCAGGCAGAGAATTCCCTGCTAGCACCTTCTCTGTGCCTGGGAAGCAGAAGTGTTCACATTAGTTCGCAGAATCGCCTTTGTGCAGAAAACACTAACACTTGTTCAGAACAAAAGAAAGCACAGAGCCCCAGATTTTATGTTGTCCTGGAGAGCTTGCAGAGCACTGGGGAAAGGCAGGCAGAGAATTCCCTGCTAGCACCTTCTCTGTGCCTGGGAAGCAGAAGCGTTCACATTGCTTCGCAGAATCGCCTTTGTGCAGAAAACACTAACACTTGTTCAGAACAAAAGAAAGCACAGAGCCCCAGATTTGCTGTTGTTCTGGAGAGCTTGCAGAGCACTGGGGAAAGGCAGGCAGGGAATTCCCTGCTAGCACCTTCTCTGTGCCTGGGAAGCAGAAGTGTTCACATTACTTCGCAGAATCGCCTTTGTGCAGAAAACAGTAACACTTGTTCAGAACGAAAGAAAGCACAGAGCCCCAGATTTGCTGTTGTCCTGGAGAGCTTGCAGAGCACTGGGGAAAGGCAGGCAGAGAATTCCCTGCTAGCACCTTCTCTGTGCCTGGGAAGCAGAAGTGTTCACATTGCTTCGCAGAATCGCCTTTGTGCAGAAAACACTAACACTTGTTCAGAACAAAAGAAAGCACAGAGCCCCAGATTCTATGTTGTTCTGGAGAGCTTGCAGAGCACTGGGGAAAGGCAGGCAGAGAATTCCCTGCTAGCACCTTCTCTGTGCCTGGGAAGCAGAAGTGTTCACATTAGTTCGCAGAATCGCCTTTATGCAGAAAACACTAACACTTGTTCGGAAGGAAAGAAAGCACAGAGCCCCAGATTTGCTGTTGTTCTGGAGAGCTTGCAGAACACTGGGGAAAGGCAGGCAGAGAATTCCCTGCTAGCACCTTCTCTGTGCCTGGGAAGCAGAAGTGTTCACATTGCTTCGCAGAATTGCCTTTGTGCAGAAAACACTAACACTTGTTCAGAACAAAAGAAAGCACAGAGCCTCAGATTTTATGTTGTCCTGGAGAGCTTGCAGAGCACTGGGGAAAGGCAGGCAGAGAATTCCCTGCTAGCACCTTCTCTGTGCCTGGGAAGCAGAAGTGTTCACATTAGTTCGCAGAATCGCCTTTGTGCAGAAAACACTAACACTTGTTCAGAACAAAAGAAAGCACAGAGCCCCAGATTTGCTGTTGTTCTGGAGAGCTTGCAGAGCACTGGGGAAAGGCAGGCAGAGAATTCCCTGCTAGCACCTTCTCTGTGCCTGGGAAGCAGAAGCGTTCACATTGCTTCGCAGAATCGCCTTTGTGCAGAAAACACTAACACTTGTTCAGAACAAAAGAAAGCACAGAGCCCCAGATTCTATGTTGTCCTGGAGAGCTTGCAGAGCACTGGGGAAAGGCAGGCAGAGAATGCCCTGCTAGCACCTTCTCTGTGCCTGGGAAGCAGAAGTGTTCACATTGCTTCGCAGAATCGCCTTTGTGCAGAAAACACTAACACTTGTTCAGAACAAAAGAAAGCACAGAGCCCCAGATTTGCTGTTGTTCTGGAGAGCTTGCAGAGCACTGGGGAAAGGCAGGCAGAGAATTCCCTGCTAGCACCTTCTCTGTGCCTGGGAAGCAGAAGTGTTCACATTATTTCGCAGAATCGCTTTTGTGCAGAAAACACTAACACTTGTTCAGAACAAAAGAAAGCACAGAGCCCCAGATTTGCTGTTGTTCTGGAGAGCTTGCAGAGCACTGGGGAAAGGCAGGCAGAGAATTCCCTGCTAGCACCTTCTCTGTGCCTGGGAAGCAGAAGTGTTCACATTGCTTCGCAGAATTGCCTTTGTGCAGAAAACACTAACACTTGTTCAGAACAAAAGAAAGCACAGAGCCTCAGATTTTATGTTGTCCTGGAGAGCTTGCAGAGCACTGGGGAAAGGCAGGCAGAGAATTCCCTGCTAGCACCTTCTCTGTGCCTGGGAAGCAGAAGTGTTCACATTGCTTCGCAGAATCGCTTTTCTGCAGAAAACAATAACACTTGTTCAGAACAAAAGAAAGCACAGAGCCCCAGATTTGCTGTTGTTCTGGAGAGCTTGCAGAGCACTGGGGAAAGGCAGGCAGAGAATTCCCTGCTAGCACCTTCTCTGTGCCTGGGAAGCAGGAGTGTTTACGTTGCTTCGCAGAATCGCCTTTGTGCAGAAAACACTAACACTTGTTCAGAACAAAAGAAAGCACAGAGCCCCAGATTTGCTGTTGTCCTGGAGAGCTTGCAGAGCACTGGGGAAAGGCAGGCAGAGAATTCCCTGCTAGCACCTTCTCTGTGCCTGGGAAGCAGAAGTGTTCACATTGCTTCGCAGAATCGCTTTTCTGCAGAAAACACTAACACTTGTTCAGAACAAAAGAAAGCACAGAGCCCCAGATTTGCTGTTGTTCTGGAGAGCTTGCAGAGCACTGGGGAAAGGCAGGCAGAGAATTCCCTGCTAGCACCTTCTCTGTGCCTGGGAAGCAGAAGTGTTCACATTGCTTCGCAGAATCGCTTTTGTGCAGAAAACACTAACACTTGTTCAGAACAAAAGAAAGCACAGAGCCCCAGATTTGCTGTTGTTCTGGAGAGCTTGCAGAGCACTGGGGAAAGGCAGGCAGAGAATTCCCTGCTAGCACCTTCTCTGTGCCTGGGAAGCAGAAGTGTTCACATTAGTTCGCAGAATCGCCTTTATGCAGAAAACACTAACACTTGTTCGGAAGGAAAGAAAGCACAGAGCCCCAGATTTGCTGTTGTTCTGGAGAGCTTGCAGAGCACTGGGGAAAGGCAGGCAGAGAATTCCCTGCTAGCACCTTCTCTGTGCCTGGGAAGCAGAAGTGTTCACATTGCTTCGCAGAATCGCCTTTGTGCAGAAAACACTAACACTTGTTCAGAACAAAAGAAAGCACAGAGCCCCAGATTTGCTGTTGTTCTGGAGAGCTTGCAGAGCACTGGGGAAAGGCAGGCAGAGAATTCCCTGCTAGCACCTTCTCTGTGCCTGGGAAGCAGAAGTGTTTACGTTGCTTCGCAGAATCGCTTTTGTGCAGAAAACAGTAACACTTGTTCAGAACGAAAGAAAGCACAGAGCCCCAGATTTGCTGTTGTCCTGGAGAGCTTGCAGAGCACTGGGGAAAGGCAGGCAGAGAATTCCCTGCTAGCACCTTCTCTGTGCCTGGGAAGCAGAAGTGTTCACATTGCTTCGCAGAATTGCCTTTGTGCAGAAAACACTAACACTTGTTCAGAACAAAAGAAAGCACAGAGCCTCAGATTTTATGTTGTCCTGGAGAGCTTGCAGAGCACTGGGGAAAGGCAGGCAGAGAATTCCCTGCTAGCACCTTCTCTGTGCCTGGGAAGCAGAAGTGTTCACATTAGTTCGCAGAATCGCCTTTGTGCAGAAAACACTAACACTTGTTCAGAACAAAAGAAAGCACAGAGCCCCAGATTTGCTGTTGTTCTGGAGAGCTTGCAGAGCACTGGGGAAAGGCAGGCAGAGAATTCCCTGCTAGCACCTTCTCTGTGCCTGGGAAGCAGAAGCGTTCACATTGCTTCGCAGAATCGCCTTTGTGCAGAAAACACTAACACTTGTTCAGAACAAAAGAAAGCACAGAGCCCCAGATTCTATGTTGTCCTGGAGAGCTTGCAGAGCACTGGGGAAAGGCAGGCAGAGAATGCCCTGCTAGCACCTTCTCTGTGCCTGGGAAGCAGAAGTGTTCACATTGCTTCGCAGAATCGCTTTTGTGCAGAAAACACTAACACTTGTTCAGAACGAAAGAAAGCACAGAGCCCCAGATTTGCTGTTGTCCTGGAGAGCTTGCAGAGCACTGGGGAAAGGCAGGCAGAGAATTCCCTGCTAGCAGCTTCTCTGTGCCTGGGAAGCAGAAGTGTTCACATTGCTTTGCAGAATCGCTTTTCTGCAGAAAACACTAACACTTGTTCAGAACAAAAGAAAGCACAGAGCCCCAGATTCTATGTTGTCCTGGAGAGCTTGCAGAGCACTGGGGAAAGGCAGGCAGAGAATTCCCTGTTAGCAGCTTCTCTGTGCCTGGGAAGCAGAAGTGTTCACATTGCTTCGCAGAATCGCCTTTCTGCAGAAAACACTAACACTTGTTCAGAACAAAAGAAAGCACAGAGCCCCAGATTTGCTGTTGTTCTGGAGAGCTTGCAGAGCACTGGGGAAAGGCAGGCAGAGAATTCCCTGCTAGCACCTTCTCTGTGACTGGGAAGCAGAAGTGTTCACATTGCTTCGCAGAATCGCCTTTGTGCAGAAAACACTAACACTTGTTCAGAACAAAAGAAAGCACAGAGCCCCAGATTTGCTGTTGTTCTGGAGAGCTTGCAGAGCACTGGGGAAAGGCAGGCAGAGAATTCCCTGCTAGCACCTTCTCTGTGCCTGGGAAGCAGAAGTGTTCACATTATTTCGCAGAATCGCTTTTGTGCAGAAAACACTAACACTTGTTCAGAACAAAAGAAAGCACAGAGCCCCAGATTTGCTGTTGTTCTGGAGAGCTTGCAGAGCACTGGGGAAAGGCAGGCAGAGAATTCCCTGCTAGCACCTTCTCTGTGCCTGGGAAGCAGAAGTGTTCACATTGCTTCGCAGAATTGCCTTTGTGCAGAAAACACTAACACTTGTTCAGAACAAAAGAAAGCACAGAGCCTCAGATTTTATGTTGTCCTGGAGAGCTTGCAGAGCACTGGGGAAAGGCAGGCAGAGAATTCCCTGCTAGCACCTTCTCTGTGCCTGGGAAGCAGAAGTGTTCACATTGCTTCGCAGAATCGCTTTTCTGCAGAAAACAATAACACTTGTTCAGAACAAAAGAAAGCACAGAGCCCCAGATTTGCTGTTGTTCTGGAGAGCTTGCAGAGCACTGGGGAAAGGCAGGCAGAGAATTCCCTGCTAGCACCTTCTCTGTGCCTGGGAAGCAGGAGTGTTTACGTTGCTTCGCAGAATCGCCTTTGTGCAGAAAACACTAACACTTGTTCAGAACAAAAGAAAGCACAGAGCCCCAGATTTTATGTTGTCCTGGAGAGCTTGCAGAGCACTGGGGAAAGGCAGGCAGAGAATTCCCTGCTAGCACCTTCTCTGTGCCTGGGAAGCAGAAGCGTTCACATTGCTTCGCAGAATCGCCTTTGTGCAGAAAACACTAACACTTGTTCAGAACAAAAGAAAGCACAGAGCCCCAGATTTGCTGTTGTTCTGGAGAGCTTGCAGAGCACTGGGGAAAGGCAGGCAGAGAATTCCCTGCTAGCACCTTCTCTGTGCCTGGGAAGCAGAAGTGTTCACATTGCTTCGCAGAATCGCTTTTGTGCAGAAAACACTAACACTTGTTCAGAACAAAAGAAAGCACAGAGCCCCAGATTTGCTGTTGTTCTGGAGAGCTTGCAGAGCACTGGGGAAAGGCAGGCAGAGAATTCCCTGCTAGCACCTTCTCTGTGCCTGGGAAGCAGAAGTGTTCACATTAGTTCGCAGAATCGCCTTTATGCAGAAAACACTAACACTTGTTCGGAAGGAAAGAAAGCACAGAGCCCCAGATTTGCTGTTGTTCTGGAGAGCTTGCAGAGCACTGGGGAAAGGCAGGCAGATGATTCCCTGCTAGCACCTTCTCTGTGCCTGGGAAGCAGAAGTGTTCACATTGCTTCGCAGAATCGCCTTTGTGCAGAAAACACTAACACTTGTTCAGAACAAAAGAAAGCACAGAGCCCCAGATTTGCTGTTGTTCTGGAGAGCTTGCAGAGCACTGGGGAAAGGCAGGCAGAGAATTCCCTGCTAGCACCTTCTCTGTGCCTGGGAAGCAGAAGTGTTTACGTTGCTTCGCAGAATCGCTTTTGTGCAGAAAACAGTAACACTTGTTCAGAACGAAAGAAAGCACAGAGCCCCAGATTTGCTGTTGTCCTGGAGAGCTTGCAGAGCACTGGGGAAAGGCAGGCAGAGAATTCCCTGCTAGCACCTTCTCTGTGCCTGGGAAGCAGAAGTGTTCACATTGCTTCGCAGAATCGCTTTTGTGCAGAAAACACTAACACTTGTTCAGAACAAAAGAAAGCACAGAGCCCCAGATTTGCTGTTGTTCTGGAGAACTTGCAGAGCACTGGGGAAAGGCAGGCAGAGAATTCCCTGCTAGCACCTTCTCTGTGCCTGGGAAGCAGAAGTGTTTACGTTGCTTCGCAGAATCGCCTTTGTGCAGAAAACACTAACACTTGTTCAGAACAAAAGAAAGCACAGAGCCCCAGATTCTATGTTGTCCTGGAGAGCTTGCAGAGCACTGGGGAAAGGCAGGCAGAGAATTCCCTGCTAGCACCTTCTCTGTGTCTGGGAAGCAGAAGTGTTCACATTGCTTCGCAGAATCGCTTTTGTGCAGAAAACACTAACACTTGTTCAGAACGAAAGAAAGCACAGAGCCCCAGATTTGCTGTTGTTCTGGAGAGCTTGCAGAGCACTGGGGAAAGGCAGGCAGAGAATTCCCTGCTAGCACCTTCTCTGTGCCTGGGAAGCAGAAGTGTTCACATTAGTTCGCAGAATCGCCTTTGTGCAGAAAACACTAACACTTGTTCAGAACAAAAGAAAGCACAGAGCCCCAGATTTTATGTTGTCCTGGAGAGCTTGCAGAGCACTGGGGAAAGGCAGGCAGAGAATTCCCTGCTAGCACCTTCTCTGTGCCTGGGAAGCAGAAGCGTTCACATTGCTTCGCAGAATCGCCTTTGTGCAGAAAACACTAACACTTGTTCAGAACAAAAGAAAGCACAGAGCCCCAGATTTGCTGTTGTTCTGGAGAGCTTGCAGAGCACTGGGGAAAGGCAGGCAGGGAATTCCCTGCTAGCACCTTCTCTGTGCCTGGGAAGCAGAAGTGTTCACATTACTTCGCAGAATCGCCTTTGTGCAGAAAACAGTAACACTTGTTCAGAACGAAAGAAAGCACAGAGCCCCAGATTTGCTGTTGTCCTGGAGAGCTTGCAGAGCACTGGGGAAAGGCAGGCAGAGAATTCCCTGCTAGCACCTTCTCTGTGCCTGGGAAGCAGAAGTGTTCACATTGCTTCGCAGAATCGCCTTTGTGCAGAAAACACTAACACTTGTTCAGAACAAAAGAAAGCACAGAGCCCCAGATTCTATGTTGTTCTGGAGAGCTTGCAGAGCACTGGGGAAAGGCAGGCAGAGAATTCCCTGCTAGCACCTTCTCTGTGCCTGGGAAGCAGAAGTGTTCACATTAGTTCGCAGAATCGCCTTTATGCAGAAAACACTAACACTTGTTCGGAAGGAAAGAAAGCACAGAGCCCCAGATTTGCTGTTGTTCTGGAGAGCTTGCAGAACACTGGGGAAAGGCAGGCAGAGAATTCCCTGCTAGCACCTTCTCTGTGCCTGGGAAGCAGAAGTGTTCACATTGCTTCGCAGAATCGCCTTTGTGCAGAAAACACTAACACTTGTTCAGAACAAAAGAAAGCACAGAGCCCCAGATTCTATGTTGTCCTGGAGAGCTTGCAGAGCACTGGGGAAAGGCAGGCAGGGAATTCCCTGCTAGCACCTTCTCTGTGACTGGGAAGCAGAAGTGTTCACATTGCTTCGCAGAATCGCTTTTCTGCAGAAAACACTAACACTTGTTCAGAACAAAAGAAAGCACAGAGCCCCAGATTTGCTGTTGTTCTGGAGAGCTTGCAGAGCACTGGGGAAAGGCAGGCAGAGAATTCCCTGCTAGCACCTTCTCTGTGCCTGGGAAGCAGAAGTGTTCACATTGCTTCGCAGAATTGCCTTTGTGCAGAAAACACTAACACTTGTTCAGAACAAAAGAAAGCACAGAGCCTCAGATTTTATGTTGTCCTGGAGAGCTTGCAGAGCACTGGGGAAAGGCAGGCAGAGAATTCCCTGCTAGCACCTTCTCTGTGCCTGGGAAGCAGAAGTGTTCACATTAGTTCGCAGAATCGCCTTTGTGCAGAAAACACTAACACTTGTTCAGAACAAAAGAAAGCACAGAGCCCCAGATTTGCTGTTGTTCTGGAGAGCTTGCAGAGCACTGGGGAAAGGCAGGCAGAGAATTCCCTGCTAGCACCTTCTCTGTGCCTGGGAAGCAGAAGCGTTCACATTGCTTCGCAGAATCGCCTTTGTGCAGAAAACACTAACACTTGTTCAGAACAAAAGAAAGCACAGAGCCCCAGATTCTATGTTGTCCTGGAGAGCTTGCAGAGCACTGGGGAAAGGCAGGCAGAGAATGCCCTGCTAGCACCTTCTCTGTGCCTGGGAAGCAGAAGTGTTCACATTGCTTCGCAGAATCGCTTTTGTGCAGAAAACACTAACACTTGTTCAGAACGAAAGAAAGCACAGAGCCCCAGATTCTATGTTGTCCTGGAGAGCTTGCAGAGCACTGGGGAAAGGCAGGCAGAGAATTCCCTGCTAGCAGCTTCTCTGTGCCTGGGAAGCAGAAGTGTTCACATTGCTTCGCAGAATCGCTTTTCTGCAGAAAACACTAACACTTGTTCAGAACAAAAGAAAGCACAGAGCCCCAGATTCTATGTTGTCCTGGAGAGCTTGCAGAGCACTGGGGAAAGGCAGGCAGAGAATTCCCTGTTAGCAGCTTCTCTGTGCCTGGGAAGCAGAAGTGTTCACATTGCTTCGCAGAATCGCCTTTCTGCAGAAAACACTAACACTTGTTCAGAACAAAAGAAAGCACAGAGCCCCAGATTTGCTGTTGTTCTGGAGAGCTTGCAGAGCACTGGGGAAAGGCAGGCAGAGAATTCCCTGCTAGCACCTTCTCTGTGACTGGGAAGCAGAAGTGTTCACATTGCTTCGCAGAATCGCCTTTGTGCAGAAAACACTAACACTTGTTCAGAACAAAAGAAAGCACAGAGCCCCAGATTTGCTGTTGTTCTGGAGAGCTTGCAGAGCACTGGGGAAAGGCAGGCAGAGAATTCCCTGCTAGCACCTTCTCTGTGCCTGGGAAGCAGAAGTGTTCACATTATTTCGCAGAATCGCTTTTGTGCAGAAAACACTAACACTTGTTCAGAACAAAAGAAAGCACAGAGCCCCAGATTTGCTGTTGTTCTGGAGAGCTTGCAGAGCACTGGGGAAAGGCAGGCAGAGAATTCCCTGCTAGCACCTTCTCTGTGCCTGGGAAGCAGAAGTGTTCACATTGCTTCGCAGAATTGCCTTTGTGCAGAAAACACTAACACTTGTTCAGAACAAAAGAAAGCACAGAGCCTCAGATTTTATGTTGTCCTGGAGAGCTTGCAGAGCACTGGGGAAAGGCAGGCAGAGAATTCCCTGCTAGCACCTTCTCTGTGCCTGGGAAGCAGAAGTGTTCACATTGCTTCGCAGAATCGCTTTTCTGCAGAAAACAATAACACTTGTTCAGAACAAAAGAAAGCACAGAGCCCCAGATTTGCTGTTGTTCTGGAGAGCTTGCAGAGCACTGGGGAAAGGCAGGCAGAGAATTCCCTGCTAGCACCTTCTCTGTGCCTGGGAAGCAGGAGTGTTTACGTTGCTTCGCAGAATCGCCTTTGTGCAGAAAACACTAACACTTGTTCAGAACAAAAGAAAGCACAGAGCCCCAGATTTGCTGTTGTCCTGGAGAGCTTGCAGAGCACTGGGGAAAGGCAGGCAGAGAATTCCCTGCTAGCACCTTCTCTGTGCCTGGGAAGCAGAAGTGTTCACATTGCTTCGCAGAATCGCTTTTCTGCAGAAAACACTAACACTTGTTCAGAACAAAAGAAAGCACAGAGCCCCAGATTTGCTGTTGTTCTGGAGAGCTTGCAGAGCACTGGGGAAAGGCAGGCAGAGAATTCCCTGCTAGCACCTTCTCTGTGCCTGGGAAGCAGAAGTGTTCACATTGCTTCGCAGAATCGCCTTTCTGCAGAAAACACTAACACTTGTTCAGAACAAAAGAAAGCACAGAGCCCCAGATTTGCTGTTGTTCTGGAGAGCTTGCAGAGCACTGGGGAAAGGCAGGCAGAGAATTCCCTGCTAGCACCTTCTCTGTGACTGGGAAGCAGAAGTGTTCACATTGCTTCGCAGAATCGCCTTTGTGCAGAAAACACTAACACTTGTTCAGAACAAAAGAAAGCACAGAGCCCCAGATTTGCTGTTGTTCTGGAGAGCTTGCAGAGCACTGGGGAAAGGCAGGCAGAGAATTCCCTGCTAGCACCTTCTCTGTGCCTGGGAAGCAGAAGTGTTCACATTATTTCGCAGAATCGCTTTTGTGCAGAAAACACTAACACTTGTTCAGAACAAAAGAAAGCACAGAGCCCCAGATTCTATGTTGTCCTGGAGAGCTTGCAGAGCACTGGGGAAAGGCAGGCAGGGAATTCCCTGCTAGCACCTTCTCTGTGCCTGGGAAGCAGAAGTGTTCACATTGCTTCGCAGAATCGCTTTTGTGCAGAAAACACTAACACTTGTTCAGAACAAAAGAAAGCACAGAGCCCCAGATTTGCTGTTGTTCTGGAGAACTTGCAGAGCACTGGGGAAAGGCAGGCAGAGAATTCCCTGCTAGCACCTTCTCTGTGCCTGGGAAGCAGAAGTGTTTACGTTGCTTCGCAGAATCGCCTTTGTGCAGAAAACACTAACACTTGTTCAGAACAAAAGAAAGCACAGAGCCCCAGATTTGCTGTTGTCCTGGAGAGCTTGCAGAGCACTGGGGAAAGGCAGGCAGAGAATTCCCTGCTAGCACCTTCTCTGTGCCTGGGAAGCAGAAGTGTTCACATTGCTTCGCAGAATCGCTTTTGTGCAGAAAACACTAACACTTGTTCAGAACGAAAGAAAGCACAGAGCCCCAGATTTGCTGTTGTTCTGGAGAGCTTGCAGAGCACTGGGGAAAGGCAGGCAGAGAATTCCCTGCTAGCACCTTCTCTGTGCCTGGGAAGCAGAAGTGTTCACATTAGTTCGCAGAATCGCCTTTGTGCAGAAAACACTAACACTTGTTCAGAACAAAAGAAAGCACAGAGCCCCAGATTTTATGTTGTCCTGGAGAGCTTGCAGAGCACTGGGGAAAGGCAGGCAGAGAATTCCCTGCTAGCACCTTCTCTGTGCCTGGGAAGCAGAAGCGTTCACATTGCTTCGCAGAATCGCCTTTGTGCAGAAAACACTAACACTTGTTCAGAACAAAAGAAAGCACAGAGCCCCAGATTTGCTGTTGTTCTGGAGAGCTTGCAGAGCACTGGGGAAAGGCAGGCAGGGAATTCCCTGCTAGCACCTTCTCTGTGCCTGGGAAGCAGAAGTGTTCACATTACTTCGCAGAATCGCCTTTGTGTAGAAAACAGTAACACTTGTTCAGAACGAAAGAAAGCACAGAGCCCCAGATTTGCTGTTGTCCTGGAGAGCTTGCAGAGCACTGGGGAAAGGCAGGCAGAGAATTCCCTGCTAGCACCTTCTCTGTGCCTGGGAAGCAGAAGTGTTCACATTGCTTAGCAGAATCGCCTTTGTGCAGAAAACACTAACACTTGTTCAGAACAAAAGAAAGCACAGAGCCCCAGATTCTATGTTGTTCTGGAGAGCTTGCAGAGCACTGGGGAAAGGCAGGCAGAGAATTCCCTGCTAGCACCTTCTCTGTGCCTGGGAAGCAGAAGTGTTCACATTAGTTCGCAGAATCGCCTTTATGCAGAAAACACTAACACTTGTTCGGAAGGAAAGAAAGCACAGAGCCCCAGATTTGCTGTTGTTCTGGAGAGCTTGCAGAACACTGGGGAAAGGCAGGCAGAGAATTCCCTGCTAGCACCTTCTCTGTGCCTGGGAAGCAGAAGTGTTCACATTGCTTCGCAGAATCGCCTTTGTGCAGAAAACACTAACACTTGTTCAGAACAAAAGAAAGCACAGAGCCCCAGATTTGCTGTTGTTCTGGAGAGCTTGCAGAGCACTGGGGAAAGGCAGGCAGAGAATTCCCTGCTAGCACCTTCTCTGTGCCTGGGAAGCAGAAGTGTTTACGTTGCTTCGCAGAATCGCTTTTGTGCAGAAAACACTAACACTTGTTCAGAACGAAAGAAAGCACAGAGCCCCAGATTTGCTGTTGTTCTGGAGAGCTTGCAGAGCAGTGGGGAAAGGCAGGCAGAGAATTCCCTGCTAGCACCTTCTCTGTGCCTGGGAAGCAGAAGTGTTCACATTGCTTCGCAGAATTGCCTTTGTGCAGAAAACACTAACACTTGTTCAGAACAAAAGAAAGCACAGAGCCTCAGATTTTATGTTGTCCTGGAGAGCTTGCAGAGCACTGGGGAAAGGCAGGCAGAGAATTCCCTGCTAGCACCTTCTCTGTGCCTGGGAAGCAGAAGTGTTCACATTAGTTCGCAGAATCGCCTTTGTGCAGAAAACACTAACACTTGTTCAGAACAAAAGAAAGCACAGAGCCCCAGATTTGCTGTTGTTCTGGAGAGCTTGCAGAGCACTGGGGAAAGGCAGGCAGAGAATTCCCTGCTAGCACCTTCTCTGTGCCTGGGAAGCAGAAGCGTTCACATTGCTTCGCAGAATCGCCTTTGTGCAGAAAACACTAACACTTGTTCAGAACAAAAGAAAGCACAGAGCCCCAGATTCTATGTTGTCCTGGAGAGCTTGCAGAGCACTGGGGAAAGGCAGGCAGAGAATGCCCTGCTAGCACCTTCTCTGTGCCTGGGAAGCAGAAGTGTTCACATTGCTTCGCAGAATCGCTTTTGTGCAGAAAACACTAACACTTGTTCAGAACGAAAGAAAGCACAGAGCCCCAGATTTGCTGTTGTCCTGGAGAGCTTGCAGAGCACTGGGGAAAGGCAGGCAGAGAATTCCCTGCTAGCAGCTTCTCTGTGCCTGGGAAGCAGAAGTGTTCACATTGCTTTGCAGAATCGCTTTTCTGCAGAAAACACTAACACTTGTTCAGAACAAAAGAAAGCACAGAGCCCCAGATTCTATGTTGTCCTGGAGAGCTTGCAGAGCACTGGGGAAAGGCAGGCAGAGAATTCCCTGTTAGCAGCTTCTCTGTGCCTGGGAAGCAGAAGTGTTCACATTGCTTCGCAGAATCGCCTTTCTGCAGAAAACACTAACACTTGTTCAGAACAAAAGAAAGCACAGAGCCCCAGATTTGCTGTTGTTCTGGAGAGCTTGCAGAGCACTGGGGAAAGGCAGGCAGAGAATTCCCTGCTAGCACCTTCTCTGTGACTGGGAAGCAGAAGTGTTCACATTGCTTCGCAGAATCGCCTTTGTGCAGAAAACACTAACACTTGTTCAGAACAAAAGAAAGCACAGAGCCCCAGATTTGCTGTTGTTCTGGAGAGCTTGCAGAGCACTGGGGAAAGGCAGGCAGAGAATTCCCTGCTAGCACCTTCTCTGTGCCTGGGAAGCAGAAGTGTTCACATTATTTCGCAGAATCGCTTTTGTGCAGAAAACACTAACACTTGTTCAGAACAAAAGAAAGCACAGAGCCCCAGATTTGCTGTTGTTCTGGAGAGCTTGCAGAGCACTGGGGAAAGGCAGGCAGAGAATTCCCTGCTAGCACCTTCTCTGTGCCTGGGAAGCAGAAGTGTTCACATTGCTTCGCAGAATTGCCTTTGTGCAGAAAACACTAACACTTGTTCAGAACAAAAGAAAGCACAGAGCCTCAGATTTTATGTTGTCCTGGAGAGCTTGCAGAGCACTGGGGAAAGGCAGGCAGAGAATTCCCTGCTAGCACCTTCTCTGTGCCTGGGAAGCAGAAGTGTTCACATTGCTTCGCAGAATCGCTTTTCTGCAGAAAACAATAACACTTGTTCAGAACAAAAGAAAGCACAGAGCCCCAGATTTGCTGTTCTTCTGGAGAGCTTGCAGAGCACTGGGGAAAGGCAGGCAGAGAATTCCCTGCTAGCACCTTCTCTGTGCCTGGGAAGCAGAAGTGTTCACATTGCTTCGCAGAATCGCCTTTCTGCAGAAAACACTAACACTTGTTCAGAACAAAAGAAAGCACAGAGCCCCAGATTTGCTGTTGTTCTGGAGAGCTTGCAGAGCACTGGGGAAAGGCAGGCAGAGAATTCCCTGCTAGCACCTTCTCTGTGACTGGGAAGCAGAAGTGTTCACATTGCTTCGCAGAATCGCCTTTGTGCAGAAAACACTAACACTTGTTCAGAACAAAAGAAAGCACAGAGCCCCAGATTTGCTGTTGTTCTGGAGAGCTTGCAGAGCACTGGGGAAAGGCAGGCAGAGAATTCCCTGCTAGCACCTTCTCTGTGCCTGGGAAGCAGAAGTGTTCACATTATTTCGCAGAATCGCTTTTGTGCAGAAAACACTAACACTTGTTCAGAACAAAAGAAAGCACAGAGCCCCAGATTCTATGTTGTCCTGGAGAGCTTGCAGAGCACTGGGGAAAGGCAGGCAGGGAATTCCCTGCTAGCACCTTCTCTGTGCCTGGGAAGCAGAAGTGTTCACATTGCTTCGCAGAATCGCTTTTGTGCAGAAAACACTAACACTTGTTCAGAACAAAAGAAAGCACAGAGCCCCAGATTTGCTGTTGTTCTGGAGAACTTGCAGAGCACTGGGGAAAGGCAGGCAGAGAATTCCCTGCTAGCACCTTCTCTGTGCCTGGGAAGCAGAAGTGTTTACGTTGCTTCGCAGAATCGCCTTTGTGCAGAAAACACTAACACTTGTTCAGAACAAAAGAAAGCACAGAGCCCCAGATTTGCTGTTGTCCTGGAGAGCTTGCAGAGCACTGGGGAAAGGCAGGCAGAGAATTCCCTGCTAGCACCTTCTCTGTGCCTGGGAAGCAGAAGTGTTCACATTGCTTCGCAGAATCGCTTTTGTGCAGAAAACACTAACACTTGTTCAGAACGAAAGAAAGCACAGAGCCCCAGATTTGCTGTTGTTCTGGAGAGCTTGCAGAGCACTGGGGAAAGGCAGGCAGAGAATTCCCTGCTAGCACCTTCTCTGTGCCTGGGAAGCAGAAGTGTTCACATTAGTTCGCAGAATCGCCTTTGTGCAGAAAACACTAACACTTGTTCAGAACAAAAGAAAGCACAGAGCCCCAGATTTTATGTTGTCCTGGAGAGCTTGCAGAGCACTGGGGAAAGGCAGGCAGAGAATTCCCTGCTAGCACCTTCTCTGTGCCTGGGAAGCAGAAGCGTTCACATTGCTTCGCAGAATCGCCTTTGTGCAGAAAACACTAACACTTGTTCAGAACAAAAGAAAGCACAGAGCCCCAGATTTGCTGTTGTTCTGGAGAGCTTGCAGAGCACTGGGGAAAGGCAGGCAGGGAATTCCCTGCTAGCACCTTCTCTGTGCCTGGGAAGCAGAAGTGTTCACATTACTTCGCAGAATCGCCTTTGTGTAGAAAACAGTAACACTTGTTCAGAACGAAAGAAAGCACAGAGCCCCAGATTTGCTGTTGTCCTGGAGAGCTTGCAGAGCACTGGGGAAAGGCAGGCAGAGAATTCCCTGCTAGCACCTTCTCTGTGCCTGGGAAGCAGAAGTGTTCACATTGCTTAGCAGAATCGCCTTTGTGCAGAAAACACTAACACTTGTTCAGAACAAAAGAAAGCACAGAGCCCCAGATTCTATGTTGTTCTGGAGAGCTTGCAGAGCACTGGGGAAAGGCAGGCAGAGAATTCCCTGCTAGCACCTTCTCTGTGCCTGGGAAGCAGAAGTGTTCACATTAGTTCGCAGAATCGCCTTTATGCAGAAAACACTAACACTTGTTCGGAAGGAAAGAAAGCACAGAGCCCCAGATTTGCTGTTGTTCTGGAGAGCTTGCAGAACACTGGGGAAAGGCAGGCAGAGAATTCCCTGCTAGCACCTTCTCTGTGCCTGGGAAGCAGAAGTGTTCACATTGCTTCGCAGAATCGCCTTTGTGCAGAAAACACTAACACTTGTTCAGAACAAAAGAAAGCACAGAGCCCCAGATTTGCTGTTGTTCTGGAGAGCTTGCAGAGCACTGGGGAAAGGCAGGCAGAGAATTCCCTGCTAGCACCTTCTCTGTGCCTGGGAAGCAGAAGTGTTTACGTTGCTTCGCAGAATCGCTTTTGTGCAGAAAACACTAACACTTGTTCAGAACGAAAGAAAGCACAGAGCCCCAGATTTGCTGTTGTTCTGGAGAGCTTGCAGAGCAGTGGGGAAAGGCAGGCAGAGAATTCCCTGCTAGCACCTTCTCTGTGCCTGGGAAGCAGAAGTGTTCACATTGCTTCGCAGAATTGCCTTTGTGCAGAAAACACTAACACTTGTTCAGAACAAAAGAAAGCACAGAGCCTCAGATTTTATGTTGTCCTGGAGAGCTTGCAGAGCACTGGGGAAAGGCAGGCAGAGAATTCCCTGCTAGCACCTTCTCTGTGCCTGGGAAGCAGAAGTGTTCACATTAGTTCGCAGAATCGCCTTTGTGCAGAAAACACTAACACTTGTTCAGAACAAAAGAAAGCACAGAGCCCCAGATTTGCTGTTGTTCTGGAGAGCTTGCAGAGCACTGGGGAAAGGCAGGCAGAGAATTCCCTGCTAGCACCTTCTCTGTGCCTGGGAAGCAGAAGCGTTCACATTGCTTCGCAGAATCGCCTTTGTGCAGAAAACACTAACACTTGTTCAGAACAAAAGAAAGCACAGAGCCCCAGATTCTATGTTGTCCTGGAGAGCTTGCAGAGCACTGGGGAAAGGCAGGCAGAGAATGCCCTGCTAGCACCTTCTCTGTGCCTGGGAAGCAGAAGTGTTCACATTGCTTCGCAGAATCGCTTTTGTGCAGAAAACACTAACACTTGTTCAGAACGAAAGAAAGCACAGAGCCCCAGATTTGCTGTTGTCCTGGAGAGCTTGCAGAGCACTGGGGAAAGGCAGGCAGAGAATTCCCTGCTAGCAGCTTCTCTGTGCCTGGGAAGCAGAAGTGTTCACATTGCTTTGCAGAATCGCTTTTCTGCAGAAAACACTAACACTTGTTCAGAACAAAAGAAAGCACAGAGCCCCAGATTCTATGTTGTCCTGGAGAGCTTGCAGAGCACTGGGGAAAGGCAGGCAGAGAATTCCCTGTTAGCAGCTTCTCTGTGCCTGGGAAGCAGAAGTGTTCACATTGCTTCGCAGAATCGCCTTTCTGCAGAAAACACTAACACTTGTTCAGAACAAAAGAAAGCACAGAGCCCCAGATTTGCTGTTGTTCTGGAGAGCTTGCAGAGCACTGGGGAAAGGCAGGCAGAGAATTCCCTGCTAGCACCTTCTCTGTGACTGGGAAGCAGAAGTGTTCACATTGCTTCGCAGAATCGCCTTTGTGCAGAAAACACTAACACTTGTTCAGAACAAAAGAAAGCACAGAGCCCCAGATTTGCTGTTGTTCTGGAGAGCTTGCAGAGCACTGGGGAAAGGCAGGCAGAGAATTCCCTGCTAGCACCTTCTCTGTGCCTGGGAAGCAGAAGTGTTCACATTATTTCGCAGAATCGCTTTTGTGCAGAAAACACTAACACTTGTTCAGAACAAAAGAAAGCACAGAGCCCCAGATTTGCTGTTGTTCTGGAGAGCTTGCAGAGCACTGGGGAAAGGCAGGCAGAGAATTCCCTGCTAGCACCTTCTCTGTGCCTGGGAAGCAGAAGTGTTCACATTGCTTCGCAGAATTGCCTTTGTGCAGAAAACACTAACACTTGTTCAGAACAAAAGAAAGCACAGAGCCTCAGATTTTATGTTGTCCTGGAGAGCTTGCAGAGCACTGGGGAAAGGCAGGCAGAGAATTCCCTGCTAGCACCTTCTCTGTGCCTGGGAAGCAGAAGTGTTCACATTGCTTCGCAGAATCGCTTTTCTGCAGAAAACAATAACACTTGTTCAGAACAAAAGAAAGCACAGAGCCCCAGATTTGCTGTTCTTCTGGAGAGCTTGCAGAGCACTGGGGAAAGGCAGGCAGAGAATTCCCTGCTAGCACCTTCTCTGTGCCTGGGAAGCAGGAGTGTTTACGTTGCTTCGCAGAATCGCCTTTGTGCAGAAAACACTAACACTTGTTCAGAACAAAAGAAAGCACAGAGCCCCAGATTTGCTGTTGTCCTGGAGAGCTTGCAGAGCACTGGGGAAAGGCAGGCAGAGAATTCCCTGCTAGCACCTTCTCTGTGCCTGGGAAGCAGAAGTGTTCACATTGCTTCGCAGAATCGCTTTTCTGCAGAAAACACTAACACTTGTTCAGAACAAAAGAAAGCACAGAGCCCCAGATTTGCTGTTGTTCTGGAGAGCTTGCAGAGCACTGGGGAAAGGCAGGCAGAGAATTCCCTGCTAGCACCTTCTCTGTGCCTGGGAAGCAGAAGTGTTCACATTGCTTCGCAGAATCGCTTTTGTGCAGAAAACACTAACACTTGTTCAGAACAAAAGAAAGCACAGAGCCCCAGATTTGCTGTTGTTCTGGAGAGCTTGCAGAGCACTGGGGAAAGGCAGGCAGAGAATTCCCTGCTAGCACCTTCTCTGTGCCTGGGAAGCAGAAGTGTTCACATTAGTTCGCAGAATCGCCTTTATGCAGAAAACACTAACACTTGTTCGGAAGGAAAGAAAGCACAGAGCCCCAGATTTGCTGTTGTTCTGGAGAGCTTGCAGAGCACTGGGGAAAGGCAGGCAGAGAATTCCCTGCTAGCACCTTCTCTGTGCCTGGGAAGCAGAAGTGTTCACATTGCTTCGCAGAATCGCCTTTGTGCAGAAAACACTAACACTTGTTCAGAACAAAAGAAAGCACAGAGCCCCAGATTTGCTGTTGTTCTGGAGAGCTTGCAGAGCACTGGGGAAAGGCAGGCAGAGAATTCCCTGCTAGCACCTTCTCTGTGCCTGGGAAGCAGAAGTGTTTACGTTGCTTCGCAGAATCGCTTTTGTGCAGAAAACAGTAACACTTGTTCAGAACGAAAGAAAGCACAGAGCCCCAGATTTGCTGTTGTCCTGGAGAGCTTGCAGAGCACTGGGGAAAGGCAGGCAGAGAATTCCCTGCTAGCACCTTCTCTGTGCCTGGGAAGCAGAAGTGTTCACATTGCTTCGCAGAATCGCTTTTGTGCAGAAAACACTAACACTTGTTCAGAACAAAAGAAAGCACAGAGCCCCAGATTTGCTGTTGTTCTGGAGAACTTGCAGAGCACTGGGGAAAGGCAGGCAGAGAATTCCCTGCTAGCACCTTCTCTGTGCCTGGGAAGCAGAAGTGTTTACGTTGCTTCGCAGAATCGCCTTTGTGCAGAAAACACTAACACTTGTTCAGAACAAAAGAAAGCACAGAGCCCCAGATTCTATGTTGTCCTGGAGAGCTTGCAGAGCACTGGGGAAAGGCAGGCAGAGAATTCCCTGCTAGCACCTTCTCTGTGTCTGGGAAGCAGAAGTGTTCACATTGCTTCGCAGAATCGCTTTTGTGCAGAAAACACTAACACTTGTTCAGAACGAAAGAAAGCACAGAGCCCCAGATTTGCTGTTGTTCTGGAGA
Organism: Strix aluco; assembly: GCF_031877795.1. Classification (NCBI taxonomy): domain Eukaryota; kingdom Metazoa; phylum Chordata; class Aves; order Strigiformes; family Strigidae; genus Strix; species Strix aluco. Next base: position 934,692 of record NW_027436642.1, read on the forward strand.
GCTTGCAGAGCACTGGGGAAAGGCAGGCAGAGAATTCCCTGCTAGCACCTTCTCTGTGCCTGGGAAGCAGAAGTGTTCACATTAGTTCGCAGAATCGCCTTTGTGCAGAAAACACTAACACTTGTTCAGAACAAAAGAAAGCACAGAGCCCCAGATTTTATGTTGTCCTGGAGAGCTTGCAGAGCACTGGGGAAAGGCAGGCAGAGAATTCCCTGCTAGCACCTTCTCTGTGCCTGGGAAGCAGAAGCGTTCACATTGCTTCGCAGAATCGCCTTTGTGCAGAAAACACTAACACTTGTTCAGAACAAAAGAAAGCACAGAGCCCCAGATTTGCTGTTGTTCTGGAGAGCTTGCAGAGCACTGGGGAAAGGCAGGCAGGGAATTCCCTGCTAGCACCTTCTCTGTGCCTGGGAAGCAGAAGTGTTCACATTACTTCGCAGAATCGCCTTTGTGCAGAAAACAGTAACACTTGTTCAGAACGAAAGAAAGCACAGAGCCCCAGATTTGCTGTTGTCCTGGAGAGCTTGCAGAGCACTGGGGAAAGGCAGGCAGAGAATTCCCTGCTAGCACCTTCTCTGTGCCTGGGAAGCAGAAGTGTTCACATTGCTTCGCAGAATCGCCTTTGTGCAGAAAACACTAACACTTGTTCAGAACAAAAGAAAGCACAGAGCCCCAGATTCTATGTTGTTCTGGAGAGCTTGCAGAGCACTGGGGAAAGGCAGGCAGAGAATTCCCTGCTAGCACCTTCTCTGTGCCTGGGAAGCAGAAGTGTTCACATTAGTTCGCAGAATCGCCTTTATGCAGAAAACACTAACACTTGTTCGGAAGGAAAGAAAGCACAGAGCCCCAGATTTGCTGTTGTTCTGGAGAGCTTGCAGAACACTGGGGAAAGGCAGGCAGAGAATTCCCTGCTAGCACCTTCTCTGTGCCTGGGAAGCAGAAGTGTTCACATTGCTTCGCAGAATCGCCTTTGTGCAGAAAACACTAACACTTGTTCAGAACAAAAGAAAGCACAGAGCCCCAGATTCTATGTTGTCCTGGAGAGCTTGCAGAGCACTGGGGAAAGGCAGGCAGGGAATTCCCTGCTAGCACCTTCTCTGTGACTGGGAAGCAGAAGTGTTCACATTGCTTCGCAGAATCGCTTTTCTGCAGAAAACACTAACACTTGTTCAGAACAAAAGAAAGCACAGAGCCCCAGATTTGCTGTTGTTCTGGAGAGCTTGCAGAGCACTGGGGAAAGGCAGGCAGAGAATTCCCTGCTAGCACCTTCTCTGTGCCTGGGAAGCAGAAGTGTTCACATTGCTTCGCAGAATTGCCTTTGTGCAGAAAACACTAACACTTGTTCAGAACAAAAGAAAGCACAGAGCCTCAGATTTTATGTTGTCCTGGAGAGCTTGCAGAGCACTGGGGAAAGGCAGGCAGAGAATTCCCTGCTAGCACCTTCTCTGTGCCTGGGAAGCAGAAGTGTTCACATTAGTTCGCAGAATCGCCTTTGTGCAGAAAACACTAACACTTGTTCACAACAAAAGAAAGCACAGAGCCCCAGATTTGCTGTTGTTCTGGAGAGCTTGCAGAGCACTGGGGAAAGGCAGGCAGAGAATTCCCTGCTAGCACCTTCTCTGTGCCTGGGAAGCAGAAGTGTTCACATTGCTTCGCAGAATCGCTTTTCTGCAGAAAACACTAACACTTGTTCAGAACAAAAGAAAGCACAGAGCCCCAGATTTGCTGTTGTTCTGGAGAGCTTGCAGAGCACTGGGGAAAGGCAGGCAGAGAATTCCCTGCTAGCACCTTCTCTGTGCCTGGGAAGCAGAAGTGTTCACATTGCTTCGCAGAATCGCCTTTCTGCAGAAAACACTAACACTTGTTCAGAACAAAAGAAAGCACAGAGCCCCAGATTTGCTGTTGTTCTGGAGAGCTTGCAGAGCACTGGGGAAAGGCAGGCAGAGAATTCCCTGCTAGCACCTTCTCTGTGACTGGGAAGCAGAAGTGTTCACATTGCTTCGCAGAATCGCCTTTGTGCAGAAAACACTAACACTTGTTCAGAACAAAAGAAAGCACAGAGCCCCAGATTTGCTGTTGTTCTGGAGAGCTTGCAGAGCACTGGGGAAAGGCAGGCAGAGAATTCCCTGCTAGCACCTTCTCTGTGCCTGGGAAGCAGAAGTGTTCACATTATTTCGCAGAATCGCTTTTGTGCAGAAAACACTAACACTTGTTCAGAACAAAAGAAAGCACAGAGCCCCAGATTCTATGTTGTCCTGGAGAGCTTGCAGAGCACTGGGGAAAGGCAGGCAGGGAATTCCCTGCTAGCACCTTCTCTGTGCCTGGGAAGCAGAAGTGTTCACATTGCTTCGCAGAATCGCTTTTGTGCAGAAAACACTAACACTTGTTCAGAACAAAAGAAAGCACAGAGCCCCAGATTTGCTGTTGTTCTGGAGAACTTGCAGAGCACTGGGGAAAGGCAGGCAGAGAATTCCCTGCTAGCACCTTCTCTGTGCCTGGGAAGCAGAAGTGTTTACGTTGCTTCGCAGAATCGCCTTTGTGCAGAAAACACTAACACTTGTTCAGAACAAAAGAAAGCACAGAGCCCCAGATTTGCTGTTGTCCTGGAGAGCTTGCAGAGCACTGGGGAAAGGCAGGCAGAGAATTCCCTGCTAGCACCTTCTCTGTGTCTGGGAAGCAGAAGTGTTCACATTGCTTCGCAGAATCGCTTTTGTGCAGAAAACACTAACACTTGTTCAGAACGAAAGAAAGCACAGAGCCCCAGATTTGCTGTTGTTCTGGAGAGCTTGCAGAGCACTGGGGAAAGGCAGGCAGAGAATTCCCTGCTAGCACCTTCTCTGTGCCTGGGAAGCAGAAGTGTTCACATTAGTTCGCAGAATCGCCTTTGTGCAGAAAACACTAACACTTGTTCAGAACAAAAGAAAGCACAGAGCCCCAGATTTTATGTTGTCCTGGAGAGCTTGCAGAGCACTGGGGAAAGGCAGGCAGAGAATTCCCTGCTAGCACCTTCTCTGTGCCTGGGAAGCAGAAGCGTTCACATTGCTTCGCAGAATCGCCTTTGTGCAGAAAACACTAACACTTGTTCAGAACAAAAGAAAGCACAGAGCCCCAGATTTGCTGTTGTTCTGGAGAGCTTGCAGAGCACTGGGGAAAGGCAGGCAGGGAATTCCCTGCTAGCACCTTCTCTGTGCCTGGGAAGCAGAAGTGTTCACATTACTTCGCAGAATCGCCTTTGTGCAGAAAACAGTAACACTTGTTCAGAACGAAAGAAAGCACAGAGCCCCAGATTTGCTGTTGTCCTGGAGAGCTTGCAGAGCACTGGGGAAAGGCAGGCAGAGAATTCCCTGCTAGCACCTTCTCTGTGCCTGGGAAGCAGAAGTGTTCACATTGCTTAGCAGAATCGCCTTTGTGCAGAAAACACTAACACTTGTTCAGAACAAAAGAAAGCACAGAGCCCCAGATTCTATGTTGTTCTGGAGAGCTTGCAGAGCACTGGGGAAAGGCAGGCAGAGAATTCCCTGCTAGCACCTTCTCTGTGCCTGGGAAGCAGAAGTGTTCACATTAGTTCGCAGAATCGCCTTTATGCAGAAAACACTAACACTTGTTCGGAAGGAAAGAAAGCACAGAGCCCCAGATTTGCTGTTGTTCTGGAGAGCTTGCAGAACACTGGGGAAAGGCAGGCAGAGAATTCCCTGCTAGCACCTTCTCTGTGCCTGGGAAGCAGAAGTGTTCACATTGCTTCGCAGAATCGCCTTTGTGCAGAAAACACTAACACTTGTTCAGAACAAAAGAAAGCACAGAGCCCCAGATTTGCTGTTGTTCTGGAGAGCTTGCAGAGCACTGGGGAAAGGCAGGCAGAGAATTCCCTGCTAGCACCTTCTCTGTGCCTGGGAAGCAGAAGTGTTTACGTTGCTTCGCAGAATCGCTTTTGTGCAGAAAACACTAACACTTGTTCAGAACGAAAGAAAGCACAGAGCCCCAGATTTGCTGTTGTTCTGGAGAGCTTGCAGAGCACTGGGGAAAGGCAGGCAGAGAATTCCCTGCTAGCACCTTCTCTGTGCCTGGGAAGCAGAAGTGTTCACATTGCTTCGCAGAATTGCCTTTGTGCAGAAAACACTAACACTTGTTCAGAACAAAAGAAAGCACAGAGCCTCAGATTTTATGTTGTCCTGGAGAGCTTGCAGAGCACTGGGGAAAGGCAGGCAGAGAATTCCCTGCTAGCACCTTCTCTGTGCCTGGGAAGCAGAAGTGTTCACATTGCTTCGCAGAATCGCCTTTGTGCAGAAAACACTAACACTTGTTCAGAACAAAAGAAAGCACAGAGCCCCAGATTTGCTGTTGTTCTGGAGAGCTTGCAGAGCACTGGGGAAAGGCAGGCAGAGAATTCCCTGCTAGCACCTTCTCTGTGCCTGGGAAGCAGAAGCGTTCACATTGCTTCGCAGAATCGCCTTTGTGCAGAAAACACTAACACTTGTTCAGAACAAAAGAAAGCACAGAGCCCCAGATTCTATGTTGTCCTGGAGAGCTTGCAGAGCACTGGGGAAAGGCAGGCAGAGAATGCCCTGCTAGCACCTTCTCTGTGCCTGGGAAGCAGAAGTGTTCACATTGCTTCGCAGAATCGCTTTTGTGCAGAAAACACTAACACTTGTTCAGAACGAAAGAAAGCACAGAGCCCCAGATTTGCTGTTGTCCTGGAGAGCTTGCAGAGCACTGGGGAAAGGCAGGCAGAGAATTCCCTGCTAGCAGCTTCTCTGTGCCTGGGAAGCAGAAGTGTTCACATTGCTTTGCAGAATCGCTTTTCTGCAGAAAACACTAACACTTGTTCAGAACAAAAGAAAGCACAGAGCCCCAGATTCTATGTTGTCCTGGAGAGCTTGCAGAGCACTGGGGAAAGGCAGGCAGAGAATTCCCTGTTAGCAGCTTCTCTGTGCCTGGGAAGCAGAAGTGTTCACATTGCTTCGCAGAATCGCCTTTCTGCAGAAAACACTAACACTTGTTCAGAACAAAAGAAAGCACAGAGCCCCAGATTTGCTGTTGTTCTGGAGAGCTTGCAGAGCACTGGGGAAAGGCAGGCAGAGAATTCCCTGCTAGCACCTTCTCTGTGACTGGGAAGCAGAAGTGTTCACATTGCTTCGCAGAATCGCCTTTGTGCAGAAAACACTAACACTTGTTCAGAACAAAAGAAAGCACAGAGCCCCAGATTTGCTGTTGTTCTGGAGAGCTTGCAGAGCACTGGGGAAAGGCAGGCAGAGAATTCCCTGCTAGCACCTTCTCTGTGCCTGGGAAGCAGAAGTGTTCACATTGCTTCGCAGAATCGCTTTTCTGCAGAAAACACTAACACTTGTTCAGAACAAAAGAAAGCACAGAGCCCCAGATTTGCTGTTGTTCTGGAGAGCTTGCAGAGCACTGGGGAAAGGCAGGCAGAGAATTCCCTGCTAGCACCTTCTCTGTGCCTGGGAAGCAGAAGTGTTCACATTGCTTCGCAGAATCGCTTTTGTGCAGAAAACACTAACACTTGTTCAGAACAAAAGAAAGCACAGAGCCCCAGATTTGCTGTTGTTCTGGAGAGCTTGCAGAGCACTGGGGAAAGGCAGGCAGAGAATTCCCTGCTAGCACCTTCTCTGTGCCTGGGAAGCAGAAGTGTTCACATTAGTTCGCAGAATCGCCTTTATGCAGAAAACACTAACACTTGTTCGGAAGGAAAGAAAGCACAGAGCCCCAGATTTGCTGTTGTTCTGGAGAGCTTGCAGAGCACTGGGGAAAGGCAGGCAGAGAATTCCCTGCTAGCACCTTCTCTGTGCCTGGGAAGCAGAAGTGTTCACATTGCTTCGCAGAATCGCCTTTGTGCAGAAAACACTAACACTTGTTCAGAACAAAAGAAAGCACAGAGCCCCAGATTTGCTGTTGTTCTGGAGAGCTTGCAGAGCACTGGGGAAAGGCAGGCAGAGAATTCCCTGCTAGCACCTTCTCTGTGCCTGGGAAGCAGAAGTGTTTACGTTGCTTCGCAGAATCGCTTTTGTGCAGAAAACAGTAACACTTGTTCAGAACGAAAGAAAGCACAGAGCCCCAGATTTGCTGTTGTCCTGGAGAGCTTGCAGAGCACTGGGGAAAGGCAGGCAGAGAATTCCCTGCTAGCACCTTCTCTGTGCCTGGGAAGCAGAAGTGTTCACATTGCTTCGCAGAATCGCTTTTGTGCAGAAAACACTAACACTTGTTCAGAACAAAAGAAAGCACAGAGCCCCAGATTTGCTGTTGTTCTGGAGAACTTGCAGAGCACTGGGGAAAGGCAGGCAGAGAATTCCCTGCTAGCACCTTCTCTGTGCCTGGGAAGCAGAAGTGTTTACGTTGCTTCGCAGAATCGCCTTTGTGCAGAAAACACTAACACTTGTTCAGAACAAAAGAAAGCACAGAGCCCCAGATTCTATGTTGTCCTGGAGAGCTTGCAGAGCACTGGGGAAAGGCAGGCAGAGAATTCCCTGCTAGCACCTTCTCTGTGTCTGGGAAGCAGAAGTGTTCACATTGCTTCGCAGAATCGCTTTTGTGCAGAAAACACTAACACTTGTTCAGAACGAAAGAAAGCACAGAGCCCCAGATTTGCTGTTGTTCTGGAGAGCTTGCAGAGCACTGGGGAAAGGCAGGCAGAGAATTCCCTGCTAGCACCTTCTCTGTGCCTGGGAAGCAGAAGTGTTCACATTAGTTCGCAGAATCGCCTTTGTGCAGAAAACACTAACACTTGTTCAGAACAAAAGAAAGCACAGAGCCCCAGATTTTATGTTGTCCTGGAGAGCTTGCAGAGCACTGGGGAAAGGCAGGCAGAGAATTCCCTGCTAGCACCTTCTCTGTGCCTGGGAAGCAGAAGCGTTCACATTGCTTCGCAGAATCGCCTTTGTGCAGAAAACACTAACACTTGTTCAGAACAAAAGAAAGCACAGAGCCCCAGATTTGCTGTTGTTCTGGAGAGCTTGCAGAGCACTGGGGAAAGGCAGGCAGGGAATTCCCTGCTAGCACCTTCTCTGTGCCTGGGAAGCAGAAGTGTTCACATTATTTCGCAGAATCGCTTTTGTGCAGAAAACACTAACACTTGTTCAGAACAAAAGAAAGCACAGAGCCCCAGATTTGCTGTTGTTCTGGAGAGCTTGCAGAGCACTGGGGAAAGGCAGGCAGAGAATTCCCTGCTAGCACCTTCTCTGTGCCTGGGAAGCAGAAGTGTTCACATTGCTTCGCAGAATTGCCTTTGTGCAGAAAACACTAACACTTGTTCAGAACAAAAGAAAGCACAGAGCCTCAGATTTTATGTTGTCCTGGAGAGCTTGCAGAGCACTGGGGAAAGGCAGGCAGAGAATTCCCTGCTAGCACCTTCTCTGTGCCTGGGAAGCAGAAGTGTTCACATTGCTTCGCAGAATCGCTTTTCTGCAGAAAACAATAACACTTGTTCAGAACAAAAGAAAGCACAGAGCCCCAGATTTGCTGTTCTTCTGGAGAGCTTGCAGAGCACTGGGGAAAGGCAGGCAGAGAATTCCCTGCTAGCACCTTCTCTGTGCCTGGGAAGCAGGAGTGTTTACGTTGCTTCGCAGAATCGCCTTTGTGCAGAAAACACTAACACTTGTTCAGAACAAAAGAAAGCACAGAGCCCCAGATTTGCTGTTGTCCTGGAGAGCTTGCAGAGCACTGGGGAAAGGCAGGCAGAGAATTCCCTGCTAGCACCTTCTCTGTGCCTGGGAAGCAGAAGTGTTCACATTGCTTCGCAGAATCGCCTTTGTGCAGAAAACACTAACACTTGTTCAGAACAAAAGAAAGCACAGAGCCCCAGATTTGCTGTTGTTCTGGAGAGCTTGCAGAGCACTGGGGAAAGGCAGGCAGAGAATTCCCTGCTAGCACCTTCTCTGTGCCTGGGAAGCAGAAGCGTTCACATTGCTTCGCAGAATCGCCTTTGTGCAGAAAACACTAACACTTGTTCAGAACAAAAGAAAGCACAGAGCCCCAGATTCTATGTTGTCCTGGAGAGCTTGCAGAGCACTGGGGAAAGGCAGGCAGAGAATGCCCTGCTAGCACCTTCTCTGTGCCTGGGAAGCAGAAGTGTTCACATTGCTTCGCAGAATCGCTTTTGTGCAGAAAACACTAACACTTGTTCAGAACGAAAGAAAGCACAGAGCCCCAGATTTGCTGTTGTCCTGGAGAGCTTGCAGAGCACTGGGGAAAGGCAGGCAGAGAATTCCCTGCTAGCAGCTTCTCTGTGCCTGGGAAGCAGAAGTGTTCACATTGCTTTGCAGAATCGCTTTTCTGCAGAAAACACTAACACTTGTTCAGAACAAAAGAAAGCACAGAGCCCCAGATTCTATGTTGTCCTGGAGAGCTTGCAGAGCACTGGGGAAAGGCAGGCAGAGAATTCCCTGTTAGCAGCTTCTCTGTGCCTGGGAAGCAGAAGTGTTCACATTGCTTCGCAGAATCGCCTTTCTGCAGAAAACACTAACACTTGTTCAGAACAAAAGAAAGCACAGAGCCCCAGATTTGCTGTTGTTCTGGAGAGCTTGCAGAGCACTGGGGAAAGGCAGGCAGAGAATTCCCTGCTAGCACCTTCTCTGTGACTGGGAAGCAGAAGTGTTCACATTGCTTCGCAGAATCGCCTTTGTGCAGAAAACAGTAACACTTGTTCAGAACGAAAGAAAGCACAGAGCCCCAGATTTGCTGTTGTTCTGGAGAGCTTGCAGAGCACTGGGGAAAGGCAGGCAGAGAATTCCCTGCTAGCACCTTCTCTGTGCCTGGGAAGCAGAAGTGTTCACATTGCTTCGCAGAATCGCTTTTCTGCAGAAAACACTAACACTTGTTCAGAACAAAAGAAAGCACAGAGCCCCAGATTTGCTGTTGTTCTGGAGAGCTTGCAGAGCACTGGGGAAAGGCAGGCAGAGAATTCCCTGCTAGCACCTTCTCTGTGCCTGGGAAGCAGAAGTGTTCACATTGCTTCGCAGAATCGCTTTTGTGCAGAAAACACTAACACTTGTTCAGAACAAAAGAAAGCACAGAGCCCCAGATTTGCTGTTGTTCTGGAGAGCTTGCAGAGCACTGGGGAAAGGCAGGCAGAGAATTCCCTGCTAGCACCTTCTCTGTGCCTGGGAAGCAGAAGTGTTCACATTAGTTCGCAGAATCGCCTTTATGCAGAAAACACTAACACTTGTTCGGAAGGAAAGAAAGCACAGAGCCCCAGATTTGCTGTTGTTCTGGAGAGCTTGCAGAGCACTGGGGAAAGGCAGGCAGAGAATTCCCTGCTAGCACCTTCTCTGTGCCTGGGAAGCAGAAGTGTTCACATTGCTTCGCAGAATCGCCTTTGTGCAGAAAACACTAACACTTGTTCAGAACAAAAGAAAGCACAGAGCCCCAGATTTGCTGTTGTTCTGGAGAGCTTGCAGAGCACTGGGGAAAGGCAGGCAGAGAATTCCCTGCTAGCACCTTCTCTGTGCCTGGGAAGCAGAAGTGTTTACGTTGCTTCGCAGAATCGCTTTTGTGCAGAAAACAGTAACACTTGTTCAGAACGAAAGAAAGCACAGAGCCCCAGATTTGCTGTTGTCCTGGAGAGCTTGCAGAGCACTGGGGAAAGGCAGGCAGAGAATTCCCTGCTAGCACCTTCTCTGTGCCTGGGAAGCAGAAGTGTTCACATTGCTTCGCAGAATCGCTTTTGTGCAGAAAACACTAACACTTGTTCAGAACAAAAGAAAGCACAGAGCCCCAGATTTGCTGTTGTTCTGGAGAACTTGCAGAGCACTGGGGAAAGGCAGGCAGAGAATTCCCTGCTAGCACCTTCTCTGTGCCTGGGAAGCAGAAGTGTTTACGTTGCTTCGCAGAATCGCCTTTGTGCAGAAAACACTAACACTTGTTCAGAACAAAAGAAAGCACAGAGCCCCAGATTCTATGTTGTCCTGGAGAGCTTGCAGAGCACTGGGGAAAGGCAGGCAGAGAATTCCCTGCTAGCACCTTCTCTGTGTCTGGGAAGCAGAAGTGTTCACATTGCTTCGCAGAATCGCTTTTGTGCAGAAAACACTAACACTTGTTCAGAACGAAAGAAAGCACAGAGCCCCAGATTTGCTGTTGTTCTGGAGAGCTTGCAGAGCACTGGGGAAAGGCAGGCAGAGAATTCCCTGCTAGCACCTTCTCTGTGCCTGGGAAGCAGAAGTGTTCACATTAGTTCGCAGAATCGCCTTTGTGCAGAAAACACTAACACTTGTTCAGAACAAAAGAAAGCACAGAGCCCCAGATTTTATGTTGTCCTGGAGAGCTTGCAGAGCACTGGGGAAAGGCAGGCAGAGAATTCCCTGCTAGCACCTTCTCTGTGCCTGGGAAGCAGAAGCGTTCACATTGCTTCGCAGAATCGCCTTTGTGCAGAAAACACTAACACTTGTTCAGAACAAAAGAAAGCACAGAGCCCCAGATTTGCTGTTGTTCTGGAGAGCTTGCAGAGCACTGGGGAAAGGCAGGCAGGGAATTCCCTGCTAGCACCTTCTCTGTGCCTGGGAAGCAGAAGTGTTCACATTATTTCGCAGAATCGCTTTTGTGCAGAAAACACTAACACTTGTTCAGAACAAAAGAAAGCACAGAGCCCCAGATTTGCTGTTGTTCTGGAGAGCTTGCAGAGCACTGGGGAAAGGCAGGCAGAGAATTCCCTGCTAGCACCTTCTCTGTGCCTGGGAAGCAGAAGTGTTCACATTGCTTCGCAGAATTGCCTTTGTGCAGAAAACACTAACACTTGTTCAGAACAAAAGAAAGCACAGAGCCTCAGATTTTATGTTGTCCTGGAGAGCTTGCAGAGCACTGGGGAAAGGCAGGCAGAGAATTCCCTGCTAGCACCTTCTCTGTGCCTGGGAAGCAGAAGTGTTCACATTGCTTCGCAGAATCGCTTTTCTGCAGAAAACAATAACACTTGTTCAGAACAAAAGAAAGCACAGAGCCCCAGATTTGCTGTTCTTCTGGAGAGCTTGCAGAGCACTGGGGAAAGGCAGGCAGAGAATTCCCTGCTAGCACCTTCTCTGTGCCTGGGAAGCAGGAGTGTTTACGTTGCTTCGCAGAATCGCCTTTGTGCAGAAAACACTAACACTTGTTCAGAACAAAAGAAAGCACAGAGCCCCAGATTTGCTGTTGTCCTGGAGAGCTTGCAGAGCACTGGGGAAAGGCAGGCAGAGAATTCCCTGCTAGCACCTTCTCTGTGCCTGGGAAGCAGAAGTGTTCACATTGCTTCGCAGAATCGCTTTTCTGCAGAAAACACTAACACTTGTTCAGAACAAAAGAAAGCACAGAGCCCCAGATTTGCTGTTGTTCTGGAGAGCTTGCAGAGCACTGGGGAAAGGCAGGCAGAGAATTCCCTGCTAGCACCTTCTCTGTGCCTGGGAAGCAGAAGTGTTCACATTGCTTCGCAGAATCGCTTTTGTGCAGAAAACACTAACACTTGTTCAGAACAAAAGAAAGCACAGAGCCCCAGATTTGCTGTTGTTCTGGAGAGCTTGCAGAGCACTGGGGAAAGGCAGGCAGAGAATTCCCTGCTAGCACCTTCTCTGTGCCTGGGAAGCAGAAGTGTTCACATTAGTTCGCAGAATCGCCTTTATGCAGAAAACACTAACACTTGTTCGGAAGGAAAGAAAGCACAGAGCCCCAGATTTGCTGTTGTTCTGGAGAGCTTGCAGAGCACTGGGGAAAGGCAGGCAGAGAATTCCCTGCTAGCACCTTCTCTGTGCCTGGGAAGCAGAAGTGTTCACATTGCTTCGCAGAATCGCCTTTGTGCAGAAAACACTAACACTTGTTCAGAACAAAAGAAAGCACAGAGCCCCAGATTTGCTGTTGTTCTGGAGAGCTTGCAGAGCACTGGGGAAAGGCAGGCAGAGAATTCCCTGCTAGCACCTTCTCTGTGCCTGGGAAGCAGAAGTGTTTACGTTGCTTCGCAGAATCGCTTTTGTGCAGAAAACAGTAACACTTGTTCAGAACGAAAGAAAGCACAGAGCCCCAGATTTGCTGTTGTCCTGGAGAGCTTGCAGAGCACTGGGGAAAGGCAGGCAGAGAATTCCCTGCTAGCACCTTCTCTGTGCCTGGGAAGCAGAAGTGTTCACATTGCTTCGCAGAATCGCTTTTGTGCAGAAAACACTAACACTTGTTCAGAACAAAAGAAAGCACAGAGCCCCAGATTTGCTGTTGTTCTGGAGAACTTGCAGAGCACTGGGGAAAGGCAGGCAGAGAATTCCCTGCTAGCACCTTCTCTGTGCCTGGGAAGCAGAAGTGTTTACGTTGCTTCGCAGAATCGCCTTTGTGCAGAAAACACTAACACTTGTTCAGAACAAAAGAAAGCACAGAGCCCCAGATTCTATGTTGTCCTGGAGAGCTTGCAGAGCACTGGGGAAAGGCAGGCAGAGAATTCCCTGCTAGCACCTTCTCTGTGTCTGGGAAGCAGAAGTGTTCACATTGCTTCGCAGAATCGCTTTTGTGCAGAAAACACTAACACTTGTTCAGAACGAAAGAAAGCACAGAGCCCCAGATTTGCTGTTGTTCTGGAGAGCTTGCAGAGCACTGGGGAAAGGCAGGCAGAGAATTCCCTGCTAGCACCTTCTCTGTGCCTGGGAAGCAGAAGTGTTCACATTAGTTCGCAGAATCGCCTTTGTGCAGAAAACACTAACACTTGTTCAGAACAAAAGAAAGCACAGAGCCCCAGATTTTATGTTGTCCTGGAGAGCTTGCAGAGCACTGGGGAAAGGCAGGCAGAGAATTCCCTGCTAGCACCTTCTCTGTGCCTGGGAAGCAGAAGCGTTCACATTGCTTCGCAGAATCGCCTTTGTGCAGAAAACACTAACACTTGTTCAGAACAAAAGAAAGCACAGAGCCCCAGATTTGCTGTTGTTCTGGAGAGCTTGCAGAGCACTGGGGAAAGGCAGGCAGGGAATTCCCTGCTAGCACCTTCTCTGTGCCTGGGAAGCAGAAGTGTTCACATTACTTCGCAGAATCGCCTTTGTGCAGAAAACAGTAACACTTGTTCAGAACGAAAGAAAGCACAGAGCCCCAGATTTGCTGTTGTCCTGGAGAGCTTGCAGAGCACTGGGGAAAGGCAGGCAGAGAATTCCCTGCTAGCACCTTCTCTGTGCCTGGGAAGCAGAAGTGTTCACATTGCTTCGCAGAATCGCCTTTGTGCAGAAAACACTAACACTTGTTCAGAACAAAAGAAAGCACAGAGCCCCAGATTCTATGTTGTTCTGGAGAGCTTGCAGAGCACTGGGGAAAGGCAGGCAGAGAATTCCCTGCTAGCACCTTCTCTGTGCCTGGGAAGCAGAAGTGTTCACATTAGTTCGCAGAATCGCCTTTATGCAGAAAACACTAACACTTGTTCGGAAGGAAAGAAAGCACAGAGCCCCAGATTTGCTGTTGTTCTGGAGAGCTTGCAGAACACTGGGGAAAGGCAGGCAGAGAATTCCCTGCTAGCACCTTCTCTGTGCCTGGGAAGCAGAAGTGTTCACATTGCTTCGCAGAATCGCCTTTGTGCAGAAAACACTAACACTTGTTCAGAACAAAAGAAAGCACAGAGCCCCAGATTCTATGTTGTCCTGGAGAGCTTGCAGAGCACTGGGGAAAGGCAGGCAGGGAATTCCCTGCTAGCACCTTCTCTGTGACTGGGAAGCAGAAGTGTTCACATTGCTTCGCAGAATCGCTTTTCTGCAGAAAACACTAACACTTGTTCAGAACAAAAGAAAGCACAGAGCCCCAGATTTGCTGTTGTTCTGGAGAGCTTGCAGAGCACTGGGGAAAGGCAGGCAGAGAATTCCCTGCTAGCACCTTCTCTGTGCCTGGGAAGCAGAAGTGTTCACATTGCTTCGCAGAATTGCCTTTGTGCAGAAAACACTAACACTTGTTCAGAACAAAAGAAAGCACAGAGCCTCAGATTTTATGTTGTCCTGGAGAGCTTGCAGAGCACTGGGGAAAGGCAGGCAGAGAATTCCCTGCTAGCACCTTCTCTGTGCCTGGGAAGCAGAAGTGTTCACATTAGTTCGCAGAATCGCCTTTGTGCAGAAAACACTAACACTTGTTCACAACAAAAGAAAGCACAGAGCCCCAGATTTGCTGTTGTTCTGGAGAGCTTGCAGAGCACTGGGGAAAGGCAGGCAGAGAATTCCCTGCTAGCACCTTCTCTGTGCCTGGGAAGCAGAAGTGTTCACATTGCTTCGCAGAATCGCTTTTCTGCAGAAAACACTAACACTTGTTCAGAACAAAAGAAAGCACAGAGCCCCAGATTTGCTGTTGTTCTGGAGAGCTTGCAGAGCACTGGGGAAAGGCAGGCAGAGAATTCCCTGCTAGCACCTTCTCTGTGCCTGGGAAGCAGAAGTGTTCACATTGCTTCGCAGAATCGCCTTTCTGCAGAAAACACTAACACTTGTTCAGAACAAAAGAAAGCACAGAGCCCCAGATTTGCTGTTGTTCTGGAGAGCTTGCAGAGCACTGGGGAAAGGCAGGCAGAGAATTCCCTGCTAGCACCTTCTCTGTGACTGGGAAGCAGAAGTGTTCACATTGCTTCGCAGAATCGCCTTTGTGCAGAAAACACTAACACTTGTTCAGAACAAAAGAAAGCACAGAGCCCCAGATTTGCTGTTGTTCTGGAGAGCTTGCAGAGCACTGGGGAAAGGCAGGCAGAGAATTCCCTGCTAGCACCTTCTCTGTGCCTGGGAAGCAGAAGTGTTCACATTATTTCGCAGAATCGCTTTTGTGCAGAAAACACTAACACTTGTTCAGAACAAAAGAAAGCACAGAGCCCCAGATTCTATGTTGTCCTGGAGAGCTTGCAGAGCACTGGGGAAAGGCAGGCAGGGAATTCCCTGCTAGCACCTTCTCTGTGCCTGGGAAGCAGAAGTGTTCACATTGCTTCGCAGAATCGCTTTTGTGCAGAAAACACTAACACTTGTTCAGAACAAAAGAAAGCACAGAGCCCCAGATTTGCTGTTGTTCTGGAGAACTTGCAGAGCACTGGGGAAAGGCAGGCAGAGAATTCCCTGCTAGCACCTTCTCTGTGCCTGGGAAGCAGAAGTGTTTACGTTGCTTCGCAGAATCGCCTTTGTGCAGAAAACACTAACACTTGTTCAGAACAAAAGAAAGCACAGAGCCCCAGATTTGCTGTTGTCCTGGAGAGCTTGCAGAGCACTGGGGAAAGGCAGGCAGAGAATTCCCTGCTAGCACCTTCTCTGTGTCTGGGAAGCAGAAGTGTTCACATTGCTTCGCAGAATCGCTTTTGTGCAGAAAACACTAACACTTGTTCAGAACGAAAGAAAGCACAGAGCCCCAGATTTGCTGTTGTTCTGGAGAGCTTGCAGAGCACTGGGGAAAGGCAGGCAGAGAATTCCCTGCTAGCACCTTCTCTGTGCCTGGGAAGCAGAAGTGTTCACATTAGTTCGCAGAATCGCCTTTGTGCAGAAAACACTAACACTTGTTCAGAACAAAAGAAAGCACAGAGCCCCAGATTTTATGTTGTCCTGGAGAGCTTGCAGAGCACTGGGGAAAGGCAGGCAGAGAATTCCCTGCTAGCACCTTCTCTGTGCCTGGGAAGCAGAAGCGTTCACATTGCTTCGCAGAATCGCCTTTGTGCAGAAAACACTAACACTTGTTCAGAACAAAAGAAAGCACAGAGCCCCAGATTTGCTGTTGTTCTGGAGAGCTTGCAGAGCACTGGGGAAAGGCAGGCAGGGAATTCCCTGCTAGCACCTTCTCTGTGCCTGGGAAGCAGAAGTGTTCACATTACTTCGCAGAATCGCCTTTGTGCAGAAAACAGTAACAGTTGTTCAGAACGAAAGAAAGCACAGAGCCCCAGATTTGCTGTTGTCCTGGAGAGCTTGCAGAGCACTGGGGAAAGGCAGGCAGAGAATTCCCTGCTAGCACCTTCTCTGTGCCTGGGAAGCAGAAGTGTTCACATTGCTTAGCAGAATCGCCTTTGTGCAGAAAACACTAACACTTGTTCAGAACAAAAGAAAGCACAGAGCCCCAGATTCTATGTTGTTCTGGAGAGCTTGCAGAGCACTGGGGAAAGGCAGGCAGAGAATTCCCTGCTAGCACCTTCTCTGTGCCTGGGAAGCAGAAGTGTTCACATTAGTTCGCAGAATCGCCTTTATGCAGAAAACACTAACACTTGTTCGGAAGGAAAGAAAGCACAGAGCCCCAGATTTGCTGTTGTTCTGGAGAGCTTGCAGAACACTGGGGAAAGGCAGGCAGAGAATTCCCTGCTAGCACCTTCTCTGTGCCTGGGAAGCAGAAGTGTTCACATTGCTTCGCAGAATCGCCTTTGTGCAGAAAACACTAACACTTGTTCAGAACAAAAGAAAGCACAGAGCCCCAGATTTGCTGTTGTTCTGGAGAGCTTGCAGAGCACTGGGGAAAGGCAGGCAGAGAATTCCCTGCTAGCACCTTCTCTGTGCCTGGGAAGCAGAAGTGTTTACGTTGCTTCGCAGAATCGCTTTTGTGCAGAAAACACTAACACTTGTTCAGAACGAAAGAAAGCACAGAGCCCCAGATTTGCTGTTGTTCTGGAGAGCTTGCAGAGCACTGGGGAAAGGCAGGCAGAGAATTCCCTGCTAGCACCTTCTCTGTGCCTGGGAAGCAGAAGTGTTCACATTGCTTCGCAGAATTGCCTTTGTGCAGAAAACACTAACACTTGTTCAGAACAAAAGAAAGCACAGAGCCTCAGATTTTATGTTGTCCTGGAGAGCTTGCAGAGCACTGGGGAAAGGCAGGCAGAGAATTCCCTGCTAGCACCTTCTCTGTGCCTGGGAAGCAGAAGTGTTCACATTGCTTCGCAGAATCGCCTTTGTGCAGAAAACACTAACACTTGTTCAGAACAAAAGAAAGCACAGAGCCCCAGATTTGCTGTTGTTCTGGAGAGCTTGCAGAGCACTGGGGAAAGGCAGGCAGAGAATTCCCTGCTAGCACCTTCTCTGTGCCTGGGAAGCAGAAGCGTTCACATTGCTTCGCAGAATCGCCTTTGTGCAGAAAACACTAACACTTGTTCAGAACAAAAGAAAGCACAGAGCCCCAGATTCTATGTTGTCCTGGAGAGCTTGCAGAGCACTGGGGAAAGGCAGGCAGAGAATGCCCTGCTAGCACCTTCTCTGTGCCTGGGAAGCAGAAGTGTTCACATTGCTTCGCAGAATCGCTTTTGTGCAGAAAACACTAACACTTGTTCAGAACGAAAGAAAGCACAGAGCCCCAGATTTGCTGTTGTCCTGGAGAGCTTGCAGAGCACTGGGGAAAGGCAGGCAGAGAATTCCCTGCTAGCAGCTTCTCTGTGCCTGGGAAGCAGAAGTGTTCACATTGCTTTGCAGAATCGCTTTTCTGCAGAAAACACTAACACTTGTTCAGAACAAAAGAAAGCACAGAGCCCCAGATTCTATGTTGTCCTGGAGAGCTTGCAGAGCACTGGGGAAAGGCAGGCAGAGAATTCCCTGTTAGCAGCTTCTCTGTGCCTGGGAAGCAGAAGTGTTCACATTGCTTCGCAGAATCGCCTTTCTGCAGAAAACACTAACACTTGTTCAGAACAAAAGAAAGCACAGAGCCCCAGATTTGCTGTTGTTCTGGAGAGCTTGCAGAGCACTGGGGAAAGGCAGGCAGAGAATTCCCTGCTAGCACCTTCTCTGTGACTGGGAAGCAGAAGTGTTCACATTGCTTCGCAGAATCGCCTTTGTGCAGAAAACACTAACACTTGTTCAGAACAAAAGAAAGCACAGAGCCCCAGATTTGCTGTTGTTCTGGAGAGCTTGCAGAGCACTGGGGAAAGGCAGGCAGAGAATTCCCTGCTAGCACCTTCTCTGTGCCTGGGAAGCAGAAGTGTTCACATTGCTTCGCAGAATCGCTTTTCTGCAGAAAACACTAACACTTGTTCAGAACAAAAGAAAGCACAGAGCCCCAGATTTGCTGTTGTTCTGGAGAGCTTGCAGAGCACTGGGGAAAGGCAGGCAGAGAATTCCCTGCTAGCACCTTCTCTGTGCCTGGGAAGCAGAAGTGTTCACATTGCTTCGCAGAATCGCTTTTGTGCAGAAAACACTAACACTTGTTCAGAACAAAAGAAAGCACAGAGCCCCAGATTTGCTGTTGTTCTGGAGAGCTTGCAGAGCACTGGGGAAAGGCAGGCAGAGAATTCCCTGCTAGCACCTTCTCTGTGCCTGGGAAGCAGAAGTGTTCACATTAGTTCGCAGAATCGCCTTTATGCAGAAAACACTAACACTTGTTCGGAAGGAAAGAAAGCACAGAGCCCCAGATTTGCTGTTGTTCTGGAGAGCTTGCAGAGCACTGGGGAAAGGCAGGCAGAGAATTCCCTGCTAGCACCTTCTCTGTGCCTGGGAAGCAGAAGTGTTCACATTGCTTCGCAGAATCGCCTTTGTGCAGAAAACACTAACACTTGTTCAGAACAAAAGAAAGCACAGAGCCCCAGATTTGCTGTTGTTCTGGAGAGCTTGCAGAGCACTGGGGAAAGGCAGGCAGAGAATTCCCTGCTAGCACCTTCTCTGTGCCTGGGAAGCAGAAGTGTTTACGTTGCTTCGCAGAATCGCTTTTGTGCAGAAAACAGTAACACTTGTTCAGAACGAAAGAAAGCACAGAGCCCCAGATTTGCTGTTGTCCTGGAGAGCTTGCAGAGCACTGGGGAAAGGCAGGCAGAGAATTCCCTGCTAGCACCTTCTCTGTGCCTGGGAAGCAGAAGTGTTCACATTGCTTCGCAGAATCGCTTTTGTGCAGAAAACACTAACACTTGTTCAGAACAAAAGAAAGCACAGAGCCCCAGATTTGCTGTTGTTCTGGAGAACTTGCAGAGCACTGGGGAAAGGCAGGCAGAGAATTCCCTGCTAGCACCTTCTCTGTGCCTGGGAAGCAGAAGTGTTTACGTTGCTTCGCAGAATCGCCTTTGTGCAGAAAACACTAACACTTGTTCAGAACAAAAGAAAGCACAGAGCCCCAGATTCTATGTTGTCCTGGAGAGCTTGCAGAGCACTGGGGAAAGGCAGGCAGAGAATTCCCTGCTAGCACCTTCTCTGTGTCTGGGAAGCAGAAGTGTTCACATTGCTTCGCAGAATCGCTTTTGTGCAGAAAACACTAACACTTGTTCAGAACGAAAGAAAGCACAGAGCCCCAGATTTGCTGTTGTTCTGGAGAGCTTGCAGAGCACTGGGGAAAGGCAGGCAGAGAATTCCCTGCTAGCACCTTCTCTGTGCCTGGGAAGCAGAAGTGTTCACATTAGTTCGCAGAATCGCCTTTGTGCAGAAAACACTAACACTTGTTCAGAACAAAAGAAAGCACAGAGCCCCAGATTTTATGTTGTCCTGGAGAGCTTGCAGAGCACTGGGGAAAGGCAGGCAGAGAATTCCCTGCTAGCACCTTCTCTGTGCCTGGGAAGCAGAAGCGTTCACATTGCTTCGCAGAATCGCCTTTGTGCAGAAAACACTAACACTTGTTCAGAACAAAAGAAAGCACAGAGCCCCAGATTTGCTGTTGTTCTGGAGAGCTTGCAGAGCACTGGGGAAAGGCAGGCAGGGAATTCCCTGCTAGCACCTTCTCTGTGCCTGGGAAGCAGAAGTGTTCACATTACTTCGCAGAATCGCCTTTGTGCAGAAAACAGTAACACTTGTTCAGAACGAAAGAAAGCACAGAGCCCCAGATTTGCTGTTGTCCTGGAGAGCTTGCAGAGCACTGGGGAAAGGCAGGCAGAGAATTCCCTGCTAGCACCTTCTCTGTGCCTGGGAAGCAGAAGTGTTCACATTGCTTCGCAGAATCGCCTTTGTGCAGAAAACACTAACACTTGTTCAGAACAAAAGAAAGCACAGAGCCCCAGATTCTATGTTGTTCTGGAGAGCTTGCAGAGCACTGGGGAAAGGCAGGCAGAGAATTCCCTGCTAGCACCTTCTCTGTGCCTGGGAAGCAGAAGTGTTCACATTAGTTCGCAGAATCGCCTTTATGCAGAAAACACTAACACTTGTTCGGAAGGAAAGAAAGCACAGAGCCCCAGATTTGCTGTTGTTCTGGAGAGCTTGCAGAACACTGGGGAAAGGCAGGCAGAGAATTCCCTGCTAGCACCTTCTCTGTGCCTGGGAAGCAGAAGTGTTCACATTGCTTCGCAGAATCGCCTTTGTGCAGAAAACACTAACACTTGTTCAGAACAAAAGAAAGCACAGAGCCCCAGATTCTATGTTGTCCTGGAGAGCTTGCAGAGCACTGGGGAAAGGCAGGCAGGGAATTCCCTGCTAGCACCTTCTCTGTGACTGGGAAGCAGAAGTGTTCACATTGCTTCGCAGAATCGCTTTTCTGCAGAAAACACTAACACTTGTTCAGAACAAAAGAAAGCACAGAGCCCCAGATTTGCTGTTGTTCTGGAGAGCTTGCAGAGCACTGGGGAAAGGCAGGCAGAGAATTCCCTGCTAGCACCTTCTCTGTGCCTGGGAAGCAGAAGTGTTCACATTGCTTCGCAGAATTGCCTTTGTGCAGAAAACACTAACACTTGTTCAGAACAAAAGAAAGCACAGAGCCTCAGATTTTATGTTGTCCTGGAGAGCTTGCAGAGCACTGGGGAAAGGCAGGCAGAGAATTCCCTGCTAGCACCTTCTCTGTGCCTGGGAAGCAGAAGTGTTCACATTAGTTCGCAGAATCGCCTTTGTGCAGAAAACACTAACACTTGTTCAGAACAAAAGAAAGCACAGAGCCCCAGATTTGCTGTTGTTCTGGAGAGCTTGCAGAGCACTGGGGAAAGGCAGGCAGAGAATTCCCTGCTAGCACCTTCTCTGTGCCTGGGAAGCAGAAGCGTTCACATTGCTTCGCAGAATCGCCTTTGTGCAGAAAACACTAACACTTGTTCAGAACAAAAGAAAGCACAGAGCCCCAGATTCTATGTTGTCCTGGAGAGCTTGCAGAGCACTGGGGAAAGGCAGGCAGAGAATGCCCTGCTAGCACCTTCTCTGTGCCTGGGAAGCAGAAGTGTTCACATTGCTTCGCAGAATCGCTTTTCTGCAGAAAACACTAACACTTGTTCAGAACAAAAGAAAGCACAGAGCCCCAGATTTGCTGTTGTTCTGGAGAGCTTGCAGAGCACTGGGGAAAGGCAGGCAGAGAATTCCCTGCTAGCACCTTCTCTGTGCCTGGGAAGCAGAAGTGTTCACATTGCTTCGCAGAATCGCTTTTGTGCAGAAAACACTAACACTTGTTCAGAACAAAAGAAAGCACAGAGCCCCAGATTTGCTGTTGTTCTGGAGAGCTTGCAGAGCACTGGGGAAAGGCAGGCAGAGAATTCCCTGCTAGCACCTTCTCTGTGCCTGGGAAGCAGAAGTGTTCACATTAGTTCGCAGAATCGCCTTTATGCAGAAAACACTAACACTTGTTCGGAAGGAAAGAAAGCACAGAGCCCCAGATTTGCTGTTGTTCTGGAGAGCTTGCAGAGCACTGGGGAAAGGCAGGCAGAGAATTCCCTGCTAGCACCTTCTCTGTGCCTGGGAAGCAGAAGTGTTCACATTGCTTCGCAGAATCGCCTTTGTGCAGAAAACACTAACACTTGTTCAGAACAAAAGAAAGCACAGAGCCCCAGATTTGCTGTTGTTCTGGAGAGCTTGCAGAGCACTGGGGAAAGGCAGGCAGAGAATTCCCTGCTAGCACCTTCTCTGTGCCTGGGAAGCAGAAGTGTTTACGTTGCTTCGCAGAATCGCTTTTGTGCAGAAAACAGTAACACTTGTTCAGAACGAAAGAAAGCACAGAGCCCCAGATTTGCTGTTGTCCTGGAGAGCTTGCAGAGCACTGGGGAAAGGCAGGCAGAGAATTCCCTGCTAGCACCTTCTCTGTGCCTGGGAAGCAGAAGTGTTCACATTGCTTCGCAGAATTGCCTTTGTGCAGAAAACACTAACACTTGTTCAGAACAAAAGAAAGCACAGAGCCTCAGATTTTATGTTGTCCTGGAGAGCTTGCAGAGCACTGGGGAAAGGCAGGCAGAGAATTCCCTGCTAGCACCTTCTCTGTGCCTGGGAAGCAGAAGTGTTCACATTAGTTCGCAGAATCGCCTTTGTGCAGAAAACACTAACACTTGTTCAGAACAAAAGAAAGCACAGAGCCCCAGATTTGCTGTTGTCCTGGAGAGCTTGCAGAGCACTGGGGAAAGGCAGGCAGAGAATTCCCTGCTAGCACCTTCTCTGTGCCTGGGAAGCAGAAGCGTTCACATTGCTTCGCAGAATCGCCTTTGTGCAGAAAACACTAACACTTGTTCAGAACAAAAGAAAGCACAGAGCCCCAGATTCTATGTTGTCCTGGAGAGCTTGCAGAGCACTGGGGAAAGGCAGGCAGAGAATGCCCTGCTAGCACCTTCTCTGTGCCTGGGAAGCAGAAGTGTTCACATTGCTTCGCAGAATCGCTTTTGTGCAGAAAACACTAACACTTGTTCAGAACGAAAGAAAGCACAGAGCCCCAGATTTGCTGTTGTCCTGGAGAGCTTGCAGAGCACTGGGGAAAGGCAGGCAGAGAATTCCCTGCTAGCAGCTTCTCTGTGCCTGGGAAGCAGAAGTGTTCACATTGCTTTGCAGAATCGCTTTTCTGCAGAAAACACTAACACTTGTTCAGAACAAAAGAAAGCACAGAGCCCCAGATTCTATGTTGTCCTGGAGAGCTTTCAGAGCACTGGGGAAAGGCAGGCAGAGAATTCCCTGCTAGCACCTTCTCTGTGACTGGGAAGCAGAAGTGTTCACATTGCTTCGCAGAATCGCCTTTGTGCAGAAAACACTAACACTTGTTCAGAACAAAAGAAAGCACAGAGCCCCAGATTTGCTGTTGTTCTGGAGAGCTTGCAGAGCACTGGGGAAAGGCAGGCAGAGAATTCCCTGCTAGCACCTTCTCTGTGCCTGGGAAGCAGAAGTGTTCACATTATTTCGCAGAATCGCTTTTGTGCAGAAAACACTAACACTTGTTCAGAACAAAAGAAAGCACAGAGCCCCAGATTTGCTGTTGTTCTGGAGAGCTTGCAGAGCACTGGGGAAAGGCAGGCAGAGAATTCCCTGCTAGCACCTTCTCTGTGCCTGGGAAGCAGAAGTGTTCACATTGCTTCGCAGAATTGCCTTTGTGCAGAAAACACTAACACTTGTTCAGAACAAAAGAAAGCACAGAGCCTCAGATTTTATGTTGTCCTGGAGAGCTTGCAGAGCACTGGGGAAAGGCAGGCAGAGAATTCCCTGCTAGCACCTTCTCTGTGCCTGGGAAGCAGAAGTGTTCACATTGCTTCGCAGAATCGCCTTTGTGCAGAAAACACTAACACTTGTTCAGAACAAAAGAAAGCACAGAGCCCCAGATTCTATGTTGTCCTGGAGAGCTTGCAGAGCACTGGGGAAAGGCAGGCAGGGAATTCCCTGCTAGCACCTTCTCTGTGACTGGGAAGCAGAAGTGTTCACATTGCTTCGCAGAATCGCTTTTCTGCAGAAAACACTAACACTTGTTCAGAACAAAAGAAAGCACAGAGCCCCAGATTTGCTGTTGTTCTGGAGAGCTTGCAGAGCACTGGGGAAAGGCAGGCAGAGAATTCCCTGCTAGCACCTTCTCTGTGCCTGGGAAGCAGAAGTGTTCACATTGCTTCGCAGAATTGCCTTTGTGCAGAAAACACTAACACTTGTTCAGAACAAAAGAAAGCACAGAGCCTCAGATTTTATGTTGTCCTGGAGAGCTTGCAGAGCACTGGGGAAAGGCAGGCAGAGAATTCCCTGCTAGCACCTTCTCTGTGCCTGGGAAGCAGAAGTGTTCACATTGCTTCGCAGAATCGCCTTTGTGCAGAAAACACTAACACTTGTTCAGAACAAAAGAAAGCACAGAGCCCCAGATTCTATGTTGTCCTGGAGAGCTTGCAGAGCACTGGGGAAAGGCAGGCAGGGAATTCCCTGCTAGCACCTTCTCTGTGACTGGGAAGCAGAAGTGTTCACATTGCTTCGCAGAATCGCTTTTCTGCAGAAAACACTAACACTTGTTCAGAACAAAAGAAAGCACAGAGCCCCAGATTTGCTGTTGTTCTGGAGAGCTTGCAGAGCACTGGGGAAAGGCAGGCAGAGAATTCCCTGCTAGCACCTTCTCTGTGCCTGGGAAGCAGAAGTGTTCACATTGCTTCGCAGAATTGCCTTTGTGCAGAAAACACTAACACTTGTTCAGAACAAAAGAAAGCACAGAGCCTCAGATTTTATGTTGTCCTGGAGAGCTTGCAGAGCACTGGGGAAAGGCAGGCAGAGAATTCCCTGCTAGCACCTTCTCTGTGCCTGGGAAGCAGAAGTGTTCACATTAGTTCGCAGAATCGCCTTTGTGCAGAAAACACTAACACTTGTTCAGAACAAAAGAAAGCACAGAGCCCCAGATTTGCTGTTGTTCTGGAGAGCTTGCAGAGCACTGGGGAAAGGCAGGCAGAGAATTCCCTGCTAGCACCTTCTCTGTGCCTGGGAAGCAGAAGCGTTCACATTGCTTCGCAGAATCGCCTTTGTGCAGAAAACACTAACACTTGTTCAGAACAAAAGAAAGCACAGAGCCCCAGATTCTATGTTGTCCTGGAGAGCTTGCAGAGCACTGGGGAAAGGCAGGCAGAGAATGCCCTGCTAGCACCTTCTCTGTGCCTGGGAAGCAGAAGTGTTCACATTGCTTCGCAGAATCGCTTTTCTGCAGAAAACACTAACACTTGTTCAGAACAAAAGAAAGCACAGAGCCCCAGATTTGCTGTTGTTCTGGAGAGCTTGCAGAGCACTGGGGAAAGGCAGGCAGAGAATTCCCTGCTAGCACCTTCTCTGTGCCTGGGAAGCAGAAGTGTTCACATTGCTTCGCAGAATCGCTTTTGTGCAGAAAACACTAACACTTGTTCAGAACAAAAGAAAGCACAGAGCCCCAGATTTGCTGTTGTTCTGGAGAGCTTGCAGAGCACTGGGGAAAGGCAGGCAGAGAATTCCCTGCTAGCACCTTCTCTGTGCCTGGGAAGCAGAAGTGTTCACATTAGTTCGCAGAATCGCCTTTATGCAGAAAACACTAACACTTGTTCGGAAGGAAAGAAAGCACAGAGCCCCAGATTTGCTGTTGTTCTGGAGAGCTTGCAGAGCACTGGGGAAAGGCAGGCAGAGAATTCCCTGCTAGCACCTTCTCTGTGCCTGGGAAGCAGAAGTGTTCACATTGCTTCGCAGAATCGCCTTTGTGCAGAAAACACTAACACTTGTTCAGAACAAAAGAAAGCACAGAGCCCCAGATTTGCTGTTGTTCTGGAGAGCTTGCAGAGCACTGGGGAAAGGCAGGCAGAGAATTCCCTGCTAGCACCTTCTCTGTGCCTGGGAAGCAGAAGTGTTTACGTTGCTTCGCAGAATCGCTTTTGTGCAGAAAACAGTAACACTTGTTCAGAACGAAAGAAAGCACAGAGCCCCAGATTTGCTGTTGTCCTGGAGAGCTTGCAGAGCACTGGGGAAAGGCAGGCAGAGAATTCCCTGCTAGCACCTTCTCTGTGCCTGGGAAGCAGAAGTGTTCACATTGCTTCGCAGAATTGCCTTTGTGCAGAAAACACTAACACTTGTTCAGAACAAAAGAAAGCACAGAGCCTCAGATTTTATGTTGTCCTGGAGAGCTTGCAGAGCACTGGGGAAAGGCAGGCAGAGAATTCCCTGCTAGCACCTTCTCTGTGCCTGGGAAGCAGAAGTGTTCACATTAGTTCGCAGAATCGCCTTTGTGCAGAAAACACTAACACTTGTTCAGAACAAAAGAAAGCACAGAGCCCCAGATTTGCTGTTGTCCTGGAGAGCTTGCAGAGCACTGGGGAAAGGCAGGCAGAGAATTCCCTGCTAGCACCTTCTCTGTGCCTGGGAAGCAGAAGCGTTCACATTGCTTCGCAGAATCGCCTTTGTGCAGAAAACACTAACACTTGTTCAGAACAAAAGAAAGCACAGAGCCCCAGATTCTATGTTGTCCTGGAGAGCTTGCAGAGCACTGGGGAAAGGCAGGCAGAGAATGCCCTGCTAGCACCTTCTCTGTGCCTGGGAAGCAGAAGTGTTCACATTGCTTCGCAGAATCGCTTTTGTGCAGAAAACACTAACACTTGTTCAGAACGAAAGAAAGCACAGAGCCCCAGATTTGCTGTTGTCCTGGAGAGCTTGCAGAGCACTGGGGAAAGGCAGGCAGAGAATTCCCTGCTAGCAGCTTCTCTGTGCCTGGGAAGCAGAAGTGTTCACATTGCTTTGCAGAATCGCTTTTCTGCAGAAAACACTAACACTTGTTCAGAACAAAAGAAAGCACAGAGCCCCAGATTCTATGTTGTCCTGGAGAGCTTTCAGAGCACTGGGGAAAGGCAGGCAGAGAATTCCCTGCTAGCACCTTCTCTGTGACTGGGAAGCAGAAGTGTTCACATTGCTTCGCAGAATCGCCTTTGTGCAGAAAACACTAACACTTGTTCAGAACAAAAGAAAGCACAGAGCCCCAGATTTGCTGTTGTTCTGGAGAGCTTGCAGAGCACTGGGGAAAGGCAGGCAGAGAATTCCCTGCTAGCACCTTCTCTGTGCCTGGGAAGCAGAAGTGTTCACATTATTTCGCAGAATCGCTTTTGTGCAGAAAACACTAACACTTGTTCAGAACAAAAGAAAGCACAGAGCCCCAGATTTGCTGTTGTTCTGGAGAGCTTGCAGAGCACTGGGGAAAGGCAGGCAGAGAATTCCCTGCTAGCACCTTCTCTGTGCCTGGGAAGCAGAAGTGTTCACATTGCTTCGCAGAATTGCCTTTGTGCAGAAAACACTAACACTTGTTCAGAACAAAAGAAAGCACAGAGCCTCAGATTTTATGTTGTCCTGGAGAGCTTGCAGAGCACTGGGGAAAGGCAGGCAGAGAATTCCCTGCTAGCACCTTCTCTGTGCCTGGGAAGCAGAAGTGTTCACATTGCTTCGCAGAATCGCTTTTCTGCAGAAAACAATAACACTTGTTCAGAACAAAAGAAAGCACAGAGCCCCAGATTTGCTGTTGTTCTGGAGAGCTTGCAGAGCACTGGGGAAAGGCAGGCAGAGAATTCCCTGCTAGCACCTTCTCTGTGCCTGGGAAGCAGGAGTGTTTACGTTGCTTCGCAGAATCGCCTTTGTGCAGAAAACACTAACACTTGTTCAGAACAAAAGAAAGCACAGAGCCCCAGATTTGCTGTTGTCCTGGAGAGCTTGCAGAGCACTGGGGAAAGGCAGGCAGAGAATTCCCTGCTAGCACCTTCTCTGTGCCTGGGAAGCAGAAGTGTTCACATTGCTTCGCAGAATCGCTTTTCTGCAGAAAACACTAACACTTGTTCAGAACAAAAGAAAGCACAGAGCCCCAGATTTGCTGTTGTTCTGGAGAGCTTGCAGAGCACTGGGGAAAGGCAGGCAGAGAATTCCCTGCTAGCACCTTCTCTGTGCCTGGGAAGCAGAAGTGTTCACATTGCTTCGCAGAATCGCTTTTGTGCAGAAAACACTAACACTTGTTCAGAACAAAAGAAAGCACAGAGCCCCAGATTTGCTGTTGTTCTGGAGAGCTTGCAGAGCACTGGGGAAAGGCAGGCAGAGAATTCCCTGCTAGCACCTTCTCTGTGCCTGGGAAGCAGAAGTGTTCACATTAGTTCGCAGAATCGCCTTTATGCAGAAAACACTAACACTTGTTCGGAAGGAAAGAAAGCACAGAGCCCCAGATTTGCTGTTGTTCTGGAGAGCTTGCAGAGCACTGGGGAAAGGCAGGCAGAGAATTCCCTGCTAGCACCTTCTCTGTGCCTGGGAAGCAGAAGTGTTCACATTGCTTCGCAGAATCGCCTTTGTGCAGAAAACACTAACACTTGTTCAGAACAAAAGAAAGCACAGAGCCCCAGATTTGCTGTTGTTCTGGAGAGCTTGCAGAGCACTGGGGAAAGGCAGGCAGAGAATTCCCTGCTAGCACCTTCTCTGTGCCTGGGAAGCAGAAGTGTTTACGTTGCTTCGCAGAATCGCTTTTGTGCAGAAAACAGTAACACTTGTTCAGAACGAAAGAAAGCACAGAGCCCCAGATTTGCTGTTGTCCTGGAGAGCTTGCAGAGCACTGGGGAAAGGCAGGCAGAGAATTCCCTGCTAGCACCTTCTCTGTGCCTGGGAAGCAGAAGTGTTCACATTGCTTCGCAGAATCGCTTTTGTGCAGAAAACACTAACACTTGTTCAGAACAAAAGAAAGCACAGAGCCCCAGATTTGCTGTTGTTCTGGAGAACTTGCAGAGCACTGGGGAAAGGCAGGCAGAGAATTCCCTGCTAGCACCTTCTCTGTGCCTGGGAAGCAGAAGTGTTCACATTGCTTCGCAGAATCGCCTTTGTGCAGAAAACACTAACACTTGTTCAGAACAAAAGAAAGCACAGAGCCCCAGATTCTATGTTGTCCTGGAGAGCTTGCAGAGCACTGGGGAAAGGCAGGCAGAGAATTCCCTGCTAGCACCTTCTCTGTGCCTGGGAAGCAGAAGTGTTCACATTGCTTCGCAGAATCGCTTTTGTGCAGAAAACACTAACACTTGTTCAGAACGAAAGAAAGCACAGAGCCCCAGATTTGCTGTTGTTCTGGAGAGCTTGCAGAGCACTGGGGAAAGGCAGGCAGAGAATTCCCTGCTAGCACCTTCTCTGTGCCTGGGAAGCAGAAGTGTTCACATTAGTTCGCAGAATCGCCTTTGTGCAGAAAACACTAACACTTGTTCAGAACAAAAGAAAGCACAGAGCCCCAGATTTTATGTTGTCCTGGAGAGCTTGCAGAGCACTGGGGAAAGGCAGGCAGAGAATTCCCTGCTAGCACCTTCTCTGTGCCTGGGAAGCAGAAGCGTTCACATTGCTTCGCAGAATCGCCTTTGTGCAGAAAACACTAACACTTGTTCAGAACAAAAGAAAGCACAGAGCCCCAGATTTGCTGTTGTTCTGGAGAGCTTGCAGAGCACTGGGGAAAGGCAGGCAGGGAATTCCCTGCTAGCACCTTCTCTGTGCCTGGGAAGCAGAAGTGTTCACATTACTTCGCAGAATCGCCTTTGTGCAGAAAACAGTAACACTTGTTCAGAACGAAAGAAAGCACAGAGCCCCAGATTTGCTGTTGTCCTGGAGAGCTTGCAGAGCACTGGGGAAAGGCAGGCAGAGAATTCCCTGCTAGCACCTTCTCTGTGCCTGGGAAGCAGAAGTGTTCACATTGCTTCGCAGAATCGCCTTTGTGCAGAAAACACTAACACTTGTTCAGAACAAAAGAAAGCACAGAGCCCCAGATTCTATGTTGTTCTGGAGAGCTTGCAGAGCACTGGGGAAAGGCAGGCAGAGAATTCCCTGCTAGCACCTTCTCTGTGCCTGGGAAGCAGAAGTGTTCACATTAGTTCGCAGAATCGCCTTTATGCAGAAAACACTAACACTTGTTCGGAAGGAAAGAAAGCACAGAGCCCCAGATTTGCTGTTGTTCTGGAGAGCTTGCAGAACACTGGGGAAAGGCAGGCAGAGAATTCCCTGCTAGCACCTTCTCTGTGCCTGGGAAGCAGAAGTGTTCACATTGCTTCGCAGAATCGCCTTTGTGCAGAAAACACTAACACTTGTTCAGAACAAAAGAAAGCACAGAGCCCCAGATTCTATGTTGTCCTGGAGAGCTTGCAGAGCACTGGGGAAAGGCAGGCAGGGAATTCCCTGCTAGCACCTTCTCTGTGACTGGGAAGCAGAAGTGTTCACATTGCTTCGCAGAATCGCTTTTCTGCAGAAAACACTAACACTTGTTCAGAACAAAAGAAAGCACAGAGCCCCAGATTTGCTGTTGTTCTGGAGAGCTTGCAGAGCACTGGGGAAAGGCAGGCAGAGAATTCCCTGCTAGCACCTTCTCTGTGCCTGGGAAGCAGAAGTGTTCACATTGCTTCGCAGAATTGCCTTTGTGCAGAAAACACTAACACTTGTTCAGAACAAAAGAAAGCACAGAGCCTCAGATTTTATGTTGTCCTGGAGAGCTTGCAGAGCACTGGGGAAAGGCAGGCAGAGAATTCCCTGCTAGCACCTTCTCTGTGCCTGGGAAGCAGAAGTGTTCACATTAGTTCGCAGAATCGCCTTTGTGCAGAAAACACTAACACTTGTTCAGAACAAAAGAAAGCACAGAGCCCCAGATTTGCTGTTGTTCTGGAGAGCTTGCAGAGCACTGGGGAAAGGCAGGCAGAGAATTCCCTGCTAGCACCTTCTCTGTGCCTGGGAAGCAGAAGCGTTCACATTGCTTCGCAGAATCGCCTTTGTGCAGAAAACACTAACACTTGTTCAGAACAAAAGAAAGCACAGAGCCCCAGATTCTATGTTGTCCTGGAGAGCTTGCAGAGCACTGGGGAAAGGCAGGCAGAGAATGCCCTGCTAGCACCTTCTCTGTGCCTGGGAAGCAGAAGTGTTCACATTGCTTCGCAGAATCGCTTTTGTGCAGAAAACACTAACACTTGTTCAGAACGAAAGAAAGCACAGAGCCCCAGATTCTATGTTGTCCTGGAGAGCTTGCAGAGCACTGGGGAAAGGCAGGCAGAGAATTCCCTGCTAGCAGCTTCTCTGTGCCTGGGAAGCAGAAGTGTTCACATTGCTTTGCAGAATCGCTTTTCTGCAGAAAACACTAACACTTGTTCAGAACAAAAGAAAGCACAGAGCCCCAGATTCTATGTTGTCCTGGAGAGCTTGCAGAGCACTGGGGAAAGGCAGGCAGAGAATTCCCTGTTAGCAGCTTCTCTGTGCCTGGGAAGCAGAAGTGTTCACATTGCTTCGCAGAATCGCCTTTCTGCAGAAAACACTAACACTTGTTCAGAACAAAAGAAAGCACAGAGCCCCAGATTTGCTGTTGTTCTGGAGAGCTTGCAGAGCACTGGGGAAAGGCAGGCAGAGAATTCCCTGCTAGCACCTTCTCTGTGCCTGGGAAGCAGAAGTGTTCACATTGCTTCGCAGAATCGCCTTTGTGCAGAAAACACTAACACTTGTTCAGAACAAAAGAAAGCACAGAGCCTCAGATTTTATGTTGTCCTGGAGAGCTTGCAGAGCACTGGGGAAAGGCAGGCAGAGAATTCCCTGCTAGCACCTTCTCTGTGCCTGGGAAGCAGAAGTGTTCACATTGCTTCGCAGAATCGCTTTTCTGCAGAAAACAATAACACTTGTTCAGAACAAAAGAAAGCACAGAGCCCCAGATTTGCTGTTGTTCTGGAGAGCTTGCAGAGCACTGGGGAAAGGCAGGCAGAGAATTCCCTGCTAGCACCTTCTCTGTGCCTGGGAAGCAGGAGTGTTTACGTTGCTTCGCAGAATCGCCTTTGTGCAGAAAACACTAACACTTGTTCAGAACAAAAGAAAGCACAGAGCCCCAGATTTGCTGTTGTCCTGGAGAGCTTGCAGAGCACTGGGGAAAGGCAGGCAGAGAATTCCCTGCTAGCACCTTCTCTGTGCCTGGGAAGCAGAAGTGTTCACATTGCTTCGCAGAATCGCTTTTCTGCAGAAAACACTAACACTTGTTCAGAACAAAAGAAAGCACAGAGCCCCAGATTTGCTGTTGTTCTGGAGAGCTTGCAGAGCACTGGGGAAAGGCAGGCAGAGAATTCCCTGCTAGCACCTTCTCTGTGCCTGGGAAGCAGAAGTGTTCACATTGCTTCGCAGAATCGCCTTTCTGCAGAAAACACTAACACTTGTTCAGAACAAAAGAAAGCACAGAGCCCCAGATTTGCTGTTGTTCTGGAGAGCTTGCAGAGCACTGGGGAAAGGCAGGCAGAGAATTCCCTGCTAGCACCTTCTCTGTGACTGGGAAGCAGAAGTGTTCACATTGCTTCGCAGAATCGCCTTTGTGCAGAAAACACTAACACTTGTTCAGAACAAAAGAAAGCACAGAGCCCCAGATTTGCTGTTGTTCTGGAGAGCTTGCAGAGCACTGGGGAAAGGCAGGCAGAGAATTCCCTGCTAGCACCTTCTCTGTGCCTGGGAAGCAGAAGTGTTCACATTATTTCGCAGAATCGCTTTTGTGCAGAAAACACTAACACTTGTTCAGAACAAAAGAAAGCACAGAGCCCCAGATTCTATGTTGTCCTGGAGAGCTTGCAGAGCACTGGGGAAAGGCAGGCAGGGAATTCCCTGCTAGCACCTTCTCTGTGCCTGGGAAGCAGAAGTGTTCACATTGCTTCGCAGAATCGCTTTTGTGCAGAAAACACTAACACTTGTTCAGAACAAAAGAAAGCACAGAGCCCCAGATTTGCTGTTGTTCTGGAGAACTTGCAGAGCACTGGGGAAAGGCAGGCAGAGAATTCCCTGCTAGCACCTTCTCTGTGCCTGGGAAGCAGAAGTGTTTACGTTGCTTCGCAGAATCGCCTTTGTGCAGAAAACACTAACACTTGTTCAGAACAAAAGAAAGCACAGAGCCCCAGATTTGCTGTTGTCCTGGAGAGCTTGCAGAGCACTGGGGAAAGGCAGGCAGAGAATTCCCTGCTAGCACCTTCTCTGTGTCTGGGAAGCAGAAGTGTTCACATTGCTTCGCAGAATCGCTTTTGTGCAGAAAACACTAACACTTGTTCAGAACGAAAGAAAGCACAGAGCCCCAGATTTGCTGTTGTTCTGGAGAGCTTGCAGAGCACTGGGGAAAGGCAGGCAGAGAATTCCCTGCTAGCACCTTCTCTGTGCCTGGGAAGCAGAAGTGTTCACATTAGTTCGCAGAATCGCCTTTGTGCAGAAAACACTAACACTTGTTCAGAACAAAAGAAAGCACAGAGCCCCAGATTTTATGTTGTCCTGGAGAGCTTGCAGAGCACTGGGGAAAGGCAGGCAGAGAATTCCCTGCTAGCACCTTCTCTGTGCCTGGGAAGCAGAAGCGTTCACATTGCTTCGCAGAATCGCCTTTGTGCAGAAAACACTAACACTTGTTCAGAACAAAAGAAAGCACAGAGCCCCAGATTTGCTGTTGTTCTGGAGAGCTTGCAGAGCACTGGGGAAAGGCAGGCAGGGAATTCCCTGCTAGCACCTTCTCTGTGCCTGGGAAGCAGAAGTGTTCACATTACTTCGCAGAATCGCCTTTGTGCAGAAAACAGTAACACTTGTTCAGAACGAAAGAAAGCACAGAGCCCCAGATTTGCTGTTGTCCTGGAGAGCTTGCAGAGCACTGGGGAAAGGCAGGCAGAGAATTCCCTGCTAGCACCTTCTCTGTGCCTGGGAAGCAGAAGTGTTCACATTGCTTCGCAGAATCGCCTTTGTGCAGAAAACACTAACACTTGTTCAGAACAAAAGAAAGCACAGAGCCCCAGATTCTATGTTGTTCTGGAGAGCTTGCAGAGCACTGGGGAAAGGCAGGCAGAGAATTCCCTGCTAGCACCTTCTCTGTGCCTGGGAAGCAGAAGTGTTCACATTAGTTCGCAGAATCGCCTTTATGCAGAAAACACTAACACTTGTTCGGAAGGAAAGAAAGCACAGAGCCCTGGATTTGCTGTTGTTCTGGAGAGCTTGCAGAACACTGGGGAAAGGCAGGCAGAGAATTCCCTGCTAGCACCTTCTCTGTGCCTGGGAAGCAGAAGTGTTCACATTGCTTCGCAGAATCGCCTTTGTGCAGAAAACACTAACACTTGTTCAGAACAAAAGAAAGCACAGAGCCCCAGATTTGCTGTTGTTCTGGAGAGCTTGCAGAGCACTGGGGAAAGGCAGGCAGAGAATTCCCTGCTAGCACCTTCTCTGTGCCTGGGAAGCAGAAGTGTTTACGTTGCTTCGCAGAATCGCTTTTGTGCAGAAAACACTAACACTTGTTCAGAACGAAAGAAAGCACAGAGCCCCAGATTTGCTGTTGTTCTGGAGAGCTTGCAGAGCACTGGGGAAAGGCAGGCAGAGAATTCCCTGCTAGCACCTTCTCTGTGCCTGGGAAGCAGAAGTGTTCACATTGCTTCGCAGAATTGCCTTTGTGCAGAAAACACTAACACTTGTTCAGAACAAAAGAAAGCACAGAGCCTCAGATTTTATGTTGTCCTGGAGAGCTTGCAGAGCACTGGGGAAAGGCAGGCAGAGAATTCCCTGCTAGCACCTTCTCTGTGCCTGGGAAGCAGAAGTGTTCACATTAGTTCGCAGAATCGCCTTTGTGCAGAAAACACTAACACTTGTTCAGAACAAAAGAAAGCACAGAGCCCCAGATTTGCTGTTGTTCTGGAGAGCTTGCAGAGCACTGGGGAAAGGCAGGCAGAGAATTCCCTGCTAGCACCTTCTCTGTGCCTGGGAAGCAGAAGCGTTCACATTGCTTCGCAGAATCGCCTTTGTGCAGAAAACACTAACACTTGTTCAGAACAAAAGAAAGCACAGAGCCCCAGATTCTATGTTGTCCTGGAGAGCTTGCAGAGCACTGGGGAAAGGCAGGCAGAGAATGCCCTGCTAGCACCTTCTCTGTGCCTGGGAAGCAGAAGTGTTCACATTGCTTCGCAGAATCGCTTTTGTGCAGAAAACACTAACACTTGTTCAGAACGAAAGAAAGCACAGAGCCCCAGATTTGCTGTTGTCCTGGAGAGCTTGCAGAGCACTGGGGAAAGGCAGGCAGAGAATTCCCTGCTAGCAGCTTCTCTGTGCCTGGGAAGCAGAAGTGTTCACATTGCTTTGCAGAATCGCTTTTCTGCAGAAAACACTAACACTTGTTCAGAACAAAAGAAAGCACAGAGCCCCAGATTCTATGTTGTCCTGGAGAGCTTGCAGAGCACTGGGGAAAGGCAGGCAGAGAATTCCCTGTTAGCAGCTTCTCTGTGCCTGGGAAGCAGAAGTGTTCACATTGCTTCGCAGAATCGCCTTTCTGCAGAAAACACTAACACTTGTTCAGAACAAAAGAAAGCACAGAGCCCCAGATTTGCTGTTGTTCTGGAGAGCTTGCAGAGCACTGGGGAAAGGCAGGCAGAGAATTCGCTGCTAGCACCTTCTCTGTGACTGGGAAGCAGAAGTGTTCACATTGCTTCGCAGAATCGCCTTTGTGCAGAAAACACTAACACTTGTTCAGAACAAAAGAAAGCACAGAGCCCCAGATTTGCTGTTGTTCTGGAGAGCTTGCAGAGCACTGGGGAAAGGCAGGCAGAGAATTCCCTGCTAGCACCTTCTCTGTGCCTGGGAAGCAGAAGTGTTCACATTATTTCGCAGAATCGCTTTTGTGCAGAAAACACTAACACTTGTTCAGAACAAAAGAAAGCACAGAGCCCCAGATTTGCTGTTGTTCTGGAGAGCTTGCAGAGCACTGGGGAAAGGCAGGCAGAGAATTCCCTGCTAGCACCTTCTCTGTGCCTGGGAAGCAGAAGTGTTCACATTGCTTCGCAGAATTGCCTTTGTGCAGAAAACACTAACACTTGTTCAGAACAAAAGAAAGCACAGAGCCTCAGATTTTATGTTGTCCTGGAGAGCTTGCAGAGCACTGGGGAAAGGCAGGCAGAGAATTCCCTGCTAGCACCTTCTCTGTGCCTGGGAAGCAGAAGTGTTCACATTGCTTCGCAGAATCGCTTTTCTGCAGAAAACAATAACACTTGTTCAGAACAAAAGAAAGCACAGAGCCCCAGATTTGCTGTTCTTCTGGAGAGCTTGCAGAGCACTGGGGAAAGGCAGGCAGAGAATTCCCTGCTAGCACCTTCTCTGTGCCTGGGAAGCAGGAGTGTTTACGTTGCTTCGCAGAATCGCCTTTGTGCAGAAAACACTAACACTTGTTCAGAACAAAAGAAAGCACAGAGCCCCAGATTTGCTGTTGTCCTGGAGAGCTTGCAGAGCACTGGGGAAAGGCAGGCAGAGAATTCCCTGCTAGCACCTTCTCTGTGCCTGGGAAGCAGAAGTGTTCACATTGCTTCGCAGAATCGCTTTTCTGCAGAAAACACTAACACTTGTTCAGAACAAAAGAAAGCACAGAGCCCCAGATTTGCTGTTGTTCTGGAGAGCTTGCAGAGCACTGGGGAAAGGCAGGCAGAGAATTCCCTGCTAGCACCTTCTCTGTGCCTGGGAAGCAGAAGTGTTCACATTGCTTCGCAGAATCGCTTTTGTGCAGAAAACACTAACACTTGTTCAGAACAAAAGAAAGCACAGAGCCCCAGATTTGCTGTTGTTCTGGAGAGCTTGCAGAGCACTGGGGAAAGGCAGGCAGAGAATTCCCTGCTAGCACCTTCTCTGTGCCTGGGAAGCAGAAGTGTTCACATTGCTTCGCAGAATCGCCTTTGTGCAGAAAACACTAACACTTGTTCAGAACAAAAGAAAGCACAGAGCCCCAGATTTGCTGTTGTTCTGGAGAGCTTGCAGAGCACTGGGGAAAGGCAGGCAGAGAATTCCCTGCTAGCACCTTCTCTGTGCCTGGGAAGCAGAAGTGTTTACGTTGCTTCGCAGAATCGCTTTTGTGCAGAAAACAGTAACACTTGTTCAGAACGAAAGAAAGCACAGAGCCCCAGATTTGCTGTTGTCCTGGAGAGCTTGCAGAGCACTGGGGAAAGGCAGGCAGAGAATTCCCTGCTAGCACCTTCTCTGTGCCTGGGAAGCAGAAGTGTTCACATTGCTTCGCAGAATCGCTTTTGTGCAGAAAACACTAACACTTGTTCAGAACAAAAGAAAGCACAGAGCCCCAGATTTGCTGTTGTTCTGGAGAACTTGCAGAGCACTGGGGAAAGGCAGGCAGAGAATTCCCTGCTAGCACCTTCTCTGTGCCTGGGAAGCAGAAGTGTTTACGTTGCTTCGCAGAATCGCCTTTGTGCAGAAAACACTAACACTTGTTCAGAACAAAAGAAAGCACAGAGCCCCAGATTCTATGTTGTCCTGGAGAGCTTGCAGAGCACTGGGGAAAGGCAGGCAGAGAATTCCCTGCTAGCACCTTCTCTGTGTCTGGGAAGCAGAAGTGTTCACATTGCTTCGCAGAATCGCTTTTGTGCAGAAAACACTAACACTTGTTCAGAACGAAAGAAAGCACAGAGCCCCAGATTTGCTGTTGTTCTGGAGAGCTTGCAGAGCACTGGGGAAAGGCAGGCAGAGAATTCCCTGCTAGCACCTTCTCTGTGCCTGGGAAGCAGAAGTGTTCACATTAGTTCGCAGAATCGCCTTTGTGCAGAAAACACTAACACTTGTTCAGAACAAAAGAAAGCACAGAGCCCCAGATTTTATGTTGTCCTGGAGAGCTTGCAGAGCACTGGGGAAAGGCAGGCAGAGAATTCCCTGCTAGCACCTTCTCTGTGCCTGGGAAGCAGAAGCGTTCACATTGCTTCGCAGAATCGCCTTTGTGCAGAAAACACTAACACTTGTTCAGAACAAAAGAAAGCACAGAGCCCCAGATTTGCTGTTGTTCTGGAGAGCTTGCAGAGCACTGGGGAAAGGCAGGCAGGGAATTCCCTGCTAGCACCTTCTCTGTGCCTGGGAAGCAGAAGTGTTCACATTACTTCGCAGAATCGCCTTTGTGCAGAAAACAGTAACACTTGTTCAGAACGAAAGAAAGCACAGAGCCCCAGATTTGCTGTTGTCCTGGAGAGCTTGCAGAGCACTGGGGAAAGGCAGGCAGAGAATTCCCTGCTAGCACCTTCTCTGTGCCTGGGAAGCAGAAGTGTTCACATTGCTTCGCAGAAT
Organism: Strix aluco; assembly: GCF_031877795.1. Classification (NCBI taxonomy): domain Eukaryota; kingdom Metazoa; phylum Chordata; class Aves; order Strigiformes; family Strigidae; genus Strix; species Strix aluco. Next base: position 972,197 of record NW_027436642.1, read on the forward strand.
CGCCTTTGTGCAGAAAACACTAACACTTGTTCAGAACAAAAGAAAGCACAGAGCCCCAGATTCTATGTTGTTCTGGAGAGCTTGCAGAGCACTGGGGAAAGGCAGGCAGAGAATTCCCTGCTAGCACCTTCTCTGTGCCTGGGAAGCAGAAGTGTTCACATTAGTTCGCAGAATCGCCTTTATGCAGAAAACACTAACACTTGTTCGGAAGGAAAGAAAGCACAGAGCCCCAGATTTGCTGTTGTTCTGGAGAGCTTGCAGAACACTGGGGAAAGGCAGGCAGAGAATTCCCTGCTAGCACCTTCTCTGTGCCTGGGAAGCAGAAGTGTTCACATTGCTTCGCAGAATCGCCTTTGTGCAGAAAACACTAACACTTGTTCAGAACAAAAGAAAGCACAGAGCCCCAGATTCTATGTTGTCCTGGAGAGCTTGCAGAGCACTGGGGAAAGGCAGGCAGGGAATTCCCTGCTAGCACCTTCTCTGTGACTGGGAAGCAGAAGTGTTCACATTGCTTCGCAGAATCGCTTTTCTGCAGAAAACACTAACACTTGTTCAGAACAAAAGAAAGCACAGAGCCCCAGATTTGCTGTTGTTCTGGAGAGCTTGCAGAGCACTGGGGAAAGGCAGGCAGAGAATTCCCTGCTAGCACCTTCTCTGTGCCTGGGAAGCAGAAGTGTTCACATTGCTTCGCAGAATTGCCTTTGTGCAGAAAACACTAACACTTGTTCAGAACAAAAGAAAGCACAGAGCCTCAGATTTTATGTTGTCCTGGAGAGCTTGCAGAGCACTGGGGAAAGGCAGGCAGAGAATTCCCTGCTAGCACCTTCTCTGTGCCTGGGAAGCAGAAGTGTTCACATTAGTTCGCAGAATCGCCTTTGTGCAGAAAACACTAACACTTGTTCAGAACAAAAGAAAGCACAGAGCCCCAGATTTGCTGTTGTTCTGGAGAGCTTGCAGAGCACTGGGGAAAGGCAGGCAGAGAATTCCCTGCTAGCACCTTCTCTGTGCCTGGGAAGCAGAAGTGTTCACATTGCTTCGCAGAATCGCTTTTCTGCAGAAAACACTAACACTTGTTCAGAACAAAAGAAAGCACAGAGCCCCAGATTTGCTGTTGTTCTGGAGAGCTTGCAGAGCACTGGGGAAAGGCAGGCAGAGAATTCCCTGCTAGCACCTTCTCTGTGCCTGGGAAGCAGAAGTGTTCACATTGCTTCGCAGAATCGCCTTTCTGCAGAAAACACTAACACTTGTTCAGAACAAAAGAAAGCACAGAGCCCCAGATTTGCTGTTGTTCTGGAGAGCTTGCAGAGCACTGGGGAAAGGCAGGCAGAGAATTCCCTGCTAGCACCTTCTCTGTGACTGGGAAGCAGAAGTGTTCACATTGCTTCGCAGAATCGCCTTTGTGCAGAAAACACTAACACTTGTTCAGAACAAAAGAAAGCACAGAGCCCCAGATTTGCTGTTGTTCTGGAGAGCTTGCAGAGCACTGGGGAAAGGCAGGCAGAGAATTCCCTGCTAGCACCTTCTCTGTGCCTGGGAAGCAGAAGTGTTCACATTATTTCGCAGAATCGCTTTTGTGCAGAAAACACTAACACTTGTTCAGAACAAAAGAAAGCACAGAGCCCCAGATTCTATGTTGTCCTGGAGAGCTTGCAGAGCACTGGGGAAAGGCAGGCAGGGAATTCCCTGCTAGCACCTTCTCTGTGCCTGGGAAGCAGAAGTGTTCACATTGCTTCGCAGAATCGCTTTTGTGCAGAAAACACTAACACTTGTTCAGAACAAAAGAAAGCACAGAGCCCCAGATTTGCTGTTGTTCTGGAGAACTTGCAGAGCACTGGGGAAAGGCAGGCAGAGAATTCCCTGCTAGCACCTTCTCTGTGCCTGGGAAGCAGAAGTGTTTACGTTGCTTCGCAGAATCGCCTTTGTGCAGAAAACACTAACACTTGTTCAGAACAAAAGAAAGCACAGAGCCCCAGATTTGCTGTTGTCCTGGAGAGCTTGCAGAGCACTGGGGAAAGGCAGGCAGAGAATTCCCTGCTAGCACCTTCTCTGTGTCTGGGAAGCAGAAGTGTTCACATTGCTTCGCAGAATCGCTTTTGTGCAGAAAACACTAACACTTGTTCAGAACGAAAGAAAGCACAGAGCCCCAGATTTGCTGTTGTTCTGGAGAGCTTGCAGAGCACTGGGGAAAGGCAGGCAGAGAATTCCCTGCTAGCACCTTCTCTGTGCCTGGGAAGCAGAAGTGTTCACATTAGTTCGCAGAATCGCCTTTGTGCAGAAAACACTAACACTTGTTCAGAACAAAAGAAAGCACAGAGCCCCAGATTTTATGTTGTCCTGGAGAGCTTGCAGAGCACTGGGGAAAGGCAGGCAGAGAATTCCCTGCTAGCACCTTCTCTGTGCCTGGGAAGCAGAAGCGTTCACATTGCTTCGCAGAATCGCCTTTGTGCAGAAAACACTAACACTTGTTCAGAACAAAAGAAAGCACAGAGCCCCAGATTTGCTGTTGTTCTGGAGAGCTTGCAGAGCACTGGGGAAAGGCAGGCAGGGAATTCCCTGCTAGCACCTTCTCTGTGCCTGGGAAGCAGAAGTGTTCACATTACTTCGCAGAATCGCCTTTGTGCAGAAAACAGTAACACTTGTTCAGAACGAAAGAAAGCACAGAGCCCCAGATTTGCTGTTGTCCTGGAGAGCTTGCAGAGCACTGGGGAAAGGCAGGCAGAGAATTCCCTGCTAGCACCTTCTCTGTGCCTGGGAAGCAGAAGTGTTCACATTGCTTAGCAGAATCGCCTTTGTGCAGAAAACACTAACACTTGTTCAGAACAAAAGAAAGCACAGAGCCCCAGATTCTATGTTGTTCTGGAGAGCTTGCAGAGCACTGGGGAAAGGCAGGCAGAGAATTCCCTGCTAGCACCTTCTCTGTGCCTGGGAAGCAGAAGTGTTCACATTAGTTCGCAGAATCGCCTTTATGCAGAAAACACTAACACTTGTTCGGAAGGAAAGAAAGCACAGAGCCCCAGATTTGCTGTTGTTCTGGAGAGCTTGCAGAACACTGGGGAAAGGCAGGCAGAGAATTCCCTGCTAGCACCTTCTCTGTGCCTGGGAAGCAGAAGTGTTCACATTGCTTCGCAGAATCGCCTTTGTGCAGAAAACACTAACACTTGTTCAGAACAAAAGAAAGCACAGAGCCCCAGATTTGCTGTTGTTCTGGAGAGCTTGCAGAGCACTGGGGAAAGGCAGGCAGAGAATTCCCTGCTAGCACCTTCTCTGTGCCTGGGAAGCAGAAGTGTTTACGTTGCTTCGCAGAATCGCTTTTGTGCAGAAAACACTAACACTTGTTCAGAACGAAAGAAAGCACAGAGCCCCAGATTTGCTGTTGTTCTGGAGAGCTTGCAGAGCACTGGGGAAAGGCAGGCAGAGAATTCCCTGCTAGCACCTTCTCTGTGCCTGGGAAGCAGAAGTGTTCACATTGCTTCGCAGAATTGCCTTTGTGCAGAAAACACTAACACTTGTTCAGAACAAAAGAAAGCACAGAGCCTCAGATTTTATGTTGTCCTGGAGAGCTTGCAGAGCACTGGGGAAAGGCAGGCAGAGAATTCCCTGCTAGCACCTTCTCTGTGCCTGGGAAGCAGAAGTGTTCACATTAGTTCGCAGAATCGCCTTTGTGCAGAAAACACTAACACTTGTTCAGAACAAAAGAAAGCACAGAGCCCCAGATTTGCTGTTGTTCTGGAGAGCTTGCAGAGCACTGGGGAAAGGCAGGCAGAGAATTCCCTGCTAGCACCTTCTCTGTGCCTGGGAAGCAGAAGCGTTCACATTGCTTCGCAGAATCGCCTTTGTGCAGAAAACACTAACACTTGTTCAGAACAAAAGAAAGCACAGAGCCCCAGATTCTATGTTGTCCTGGAGAGCTTGCAGAGCACTGGGGAAAGGCAGGCAGAGAATGCCCTGCTAGCACCTTCTCTGTGCCTGGGAAGCAGAAGTGTTCACATTGCTTCGCAGAATCGCTTTTGTGCAGAAAACACTAACACTTGTTCAGAACGAAAGAAAGCACAGAGCCCCAGATTTGCTGTTGTCCTGGAGAGCTTGCAGAGCACTGGGGAAAGGCAGGCAGAGAATTCCCTGCTAGCAGCTTCTCTGTGCCTGGGAAGCAGAAGTGTTCACATTGCTTTGCAGAATCGCTTTTCTGCAGAAAACACTAACACTTGTTCAGAACAAAAGAAAGCACAGAGCCCCAGATTCTATGTTGTCCTGGAGAGCTTGCAGAGCACTGGGGAAAGGCAGGCAGAGAATTCCCTGTTAGCAGCTTCTCTGTGCCTGGGAAGCAGAAGTGTTCACATTGCTTCGCAGAATCGCCTTTCTGCAGAAAACACTAACACTTGTTCAGAACAAAAGAAAGCACAGAGCCCCAGATTTGCTGTTGTTCTGGAGAGCTTGCAGAGCACTGGGGAAAGGCAGGCAGAGAATTCCCTGCTAGCACCTTCTCTGTGACTGGGAAGCAGAAGTGTTCACATTGCTTCGCAGAATCGCCTTTGTGCAGAAAACACTAACACTTGTTCAGAACAAAAGAAAGCACAGAGCCCCAGATTTGCTGTTGTTCTGGAGAGCTTGCAGAGCACTGGGGAAAGGCAGGCAGAGAATTCCCTGCTAGCACCTTCTCTGTGCCTGGGAAGCAGAAGTGTTCACATTATTTCGCAGAATCGCTTTTGTGCAGAAAACACTAACACTTGTTCAGAACAAAAGAAAGCACAGAGCCCCAGATTTGCTGTTGTTCTGGAGAGCTTGCAGAGCACTGGGGAAAGGCAGGCAGAGAATTCCCTGCTAGCACCTTCTCTGTGCCTGGGAAGCAGAAGTGTTCACATTGCTTCGCAGAATTGCCTTTGTGCAGAAAACACTAACACTTGTTCAGAACAAAAGAAAGCACAGAGCCTCAGATTTTATGTTGTCCTGGAGAGCTTGCAGAGCACTGGGGAAAGGCAGGCAGAGAATTCCCTGCTAGCACCTTCTCTGTGCCTGGGAAGCAGAAGTGTTCACATTGCTTCGCAGAATCGCTTTTCTGCAGAAAACAATAACACTTGTTCAGAACAAAAGAAAGCACAGAGCCCCAGATTTGCTGTTCTTCTGGAGAGCTTGCAGAGCACTGGGGAAAGGCAGGCAGAGAATTCCCTGCTAGCACCTTCTCTGTGCCTGGGAAGCAGGAGTGTTTACGTTGCTTCGCAGAATCGCCTTTGTGCAGAAAACACTAACACTTGTTCAGAACAAAAGAAAGCACAGAGCCCCAGATTTGCTGTTGTCCTGGAGAGCTTGCAGAGCACTGGGGAAAGGCAGGCAGAGAATTCCCTGCTAGCACCTTCTCTGTGCCTGGGAAGCAGAAGTGTTCACATTGCTTCGCAGAATCGCTTTTCTGCAGAAAACACTAACACTTGTTCAGAACAAAAGAAAGCACAGAGCCCCAGATTTGCTGTTGTTCTGGAGAGCTTGCAGAGCACTGGGGAAAGGCAGGCAGAGAATTCCCTGCTAGCACCTTCTCTGTGCCTGGGAAGCAGAAGTGTTCACATTGCTTCGCAGAATCGCTTTTGTGCAGAAAACACTAACACTTGTTCAGAACAAAAGAAAGCACAGAGCCCCAGATTTGCTGTTGTTCTGGAGAGCTTGCAGAGCACTGGGGAAAGGCAGGCAGAGAATTCCCTGCTAGCACCTTCTCTGTGCCTGGGAAGCAGAAGTGTTCACATTAGTTCGCAGAATCGCCTTTATGCAGAAAACACTAACACTTGTTCGGAAGGAAAGAAAGCACAGAGCCCCAGATTTGCTGTTGTTCTGGAGAGCTTGCAGAGCACTGGGGAAAGGCAGGCAGAGAATTCCCTGCTAGCACCTTCTCTGTGCCTGGGAAGCAGAAGTGTTCACATTGCTTCGCAGAATCGCCTTTGTGCAGAAAACACTAACACTTGTTCAGAACAAAAGAAAGCACAGAGCCCCAGATTTGCTGTTGTTCTGGAGAGCTTGCAGAGCACTGGGGAAAGGCAGGCAGAGAATTCCCTGCTAGCACCTTCTCTGTGCCTGGGAAGCAGAAGTGTTTACGTTGCTTCGCAGAATCGCTTTTGTGCAGAAAACAGTAACACTTGTTCAGAACGAAAGAAAGCACAGAGCCCCAGATTTGCTGTTGTCCTGGAGAGCTTGCAGAGCACTGGGGAAAGGCAGGCAGAGAATTCCCTGCTAGCACCTTCTCTGTGCCTGGGAAGCAGAAGTGTTCACATTGCTTCGCAGAATCGCTTTTGTGCAGAAAACACTAACACTTGTTCAGAACAAAAGAAAGCACAGAGCCCCAGATTTGCTGTTGTTCTGGAGAACTTGCAGAGCACTGGGGAAAGGCAGGCAGAGAATTCCCTGCTAGCACCTTCTCTGTGCCTGGGAAGCAGAAGTGTTTACGTTGCTTCGCAGAATCGCCTTTGTGCAGAAAACACTAACACTTGTTCAGAACAAAAGAAAGCACAGAGCCCCAGATTCTATGTTGTCCTGGAGAGCTTGCAGAGCACTGGGGAAAGGCAGGCAGAGAATTCCCTGCTAGCACCTTCTCTGTGTCTGGGAAGCAGAAGTGTTCACATTGCTTCGCAGAATCGCTTTTGTGCAGAAAACACTAACACTTGTTCAGAACGAAAGAAAGCACAGAGCCCCAGATTTGCTGTTGTTCTGGAGAGCTTGCAGAGCACTGGGGAAAGGCAGGCAGAGAATTCCCTGCTAGCACCTTCTCTGTGCCTGGGAAGCAGAAGTGTTCACATTAGTTCGCAGAATCGCCTTTGTGCAGAAAACACTAACACTTGTTCAGAACAAAAGAAAGCACAGAGCCCCAGATTTTATGTTGTCCTGGAGAGCTTGCAGAGCACTGGGGAAAGGCAGGCAGAGAATTCCCTGCTAGCACCTTCTCTGTGCCTGGGAAGCAGAAGCGTTCACATTGCTTCGCAGAATCGCCTTTGTGCAGAAAACACTAACACTTGTTCAGAACAAAAGAAAGCACAGAGCCCCAGATTTGCTGTTGTTCTGGAGAGCTTGCAGAGCACTGGGGAAAGGCAGGCAGGGAATTCCCTGCTAGCACCTTCTCTGTGCCTGGGAAGCAGAAGTGTTCACATTACTTCGCAGAATCGCCTTTGTGCAGAAAACAGTAACACTTGTTCAGAACGAAAGAAAGCACAGAGCCCCAGATTTGCTGTTGTCCTGGAGAGCTTGCAGAGCACTGGGGAAAGGCAGGCAGAGAATTCCCTGCTAGCACCTTCTCTGTGCCTGGGAAGCAGAAGTGTTCACATTGCTTCGCAGAATCGCCTTTGTGCAGAAAACACTAACACTTGTTCAGAACAAAAGAAAGCACAGAGCCCCAGATTCTATGTTGTTCTGGAGAGCTTGCAGAGCACTGGGGAAAGGCAGGCAGAGAATTCCCTGCTAGCACCTTCTCTGTGCCTGGGAAGCAGAAGTGTTCACATTAGTTCGCAGAATCGCCTTTATGCAGAAAACACTAACACTTGTTCGGAAGGAAAGAAAGCACAGAGCCCCAGATTTGCTGTTGTTCTGGAGAGCTTGCAGAACACTGGGGAAAGGCAGGCAGAGAATTCCCTGCTAGCACCTTCTCTGTGCCTGGGAAGCAGAAGTGTTCACATTGCTTCGCAGAATCGCCTTTGTGCAGAAAACACTAACACTTGTTCAGAACAAAAGAAAGCACAGAGCCCCAGATTCTATGTTGTCCTGGAGAGCTTGCAGAGCACTGGGGAAAGGCAGGCAGGGAATTCCCTGCTAGCACCTTCTCTGTGACTGGGAAGCAGAAGTGTTCACATTGCTTCGCAGAATCGCTTTTCTGCAGAAAACACTAACACTTGTTCAGAACAAAAGAAAGCACAGAGCCCCAGATTTGCTGTTGTTCTGGAGAGCTTGCAGAGCACTGGGGAAAGGCAGGCAGAGAATTCCCTGCTAGCACCTTCTCTGTGCCTGGGAAGCAGAAGTGTTCACATTGCTTCGCAGAATTGCCTTTGTGCAGAAAACACTAACACTTGTTCAGAACAAAAGAAAGCACAGAGCCTCAGATTTTATGTTGTCCTGGAGAGCTTGCAGAGCACTGGGGAAAGGCAGGCAGAGAATTCCCTGCTAGCACCTTCTCTGTGCCTGGGAAGCAGAAGTGTTCACATTAGTTCGCAGAATCGCCTTTGTGCAGAAAACACTAACACTTGTTCAGAACAAAAGAAAGCACAGAGCCCCAGATTTGCTGTTGTTCTGGAGAGCTTGCAGAGCACTGGGGAAAGGCAGGCAGAGAATTCCCTGCTAGCACCTTCTCTGTGCCTGGGAAGCAGAAGCGTTCACATTGCTTCGCAGAATCGCCTTTGTGCAGAAAACACTAACACTTGTTCAGAACAAAAGAAAGCACAGAGCCCCAGATTCTATGTTGTCCTGGAGAGCTTGCAGAGCACTGGGGAAAGGCAGGCAGAGAATGCCCTGCTAGCACCTTCTCTGTGCCTGGGAAGCAGAAGTGTTCACATTGCTTCGCAGAATCGCTTTTGTGCAGAAAACACTAACACTTGTTCAGAACGAAAGAAAGCACAGAGCCCCAGATTCTATGTTGTCCTGGAGAGCTTGCAGAGCACTGGGGAAAGGCAGGCAGAGAATTCCCTGCTAGCAGCTTCTCTGTGCCTGGGAAGCAGAAGTGTTCACATTGCTTTGCAGAATCGCTTTTCTGCAGAAAACACTAACACTTGTTCAGAACAAAAGAAAGCACAGAGCCCCAGATTCTATGTTGTCCTGGAGAGCTTGCAGAGCACTGGGGAAAGGCAGGCAGAGAATTCCCTGTTAGCAGCTTCTCTGTGCCTGGGAAGCAGAAGTGTTCACATTGCTTCGCAGAATCGCCTTTCTGCAGAAAACACTAACACTTGTTCAGAACAAAAGAAAGCACAGAGCCCCAGATTTGCTGTTGTTCTGGAGAGCTTGCAGAGCACTGGGGAAAGGCAGGCAGAGAATTCCCTGCTAGCACCTTCTCTGTGACTGGGAAGCAGAAGTGTTCACATTGCTTCGCAGAATCGCCTTTGTGCAGAAAACACTAACACTTGTTCAGAACAAAAGAAAGCACAGAGCCCCAGATTTGCTGTTGTTCTGGAGAGCTTGCAGAGCACTGGGGAAAGGCAGGCAGAGAATTCCCTGCTAGCACCTTCTCTGTGCCTGGGAAGCAGAAGTGTTCACATTATTTCGCAGAATCGCTTTTGTGCAGAAAACACTAACACTTGTTCAGAACAAAAGAAAGCACAGAGCCCCAGATTTGCTGTTGTTCTGGAGAGCTTGCAGAGCACTGGGGAAAGGCAGGCAGAGAATTCCCTGCTAGCACCTTCTCTGTGCCTGGGAAGCAGAAGTGTTCACATTGCTTCGCAGAATTGCCTTTGTGCAGAAAACACTAACACTTGTTCAGAACAAAAGAAAGCACAGAGCCTCAGATTTTATGTTGTCCTGGAGAGCTTGCAGAGCACTGGGGAAAGGCAGGCAGAGAATTCCCTGCTAGCACCTTCTCTGTGCCTGGGAAGCAGAAGTGTTCACATTGCTTCGCAGAATCGCTTTTCTGCAGAAAACAATAACACTTGTTCAGAACAAAAGAAAGCACAGAGCCCCAGATTTGCTGTTGTTCTGGAGAGCTTGCAGAGCACTGGGGAAAGGCAGGCAGAGAATTCCCTGCTAGCACCTTCTCTGTGCCTGGGAAGCAGGAGTGTTTACGTTGCTTCGCAGAATCGCCTTTGTGCAGAAAACACTAACACTTGTTCAGAACAAAAGAAAGCACAGAGCCCCAGATTTGCTGTTGTCCTGGAGAGCTTGCAGAGCACTGGGGAAAGGCAGGCAGAGAATTCCCTGCTAGCACCTTCTCTGTGCCTGGGAAGCAGAAGTGTTCACATTGCTTCGCAGAATCGCTTTTCTGCAGAAAACACTAACACTTGTTCAGAACAAAAGAAAGCACAGAGCCCCAGATTTGCTGTTGTTCTGGAGAGCTTGCAGAGCACTGGGGAAAGGCAGGCAGAGAATTCCCTGCTAGCACCTTCTCTGTGCCTGGGAAGCAGAAGTGTTCACATTGCTTCGCAGAATCGCTTTTGTGCAGAAAACACTAACACTTGTTCAGAACAAAAGAAAGCACAGAGCCCCAGATTTGCTGTTGTTCTGGAGAGCTTGCAGAGCACTGGGGAAAGGCAGGCAGAGAATTCCCTGCTAGCACCTTCTCTGTGCCTGGGAAGCAGAAGTGTTCACATTAGTTCGCAGAATCGCCTTTATGCAGAAAACACTAACACTTGTTCAGAACAAAAGAAAGCACAGAGCCCCAGATTTGCTGTTGTTCTGGAGAGCTTGCAGAGCACTGGGGAAAGGCAGGCAGAGAATTCCCTGCTAGCACCTTCTCTGTGCCTGGGAAGCAGAAGTGTTTACGTTGCTTCGCAGAATCGCTTTTGTGCAGAAAACAGTAACACTTGTTCAGAACGAAAGAAAGCACAGAGCCCCAGATTTGCTGTTGTCCTGGAGAGCTTGCAGAGCACTGGGGAAAGGCAGGCAGAGAATTCCCTGCTAGCACCTTCTCTGTGCCTGGGAAGCAGAAGTGTTCACATTGCTTCGCAGAATTGCCTTTGTGCAGAAAACACTAACACTTGTTCAGAACAAAAGAAAGCACAGAGCCTCAGATTTTATGTTGTCCTGGAGAGCTTGCAGAGCACTGGGGAAAGGCAGGCAGAGAATTCCCTGCTAGCACCTTCTCTGTGCCTGGGAAGCAGAAGTGTTCACATTGCTTCGCAGAATCGCCTTTGTGCAGAAAACACTAACACTTGTTCAGAACAAAAGAAAGCACAGAGCCCCAGATTTGCTGTTGTTCTGGAGAGCTTGCAGAGCACTGGGGAAAGGCAGGCAGAGAATTCCCTGCTAGCACCTTCTCTGTGCCTGGGAAGCAGAAGCGTTCACATTGCTTCGCAGAATCGCCTTTGTGCAGAAAACACTAACACTTGTTCAGAACAAAAGAAAGCACAGAGCCCCAGATTCTATGTTGTCCTGGAGAGCTTGCAGAGCACTGGGGAAAGGCAGGCAGAGAATGCCCTGCTAGCACCTTCTCTGTGCCTGGGAAGCAGAAGTGTTCACATTGCTTCGCAGAATCGCTTTTGTGCAGAAAACACTAACACTTGTTCAGAACGAAAGAAAGCACAGAGCCCCAGATTTGCTGTTGTCCTGGAGAGCTTGCAGAGCACTGGGGAAAGGCAGGCAGAGAATTCCCTGCTAGCAGCTTCTCTGTGCCTGGGAAGCAGAAGTGTTCACATTGCTTTGCAGAATCGCTTTTCTGCAGAAAACACTAACACTTGTTCAGAACAAAAGAAAGCACAGAGCCCCAGATTCTATGTTGTCCTGGAGAGCTTGCAGAGCACTGGGGAAAGGCAGGCAGAGAATTCCCTGTTAGCAGCTTCTCTGTGCCTGGGAAGCAGAAGTGTTCACATTGCTTCGCAGAATCGCCTTTCTGCAGAAAACACTAACACTTGTTCAGAACAAAAGAAAGCACAGAGCCCCAGATTTGCTGTTGTTCTGGAGAGCTTGCAGAGCACTGGGGAAAGGCAGGCAGAGAATTCCCTGCTAGCACCTTCTCTGTGACTGGGAAGCAGAAGTGTTCACATTGCTTCGCAGAATCGCCTTTGTGCAGAAAACACTAACACTTGTTCAGAACAAAAGAAAGCACAGAGCCCCAGATTTGCTGTTGTTCTGGAGAGCTTGCAGAGCACTGGGGAAAGGCAGGCAGAGAATTCCCTGCTAGCACCTTCTCTGTGCCTGGGAAGCAGAAGTGTTCACATTATTTCGCAGAATCGCTTTTGTGCAGAAAACACTAACACTTGTTCAGAACAAAAGAAAGCACAGAGCCCCAGATTTGCTGTTGTTCTGGAGAGCTTGCAGAGCACTGGGGAAAGGCAGGCAGAGAATTCCCTGCTAGCACCTTCTCTGTGCCTGGGAAGCAGAAGTGTTCACATTGCTTCGCAGAATTGCCTTTGTGCAGAAAACACTAACACTTGTTCAGAACAAAAGAAAGCACAGAGCCTCAGATTTTATGTTGTCCTGGAGAGCTTGCAGAGCACTGGGGAAAGGCAGGCAGAGAATTCCCTGCTAGCACCTTCTCTGTGCCTGGGAAGCAGAAGTGTTCACATTGCTTCGCAGAATCGCTTTTCTGCAGAAAACAATAACACTTGTTCAGAACAAAAGAAAGCACAGAGCCCCAGATTTGCTGTTGTTCTGGAGAGCTTGCAGAGCACTGGGGAAAGGCAGGCAGAGAATTCCCTGCTAGCACCTTCTCTGTGCCTGGGAAGCAGGAGTGTTTACGTTGCTTCGCAGAATCGCCTTTGTGCAGAAAACACTAACACTTGTTCAGAACAAAAGAAAGCACAGAGCCCCAGATTTGCTGTTGTTCTGGAGAGCTTGCAGAGCACTGGGGAAAGGCAGGCAGAGAATTCCCTGCTAGCACCTTCTCTGTGCCTGGGAAGCAGAAGTGTTCACATTAGTTCGCAGAATCGCCTTTATGCAGAAAACACTAACACTTGTTCGGAAGGAAAGAAAGCACAGAGCCCCAGATTTGCTGTTGTTCTGGAGAGCTTGCAGAGCACTGGGGAAAGGCAGGCAGAGAATTCCCTGCTAGCACCTTCTCTGTGCCTGGGAAGCAGAAGTGTTCACATTGCTTCGCAGAATCGCCTTTGTGCAGAAAACACTAACACTTGTTCAGAACAAAAGAAAGCACAGAGCCCCAGATTTGCTGTTGTTCTGGAGAGCTTGCAGAGCACTGGGGAAAGGCAGGCAGAGAATTCCCTGCTAGCACCTTCTCTGTGCCTGGGAAGCAGAAGTGTTTACGTTGCTTCGCAGAATCGCTTTTGTGCAGAAAACAGTAACACTTGTTCAGAACGAAAGAAAGCACAGAGCCCCAGATTTGCTGTTGTCCTGGAGAGCTTGCAGAGCACTGGGGAAAGGCAGGCAGAGAATTCCCTGCTAGCACCTTCTCTGTGCCTGGGAAGCAGAAGTGTTCACATTGCTTCGCAGAATCGCTTTTGTGCAGAAAACACTAACACTTGTTCAGAACAAAAGAAAGCACAGAGCCCCAGATTTGCTGTTGTTCTGGAGAACTTGCAGAGCACTGGGGAAAGGCAGGCAGAGAATTCCCTGCTAGCACCTTCTCTGTGCCTGGGAAGCAGAAGTGTTTACGTTGCTTCGCAGAATCGCCTTTGTGCAGAAAACACTAACACTTGTTCAGAACAAAAGAAAGCACAGAGCCCCAGATTCTATGTTGTCCTGGAGAGCTTGCAGAGCACTGGGGAAAGGCAGGCAGAGAATTCCCTGCTAGCACCTTCTCTGTGTCTGGGAAGCAGAAGTGTTCACATTGCTTCGCAGAATCGCTTTTGTGCAGAAAACACTAACACTTGTTCAGAACGAAAGAAAGCACAGAGCCCCAGATTTGCTGTTGTTCTGGAGAGCTTGCAGAGCACTGGGGAAAGGCAGGCAGAGAATTCCCTGCTAGCACCTTCTCTGTGCCTGGGAAGCAGAAGTGTTCACATTGCTTCGCAGAATCGCTTTTGTGCAGAAAACACTAACACTTGTTCAGAACAAAAGAAAGCACAGAGCCCCAGATTTGCTGTTGTTCTGGAGAGCTTGCAGAGCACTGGGGAAAGGCAGGCAGAGAATTCCCTGCTAGCACCTTCTCTGTGCCTGGGAAGCAGAAGTGTTCACATTAGTTCGCAGAATCGCCTTTATGCAGAAAACACTAACACTTGTTCGGAAGGAAAGAAAGCACAGAGCCCCAGATTTGCTGTTGTTCTGGAGAGCTTGCAGAGCACTGGGGAAAGGCAGGCAGAGAATTCCCTGCTAGCACCTTCTCTGTGCCTGGGAAGCAGAAGTGTTCACATTGCTTCGCAGAATCGCCTTTGTGCAGAAAACACTAACACTTGTTCAGAACAAAAGAAAGCACAGAGCCCCAGATTTGCTGTTGTTCTGGAGAGCTTGCAGAGCACTGGGGAAAGGCAGGCAGAGAATTCCCTGCTAGCACCTTCTCTGTGCCTGGGAAGCAGAAGTGTTTACGTTGCTTCGCAGAATCGCTTTTGTGCAGAAAACAGTAACACTTGTTCAGAACGAAAGAAAGCACAGAGCCCCAGATTTGCTGTTGTCCTGGAGAGCTTGCAGAGCACTGGGGAAAGGCAGGCAGAGAATTCCCTGCTAGCACCTTCTCTGTGCCTGGGAAGCAGAAGTGTTCACATTGCTTCGCAGAATTGCCTTTGTGCAGAAAACACTAACACTTGTTCAGAACAAAAGAAAGCACAGAGCCTCAGATTTTATGTTGTCCTGGAGAGCTTGCAGAGCACTGGGGAAAGGCAGGCAGAGAATTCCCTGCTAGCACCTTCTCTGTGCCTGGGAAGCAGAAGTGTTCACATTGCTTCGCAGAATCGCCTTTGTGCAGAAAACACTAACACTTGTTCAGAACAAAAGAAAGCACAGAGCCCCAGATTTGCTGTTGTTCTGGAGAGCTTGCAGAGCACTGGGGAAAGGCAGGCAGAGAATTCCCTGCTAGCACCTTCTCTGTGCCTGGGAAGCAGAAGCGTTCACATTGCTTCGCAGAATCGCCTTTGTGCAGAAAACACTAACACTTGTTCAGAACAAAAGAAAGCACAGAGCCCCAGATTCTATGTTGTCCTGGAGAGCTTGCAGAGCACTGGGGAAAGGCAGGCAGAGAATGCCCTGCTAGCACCTTCTCTGTGCCTGGGAAGCAGAAGTGTTCACATTGCTTCGCAGAATCGCTTTTGTGCAGAAAACACTAACACTTGTTCAGAACGAAAGAAAGCACAGAGCCCCAGATTTGCTGTTGTCCTGGAGAGCTTGCAGAGCACTGGGGAAAGGCAGGCAGAGAATTCCCTGCTAGCAGCTTCTCTGTGCCTGGGAAGCAGAAGTGTTCACATTGCTTTGCAGAATCGCTTTTCTGCAGAAAACACTAACACTTGTTCAGAACAAAAGAAAGCACAGAGCCCCAGATTCTATGTTGTCCTGGAGAGCTTGCAGAGCACTGGGGAAAGGCAGGCAGAGAATTCCCTGTTAGCAGCTTCTCTGTGCCTGGGAAGCAGAAGTGTTCACATTGCTTCGCAGAATCGCCTTTCTGCAGAAAACACTAACACTTGTTCAGAACAAAAGAAAGCACAGAGCCCCAGATTTGCTGTTGTTCTGGAGAGCTTGCAGAGCACTGGGGAAAGGCAGGCAGAGAATTCCCTGCTAGCACCTTCTCTGTGACTGGGAAGCAGAAGTGTTCACATTGCTTCGCAGAATCGCCTTTGTGCAGAAAACACTAACACTTGTTCAGAACAAAAGAAAGCACAGAGCCCCAGATTTGCTGTTGTTCTGGAGAGCTTGCAGAGCACTGGGGAAAGGCAGGCAGAGAATTCCCTGCTAGCACCTTCTCTGTGCCTGGGAAGCAGAAGTGTTCACATTATTTCGCAGAATCGCTTTTGTGCAGAAAACACTAACACTTGTTCAGAACAAAAGAAAGCACAGAGCCCCAGATTTGCTGTTGTTCTGGAGAGCTTGCAGAGCACTGGGGAAAGGCAGGCAGAGAATTCCCTGCTAGCACCTTCTCTGTGCCTGGGAAGCAGAAGTGTTCACATTGCTTCGCAGAATTGCCTTTGTGCAGAAAACACTAACACTTGTTCAGAACAAAAGAAAGCACAGAGCCTCAGATTTTATGTTGTCCTGGAGAGCTTGCAGAGCACTGGGGAAAGGCAGGCAGAGAATTCCCTGCTAGCACCTTCTCTGTGCCTGGGAAGCAGAAGTGTTCACATTGCTTCGCAGAATCGCTTTTCTGCAGAAAACAATAACACTTGTTCAGAACAAAAGAAAGCACAGAGCCCCAGATTTGCTGTTGTTCTGGAGAGCTTGCAGAGCACTGGGGAAAGGCAGGCAGAGAATTCCCTGCTAGCACCTTCTCTGTGCCTGGGAAGCAGGAGTGTTTACGTTGCTTCGCAGAATCGCCTTTGTGCAGAAAACACTAACACTTGTTCAGAACAAAAGAAAGCACAGAGCCCCAGATTTGCTGTTGTTCTGGAGAGCTTGCAGAGCACTGGGGAAAGGCAGGCAGAGAATTCCCTGCTAGCACCTTCTCTGTGCCTGGGAAGCAGAAGTGTTCACATTAGTTCGCAGAATCGCCTTTATGCAGAAAACACTAACACTTGTTCGGAAGGAAAGAAAGCACAGAGCCCCAGATTTGCTGTTGTTCTGGAGAGCTTGCAGAGCACTGGGGAAAGGCAGGCAGAGAATTCCCTGCTAGCACCTTCTCTGTGCCTGGGAAGCAGAAGTGTTCACATTGCTTCGCAGAATCGCCTTTGTGCAGAAAACACTAACACTTGTTCAGAACAAAAGAAAGCACAGAGCCCCAGATTTGCTGTTGTTCTGGAGAGCTTGCAGAGCACTGGGGAAAGGCAGGCAGAGAATTCCCTGCTAGCACCTTCTCTGTGCCTGGGAAGCAGAAGTGTTTACGTTGCTTCGCAGAATCGCTTTTGTGCAGAAAACAGTAACACTTGTTCAGAACGAAAGAAAGCACAGAGCCCCAGATTTGCTGTTGTCCTGGAGAGCTTGCAGAGCACTGGGGAAAGGCAGGCAGAGAATTCCCTGCTAGCACCTTCTCTGTGCCTGGGAAGCAGAAGTGTTCACATTGCTTCGCAGAATCGCTTTTGTGCAGAAAACACTAACACTTGTTCAGAACAAAAGAAAGCACAGAGCCCCAGATTTGCTGTTGTTCTGGAGAACTTGCAGAGCACTGGGGAAAGGCAGGCAGAGAATTCCCTGCTAGCACCTTCTCTGTGCCTGGGAAGCAGAAGTGTTTACGTTGCTTCGCAGAATCGCCTTTGTGCAGAAAACACTAACACTTGTTCAGAACAAAAGAAAGCACAGAGCCCCAGATTCTATGTTGTCCTGGAGAGCTTGCAGAGCACTGGGGAAAGGCAGGCAGAGAATTCCCTGCTAGCACCTTCTCTGTGTCTGGGAAGCAGAAGTGTTCACATTGCTTCGCAGAATCGCTTTTGTGCAGAAAACACTAACACTTGTTCAGAACGAAAGAAAGCACAGAGCCCCAGATTTGCTGTTGTTCTGGAGAGCTTGCAGAGCACTGGGGAAAGGCAGGCAGAGAATTCCCTGCTAGCACCTTCTCTGTGCCTGGGAAGCAGAAGTGTTCACATTAGTTCGCAGAATCGCCTTTGTGCAGAAAACACTAACACTTGTTCAGAACAAAAGAAAGCACAGAGCCCCAGATTTTATGTTGTCCTGGAGAGCTTGCAGAGCACTGGGGAAAGGCAGGCAGAGAATTCCCTGCTAGCACCTTCTCTGTGCCTGGGAAGCAGAAGCGTTCACATTGCTTCGCAGAATCGCCTTTGTGCAGAAAACACTAACACTTGTTCAGAACAAAAGAAAGCACAGAGCCCCAGATTTGCTGTTGTTCTGGAGAGCTTGCAGAGCACTGGGGAAAGGCAGGCAGGGAATTCCCTGCTAGCACCTTCTCTGTGCCTGGGAAGCAGAAGTGTTCACATTACTTCGCAGAATCGCCTTTGTGCAGAAAACAGTAACACTTGTTCAGAACGAAAGAAAGCACAGAGCCCCAGATTTGCTGTTGTCCTGGAGAGCTTGCAGAGCACTGGGGAAAGGCAGGCAGAGAATTCCCTGCTAGCACCTTCTCTGTGCCTGGGAAGCAGAAGTGTTCACATTGCTTCGCAGAATCGCCTTTGTGCAGAAAACACTAACACTTGTTCAGAACAAAAGAAAGCACAGAGCCCCAGATTCTATGTTGTTCTGGAGAGCTTGCAGAGCACTGGGGAAAGGCAGGCAGAGAATTCCCTGCTAGCACCTTCTCTGTGCCTGGGAAGCAGAAGTGTTCACATTAGTTCGCAGAATCGCCTTTATGCAGAAAACACTAACACTTGTTCGGAAGGAAAGAAAGCACAGAGCCCCAGATTTGCTGTTGTTCTGGAGAGCTTGCAGAACACTGGGGAAAGGCAGGCAGAGAATTCCCTGCTAGCACCTTCTCTGTGCCTGGGAAGCAGAAGTGTTCACATTGCTTCGCAGAATCGCCTTTGTGCAGAAAACACTAACACTTGTTCAGAACAAAAGAAAGCACAGAGCCCCAGATTCTATGTTGTCCTGGAGAGCTTGCAGAGCACTGGGGAAAGGCAGGCAGGGAATTCCCTGCTAGCACCTTCTCTGTGACTGGGAAGCAGAAGTGTTCACATTGCTTCGCAGAATCGCTTTTCTGCAGAAAACACTAACACTTGTTCAGAACAAAAGAAAGCACAGAGCCCCAGATTTGCTGTTGTTCTGGAGAGCTTGCAGAGCACTGGGGAAAGGCAGGCAGAGAATTCCCTGCTAGCACCTTCTCTGTGCCTGGGAAGCAGAAGTGTTCACATTGCTTCGCAGAATTGCCTTTGTGCAGAAAACACTAACACTTGTTCAGAACAAAAGAAAGCACAGAGCCTCAGATTTTATGTTGTCCTGGAGAGCTTGCAGAGCACTGGGGAAAGGCAGGCAGAGAATTCCCTGCTAGCACCTTCTCTGTGCCTGGGAAGCAGAAGTGTTCACATTAGTTCGCAGAATCGCCTTTGTGCAGAAAACACTAACACTTGTTCAGAACAAAAGAAAGCACAGAGCCCCAGATTTGCTGTTGTTCTGGAGAGCTTGCAGAGCACTGGGGAAAGGCAGGCAGAGAATTCCCTGCTAGCACCTTCTCTGTGCCTGGGAAGCAGAAGCGTTCACATTGCTTCGCAGAATCGCCTTTGTGCAGAAAACACTAACACTTGTTCAGAACAAAAGAAAGCACAGAGCCCCAGATTCTATGTTGTCCTGGAGAGCTTGCAGAGCACTGGGGAAAGGCAGGCAGAGAATGCCCTGCTAGCACCTTCTCTGTGCCTGGGAAGCAGAAGTGTTCACATTGCTTCGCAGAATCGCTTTTGTGCAGAAAACACTAACACTTGTTCAGAACGAAAGAAAGCACAGAGCCCCAGATTCTATGTTGTCCTGGAGAGCTTGCAGAGCACTGGGGAAAGGCAGGCAGAGAATTCCCTGCTAGCAGCTTCTCTGTGCCTGGGAAGCAGAAGTGTTCACATTGCTTTGCAGAATCGCTTTTCTGCAGAAAACACTAACACTTGTTCAGAACAAAAGAAAGCACAGAGCCCCAGATTCTATGTTGTCCTGGAGAGCTTGCAGAGCACTGGGGAAAGGCAGGCAGAGAATTCCCTGTTAGCAGCTTCTCTGTGCCTGGGAAGCAGAAGTGTTCACATTGCTTCGCAGAATCGCCTTTCTGCAGAAAACACTAACACTTGTTCAGAACAAAAGAAAGCACAGAGCCCCAGATTTGCTGTTGTTCTGGAGAGCTTGCAGAGCACTGGGGAAAGGCAGGCAGAGAATTCCCTGCTAGCACCTTCTCTGTGACTGGGAAGCAGAAGTGTTCACATTGCTTCGCAGAATCGCCTTTGTGCAGAAAACACTAACACTTGTTCAGAACAAAAGAAAGCACAGAGCCCCAGATTTGCTGTTGTTCTGGAGAGCTTGCAGAGCACTGGGGAAAGGCAGGCAGAGAATTCCCTGCTAGCACCTTCTCTGTGCCTGGGAAGCAGAAGTGTTCACATTATTTCGCAGAATCGCTTTTGTGCAGAAAACACTAACACTTGTTCAGAACAAAAGAAAGCACAGAGCCCCAGATTTGCTGTTGTTCTGGAGAGCTTGCAGAGCACTGGGGAAAGGCAGGCAGAGAATTCCCTGCTAGCACCTTCTCTGTGCCTGGGAAGCAGAAGTGTTCACATTGCTTCGCAGAATTGCCTTTGTGCAGAAAACACTAACACTTGTTCAGAACAAAAGAAAGCACAGAGCCTCAGATTTTATGTTGTCCTGGAGAGCTTGCAGAGCACTGGGGAAAGGCAGGCAGAGAATTCCCTGCTAGCACCTTCTCTGTGCCTGGGAAGCAGAAGTGTTCACATTGCTTCGCAGAATCGCTTTTCTGCAGAAAACAATAACACTTGTTCAGAACAAAAGAAAGCACAGAGCCCCAGATTTGCTGTTGTTCTGGAGAGCTTGCAGAGCACTGGGGAAAGGCAGGCAGAGAATTCCCTGCTAGCACCTTCTCTGTGCCTGGGAAGCAGGAGTGTTTACGTTGCTTCGCAGAATCGCCTTTGTGCAGAAAACACTAACACTTGTTCAGAACAAAAGAAAGCACAGAGCCCCAGATTTGCTGTTGTCCTGGAGAGCTTGCAGAGCACTGGGGAAAGGCAGGCAGAGAATTCCCTGCTAGCACCTTCTCTGTGCCTGGGAAGCAGAAGTGTTCACATTGCTTCGCAGAATCGCTTTTCTGCAGAAAACACTAACACTTGTTCAGAACAAAAGAAAGCACAGAGCCCCAGATTTGCTGTTGTTCTGGAGAGCTTGCAGAGCACTGGGGAAAGGCAGGCAGAGAATTCCCTGCTAGCACCTTCTCTGTGCCTGGGAAGCAGAAGTGTTCACATTGCTTCGCAGAATCGCTTTTGTGCAGAAAACACTAACACTTGTTCAGAACAAAAGAAAGCACAGAGCCCCAGATTTGCTGTTGTTCTGGAGAGCTTGCAGAGCACTGGGGAAAGGCAGGCAGAGAATTCCCTGCTAGCACCTTCTCTGTGCCTGGGAAGCAGAAGTGTTCACATTAGTTCGCAGAATCGCCTTTATGCAGAAAACACTAACACTTGTTCGGAAGGAAAGAAAGCACAGAGCCCCAGATTTGCTGTTGTTCTGGAGAGCTTGCAGAGCACTGGGGAAAGGCAGGCAGAGAATTCCCTGCTAGCACCTTCTCTGTGCCTGGGAAGCAGAAGTGTTCACATTGCTTCGCAGAATCGCCTTTGTGCAGAAAACACTAACACTTGTTCAGAACAAAAGAAAGCACAGAGCCCCAGATTTGCTGTTGTTCTGGAGAGCTTGCAGAGCACTGGGGAAAGGCAGGCAGAGAATTCCCTGCTAGCACCTTCTCTGTGCCTGGGAAGCAGAAGTGATTACGTTGCTTCGCAGAATCGCTTTTGTGCAGAAAACAGTAACACTTGTTCAGAACGAAAGAAAGCACAGAGCCCCAGATTTGCTGTTGTCCTGGAGAGCTTGCAGAGCACTGGGGAAAGGCAGGCAGAGAATTCCCTGCTAGCACCTTCTCTGTGCCTGGGAAGCAGAAGTGTTCACATTGCTTCGCAGAATTGCCTTTGTGCAGAAAACACTAACACTTGTTCAGAACAAAAGAAAGCACAGAGCCTCAGATTTTATGTTGTCCTGGAGAGCTTGCAGAGCACTGGGGAAAGGCAGGCAGAGAATTCCCTGCTAGCACCTTCTCTGTGCCTGGGAAGCAGAAGTGTTCACATTGCTTCGCAGAATCGCTTTTCTGCAGAAAACAATAACACTTGTTCAGAACAAAAGAAAGCACAGAGCCCCAGATTTGCTGTTGTTCTGGAGAGCTTGCAGAGCACTGGGGAAAGGCAGGCAGAGAATTCCCTGCTACCACCTTCTCTGTGCCTGGGAAGCAGAAGTGTTCACATTACTTCGCAGAATCGCTTTTGTGCAGAAAACACTAACACTTGTTCAGAACAAAAGAAAGCACAGAGCCCCAGATTTGCTGTTGTTCTGGAGAGCTTGCAGAGCACTGGGGAAAGGCAGGCAGAGAATTCCCTGCTAGCACCTTCTCTGTGCCTGGGAAGCAGAAGTGTTCACATTGCTTCGCAGAATTGCCTTTGTGCAGAAAACACTAACACTTGTTCAGAACAAAAGAAAGCACAGAGCCCCAGATTTGCTGTTGTTCTGGAGAGCTTGCAGAACACTGGGGAAAGGCAGGCAGAGAATTCCCTGCTACCACCTTCTCTGTGCCTGGGAAGCAGAAGTGTTCACATTGCTTCGCAGAATCGCCTTTGTGCAGAAAACACTAACACTTGTTCAGAACAAAAGAAAGCACAGAGCCCCAGATTCTATGTTGTCCTGGAGAGCTTGCAGAGCACTGGGGAAAGGCAGGCAGGGAATTCCCTGCTAGCACCTTCTCTGTGCCTGGGAAGCAGAAGTGTTCACATTGCTTCGCAGAATCGCTTTTGTGCAGAAAACACTAACACTTGTTCAGAACAAAAGAAAGCACAGAGCCCCAGATTTGCTGTTGTTCTGGAGAACTTGCAGAGCACTGGGGAAAGGCAGGCAGAGAATTCCCTGCTAGCACCTTCTCTGTGCCTGGGAAGCAGAAGTGTTTACGTTGCTTCGCAGAATCGCCTTTGTGCAGAAAACACTAACACTTGTTCAGAACAAAAGAAAGCACAGAGCCCCAGATTTGCTGTTGTCCTGGAGAGCTTGCAGAGCACTGGGGAAAGGCAGGCAGAGAATTCCCTGCTAGCACCTTCTCTGTGCCTGGGAAGCAGAAGTGTTCACATTAGTTCGCAGAATCGCCTTTGTGCAGAAAACACTAACACTTGTTCAGAACAAAAGAAAGCACAGAGCCCCAGATTTTATGTTGTCCTGGAGAGCTTGCAGAGCACTGGGGAAAGGCAGGCAGAGAATTCCCTGCTAGCACCTTCTCTGTGCCTGGGAAGCAGAAGCGTTCACATTGCTTCGCAGAATCGCCTTTGTGCAGAAAACACTAACACTTGTTCAGAACAAAAGAAAGCACAGAGCCCCAGATTTGCTGTTGTTCTGGAGAGCTTGCAGAGCACTGGGGAAAGGCAGGCAGGGAATTCCCTGCTAGCACCTTCTCTGTGCCTGGGAAGCAGAAGTGTTCACATTACTTCGCAGAATCGCTTTTGTGCAGAAAACACTAACACTTGTTCAGAACGAAAGAAAGCACAGAGCCCCAGATTTGCTGTTGTCCTGGAGAGCTTGCAGAGCACTGGGGAAAGGCAGGCAGAGAATTCCCTGCTAGCACCTTCTCTGTGCCTGGGAAGCAGAAGTGTTCACATTGCTTCGCAGAATCGCCTTTGTGCAGAAAACACTAACACTTGTTCAGAACAAAAGAAAGCACAGAGCCCCAGATTCTATGTTGTTCTGGAGAGCTTGCAGAGCACTGGGGAAAGGCAGGCAGAGAATTCCCTGCTAGCACCTTCTCTGTGCCTGGGAAGCAGAAGTGTTCACATTAGTTCGCAGAATCGCCTTTATGCAGAAAACACTAACACTTGTTCGGAAGGAAAGAAAGCACAGAGCCCCAGATTTGCTGTTGTTCTGGAGAGCTTGCAGAACACTGGGGAAAGGCAGGCAGAGAATTCCCTGCTAGCACCTTCTCTGTGCCTGGGAAGCAGAAGTGTTCACATTAGTTCGCAGAATCGCCTTTGTGCAGAAAACACTAACACTTGTTCAGAACAAAAGAAAGCACAGAGCCCCAGATTCTATGTTGTCCTGGAGAGCTTGCAGAGCACTGGGGAAAGGCAGGCAGGGAATTCCCTGCTAGCACCTTCTCTGTGACTGGGAAGCAGAAGTGTTCACATTGCTTCGCAGAATCGCTTTTCTGCAGAAAACACTAACACTTGTTCAGAACAAAAGAAAGCACAGAGCCCCAGATTTGCTGTTGTTCTGGAGAGCTTGCAGAGCACTGGGGAAAGGCAGGCAGAGAATTCCCTGCTAGCACCTTCTCTGTGCCTGGGAAGCAGAAGTGTTCACATTGCTTCGCAGAATTGCCTTTGTGCAGAAAACACTAACACTTGTTCAGAACAAAAGAAAGCACAGAGCCTCAGATTTTATGTTGTCCTGGAGAGCTTGCAGAGCACTGGGGAAAGGCAGGCAGAGAATTCCCTGCTAGCACCTTCTCTGTGCCTGGGAAGCAGAAGTGTTCACATTAGTTCGCAGAATCGCCTTTGTGCAGAAAACACTAACACTTGTTCAGAACAAAAGAAAGCACAGAGCCCCAGATTTGCTGTTGTTCTGGAGAGCTTGCAGAGCACTGGGGAAAGGCAGGCAGAGAATTCCCTGCTAGCACCTTCTCTGTGCCTGGGAAGCAGAAGCGTTCACATTGCTTCGCAGAATCGCCTTTGTGCAGAAAACACTAACACTTGTTCAGAACAAAAGAAAGCACAGAGCCCCAGATTCTATGTTGTCCTGGAGAGCTTGCAGAGCACTGGGGAAAGGCAGGCAGAGAATGCCCTGCTAGCACCTTCTCTGTGCCTGGGAAGCAGAAGTGTTCACATTGCTTCGCAGAATCGCTTTTGTGCAGAAAACACTAACACTTGTTCAGAACGAAAGAAAGCACAGAGCCCCAGATTTGCTGTTGTCCTGGAGAGCTTGCAGAGCACTGGGGAAAGGCAGGCAGAGAATTCCCTGCTAGCAGCTTCTCTGTGCCTGGGAAGCAGAAGTGTTCACATTGCTTTGCAGAATCGCTTTTCTGCAGAAAACACTAACACTTGTTCAGAACAAAAGAAAGCACAGAGCCCCAGATTCTATGTTGTCCTGGAGAGCTTGCAGAGCACTGGGGAAAGGCAGGCAGAGAATTCCCTGTTAGCAGCTTCTCTGTGCCTGGGAAGCAGAAGTGTTCACACTGCTTCGCAGAATCGCCTTTCTGCAGAAAACACTAACACTTGTTCAGAACAAAAGAAAGCACAGAGCCCCAGATTTGCTGTTGTTCTGGAGAGCTTGCAGAGCACTGGGGAAAGGCAGGCAGAGAATTCCCTGCTAGCACCTTCTCTGTGACTGGGAAGCAGAAGTGTTCACATTGCTTCGCAGAATCGCCTTTGTGCAGAAAACACTAACACTTGTTCAGAACAAAAGAAAGCACAGAGCCCCAGATTTGCTGTTGTTCTGGAGAGCTTGCAGAGCACTGGGGAAAGGCAGGCAGAGAATTCCCTGCTAGCACCTTCTCTGTGCCTGGGAAGCAGAAGTGTTCACATTGCTTCGCAGAATCGCTTTTGTGCAGAAAACAATAACACTTGTTCAGAACAAAAGAAAGCACAGAGCCCCAGATTTGCTGTTGTTCTGGAGAGCTTGCAGAGCAGTGGGGAAAGGCAGGCAGAGAATTCCCTGCTAGCACCTTCTCTGTGCCTGGGAAGCAGAAGTGTTCACATTGCTTCGCAGAATTGCCTTTGTGCAGAAAACACTAACACTTGTTCAGAACAAAAGAAAGCACAGAGCCTCAGATTTTATGTTGTCCTGGAGAGCTTGCAGAGCACTGGGGAAAGGCAGGCAGAGAATTCCCTGCTAGCACCTTCTCTGTGCCTGGGAAGCAGAAGTGTTCACATTGCTTCGCAGAATCGCTTTTCTGCAGAAAACACTAACACTTGTTCAGAACAAAAGAAAGCACAGAGCCCCAGATTTGCTGTTGTTCTGGAGAGCTTGCAGAGCACTGGGGAAAGGCAGGCAGAGAATTCCCTGCTAGCACCTTCTCTGTGCCTGTGAAGCAGGAGTGTTTACGTTGCTTCGCAGAATCGCCTTTGTGCAGAAAACACTAACACTTGTTCAGAACAAAAGAAAGCACAGAGCCCCAGATTTGCTGTTGTCCTGGAGAGCTTGCAGAGCACTGGGGAAAGGCAGGCAGAGAATTCCCTGCTAGCACCTTCTCTGTGCCTGGGAAGCAGAAGTGTTCACATTGCTTCGCAGAATCGCTTTTCTGCAGAAAACACTAACACTTGTTCAGAACAAAAGAAAGCACAGAGCCCCAGATTTGCTGTTGTTCTGGAGAGCTTGCAGAGCACTGGGGAAAGGCAGGCAGAGAATTCCCTGCTAGCACCTTCTCTGTGCCTGGGAAGCAGAAGTGTTCACATTGCTTCGCAGAATCGCTTTTGTGCAGAAAACACTAACACTTGTTCAGAACAAAAGAAAGCACAGAGCCCCAGATTTGCTGTTGTTCTGGAGAGCTTGCAGAGCACTGGGGAAAGGCAGGCAGAGAATTCCCTGCTAGCACCTTCTCTGTGCCTGGGAAGCAGAAGTGTTCACATTAGTTCGCAGAATCGCCTTTATGCAGAAAACACTAACACTTGTTCGGAAGGAAAGAAAGCACAGAGCCCCAGATTTGCTGTTGTTCTGGAGAGCTTGCAGAGCACTGGGGAAAGGCAGGCAGAGAATTCCCTGCTAGCACCTTCTCTGTGCCTGGGAAGCAGAAGTGTTCACATTGCTTCGCAGAATCGCCTTTGTGCAGAAAACACTAACACTTGTTCAGAACAAAAGAAAGCACAGAGCCCCAGATTTGCTGTTGTTCTGGAGAGCTTGCAGAGCACTGGGGAAAGGCAGGCAGAGAATTCCCTGCTAGCACCTTCTCTGTGCCTGGGAAGCAGAAGTGTTTACGTTGCTTCGCAGAATCGCTTTTGTGCAGAAAACAGTAACACTTGTTCAGAACGAAAGAAAGCACAGAGCCCCAGATTTGCTGTTGTCCTGGAGAGCTTGCAGAGCACTGGGGAAAGGCAGGCAGAGAATTCCCTGCTAGCACCTTCTCTGTGCCTGGGAAGCAGAAGTGTTCACATTGCTTCGCAGAATTGCCTTTGTGCAGAAAACACTAACACTTGTTCAGAACAAAAGAAAGCACAGAGCCTCAGATTTTATGTTGTCCTGGAGAGCTTGCAGAGCACTGGGGAAAGGCAGGCAGAGAATTCCCTGCTAGCACCTTCTCTGTGCCTGGGAAGCAGAAGTGTTCACATTGCTTCGCATAATCGCTTTTCTGCAGAAAACAATAACACTTGTTCAGAACAAAAGAAAGCACAGAGCCCCAGATTTGCTGTTGTTCTGGAGAGCTTGCAGAGCACTGGGGAAAGGCAGGCAGAGAATTCCCTGCTACCACCTTCTCTGTGCCTGGGAAGCAGAAGTGTTCACATTACTTCACAGAATCGCTTTTGTGCAGAAAACACTAACACTTGTTCAGAACAAAAGAAAGCACAGAGCCCCAGATTTGCTGTTGTTCTGGAGAGCTTGCAGAGCACTGGGGAAAGGCAGGCAGAGAATTCCCTGCTAGCACCTTCTCTGTGCCTGGGAAGCAGAAGTGTTCACATTGCTTCGCAGAATTGCCTTTGTGCAGAAAACACTAACACTTGTTCAGAACAAAAGAAAGCACAGAGCCTCAGATTTTATGTTGTCCTGGAGAGCTTGCAGAGCACTGGGGAAAGGCAGGCAGAGAATTCCCTGCTAGCACCTTCTCTGTGCCTGGGAAGCAGAAGTGTTCACATTGCTTCGCAGAATTGCCTTTGTGCAGAAAACACTAACACTTGTTCAGAACAAAAGAAAGCACAGAGCCCCAGATTCTATGTTGTTCTGGAGAGCTTGCAGAGCACTGGGGAAAGGCAGGCAGAGAATTCCCTGCTAGCACCTTCTCTGTGCCTGGGAAGCAGAAGTGTTCACATTAGTTCGCAGAATCGCCTTTATGCAGAAAACACTAACACTTGTTCGGAAGGAAAGAAAGCACAGAGCCCCAGATTTGCTGTTGTTCTGGAGAGCTTGCAGAACACTGGGGAAAGGCAGGCAGAGAATTCCCTGCTAGCACCTTCTCTGTGCCTGGGAAGCAGAAGTGTTCACATTAGTTCGCAGAATCGCCTTTGTGCAGAAAACACTAACACTTGTTCAGAACAAAAGAAAGCACAGAGCCCCAGATTCTATGTTGTCCTGGAGAGCTTGCAGAGCACTGGGGAAAGGCAGGCAGGGAATTCCCTGCTAGCACCTTCTCTGTGACTGGGAAGCAGAAGTGTTCACATTGCTTCGCAGAATCGCTTTTCTGCAGAAAACACTAACACTTGTTCAGAACAAAAGAAAGCACAGAGCCCCAGATTTGCTGTTGTTCTGGAGAGCTTGCAGAGCACTGGGGAAAGGCAGGCAGAGAATTCCCTGCTAGCACCTTCTCTGTGCCTGGGAAGCAGAAGTGTTCACATTGCTTCGCAGAATTGCCTTTGTGCAGAAAACACTAACACTTGTTCAGAACAAAAGAAAGCACAGAGCCTCAGATTTTATGTTGTCCTGGAGAGCTTGCAGAGCACTGGGGAAAGGCAGGCAGAGAATTCCCTGCTAGCACCTTCTCTGTGCCTGGGAAGCAGAAGTGTTCACATTAGTTCGCAGAATCGCCTTTGTGCAGAAAACACTAACACTTGTTCAGAACAAAAGAAAGCACAGAGCCCCAGATTTGCTGTTGTTCTGGAGAGCTTGCAGAGCACTGGGGAAAGGCAGGCAGAGAATTCCCTGCTAGCACCTTCTCTGTGCCTGGGAAGCAGAAGCGTTCACATTGCTTCGCAGAATCGCCTTTGTGCAGAAAACACTAACACTTGTTCAGAACAAAAGAAAGCACAGAGCCCCAGATTCTATGTTGTCCTGGAGAGCTTGCAGAGCACTGGGGAAAGGCAGGCAGAGAATGCCCTGCTAGCAGCTTCTCTGTGCCTGGGAAGCAGAAGTGTTCACATTGCTTTGCAGAATCGCTTTTCTGCAGAAAACACTAACACTTGTTCAGAACAAAAGAAAGCACAGAGCCCCAGATTCTATGTTGTCCTGGAGAGCTTGCAGAGCACTGGGGAAAGGCAGGCAGAGAATGCCCTGCTAGCACCTTCTCTGTGCCTGGGAAGCAGAAGTGTTCACATTGCTTCGCAGAATCGCCTTTCTGCAGAAAACACTAACACTTGTTCAGAACAAAAGAAAGCACAGAGCCCCAGATTTGCTGTTGTTCTGGAGAGCTTGCAGAGCACTGGGGAAAGGCAGGCAGAGAATTCCCTGCTAGCACCTTCTCTGTGACTGGGAAGCAGAAGTGTTCACATTGCTTCGCAGAATCGCCTTTGTGCAGAAAACACTAACACTTGTTCAGAACAAAAGAAAGCACAGAGCCCCAGATTTGCTGTTGTTCTGGAGAGCTTGCAGAGCACTGGGGAAAGGCAGGCAGAGAATTCCCTGCTAGCACCTTCTCTGTGCCTGGGAAGCAGAAGTGTTCACATTGCTTCGCAGAATCGCTTTTGTGCAGAAAACAATAACACTTGTTCAGAACAAAAGAAAGCACAGAGCCCCAGATTTGCTGTTGTTCTGGAGAGCTTGCAGAGCACTGGGGAAAGGCAGGCAGAGAATTCCCTGCTAGCACCTTCTCTGTGCCTGGGAAGCAGAAGTGTTCACATTGCTTCGCAGAATCGCCTTTGTGCAGAAAACACTAACACTTGTTCAGAACAAAAGAAAGCACAGAGCCCCAGATTCTATGTTGTTCTGGAGAGCTTGCAGAGCACTGGGGAAAGGCAGGCAGAGAATTCCCTGCTAGCACCTTCTCTGTGCCTGGGAAGCAGAAGTGTTCACATTAGTTCGCAGAATCGCCTTTATGCAGAAAACACTAACACTTGTTCGGAAGGAAAGAAAGCACAGAGCCCCAGATTTGCTGTTGTTCTGGAGAGCTTGCAGAACACTGGGGAAAGGCAGGCAGAGAATTCCCTGCTAGCACCTTCTCTGTGCCTGGGAAGCAGAAGTGTTCACATTGCTTCGCAGAATCGCCTTTGTGCAGAAAACACTAACACTTGTTCAGAACAAAAGAAAGCACAGAGCCCCAGATTCTATGTTGTCCTGGAGAGCTTGCAGAGCACTGGGGAAAGGCAGGCAGGGAATTCCCTGCTAGCACCTTCTCTGTGACTGGGAAGCAGAAGTGTTCACATTGCTTCGCAGAATCGCTTTTCTGCAGAAAACACTAACACTTGTTCAGAACAAAAGAAAGCACAGAGCCCCAGATTTGCTGTTGTTCTGGAGAGCTTGCAGAGCACTGGGGAAAGGCAGGCAGAGAATTCCCTGCTAGCACCTTCTCTGTGCCTGGGAAGCAGAAGTGTTCACATTGCTTCGCAGAATTGCCTTTGTGCAGAAAACACTAACACTTGTTCAGAACAAAAGAAAGCACAGAGCCTCAGATTTTATGTTGTCCTGGAGAGCTTGCAGAGCACTGGGGAAAGGCAGGCAGAGAATTCCCTGCTAGCACCTTCTCTGTGCCTGGGAAGCAGAAGTGTTCACATTAGTTCGCAGAATCGCCTTTGTGCAGAAAACACTAACACTTGTTCAGAACAAAAGAAAGCACAGAGCCCCAGATTTGCTGTTGTTCTGGAGAGCTTGCAGAGCACTGGGGAAAGGCAGGCAGAGAATTCCCTGCTAGCACCTTCTCTGTGCCTGGCAAGCAGAAGCGTTCACATTGCTTCGCAGAATCGCCTTTGTGCAGAAAACACTAACACTTGTTCAGAACAAAAGAAAGCACAGAGCCCCAGATTCTATGTTGTCCTGGAGAGCTTGCAGAGCACTGGGGAAAGGCAGGCAGAGAATGCCCTGCTAGCACCTTCTCTGTGCCTGGGAAGCAGAAGTGTTCACATTGCTTCGCAGAATCGCTTTTGTGCAGAAAACACTAACACTTGTTCAGAACGAAAGAAAGCACAGAGCCCCAGATTCTATGTTGTCCTGGAGAGCTTGCAGAGCACTGGGGAAAGGCAGGCAGAGAATTCCCTGCTAGCAGCTTCTCTGTGCCTGGGAAGCAGAAGTGTTCACATTGCTTTGCAGAATCGCTTTTCTGCAGAAAACACTAACACTTGTTCAGAACAAAAGAAAGCACAGAGCCCCAGATTCTATGTTGTCCTGGAGAGCTTGCAGAGCACTGGGGAAAGGCAGGCAGAGAATTCCCTGTTAGCAGCTTCTCTGTGCCTGGGAAGCAGAAGTGTTCACATTGCTTCGCAGAATCGCCTTTCTGCAGAAAACACTAACACTTGTTCAGAACAAAAGAAAGCACAGAGCCCCAGATTTGCTGTTGTTCTGGAGAGCTTGCAGAGCACTGGGGAAAGGCAGGCAGAGAATTCCCTGCTAGCACCTTCTCTGTGACTGGGAAGCAGAAGTGTTCACATTGCTTCGCAGAATCGCCTTTGTGCAGAAAACACTAACACTTGTTCAGAACAAAAGAAAGCACAGAGCCCCAGATTTGCTGTTGTTCTGGAGAGCTTGCAGAGCACTGGGGAAAGGCAGGCAGAGAATTCCCTGCTAGCACCTTCTCTGTGCCTGGGAAGCAGAAGTGTTCACATTATTTCGCAGAATCGCTTTTGTGCAGAAAACACTAACACTTGTTCAGAACAAAAGAAAGCACAGAGCCCCAGATTTGCTGTTGTTCTGGAGAGCTTGCAGAGCACTGGGGAAAGGCAGGCAGAGAATTCCCTGCTAGCACCTTCTCTGTGCCTGGGAAGCAGAAGTGTTCACATTGCTTCGCAGAATTGCCTTTGTGCAGAAAACACTAACACTTGTTCAGAACAAAAGAAAGCACAGAGCCTCAGATTTTATGTTGTCCTGGAGAGCTTGCAGAGCACTGGGGAAAGGCAGGCAGAGAATTCCCTGCTAGCACCTTCTCTGTGCCTGGGAAGCAGAAGTGTTCACATTGCTTCGCAGAATCGCTTTTCTGCAGAAAACAATAACACTTGTTCAGAACAAAAGAAAGCACAGAGCCCCAGATTTGCTGTTGTTCTGGAGAGCTTGCAGAGCACTGGGGAAAGGCAGGCAGAGAATTCCCTGCTAGCACCTTCTCTGTGCCTGGGAAGCAGGAGTGTTTACGTTGCTTCGCAGAATCGCCTTTGTGCAGAAAACACTAACACTTGTTCAGAACAAAAGAAAGCACAGAGCCCCAGATTTGCTGTTGTCCTGGAGAGCTTGCAGAGCACTGGGGAAAGGCAGGCAGAGAATTCCCTGCTAGCACCTTCTCTGTGCCTGGGAAGCAGAAGTGTTCACATTGCTTCGCAGAATCGCTTTTCTGCAGAAAACACTAACACTTGTTCAGAACAAAAGAAAGCACAGAGCCCCAGATTTGCTGTTGTTCTGGAGAGCTTGCAGAGCACTGGGGAAAGGCAGGCAGAGAATTCCCTGCTAGCACCTTCTCTGTGCCTGGGAAGCAGAAGTGTTCACATTGCTTCGCAGAATCGCTTTTGTGCAGAAAACACTAACACTTGTTCAGAACAAAAGAAAGCACAGAGCCCCAGATTTGCTGTTGTTCTGGAGAGCTTGCAGAGCACTGGGGAAAGGCAGGCAGAGAATTCCCTGCTAGCACCTTCTCTGTGCCTGGGAAGCAGAAGTGTTCACATTAGTTCGCAGAATCGCCTTTATGCAGAAAACACTAACACTTGTTCGGAAGGAAAGAAAGCACAGAGCCCCAGATTTGCTGTTGTTCTGGAGAGCTTGCAGAGCACTGGGGAAAGGCAGGCAGAGAATTCCCTGCTAGCACCTTCTCTGTGCCTGGGAAGCAGAAGTGTTCACATTGCTTCGCAGAATCGCCTTTGTGCAGAAAACACTAACACTTGTTCAGAACAAAAGAAAGCACAGAGCCCCAGATTTGCTGTTGTTCTGGAGAGCTTGCAGAGCACTGGGGAAAGGCAGGCAGAGAATTCCCTGCTAGCACCTTCTCTGTGCCTGGGAAGCAGAAGTGTTTACGTTGCTTCGCAGAATCGCTTTTGTGCAGAAAACAGTAACACTTGTTCAGAACGAAAGAAAGCACAGAGCCCCAGATTTGCTGTTGTCCTGGAGAGCTTGCAGAGCACTGGGGAAAGGCAGGCAGAGAATTCCCTGCTAGCACCTTCTCTGTGCCTGGGAAGCAGAAGTGTTCACATTGCTTCGCAGAATTGCCTTTGTGCAGAAAACACTAACACTTGTTCAGAACAAAAGAAAGCACAGAGCCTCAGATTTTATGTTGTCCTGGAGAGCTTGCAGAGCACTGGGGAAAGGCAGGCAGAGAATTCCCTGCTAGCACCTTCTCTGTGCCTGGGAAGCAGAAGTGTTCACATTGCTTCGCAGAATCGCTTTTCTGCAGAAAACAATAACACTTGTTCAGAACAAAAGAAAGCACAGAGCCCCAGATTTGCTGTTGTTCTGGAGAGCTTGCAGAGCACTGGGGAAAGGCAGGCAGAGAATTCCCTGCTACCACCTTCTCTGTGCCTGGGAAGCAGAAGTGTTCACATTACTTCGCAGAATCGCTTTTGTGCAGAAAACACTAACACTTGTTCAGAACAAAAGAAAGCACAGAGCCCCAGATTTGCTGTTGTTCTGGAGAGCTTGCAGAGCACTGGGGAAAGGCAGGCAGAGAATTCCCTGCTAGCACCTTCTCTGTGCCTGGGAAGCAGAAGTGTTCACATTGCTTCGCAGAATTGCCTTTGTGCAGAAAACACTAACACTTGTTCAGAACAAAAGAAAGCACAGAGCCCCAGATTTGCTGTTGTTCTGGAGAGCTTGCAGAACACTGGGGAAAGGCAGGCAGAGAATTCCCTGCTACCACCTTCTCTGTGCCTGGGAAGCAGAAGTGTTCACATTGCTTCGCAGAATCGCCTTTGTGCAGAAAACACTAACACTTGTTCAGAACAAAAGAAAGCACAGAGCCCCAGATTTGCTGTTGTCCTGGAGAGCTTGCAGAGCACTGGGGAAAGGCAGGCAGGGAATTCCCTGCTAGCACCTTCTCTGTGCCTGGGAAGCAGAAGTGTTCACATTGCTTCGCAGAATCGCTTTTGTGCAGAAAACACTAACACTTGTTCAGAACAAAAGAAAGCACAGAGCCCCAGATTTGCTGTTGTTCTGGAGAACTTGCAGAGCACTGGGGAAAGGCAGGCAGAGAATTCCCTGCTAGCACCTTCTCTGTGCCTGGGAAGCAGAAGTGTTTACGTTGCTTCGCAGAATCGCCTTTGTGCAGAAAACACTAACACTTGTTCAGAACAAAAGAAAGCACAGAGCCCCAGATTTGCTGTTGTCCTGGAGAGCTTGCAGAGCACTGGGGAAAGGCAGGCAGAGAATTCCCTGCTAGCACCTTCTCTGTGCCTGGGAAGCAGAAGTGTTCACATTAGTTCGCAGAATCGCCTTTGTGCAGAAAACACTAACACTTGTTCAGAACAAAAGAAAGCACAGAGCCCCAGATTTTATGTTGTCCTGGAGAGCTTGCAGAGCACTGGGGAAAGGCAGGCAGAGAATTCCCTGCTAGCACCTTCTCTGTGCCTGGGAAGCAGAAGCGTTCACATTGCTTCGCAGAATCGCCTTTGTGCAGAAAACACTAACACTTGTTCAGAACAAAAGAAAGCACAGAGCCCCAGATTTGCTGTTGTTCTGGAGAGCTTGCAGAGCACTGGGGAAAGGCAGGCAGGGAATTCCCTGCTAGCACCTTCTCTGTGCCTGGGAAGCAGAAGTGTTCACATTACTTCGCAGAATCGCTTTTGTGCAGAAAACACTAACACTTGTTCAGAACGAAAGAAAGCACAGAGCCCCAGATTTGCTGTTGTCCTGGAGAGCTTGCAGAGCACTGGGGAAAGGCAGGCAGAGAATTCCCTGCTAGCACCTTCTCTGTGCCTGGGAAGCAGAAGTGTTCACATTGCTTAGCAGAATTGCCTTTGTGCAGAAAACACTAACACTTGTTCAGAACAAAAGAAAGCACAGAGCCCCAGATTTTATGTTGTCCTGGAGAGCTTGCAGAGCACTGGGGAAAGGCAGGCAGAGAATTCCCTGCTAGCACCTTCTCTGTGCCTGGGAAGCAGAAGTGTTCACATTGCTTCGCAGAATCGCTTTTGTGCAGAAAACAATAACACTTGTTCAGAACAAAAGAAAGCACAGAGCCCCAGATTTGCTGTTGTTCTGGAGAGCTTGCAGAGCACTGGGGAAAGGCAGGCAGAGAATTCCATGCTAGCACCCTCTCTGTGCCTGGGAAGCAGGAGTGTTCACATTAGTTCGCAGAATCGCCTTTGTGCAGAAAACACTAACACTTGTTCAGAACAAAAGAAAGCACAGAGCCCCAGATTTGCTGTTGTTCTGGAGAGCTTGCAGAGCACTGGGGAAAGGCAGGCAGAGAATTCCCTGCTAGCACCTTCTCTGTGCCTGGGAAGCAGAAGTGTTTACGTTGCTTCGCAGAATCGCCTTTGTGCAGAAAACAGTAACACTTGTTCAGAACGAAAGAAAGCACAGAGCCCCAGATTTGCTGTTGTCCTGGAGAGCTTGCAGAGCACTGGGGAAAGGCAGGCAGAGAATTCCCTGCTAGCACCTTCTCTGTGCCTGGGAAGCAGAAGTGTTCACATTGCTTCGCAGAATCGCTTTTCTGCAGAAAACACTAACACTTGTTCAGAACAAAAGAAAGCACAGAGCCCCAGATTTGCTGTTGTTCTGGAGAGCTTGCAGAGCACTGGGGAAAGGCAGGCAGAGAATTCCCTGCTAGCACCTTCTCTGTGCCTGGGAAGCAGAAGTGTTCACATTGCTTCGCAGAGTTGCCTTTGTGCAGAAAACACTAAAACTTGTTCAGAACAAAAGAAAGCACAGAGCCTCAGATTTTATGTTGTCCTGGAGAGCTTGCAGAGCACTGGGGAAAGGCAGGCAGAGAATTCCCTGCTAGCACCTTCTCTGTGCCTGGGAAGCAGAAGTGTTCACATTGCTTCGCAGAATCGCTTTTCTGCAGAAAACACTAACACTTGTTCAGAACAAAAGAAAGCACAGAGCCCCAGATTTGCTGTTGTTCTGGAGAGCTTGCAGAGCACTGGGGAAAGGCAGGCAGAGAATTCCCTGCTAGCACCTTCTCTGTGCCTGGGAAGCAGGAGTGTTCACATTGCTTCGCAGAATCGCCTTTGTGCAGAAAACACTAACACTTGTTCAGAACAAAAGAAAGCACAGAGCCCCAGATTTGATGTTGTTCTGGAGAGCTTGCAGAGCACTGGGGAAAGGCAGGCAGAGAATTCCCTGCTAGCACCTTCTCTGTGCCTGGGAAGCAGAAGTGTTCACATTGCTTCGCAGAATCGCTTTTCTGCAGAAAACACTAACACTTGTTCAGAACAAAAGAAAGCACAGAGCCCCAGATTTGCTGTTGTTCTGGAGAGCTTGCAGAGCACTGGGGAAAGGCAGGCAGAGAATTCCCTGCTAGCACCTTCTCTGTTCCTGGGAAGCAGAAGTGTTTACATTGCTTCGCAGAAGCGCTTTTGTGCAGAAAACAGTAACACTTGTTCAGAACGAAAGAAAGCACAGAGCCCCAGATTCTATGTTGTCCTGGAGAGCTTGCAGAGCACTGGGGAAAGGCAGGCAGGGAATTCCCTGCTAGCACCTTCTCTGTGCCTGGGAAGCAGAAGTGTTCACATTGCTTCGCAGAATCGCCTTTGTGCAGAAAACACTAACACTTGTTCAGAACAAAAGAAAGCACAGAGCCCCAGATTTGATGTTGTTCTGGAGAGCTTGCAGAGCACTGGGGAAAGGCAGGCAGAGAATTCCCTGCTAGCACCTTCTCTGTGCCTGGGAAGCAGAAGTGTTCACATTGCTTCGCAGAATCGCTTTTGTGCAGAAAACACTAACACTTGTTCAGAACAAAAGAAAGCACAGAGCCCCAGATTTGCTGTTGTTCTGGAGAGCTTGCAGAGCACTGGGGAAAGGCAGGCAGAGAATTCCCTGCTAGCACCTTCTCTGTTCCTGGGAAGCAGAAGTGTTTACATTGCTTCGCAGAAGCGCTTTTGTGCAGAAAACAGTAACACTTGTTCAGAACGAAAGAAAGCACAGAGCCCCAGATTCTATGTTGTCCTGGAGAGCTTGCAGAGCACTGGGGAAAGGCAGGCAGGGAATTCCCTGCTAGCACCTTCTCTGTGCCTGGGAAGCAGAAGTGTTCACATTGCTTCGCAGATTCGCCTTTGTGCAGAAAACACTAACACTTGTTCAGAACAAAAGAAAGCACAGAGCCCCAGATTTGATGTTGTTCTGGAGAGCTTGCAGAGCACTGGGGAAAGGCAGGCAGAGAATTCCCTGCTAGCACCTTCTCTGTGCCTGGGAAGCAGAAGTGTTCACATTGCTTCGCAGAATCGCTTTTGTGCAGAAAACACTAACACTTGTTCAGAACAAAAGAAAGCACAGAGCCCCAGATTTGCTGTTGTTCTGGAGA
Source organism: Strix aluco (assembly GCF_031877795.1). Taxonomy (NCBI): domain Eukaryota; kingdom Metazoa; phylum Chordata; class Aves; order Strigiformes; family Strigidae; genus Strix; species Strix aluco. The sequence goes on from NW_027436642.1 coordinate 1,008,990, forward strand.
GCTTGCAGAGCACTGGGGAAAGGCAGGCAGAGAATTCCCTGCTAGCACCTTCTCTGTGCCTGGGAAGCAGAAGTGTTTACGTTGCTTCGCAGAATCGCCTTTGTGCAGAAAACAGTAACACTTGTTCAGAACGAAAGAAAGCACAGAGCCCCAGATTTGCTGTTGTCCTGGAGAGCTTGCAGAGCACTGGGGAAAGGCAGGCAGAGAATTCCCTGCTAGCACCTTCTCTGTGCCTGGGAAGCAGAATTGTTCACATTGCTTCGCAGAATCGCTTTTCTGCAGAAAACACTAACACTTGTTCAGAACAAAAGAAAGCACAGAGCCCCAGATTTGCTGTTGTTCTGGAGAGCTTGCAGAGCACTGGGGAAAGGCAGGCAGAGAATTCCCTGCTAGCACCTTCTCTGTGCCTGGGAAGCAGAAGTGTTCACATTGCTTCGCAGAGTTGCCTTTGTGCAGAAAACACTAAAACTTGTTCAGAACAAAAGAAAGCACAGAGCCTCAGATTTTATGTTGTCCTGGAGAGCTTGCAGAGCACTGGGGAAAGGCAGGCAGAGAATTCCCTGCTAGCACCTTCTCTGTGCCTGGGAAGCAGAAGTGTTCACATTGCTTCGCAGAATCGCTTTTCTGCAGAAAACACTAACACTTGTTCAGAACAAAAGAAAGCACAGAGCCCCAGATTTGCTGTTGTTCTGGAGAGCTTGCAGAGCACTGGGGAAAGGCAGGCAGAGAATTCCCTGCTAGCACCTTCTCTGTGCCTGGGAAGCAGAAGTGTTCACATTGCTTCGCAGAATCGCCTTTGTGCAGAAAACACTAACACTTGTTCAGAACAAAAGAAAGCACAGAGCCCCAGATTTGATGTTGTTCTGGAGAGCTTGCAGAGCACTGGGGAAAGGCAGGCAGAGAATTCCCTGCTAGCACCTTCTCTGTGCCTGGGAAGCAGAAGTGTTCACATTGCTTCGCAGAATCGCTTTTCTGCAGAAAACACTAACACTTGTTCAGAACAAAAGAAAGCACAGAGCCCCAGATTTGCTGTTGTTCTGGAGAGCTTGCAGAGCACTGGGGAAAGGCAGGCAGAGAATTCCCTGCTAGCACCTTCTCTGTTCCTGGGAAGCAGAAGTGTTTACATTGCTTCGCAGAAGCGCTTTTGTGCAGAAAACAGTAACACTTGTTCAGAACGAAAGAAAGCACAGAGCCCCAGATTCTATGTTGTCCTGGAGAGCTTGCAGAGCACTGGGGAAAGGCAGGCAGGGAATTCCCTGCTAGCACCTTCTCTGTGCCTGGGAAGCAGAAGTGTTCACATTGCTTCGCAGAATCGCCTTTGTGCAGAAAACACTAACACTTGTTCAGAACAAAAGAAAGCACAGAGCCCCAGATTTGATGTTGTTCTGGAGAGCTTGCAGAGCACTGGGGAAAGGCAGGCAGAGAATTCCCTGCTAGCACCTTCTCTGTGCCTGGGAAGCAGAAGTGTTCACATTGCTTCGCAGAATCGCTTTTGTGCAGAAAACACTAACACTTGTTCAGAACAAAAGAAAGCACAGAGCCCCAGATTCTATGTTGTCCTGGAGAGCTTGCAGAGCACTGGGGAAAGGCAGGCAGAGAATTCCCTGCTAGCACCTTCTCTGTTCCTGGGAAGCAGAAGTGTTTACATTGCTTCGCAGAAGCGCTTTTGTGCAGAAAACAGTAACACTTGTTCAGAACGAAAGAAAGCACAGAGCCCCAGATTCTATGTTGTCCTGGAGAGCTTGCAGAGCACTGGGGAAAGGCAGGCAGGGAATTCCCTGCTAGCACCTTCTCTGTGCCTGGGAAGCAGAAGTGTTCACATTGCTTCGCAGATTCGCCTTTGTGCAGAAAACACTAACACTTGTTCAGAACAAAAGAAAGCACAGAGCCCCAGATTTGATGTTGTTCTGGAGAGCTTGCAGAGCACTGGGGAAAGGCAGGCAGAGAATTCCCTGCTAGCACCTTCTCTGTGCCTGGGAAGCAGAAGTGTTCACATTGCTTCGCAGAATCGCTTTTGTGCAGAAAACACTAACACTTGTTCAGAACAAAAGAAAGCACAGAGCCCCAGATTTGCTGTTGTTCTGGAGAGCTTGCAGAGCACTGGGGAAAGGCAGGCAGAGAATTCCCTGCTAGCACCTTCTCTGTGCCTGGGAAGCAGAAGTGTTCACATTGCTTCGCAGAATTGCCTTTGTGCAGAAAACACTAAAACTTGTTCAGAACAAAAGAAAGCACAGAGCCTCAGATTTTATGTTGTCCTGGAGAGCTTGCAGAGCACTGGGGAAAGGCAGGCAGAGAATTCCCTGCTAGCACCTTCTCTGTTCCTGGGAAGCAGAAGTGTTCACATTGCTTCGCAGAATCGCTTTTCTGCAGAAAACACTAACACTTGTTCAGAACAAAAGAAAGCACAGAGCCCCAGATTTGCTGTTGTTCTGGAGAGCTTGCAGAGCACTGGGGAAAGGCAGGCAGAGAATTCCCTGATAGCACCTTCTCTGTGCCTGGGAAGCAGAAGTGTTCACATTGCTTCGCAGAATCGCCTTTGTGCAGAAAACACTAACACTTGTTCAGAACAAAAGAAAGCACAGAGCCCCAGATTTGATGTTGTTCTGGAGAGCTTGCAGAGCACTGGGGAAAGGCAGGCAGGGAATTCCCTGCTAGCACCTTCTCTGTGCCTGGGAAGCAGAAGTGTTCACATTGCTTCGCAGATTCGCCTTTGTGCAGAAAACACTAACACTTGTTCAGAACAAAAGAAAGCACAGAGCCCCAGATTTGCTGTTGTTCTGGAGAGCTTGCAGAGCACTGGGGAAAGGCAGGCAGAGAATTCCCTGCTAGCACCTTCTCTGTGCCTGGGAAGCAGAAGTGTTCACATTGCTTCGCAGAATCGCTTTTGTGCAGAAAACACTAACACTTGTTCAGAACAAAAGAAAGCACAGAGCCCCAGATTTGCTGTTGTTCTGGAGAGCTTGCAGAGCACTGGGGAAAGGCAGGCAGAGAATTCCCTGCTAGCACCTTCTCTGTGCCTGGGAAGCAGAAGTGTTCACATTGCTTCGCAGAATCGCCTTTGTGCAGAAAACACTAACACTTGTTCAGAACAAAAGAAAGCACAGAGCCTCAGATTTTATGTTGTCCTGGAGAGCTTGCAGAGCACTGGGGAAAGGCAGGCAGAGAATTCCCTGCTAGCACCTTCTCTGTGCCTGGGAAGCAGAAGTGTTCACATTGCTTCGCAGAATCGCTTTTCTGCAGAAAACAATAACACTTGTTCAGAACAAAAGAAAGCACAGAGCCCCAGATTTGCTGTTGTTCTGGAGAGCTTGCAGAGCACTGGGGAAAGGCAGGCAGAGAATTCCCTTTTAGCACCTTCTCTGTGCCTGGGAAGCAGAAGTGTTCACATTGCTTCGCAGAATCGCTTTGGTGCAGAAAACACTAACACTTGTTCAGAACAAAAGAAAGCACAGAGCCTCAGATTTTATGTTGTCCTGGAGAGCTTGCAGAGCACTGGGGAAAGGCAGGCAGAGAATTCCCTGCTAGCACCTTCTCTGTGCCTGGGAAGCAGCAGTGTTCACATTGCTTCGCAGAATCGCTTTTCTGCAGAAAACACTAACACTTGTTCAGAACAAAAGAAAGCACAGAGCCCCAGATTTGCTGTTGTTCTGGAGAGCTTGCAGAGCACTGGGGAAAGGCAGGCAGAGAATTCCCTGATAGCACCTTCTCTGTGCCTGGGAAGCAGAAGTGTTCACATTAGTTCGCAGAATCGCTTTTGTGCAGAAAACACTAACACTTGTTCAGAACAAAAGAAAGCACAGAGCCCCAGATTTGCTGTTGTTCTGGAGAGCTTGCAGAGCACTGGGGAAAGGCAGGCAGGGAATTCCCTGCTAGCACCTTCTCTGTGCCTGGGAAGCAGAAGTGTTCACATTGCTTCGCAGATTCGCCTTTGTGCAGAAAACACTAACACTTGTTCAGAACAAAAGAAAGCACAGAGCCCCAGATTCTATGTTGTCCTGGAGAGCCTGCAGAGCACTGGGGAAAGGCAGGCAGAGAATTCCATGCTAGCACCTTCTCTGTGCCTGGGAAGCAGAAGTGTTTACGTTGCTTCGCAGAATCGCCTTTGTGCAGAAAACAGTAACACTTGTTCAGAACGAAAGAAAGCACAGAGCCCCAGATTTGCTGTTGTTCTGGAGAGCTTGCAGAGCACTGGGGAAAGGCAGGCAGAGAATTCCCTGCTAGCACCTTCTCTGTGACTGGGAAGCAGAAGTGTTCACATTGCTTCGCAGAATCGCCTTTGTGCAGAAAACACTAACACTTGTTCAGAACAAAAGAAAGCACAGAGCCCCAGATTCTATGTTGTCCTGGAGAGCTTGCAGAGCACTGGGGAAAGGCAGGCAGAGAATTCCCTGCTAGCACCTTCTCTGTGCCTGGGAAGCAGAAGTGTTCACATTACTTCGCAGAATCGCTTTTGTGCAGAAAACACTAACACTTGTTCAGAACAAAAGAAAGCACAGAGCCCCAGATTTGCTGTTGTTCTGGAGAGCTTGCAGAGCACTGGGGAAAGGCAGGCAGAGAATTCCCTGCTAGCACCTTCTCTGTGCCTGGGAAGCAGAAGTGTTCACATTGCTTAGCAGAATTGCCTTTGTGCAGAAAACACTAACACTTGTTCAGAACAAAAGAAAGCACAGAGCCCCAGATTTTATGTTGTCCTGGAGAGCTTGCAGAGCACTGGGGAAAGGCAGGCAGAGAATTCCATGCTAGCACCCTCTCTGTGCCTGGGAAGCAGGAGTGTTCACATTAGTTCGCAGAATCGCCTTTGTGCAGAAAACACTAACACTTGTTCAGAACAAAAGAAAGCACAGAGCCCCAGATTTGCTGTTGTTCTGGAGAGCTTGCAGAGCACTGGGGAAAGGCAGGCAGAGAATTCCCTGCTAGCACCTTCTCTGTGCCTGGGAAGCAGAAGTGTTTACGTTGCTTCGCAGAATCGCCTTTGTGCAGAAAACAGTAACACTTGTTCAGAACGAAAGAAAGCACAGAGCCCCAGATTTGCTGTTGTCCTGGAGAGCTTGCAGAGCACTGGGGAAAGGCAGGCAGAGAATTCCCTGCTAGCACCTTCTCTGTGCCTGGGAAGCAGAAGTGTTCACATTGCTTCGCAGAATCGCTTTTCTGCAGAAAACACTAACACTTGTTCAGAACAAAAGAAAGCACAGAGCCCCAGATTTGCTGTTGTTCTGGAGAGCTTGCAGAGCACTGGGGAAAGGCAGGCAGAGAATTCCCTGCTAGCACCTTCTCTGTGCCTGGGAAGCAGAAGTGTTCACATTGCTTCGCAGAGTTGCCTTTGTGCAGAAAACACTAAAACTTGTTCAGAACAAAAGAAAGCACAGAGCCTCAGATTTTATGTTGTCCTGGAGAGCTTGCAGAGCACTGGGGAAAGGCAGGCAGAGAATTCCCTGCTAGCACCTTCTCTGTGCCTGGGAAGCAGAAGTGTTCACATTGCTTCGCAGAATCGCTTTTCTGCAGAAAACACTAACACTTGTTCAGAACAAAAGAAAGCACAGAGCCCCAGATTTGCTGTTGTTCTGGAGAGCTTGCAGAGCACTGGGGAAAGGCAGGCAGAGAATTCCCTGCTAGCACCTTCTCTGTGCCTGGGAAGCAGAAGTGTTCACATTGCTTCGCAGAATCGCCTTTGTGCAGAAAACACTAACACTTGTTCAGAACAAAAGAAAGCACAGAGCCCCAGATTTGATGTTGTTCTGGAGAGCTTGCAGAGCAGTGGGGAAAGGCAGGCAGAGAATTCCCTGCTAGCACCTTCTCTGTGCCTGGGAAGCAGAAGTGTTCACATTGCTTCGCAGAATCGCTTTTCTGCAGAAAACACTAACACTTGTTCAGAACAAAAGAAAGCACAGAGCCCCAGATTTGCTGTTGTTCTGGAGAGCTTGCAGAGCACTGGGGAAAGGCAGGCAGAGAATTCCCTGCTAGCACCTTCTCTGTTCCTGGGAAGCAGAAGTGTTTACATTGCTTCGCAGAAGCGCTTTTGTGCAGAAAACAGTAACACTTGTTCAGAACAAAAGAAAGCACAGAGCCCCAGATTCTATGTTGTCCTGGAGAGCTTGCAGAGCACTGGGGAAAGGCAGGCAGGGAATTCCCTGCTAGCACCTTCTCTGTGCCTGGGAAGCAGAAGTGTTTACGTTGCTTCGCAGAATCGCCTTTGTGCAGAAAACACTAACACTTGTTCAGAACGAAAGAAAGCACAGAGCCCCAGATTTGCTGTTGTTCTGGAGAGCTTGCAGAGCACTGGGGAAAGGCAGGCAGAGAATTCCCTGATAGCACCTTCTCTGTGACTGGGAAGCAGAAGTGTTCACATTGCTTCGCAGAATCGCCTTTGTGCAGAAAACACTAACACTTGTTCAGAACAAAAGAAAGCACAGAGCCCCAGATTTGATGTTGTTCTGGAGAGCTTGCAGAGCACTGGGGAAAGGCAGGCAGGGAATTCCCTGCTAGCACCTTCTCTGTGCCTGGGAAGCAGAAGTGTTCACATTGCTTCGCAGAATCGCTTTTGTGCAGAAAACACTAACACTTGTTCAGAACAAAAGAAAGCACAGAGCCCCAGATTTGCTGTTGTTCTGGAGAGCTTGCAGAGCACTGGGGAAAGGCAGGCAGAGAATTCCCTGCTAGCACCTTCTCTGTGCCTGGGAAGCAGAAGTGTTCACATTGCTTCGCAGAATCGCCTTTGTGCAGAAAACACTAACACTTGTTCAGAACAAAAGAAAGCACAGAGCCTCAGATTTTATGTTGTCCTGGAGAGCTTGCAGAGCACTGGGGAAAGGCAGGCAGAGAATTCCCTGCTAGCACCTTCTCTGTGCCTGGGAAGCAGAAGTGTTCACATTGCTTCGCAGAATCGCTTTTCTGCAGAAAACACTAACACTTGTTCAGAACAAAAGAAAGCACAGAGCCCCAGATTTGCTGTTGTTCTGGAGAGCTTGCAGAGCACTGGGGAAAGGCAGGCAGAGAATTCCCTTTTAGCACCTTCTCTGTGCCTGGGAAGCAGAAGTGTTCACATTGCTTCGCAGAATCGCTTTGGTGCAGAAAACACTAACACTTGTTCAGAACAAAAGAAAGCACAGAGCCTCAGATTTTATGTTGTCCTGGAGAGCTTGCAGAGCACTGGGGAAAGGCAGGCAGAGAATTCCCTGCTAGCACCTTCTCTGTGCCTGGGAAGCAGCAGTGTTCACATTGCTTCGCAGAATCGCTTTTCTGCAGAAAACACTAACACTTGTTCAGAACAAAAGAAAGCACAGAGCCCCAGATTTGCTGTTGTTCTGGAGAGCTTGCAGAGCACTGGGGAAAGGCAGGCAGAGAATTCCCTGATAGCACCTTCTCTGTGCCTGGGAAGCAGAAGTGTTCACATTAGTTCGCAGAATCGCTTTTGTGCAGAAAACACTAACACTTGTTCAGAACAAAAGAAAGCACAGAGCCCCAGATTTGCTGTTGTTCTGGAGAGCTTGCAGAGCACTGGGGAAAGGCAGGCAGAGAATTCCCTGCTAGCACTTTCTCTGTGCCTGGGAAGCAGAAGTGTTCACATTGCTTCGCAGAATCGCCTTTGTGCAGAAAACAGTAACACTTGTTCAGAACGAAAGAAAGCACAGAGCCCCAGATTTGCTGTTGTTCTGGAGAGCTTGCAGAGCACTGGGGAAAGGCAGGCAGAGAATTCCCTGCTAGCACCTTCTCTGTTCCTGGGAAGCAGAAGTGTTTACATTGCTTCGCAGAAGCGCTTTTGTGCAGAAAACAGTAACACTTGTTCAGAACGAAAGAAAGCACAGAGCCCCAGATTCTATGTTGTCCTGGAGAGCTTGCAGAGCACTGGGGAAAGGCAGGCAGGGAATTCCCTGCTAGCACCTTCTCTGTGCCTGGGAAGCAGAAGTGTTCACATTGCTTCGCAGATTCGCCTTTGTGCAGAAAACACTAACACTTGTTCAGAACAAAAGAAAGCACAGAGCCCCAGATTCTATGTTGTCCTGGAGAGCTTGCAGAGCACTGGGGAAAGGCAGGCAGAGAATTCCATGCTAGCACCTTCTCTGTGCCTGGGAAGCAGAAGTGTTTACGTTGCTTCGCAGAATCGCCTTTGTGCAGAAAACAGTAACACTTGTTCAGAACGAAAGAAAGCACAGAGCCCCAGATTTGCTGTTGTTCTGGAGAGCTTGCAGAGCACTGGGGAAAGGCAGGCAGAGAATTCCCTGCTAGCACCTTCTCTGTGACTGGGAAGCAGAAGTGTTCACATTGCTTCGCAGAATCGCCTTTGTGCAGAAAACACTAACACTTGTTCAGAACAAAAGAAAGCACAGAGCCCCAGATTCTATGTTGTTCTGGAGAGCTTGCAGAGCACTGGGGAAAGGCAGGCAGAGAATTCCCTGCTAGCACCTTCTCTGTGCCTGGGAAGCAGAAGTGTTCACATTACTTCGCAGAATCGCTTTTGTGCAGAAAACACTAACACTTGTTCAGAACAAAAGAAAGCACAGAGCCCCAGATTTGCTGTTGTTCTGGAGAGCTTGCAGAGCACTGGGGAAAGGCAGGCAGAGAATTCCCTGCTAGCACCTTCTCTGTGCCTGGGAAGCAGAAGTGTTCACATTGCTTAGCAGAATTGCCTTTGTGCAGAAAACACTAACACTTGTTCAGAACAAAAGAAAGCACAGAGCCCCAGATTTTATGTTGTCCTGGAGAGCTTGCAGAGCACTGGGGAAAGGCAGGCAGAGAATTCCATGCTAGCACCCTCTCTGTGCCTGGGAAGCAGGAGTGTTCACATTAGTTCGCAGAATCGCCTTTGTGCAGAAAACACTAACACTTGTTCAGAACAAAAGAAAGCACAGAGCCCCAGATTTGCTGTTGTTCTGGAGAGCTTGCAGAGCACTGGGGAAAGGCAGGCAGAGAATTCCCTGCTAGCACCTTCTCTGTGCCTGGGAAGCAGAAGTGTTTACGTTGCTTCGCAGAATCGCCTTTGTGCAGAAAACAGTAACACTTGTTCAGAACGAAAGAAAGCACAGAGCCCCAGATTTGCTGTTGTCCTGGAGAGCTTGCAGAGCACTGGGGAAAGGCAGGCAGAGAATTCCCTGCTAGCACCTTCTCTGTGCCTGGGAAGCAGAAGTGTTCACATTGCTTCGCAGAATCGCTTTTCTGCAGAAAACACTAACACTTGTTCAGAACAAAAGAAAGCACAGAGCCCCAGATTTGCTGTTGTTCTGGAGAGCTTGCAGAGCACTGGGGAAAGGCAGGCAGAGAATTCCCTGCTAGCACCTTCTCTGTGCCTGGGAAGCAGAAGTGTTCACATTGCTTCGCAGAGTTGCCTTTGTGCAGAAAACACTAAAACTTGTTCAGAACAAAAGAAAGCACAGAGCCTCAGATTTTATGTTGTCCTGGAGAGCTTGCAGAGCACTGGGGAAAGGCAGGCAGAGAATTCCCTGCTAGCACCTTCTCTGTGCCTGGGAAGCAGAAGTGTTCACATTGCTTCGCAGAATCGCTTTTCTGCAGAAAACACTAACACTTGTTCAGAACAAAAGAAAGCACAGAGCCCCAGATTTGCTGTTGTTCTGGAGAGCTTGCAGAGCACTGGGGAAAGGCAGGCAGAGAATTCCCTGCTAGCACCTTCTCTGTGCCTGGGAAGCAGAAGTGTTCACATTGCTTCGCAGAATCGCCTTTGTGCAGAAAACACTAACACTTGTTCAGAACAAAAGAAAGCACAGAGCCCCAGATTTGATGTTGTTCTGGAGAGCTTGCAGAGCAGTGGGGAAAGGCAGGCAGAGAATTCCCTGCTAGCACCTTCTCTGTGCCTGGGAAGCAGAAGTGTTCACATTGCTTCGCAGAATCGCTTTTCTGCAGAAAACACTAACACTTGTTCAGAACAAAAGAAAGCACAGAGCCCCAGATTTGCTGTTGTTCTGGAGAGCTTGCAGAGCACTGGGGAAAGGCAGGCAGAGAATTCCCTGCTAGCACCTTCTCTGTTCCTGGGAAGCAGAAGTGTTTACATTGCTTCGCAGAAGCGCTTTTGTGCAGAAAACAGTAACACTTGTTCAGAACAAAAGAAAGCACAGAGCCCCAGATTCTATGTTGTCCTGGAGAGCTTGCAGAGCACTGGGGAAAGGCAGGCAGGGAATTCCCTGCTAGCACCTTCTCTGTGCCTGGGAAGCAGAAGTGTTTACGTTGCTTCGCAGAATCGCCTTTGTGCAGAAAACACTAACACTTGTTCAGAACGAAAGAAAGCACAGAGCCCCAGATTTGCTGTTGTTCTGGAGAGCTTGCAGAGCACTGGGGAAAGGCAGGCAGAGAATTCCCTGCTAGCACCTTCTCTGTGCCTGGGAAGCAGAAGTGTTCACATTACTTCGCAGAATCGCTTTTGTGCAGAAAACACTAACACTTGTTCAGAACAAAAGAAAGCACAGAGCCCCAGATTTGCTGTTGTTCTGGAGAGCTTGCAGAGCACTGGGGAAAGGCAGTCAGAGAATTCCCTGCTAGCACCTTCTCTGTGCCTGGGAAGCAGAAGTGTTCACATTGCTTAGCAGAATTGCCTTTGTGCAGAAAACACTAACACTTGTTCAGAACAAAAGAAAGCACAGAGCCCCAGATTTTATGTTGTCCTGGAGAGCTTGCAGAGCACTGGGGAAAGGCAGGCAGAGAATTCCCTGCTAGCACCTTCTCTGTGCCTGGGAAGCAGAAGTGTTCACATTGCTTCGCAGAATCGCTTTTGTGCAGAAAACAATAACACTTGTTCAGAACAAAAGAAAGCACAGAGCCCCAGATTTGCTGTTGTTCTGGAGAGCTTGCAGAGCACTGGGGAAAGGCAGGCAGAGAATTCCATGCTAGCACCCTCTCTGTGCCTGGGAAGCAGGAGTGTTCACATTAGTTCGCAGAATCGCCTTTGTGCAGAAAACACTAACACTTGTTCAGAACAAAAGAAAGCACAGAGCCCCAGATTTGCTGTTGTTCTGGAGAGCTTGCAGAGCACTGGGGAAAGGCAGGCAGAGAATTCCCTGCTAGCACCTTCTCTGTGCCTGGGAAGCAGAAGTGTTTACGTTGCTTCGCAGAATCGCCTTTGTGCAGAAAACAGTAACACTTGTTCAGAACGAAAGAAAGCACAGAGCCCCAGATTTGCTGTTGTCCTGGAGAGCTTGCAGAGCACTGGGGAAAGGCAGGCAGAGAATTCCCTGCTAGCACCTTCTCTGTGCCTGGGAAGCAGAATTGTTCACATTGCTTCGCAGAATCGCCTTTGTGCAGAAAACACTAACACTTGTTCAGAACAAAAGAAAGCACAGAGCCCCAGATTTGCTGTTGTTCTGGAGAGCTTGCAGAGCACTGGGGAAAGGCAGGCAGAGAATTCCCTGCTAGCACCTTCTCTGTGCCTGGGAAGCAGAAGTGTTGACATTGCTTCGCAGAGTTGCCTTTGTGGAGAAAACACTAAAACTTGTTCAGAACAAAAGAAAGCACAGAGCCTCAGATTTTATGTTGTCCTGGAGAGCTTGCAGAGCACTGGGGAAAGGCAGGCAGAGAATTCCCTGCTAGCACCTTCTCTGTGCCTGGGAAGCAGAAGTGTTCACATTGCTTCGCAGAATCGCTTTTCTGCAGAAAACACTAACACTTGTTCAGAACAAAAGAAAGCACAGAGCCCCAGATTTGCTGTTGTTCTGGAGAGCTTGCAGAGCACTGGGGAAAGGCAGGCAGAGAATTCCCTGCTAGCACCTTCTCTGTGCCTGGGAAGCAGAAGTGTTCACATTGCTTCGCAGAATCGCCTTTGTGCAGAAAACACTAACACTTGTTCAGAACAAAAGAAAGCACAGAGCCCCAGATTTGATGTTGTTCTGGAGAGCTTGCAGAGCAGTGGGGAAAGGCAGGCAGAGAATTCCCTGCTAGCACCTTCTCTGTGCCTGGGAAGCAGAAGTGTTCACATTGCTTCGCAGAATCGCTTTTCTGCAGAAAACACTAACACTTGTTCAGAACAAAAGAAAGCACAGAGCCCCAGATTTGCTGTTGTTCTGGAGAGCTTGCAGAGCACTGGGGAAAGGCAGGCAGAGAATTCCCTGCTAGCACCTTCTCTGTTCCTGGGAAGCAGAAGTGTTTACATTGCTTCGCAGAAGCGCTTTTGTGCAGAAAACAGTAACACTTGTTCAGAACGAAAGAAAGCACAGAGCCCCAGATTCTATGTTGTCCTGGAGAGCTTGCAGAGCACTGGGGAAAGGCAGGCAGGGAATTCCCTGCTAGCACCTTCTCTGTGCCTGGGAAGCAGAAGTGTTCACATTGCTTCGCAGAATCGCCTTTGTGCAGAAAACACTAACACTTGTTCAGAACAAAAGAAAGCACAGAGCCCCAGATTTGATGTTGTTCTGGAGAGCTTGCAGAGCACTGGGGAAAGGCAGGCAGAGAATTCCCTGCTAGCACCTTCTCTGTGCCTGGGAAGCAGAAGTGTTCACATTGCTTCGCAGAATCGCTTTTGTGCAGAAAACACTAACACTTGTTCAGAACAAAAGAAAGCACAGAGCCCCAGATTCTATGTTGTCCTGGAGAGCTTGCAGAGCACTGGGGAAAGGCAGGCAGAGAATTCCCTGCTAGCACCTTCTCTGTTCCTGGGAAGCAGAAGTGTTTGCATTGCTTCGCAGAAGCGCTTTTGTGCAGAAAACAGTAACACTTGTTCAGAACGAAAGAAAGCACAGAGCCCCAGATTCTATGTTGTCCTGGAGAGCTTGCAGAGCACTGGGGAAAGGCAGGCAGAGAATTCCCTGCTAGCACCTTCTCTGTGCCTGGGAAGCAGAAGTGTTCACATTAGTTCGCAGAATCGCCTTTATGCAGAAAACACTAACACTTGTTCAGAACGAAAGAAAGCACAGAGCCCCAGATTTGCTGTTGTTCTGGAGAGCTTGCAGAGCACTGGGGAAAGGCAGGCAGAGAATTCCCTGCTAGCACCTTCTCTGTGCCTGGGAAGCAGAAGTGTTTACGTTGCTTCGCAGAATCGCCTTTGTGCAGAAAACACTAACACTTGTTCAGAACAAAAGAAAGCACAGAGCCCCAGATTTGCTGTTGTCCTGGAGAGCTTGCAGAGCACTGGGGAAAGGCAGGCAGAGAATTCCCTGCTAGCACCTTCTCTGTGTCTGGGAAGCAGAAGTGTTCACATTGCTTCGCAGAATCGCTTTTGTGCAGAAAACACTAACACTTGTTCAGAACAAAAGAAAGCACAGAGCCCCAGATTTGCTGTTGTTCTGGAGAGCTTGCAGAGCACTGGGGAAAGGCAGGCAGAGAATTCCCTGCTAGCACCTTCCTTGTGCCTGGGAAGCAGAAGCGTTCACATTGCTTCGCAGAATCGCCTTTGTGCAGAAAACACTAACACTTGTTCAGAACAAAAGAAAGCACAGAGCCCCAGATTTGCTGTTGTTCTGGAGAGCTTGCAGAGCACTGGGGAAAGGCAGGCAGGGAATTCCCTGCTAGCACCTTCTCTGTGCCTGGGAAGCAGAAGTGTTCACATTGCTTCGCAGAATCGCCTTTGTGCAGAAAACACTAACACTTGTTCAGAACAAAAGAAAGCACAGAGCCCCAGATTCTATGTTGTCCTGGAGAGCTTGCAGAGCACTGGGGAAAGGCAGGCAGGGAATTCCCTGCTAGCACCTTCTCTGTGACTGGGAAGCAGAAGTGTTCACATTGCTTCGCAGAATCGCTTTTCTGCAGAAAACACTAACACTTGTTCAGAACAAAAGAAAGCACAGAGCCCCAGATTTGCTGTTGTTCTGGAGAGCTTGCAGAGCACTGGGGAAAGGCAGGCAGAGAATTCCCTGCTAGCACCTTCTCTGTGCCTGGGAAGCAGAAGTGTTCACATTGCTTCGCAGAATTGCCTTTGTGCAGAAAACACTAACACTTGTTCAGAACAAAAGAAAGCACAGAGCCTCAGATTTTATGTTGTCCTGGAGAGCTTGCAGAGCACTGGGGAAAGGCAGGCAGAGAATTCCCTGCTAGCACCTTCTCTGTGCCTGGGAAGCAGAAGTGTTCACATTGCTTCGCAGAATTGCCTTTGTGCAGAAAACACTAACACTTGTTCAGAACAAAAGAAAGCACAGAGCCCCAGATTTGCTGTTGTTCTGGAGAGCTTGCAGAGCACTGGGGAAAGGCAGGCAGAGAATTCCCTGCTAGCACCTTCTCTGTGCCTGGGAAGCAGAAGTGTTCACATTACTTCGCAGAATCGCTTTTGTGCAGAAAACACTAACACTTGTTCAGAACAAAAGAAAGCACAGAGCCCCAGATTCTATGTTGTCCTGGAGAGCTTGCAGAGCACTGGGGAAAGGCAGGCAGAGAATGCCCTGCTAGCACCTTCTCTGTGCCTGGGAAGCAGAAGTGTTCACATTGCTTCGCAGAATCGCTTTTGTGCAGAAAACACTAACACTTGTTCAGAACGAAAGAAAGCACAGAGCCCCAGATTTGCTGTTGTTCTGGAGAGCTTGCAGAGCACTGGGGAAAGGCAGGCAGAGAATTCCCTGCTAGCACCTTCTCTGTGCCTGGGAAGCAGAAGTGTTCACATTGCTTCGCAGAATCGCTTTTCTGCAGAAAACACTAACACTTGTTCAGAACAAAAGAAAGCACAGAGCCCCAGATTCTATGTTGTCCTGGAGAGCTTGCAGAGCACTGGGGAAAGGCAGGCAGAGAATTCCCTGTTAGCAGCTTCTCTGTGCCTGGGAAGCAGAAGTGTTCACATTGCTTCGCAGAATCGCCTTTCTGCAGAAAACACTAACACTTGTTCAGAACAAAAGAAAGCACAGAGCCCCAGATTTGCTGTTGTTCTGGAGAGCTTGCAGAGCACTGGGGAAAGGCAGGCAGAGAATTCCCTGCTAGCACCCTCTCTGTGCCTGGGAAGCAGAAGTGTTCACATTGCTTCGCAGAATCGCCTTTGTGCAGAAAACACTAACACTTGTTCAGAACAAAAGAAAGCACAGAGCCCCAGATTTGCTGTTGTTCTGGAGAGCTTGCAGAGCACTGGGGAAAGGCAGGCAGAGAATTCCCTGCTAGCACCTTCTCTGTGCCTGGGAAGCAGAAGTGTTCACATTATTTCGCAGAATTGCCTTTGTGCAGAAAACACTAACACTTGTTCAGAACAAAAGAAAGCACAGAGCCTCAGATTTTATGTTGTCCTGGAGAGCTTGCAGAGCACTGGGGAAAGGCAGGCAGAGAATTCCCTGCTAGCACCTTCTCTGTGCCTGGGAAGCAGAAGTGTTCACATTGCTTCGCAGAATCGCTTTTCTGCAGAAAACACTAACACTTGTTCAGAACAAAAGAAAGCACAGAGCCCCAGATTTGCTGTTGTTCTGGAGAGCTTGCAGAGCACTGGGGAAAGGCAGGCAGAGAATTCCCTGCTAGCACCTTCTCTGTGCCTGGGAAGCAGAAGTGTTTACGTTGCTTCGCAGAATCGCCTTTGTGCAGAAAACACTAACACTTGTTCAGAACAAAAGAAAGCACAGAGCCCCAGATTTGCTGTTGTTCTGGAGAGCTTGCAGAGCACTGGGGAAAGGCAGGCAGGGAATTCCCTGCTAGCACCTTCTCTGTGCCTGGGAAGCAGAAGTGTTCACATTGCTTCGCAGAATCGCCTTTGTGCAGAAAACACTAACACTTGTTCAGAACAAAAGAAAGCACAGAGCCCCAGATTTGCTGTTGTTCTGGAGAGCTTGCAGAGCACTGGGGAAAGGCAGGCAGAGAATTCCCTGCTAGCACCTTCTCTGTGCCTGGGAAGCAGAAGTGTTCACATTGCTTCGCAGAATTGCCTTTGTGCAGAAAACACTAACACTTGTTCAGAACAAAAGAAAGCACAGAGCCTCAGATTTTATGTTGTCCTGGAGAGCTTGCAGAGCACTGGGGAAAGGCAGGCAGAGAATTCCCTGCTAGCACCTTCTCTGTGCCTGGGAAGCAGAAGTGTTCACATTGCTTCGCAGAATCGCTTTTCTGCAGAAAACAATAACACTTGTTCAGAACAAAAGAAAGCACAGAGCCCCAGATTTGCTGTTGTTCTGGAGAGCTTGCAGAGCACTGGGGAAAGGCAGGCAGAGAATTCCCTGCTAGCACCCTCTCTGTGCCTGGGAAGCAGGAGTGTTCACATTAGTTCGCAGAATCGCCTTTGTGCAGAAAACAGTAACACTTGTTCAGAACAAAAGAAAGCACAGAGCCCCAGATTTGCTGTTGTTCTGGAGAGCTTGCAGAGCACTGGGGAAAGGCAGGCAGAGAATTCCCTGCTAGCACCTTCTCTGTGCCTGGGAAGCAGAAGTGTTCACATTAGTTCGCAGAATCGCCTTTGTGCAGAAAACACTAACACTTGTTCAGAACAAAAGAAAGCACAGAGCCCCAGATTCTATGTTGTCCTGGAGAGCTTGCAGAGCACTGGGGAAAGGCAGGCAGAGAATTCCCTGCTAGCACCTTCTCTGTGCCTGGGAAGCAGAAGTGTTTACGTTGCTTCGCAGAATCGCTTTTGTGCAGAAAACACTAACACTTGTTCAGAACGAAAGAAAGCACAGAGCCCCAGATTTGCTGTTGTCCTGGAGAGCTTGCAGAGCACTGGGGAAAGGCAGGCAGAGAATTCCCTGCTAGCACCTTCTCTGTTCCTGGGAAGCAGAAGTGTTTACATTGCTTCGCAGAAGCGCTTTTGTGCAGAAAACAGTAACATTGTTCAGAACGAAAGAAAGCACAGAGCCCCAGATTTGCTGTTGTTCTGGAGAGCTTGCAGAGCACTGGGGAAAGGCAGGCAGAGAATTCCCTGCTAGCACCTTCTCTGTGCCTGGGAAGCAGAAGCGTTCACATTGCTTCGCAGAATCGCCTTTGTGCAGAAAACACTAACACTTGTTCAGAACAAAAGAAAGCACAGAGCCCCAGATTCTATGTTGTCCTGGAGAGCTTGCAGAGCACTGGGGAAAGGCAGGCAGAGAATTCCCTGTTAGCAGCTTCTCTGTGCCTGGGAAGCAGAAGTGTTCACATTGCTTCGCAGATTCGCTTTTCTGCAGAAAACACTAACACTTGTTCAGAACAAAAGAAAGCACAGAGCCCCAGATTTGCTGTTGTTCTGGAGAGCTTGCAGAGCACTGGGGAAAGGCAGGCAGAGAATTCCCTGCTAGCACCTTCTCTGTGCCTGGGAAGCAGAAGTGTTTACGTTGCTTCGCAGAATCGCTTTTGTGCAGAAAACAGTAACACTTGTTCAGAACGAAAGAAAGCACAGAGCCCCAGATTTGCTGTTGTCCTGGAGAGCTTGCAGAGCACTGGGGAAAGGCAGGCAGAGAATTCCCTGCTAGCACCTTCTCTGTGACTGGGAAGCAGAAGTGTTCACATTGCTTCGTAGAATCGCCTTTGTGCAGAAAACACTAACACTTGTTCAGAACAAAAGAAAGCACAGAGCCCCAGATTTGCTGTTGTTCTGGAGAGCTTGCAGAGCACTGGGGAAAGGCAGGCAGAGAATTCCCTGCTAGCACCTTCTCTGTGCCTGGGAAGCAGAAGTGTTCACATTGCTTCGCAGAATTGCCTTTGTGCAGAAAACACTAACACTTGTTCAGAACAAAAGAAAGCACAGAGCCTCAGAATTTATGTTGTCCTGGAGAGCTTGCAGAGCACTGGGGAAAGGCAGGCAGAGAATTCCCTGCTAGCACCTTCTCTGTGCCTGGGAAGCAGAAGTGTTCACATTGCTTCGCAGAATCGCTTTTCTGCAGAAAACAATAACACTTGTTCAGAACAAAAGAAAGCACAGAGCCCCAGATTTGCTGTTGTTCTGGAGAGCTTGCAGAGCACTGGGGAAAGGCAGGCAGAGAATTCCCTGCTAGCACCTTCTCTGTGCCTGGGAAGCAGAAGTGTTCACATTGCTTCGCAGAATCGCTTTTCTGCAGAAAACAGTAACACTTGTTCAGAACGAAAGAAAGCACAGAGCCCCAGATTCTATTTTGTCCTGGAGAGCTTGCAGAGCACTGGGGAAAGGCAGGCAGGGAATTCCCTGCTAGCACCTTCTCTGTGCCTGGGAAGCAGAAGTGTTTACGTTGCTTCGCAGAATCGCTTTTGTGCAGAAAACACTACCACTTGTTCAGAACGAAAGAAAGCACAGAGCCCCAGATTTGCTGTTGTCCTGGAGAGCTTGCAGAGCACTGGGGAAAGGCAGGCAGAGAATTCCCTGCTAGCACCTTCTCTGTGCCTGGGAAGCAGAAGTGTTCACATTGCTTCGCAGAATCGCCTTTGTGCAGAAAACACTAACACTTGTTTAGAACAAAAGAAAGCACAGAGCCCCAGATTCTATGTTGTCCTGGAGAGCTTGCAGAGCACTGGGGAAAGGCAGGCAGAGAATTCCCTGTTAGCAGCTTCTCTGTGCCTGGGAAGCAGAAGTGTTCACATTGCTTCGCAGAATCGCCTTTGTGCAGAAAACACTAACACTTGTTCAGAACAAAAGAAAGCACAGAGCCCCAGATTTGCTGTTGTTCTGGAGAGCTTGCAGAGCACTGGGGAAAGGCAGGCAGAGAATTCCCTGCTAGCACCTTCTCTGTGCCTGGGAAGCAGAAGTGTTTACGTTGCTTCGCAGAATCGCTTTTGTGCAGAAAACAGTAACACTTGTTCAGAACAAAAGAAAGCACAGAGCCCCAGATTTGCTGTTGTCCTGGAGAGCTTGCAGAGCACTGGGGAAAGGCAGGCAGAGAATTCCCTGCTAGCACCTTCTCTGTGCCTGGGAAGCAGAAGTGTTCACATTGCTTCGCAGAATCGCCTTTGTGCAGAAAACACTAACACTTGTTCAGAACAAAAGAAAGCACAGAGCCCCAGATTTGCTGTTGTCCTGGAGAGCTTGCAGAGCACTGGGGAAAGGCAGGCAGAGAATTCCCTGCTAGCACCTTCTCTGTGCCTGGGAAGCAGAAGTGTTCACATTGCTTCGCAGAATCGCTTTTCTGCAGAAAACACTAACACTTGTTCAGAACAAAAGAAAGCACAGAGCCCCAGATTCTATGTTGTTCTGGAGAGCTTGCAGAGCACTGGGGAAAGGCAGGCAGAGAATTCCCTGCTAGCACCTTCTCTGTGCCTGGGAAGCAGAAGTGTTCACATTGCTTCGCAGAATTGCCTTTGTGCAGAAAACACTAACACTTGTTCAGAACAAAAGAAAGCACAGAGCCTCAGATTTTATGTTGTCCTGGAGAGCTTGCAGAGCACTGGGGAAAGGCAGGCAGAGAATTCCCTGCTAGCACCTTCTCTGTGCCTGGGAAGCAGAAGTGTTCACATTGCTTCGCAGAATCGCTTTTCTGCAGAAAACACTAACACTTGTTCAGAACAAAAGAAAGCACAGAGCCCCAGATTTGCTGTTGTTCTGGAGAGCTTGCAGAGCACTGGGGAAAGGCAGGCAGAGAATTCCCTGCTAGCACCCTCTCTGTGCCTGGGAAGCAGGAGTGTTCACATTAGTTCGCAGAATCGCCTTTGTGCAGAAAACACTAACACTTGTTCAGAACAAAAGAAAGCACAGAGCCCCAGATTCTATGTTGTCCTGGAGAGCTTGCAGAGCACTGGGGAAAGGCAGGCAGAGAATTCCCTGCTAGCACCTTCTCTGTGCCTGGGAAGCAGAAGTGTTCACATTGCTTCGCAGAATCGCTTTTCTGCAGAAAACACTAACACTTGTTCAGAACAAAAGAAAGCACAGAGCCCCAGATTTGCTGTTGTCCTGGAGAGCTTGCAGAGCACTGGGGAAAGGCAGGCAGAGAATTCCCTGCTAGCACCTTCTCTGTGCCTGGGAAGCAGAAGTGTTCACATTAGTTCGCAGAATCGCCTTTATGCAGAAAACACTAACACTTGTTCAAAACAAAAGAAAGCACAGAGCCCCAGATTTGCTGTTGTCCTGGAGAGCTTGCAGAGCACTCGGGAAAGGCAGGCAGAGAATTCCCTGCTAGCACCTTCTCTGTGCCTGGGAAGCAGAAGTGTTCACATTACTTCGCAGAATCGCTTTTGTGCAGAAAACAGTAACACTTGTTCAGAACGAAAGAAAGCACAGAGCCCCAGATTTGCTGTTGTCCTGGAGAGCTTGCAGAGCACTGGGGAAAGGCAGGCAGAGAATTCCCTGCTAGCACCTTCTCTGTGCCTGGGAAGCAGAAGTGTTCACATTGCTTCGCAGAATCGCTTTTGTGCAGAAAACAGTAACACTTGTTCAGAACGAAAGAAAGCACAGAGCCCCAGATTTTATGTTGTCCTGGAGAGCTTGCAGAGCACTGGGGAAAGGCAGGCAGAGAATTCCCTGTTAGCAGCTTCTCTGTGCCTGGGAAGCAGAAGTGTTCACATTGCTTCGCAGAATCGCTTTTGTGCAGAAAACACTAACACTTGTTCAGAACAAAAGAAAGCACAGAGCCCCAGATTTGCTGTTGTTCTGGAGAGCTTGCAGAGCACTGGGGAAAGGCAGGCAGAGAATTCCCTGCTAGCACCTTCTCTGTGCCTGGGAAGCAGAAGTGTTTACGTTGCTTCGCAGAATCGCTTTTGTGCAGAAAACAGTAACACTTGTTCAGAACAAAAGAAACCACAGAGCCCCAGATTTGCTGTTGTCCTGGAGAGCTTGCAGAGCACTGGTGAAAGGCAGGCAGAGAATTCCCTGCTAGCACCTTCTCTGTGCCTGGGAAGCAGAAGTGTTCACATTGCTTCGCAGAATCGCCTTTGTGCAGAAAACAATAACACTTGTTCAGAACAAAAGAAAGCACAGAGCCCCAGATTTGCTGTTGTCCTGGAGAGCTTGCAGAGCACTGGGGAAAGGCAGGCAGAGAATTCCCTGCTAGCACCTTCTCTGTGTCTGGGAAGCAGAAGTGTTCACATTGCTTCGCAGAATCGCTTTTGTGCAGAAAACACTAACACTTGTTCAGAACAAAAGAAAGCACAGAGCCCCAGATTTGCTGTTGTTCTGGAGAGCTTGCAGAGCACTGGGGAAAGGCAGGCAGAGAATTCCCTGCTAGCACCTTCTCTGTGCCTGGGAAGCAGAAGTGTTCACATTGCTTCGCAGAATTGCCTTTGTGCAGAAAACACTAACACTTGTTCAGAACAAAAGAAAGCACAGAGCCTCAGATTTTATGTTGTCCTGGAGAGCTTGCAGAGCACTGGGGAAAGGCAGGCAGAGAATTCCCTGCTAGCACCTTCTCTGTGTCTGGGAAGCAGAAGTGTTCACATTGCTTCGCAGAATCGCATTTCTGCAGAAAACAATAACACTTGTTCAGAACAAAAGAAAGCACAGAGCCCCAGATTTGCTGTTGTTCTGGAGAGCTTGCAGAGCACTGGGGAAAGGCAGGCAGAGAATTCCCTGCTAGCACCCTCTCTGTGCCTGGGAAGCAGGAGTGTTCACATTAGTTCGCAGAATCGCCTTTGTGCAGAAAACACTAACACTTGTTCAGAACAAAAGAAAGCACAGAGCCCCAGATTCTATGTTGTCCTGGAGAGCTTGCAGAGCACTGGGGAAAGGCAGGCAGAGAATTCCCTGCTAGCACCTTCTCTGTGCCTGGGAAGCAGAAGTGTTCACATTGCTTCGCAGAATCGCTTTTCTGCAGAAAACACTAACACTTGTTCAGAACAAAAGAAAGCACAGAGCCCCAGATTTGCTGTTGTCCTGGAGAGCTTGCAGAGCACTGGGGAAAGGCAGGCAGAGAATTCCCTGCTAGCACCTTCTCTGTGCCTGGGAAGCAGGAGTGTTCACATTAGTTCGCAGAATCGCCTTTATGCAGAAAACACTAACACTTGTTCGGAAGGAAAGAAAGCACAGAGCCCCAGATTTGCTGTTGTTCTGGAGAGCTTGCAGAGCACTGGGGAAAGGCAGGCAGGGAATTCCCTGCTAGCACCTTCTCTGTGCCTGGGAAGCAGAAGTGTTCACATTGCTTCGCAGAATCGCTTTTCTGCAGAAAACAATAACACTTGTTCAGAACAAAAGAAAGCACAGAGCCCCAGATTTGCTGTTGTTCTGGAGAGCTTGCAGAGCACTGGGGAAAGGCAGGCAGAGAATTCCCTGCTAGCACCCTCTCTGTGCCTGGGAAGCAGGAGTGTTCACATTAGTTCGCAGAATCGCCTTTGTGCAGAAAACAGTAACACTTGTTCAGAACAAAAGAAAGCACAGAGCCCCAGATTTGCTGTTGTTCTGGAGAGCTTGCAGAGCACTGGGGAAAGGCAGGCAGAGAATTCCCTGCTAGCACCTTCTCTGTGCCTGGGAAGCAGAAGTGTTCACATTAGTTCGCAGAATCGCCTTTGTGCAGAAAACACTAACACTTGTTCAGAACAAAAGAAATCACAGAGCCCCAGATTCTATGTTGTCCTGGAGAGCTTGCAGAGCACTGGGGAAAGGCAGGCAGAGAATTCCCTGCTAGCACCTTCTCTGTGCCTGGGAAGCAGAAGTGTTTACGTTGCTTCGCAGAATCGCTTTTGTGCAGAAAACACTAACACTTGTTCAGAACGAAAGAAAGCACAGAGCCCCAGATTTGCTGTTGTCCTGGAGAGCTTGCAGAGCACTGGGGAAAGGCAGGCAGAGAATTCCCTGCTAGCACCTTCTCTGTTCCTGGGAAGCAGAAGTGTTTACATTGCTTCGCAGAAGCGCTTTTGTGCAGAAAACAGTAACATTGTTCAGAACGAAAGAAAGCACAGAGCCCCAGATTTGCTGTTGTTCTGGAGAGCTTGCAGAGCACTGGGGAAAGGCAGGCAGAGAATTCCCTGCTAGCACCTTCTCTGTGCCTGGGAAGCAGAAGCGTTCACATTGCTTCGCAGAATCGCCTTTGTGCAGAAAACACTAACACTTGTTCAGAACAAAAGAAAGCACAGAGCCCCAGATTCTATGTTGTCCTGGAGAGCTTGCAGAGCACTGGGGAAAGGCAGGCAGAGAATTCCCTGTTAGCACCTTCTCTGTGCCTGGGAAGCAGAAGTGTTCACATTGCTTCGCAGATTCGCTTTTCTGCAGAAAACACTAACACTTGTTCAGAACAAAAGAAAGCACAGAGCCCCAGATTTGCTGTTGTTCTGGAGAGCTTGCAGAGCACTGGGGAAAGGCAGGCAGAGAATTCCCTGCTAGCACCTTCTCTGTGCCTGGGAAGCAGAAGTGTTTACGTTGCTTCGCAGAATCGCTTTTGTGCAGAAAACAGTAACACTTGTTCAGAACGAAAGAAAGCACAGAGCCCCAGATTTGCTGTTGTCCTGGAGAGCTTGCAGAGCACTGGGGAAAGGCAGGCAGAGAATTCCCTGCTAGCACCTTCTCTGTGACTGGGAAGCAGAAGTGTTCACATTGCTTCGTAGAATCGCCTTTGTGCAGAAAACACTAACACTTGTTCAGAACAAAAGAAAGCACAGAGCCCCAGATTTGCTGTTGTTCTGGAGAGCTTGCAGAGCACTGGGGAAAGGCAGGCAGAGTATTCCCTGCTAGCACCTTCTCTGTGCCTGGGAAGCAGAAGTGTTTACGTTGCTTCGCAGAATCGCCTTTGTGCAGAAAACACTAACACTTGTTCAGAACAAAAGAAAGCACAGAGCCCCAGATTTGCTGTTGTTCTGGAGAGCTTGCAGAGCACTGGGGAAAGGCAGGCAGAGAATTCCCTGCTAGCACCTTCTCTGTGCCTGGGAAGCAGAAGTGTTCACATTGCTTCGCAGAACCGCTTTTCTGCAGAAAACACTAACACTTGTTCAGAACAAAAGAAAGCACAGAGCCCCAGATTTGCTGTTGTTCTGGAGAGCTTGCAGAGCACTGGGGAAAGGCAGGCAGAGAATTCCCTGCTAGCACCTTCTCTGTGCCTGGGAAGCAGAAGTGTTCACATTGCTTCGCAGAATTGCCTTTGTGCAGAAAACACTAACACTTGTTCAGAACAAAAGAAAGCACAGAGCCTCAGAATTTATGTTGTCCTGGAGAGCTTGCAGAGCACTGGGGAAAGGCAGGCAGAGAATTCCCTGCTAGCACCTTCTCTGTGCCTGGGAAGCAGAAGTGTTCACATTGCTTCGCAGAATCGCTTTTCTGCAGAAAACAATAACACTTGTTCAGAACAAAAGAAAGCACAGAGCCCCAGATTTGCTGTTGTTCTGGAGAGCTTGCAGAGCACTGGGGAAAGGCAGGCAGAGAATTCCCTGCTAGCACCTTCTCTGTGCCTGGGAAGCAGAAGTGTTCACATTGCTTCGCAGAATCGCTTTTCTGCAGAAAACTCTAACACTTGTTCAGAACAAAAGAAAGCACAGAGCCCCAGATTTGCTGTTGTTCTGGAGAGCTTGCAGAGCACTGGGGAAAGGCAGGCAGAGAATTCCCTGCTAGCACCTTCTCTGTGTCTGGGAAGCAGAAGTGTTCACATTGCTTCGCAGAATCGCTTTTCTGCAGAAAACACTAACACTTGTTCAGAACAAAAGAAAGCACAGAGCCCCAGATTTGCTGTTGTTCTGGAGAGCTTGCAGAGCACTGGGGAAAGGCAGGCAGAGAATTCCCTGCTAGCACCTTCTCTGTGCCTGGGAAGCAGAAGTGTTTACGTTGCTTCGCAGAATCGCTTTTGTGCAGAAAACACTACCACTTGTTCAGAACGAAAGAAAGCACAGAGCCCCAGATTTGCTGTTGTCCTGGAGAGCTTGCAGAGCACTGGGGAAAGGCAGGCAGAGAATTCCCTGCTAGCACCTTCTCTGTGCCTGGGAAGCAGAAGTGTTCACATTGCTTCGCAGAATCGCCTTTGTGCAGAAAACACTAACACTTGTTCAGAACAAAAGAAAGCACAGAGCCCCAGATTTGCTGTTGTCCTGGAGAGCTTGCAGAGCACTGGGGAAAGGCAGGCAGAGAATTCCCTGTTAGCAGCTTCTCTGTGCCTGGGAAGCAGAAGTGTTCACATTGCTTCGCAGAATCGCCTTTGTGCAGAAAACACTAACACTTGTTCAGAACAAAAGAAAGCACAGAGCCCCAGATTTGCTGTTGTTCTGGAGAGCTTGCAGAGCACTGGGGAAAGGCAGGCAGAGAATTCCCTGCTAGCACCTTCTCTGTGCCTGGGAAGCAGAAGTGTTTACGTTGCTTCGCAGAATCTCTTTTGTGCAGAAAACAGTAACACTTGTTCAGAACAAAAGAAAGCACAGAGCCCCAGATTTGCTGTTGTCCTGGAGAGCTTGCAGAGCACTGGGGAAAGGCAGGCAGAGAATTCCCTGCTAGCACCTTCTCTGTGCCTGGGAAGCAGAAGTGTTCACATTGCTTCGCAGAATCGCTTTTGTGCAGAAAACACTAACACTTGTTCAGAACAAAAGAAAGCACAGAGCCCCAGATTTGCTGTTGTTCTGGAGAGCTTGCAGAGCACTGGGGAAAGGCAGGCAGAGAATTCCCTGCTAGCACCTTCTCTGTGCCTGGGAAGCAGAAGTGTTCACATTGCTTCGCAGAATTGCCTTTGTGCAGAAAACACTAACACTTGTTCAGAGCAAAAGAAAGCACAGAGCCTCAGATTTTATGTTGTCCTGGAGAGCTTGCAGAGCACTGGGGAAAGGCAGGCAGAGAATTCCCTGCTAGCACCTTCTCTGTGCCTGGGAAGCAGAAGTGTTCACATTGCTTCGCAGAATCGCTTTTCTGCAGAAAACAATAACACTTGTTCAGAACAAAAGAAAGCACAGAGCCCCAGATTTGCTGTTGTTCTGGAGAGCTTGCAGAGCACTGGGGAAAGGCAGGCAGAGAATTCCCTGCTAGCACCCTCTCTGTGCCTGGGAAGCAGGAGTGTTCACATTAGTTCGCAGAATCGCCTTTGTGCAGAAAACACTAACACTTGTTCAGAACAAAAGAAAGCACAGAGCCCCAGATTCTATGTTGTCCTGGAGAGCTTGCAGAGCACTGGGGAAAGGCAGGCAGAGAATTCCCTGCTAGCACCTTCTCTGTGCCTGGGAAGCAGAAGTGTTCACATTGCTTCGCAGAATCGCTTTTCTGCAGAAAACACTAACACTTGTTCAGAACAAAAGAAAGCACAGAGCCCCAGATTTGCTGTTGTCCTGGAGAGCTTGCAGAGCACTGGGGAAAGGCAGGCAGAGAATTCCCTGCTAGCACCTTCTCTGTGCCTGGGAAGCAGAAGTGTTCACATTAGTTCGCAGAATCGCCTTTATGCAGAAAACACTAACACTTGTTCAAAACAAAAGAAAGCACAGAGCCCCAGATTTGCTGTTGTCCTGGAGAGCTTGCAGAGCACTGGGGAAAGGCAGGCAGAGAATTCCCTGCTAGCACCTTCTCTGTGCCTGGGAAGCAGAAGTGTTCACATTACTTCGCAGAATCGCTTTTGTGCAGAAAACAGTAACACTTGTTCAGAACGAAAGAAAGCACAGAGCCCCAGATTTGCTGTTGTCCTGGAGAGCTTGCAGAGCACTGGGGAAAGGCAGGCAGAGAATTCCCTGCTAGCACCTTCTCTGTGCCTGGGAAGCAGAAGTGTTCACATTGCTTCGCAGAATCGCTTTTGTGCAGAAAACAGTAACACTTGTTCAGAACGAAAGAAAGCACAGAGCCCCAGATTCTATGTTGTCCTGGAGAGCTTGCAGAGCACTGGGGAAAGGCAGGCAGAGAATTCCCTGTTAGCAGCTTCTCTGTGCCTGGGAAGCAGAAGTGTTCACATTGCTTCGCAGAATCGCCTTTGTGCAGAAAACACTAACACTTGTTCAGAACAAAAGAAAGCACAGAGCCCCAGATTTGCTGTTGTTCTGGAGAGCTTGCAGAGCACTGGGGAAAGGCAGGCAGAGAATTCCCTGCTAGCACCTTCTCTGTGCCTGGGAAGCAGAAGTGTTTACGTTGCTTCGCAGAATCTCTTTTGTGCAGAAAACAGTAACACTTGTTCAGAACAAAAGAAAGCACAGAGCCCCAGATTTGCTGTTGTCCTGGAGAGCTTGCAGAGCACTGGGGAAAGGCAGGCAGAGAATTCCCTGCTAGCACCTTCTCTGTGCCTGGGAAGCAGAAGTGTTCACATTGCTTCGCAGAATTGCTTTTGTGCAGAAAACACTAACACTTGTTCAGAACAAAAGAAAGCACAGAGCCCCAGATTTGCTGTTGTTCTGGAGAGCTTGCAGAGCACTGGGGAAAGGCAGGCAGAGAATTCCCTGCTAGCACCTTCTCTGTGCCTGGGAAGCAGAAGTGTTCACATTGCTTCGCAGAATCGCCTTTG
This sequence comes from Strix aluco, assembly GCF_031877795.1. Taxonomy (NCBI): domain Eukaryota; kingdom Metazoa; phylum Chordata; class Aves; order Strigiformes; family Strigidae; genus Strix; species Strix aluco. The sequence goes on from NW_027436642.1 coordinate 1,036,061, forward strand.
TGCAGAAAACAATAACACTTGTTCAGAACAAAAGAAAGCACAGAGCCCCAGATTTGCTGTTGTCCTGGAGAGCTTGCAGAGCACTGGGGAAAGGCAGGCAGAGAATTCCCTGCTAGCACCTTCTCTGTGTCTGGGAAGCAGAAGTGTTCACATTGCTTCGCAGAATCGCTTTTGTGCAGAAAACACTAACACTTGTTCAGAACAAAAGAAAGCACAGAGCCCCAGATTTGCTGTTGTTCTGGAGAGCTTGCAGAGCACTGGGGAAAGGCAGGCAGAGAATTCCCTGCTAGCACCTTCTCTGTGCCTGGGAAGCAGAAGTGTTCACATTGCTTCGCAGAATTGCCTTTGTGCAGAAAACACTAACACTTGTTCAGAACAAAAGAAAGCACAGAGCCTCAGATTTTATGTTGTCCTGGAGAGCTTGCAGAGCACTGGGGAAAGGCAGGCAGAGAATTCCCTGCTAGCACCTTCTCTGTGTCTGGGAAGCAGAAGTGTTCACATTGCTTCGCAGAATCGCATTTCTGCAGAAAACAATAACACTTGTTCAGAACAAAAGAAAGCACAGAGCCCCAGATTTGCTGTTGTTCTGGAGAGCTTGCAGAGCACTGGGGAAAGGCAGGCAGAGAATTCCCTGCTAGCACCCTCTCTGTGCCTGGGAAGCAGGAGTGTTCACATTAGTTCGCAGAATCGCCTTTGTGCAGAAAACACTAACACTTGTTCAGAACAAAAGAAAGCACAGAGCCCCAGATTCTATGTTGTCCTGGAGAGCTTGCAGAGCACTGGGGAAAGGCAGGCTTAGAATTCCCTGCTAGCACCTTCTCTGTGCCTGGGAAGCAGAAGTGTTCACATTGCTTCGCAGAATCGCTTTTCTGCAGAAAACACTAACACTTGTTCAGAACAAAAGAAAGCACAGAGCCCCAGATTTGCTGTTGTTCTGGAGAGCTTGCAGAGCACTGGGGAAAGGCAGGCAGAGAATTCCCTGCTAGCACCTTCTCTGTGCCTGGGAAGCAGAAGTGTTCACATTAGTTCGCAGAATCGCCTTTATGCAGAAAACACTAACACTTGTTCGGAAGGAAAGAAAGCACAGAGCCCCAGATTTGCTGTTGTTCTGGAGAGCTTGCAGAGCACTGGGGAAAGGCAGGCAGAGAATTCCCTGCTAGCACCTTCTCTGTGCCTGGGAAGCAGAAGTGTTCACATTACTTCGCAGAATCGCTTTTGTGCAGAAAACAGTAACACTTGTTCAGAACAAAAGAAAGCACAGAGCCCCAGATTTGCTGTTGTTCTGGAGAGCTTGCAGAGCACTGGGGAAAGGCAGGCAGAGAATTCCCTGCTAGCACCTTCTCTGTGCCTGGGAAGCAGAAGTGTTTACGTTGCTTCGCAGAATCGCCTTTGTGCAGAAAACACTAACACTTGTTCAGAACAAAAGAAAGCACAGAGCCCCAGATTTGCTGTTGTTCTGGAGAGCTTGCAGAGCACTGGGGAAAGGCAGGCAGAGAATTCCCTGCTAGCACCTTCTCTGTGCCTGGGAAGCAGAAGCGTTCACATTGCTTCGCAGAATCGCCTTTGTGCAGAAAACAGTAACACTTGTTCAGAACAAAAGAAAGCACAGAGCCCCAGATTTGCTGTTGTTCTGGAGAGCTTGCAGAGCACTGGGGAAAGGCAGGCAGGGAATTCCCTGCTAGCACCTTCTCTGTGCCTGGGAAGCAGAAGTGTTCACATTAGTTCGCAGAATCGCCTTTATGCAGAAAACACTAACACTTGTTCGGAAGGAAAGAAAGCACAGAGCCCCAGATTTGCTGTTGTTCTGGAGAGCTTGCAGAACACTGGGGAAAGGCAGGCAGAGAATTCCTTGCTAGCACCTTCTCTGTGCCTGGGAAGCAGAAGTGTTCACATTGCTTCGCAGAATCGCCTTTGTGCAGAAAACACTAACACTTGTTCAGAACAAAAGAAAGCACAGAGCCCCAGATTCTATGTTGTCCTGGAGAGCTTGCAGAGCACTGGGGAAAGGCAGGCAGGGAATTCCCTGCTAGCACCTTCTCTGTGACTGGGAAGCAGAAGTGTTCACATTGCTTCGCAGAATCGCTTTTCTGCAGAAAACACTAACACTTGTTCAGAACAAAAGAAAGCACAGAGCCCCAGATTTGCTGTTGTTCTGGAGAGCTTGCAGAGCACTGGGGAAAGGCAGGCAGAGAATTCCCTGCTAGCACCTTCTCTGTGCCTGGGAAGCAGAAGTGTTCACATTGCTTCGCAGAATTGCCTTTGTGCAGAAAACACTAACACTTGTTCAGAACAAAAGAAAGCACAGAGCCTCAGATTTTATGTTGTCCTGGAGAGCTTGCAGAGCACTGGGGAAAGGCAGGCAGAGAATTCCCTGCTAGCACCTTCTCTGTGCCTGGGAAACAGAAGTGTTCACATTGCTTCGCAGAATTGCCTTTGTGCAGAAAACACTAACACTTGTTCAGAACAAAAGAAAGCACAGAGCCCCAGATTTGCTGTTGTTCTGGAGAGCTTGCAGAGCACTGGGGAAAGGCAGGCAGAGAATTCCCTGCTAGCACCTTCTCTGTGCCTGGGAAGCAGAAGTGTTCACATTACTTCGCAGAATCGCTTTTGTGCAGAAAACACTAACACTTGTTCAGAACAAAAGAAAGCACAGAGCCCCAGATTCTATGTTGTCCTGGAGAGCTTGCAGAGCACTGGGGAAAGGCAGGCAGAGAATGCCCTGCTAGCACCTTCTCTGTGCCTGGGAAGCAGAAGTGTTCACATTGCTTCGCAGAATCGCCTTTGTGCAGAAAACACTAACACTTGTTCAGAACGAAAGAAAGCACAGAGCCCCAGATTTGCTGTTGTTCTGGAGAGCTTGCAGAGCACTGGGGAAAGGCAGGCAGAGAATTCCCTGCTAGCACCTTCTCTGTGCCTGGGAAGCAGAAGTGTTCACATTGCTTCGCAGAATCGCTTTTCTGCAGAAAACACTAACACTTGTTCAGAACAAAAGAAAGCACAGAGCCCCAGATTCTATGTTGTCCTGGAGAGCTTGCAGAGCACTGGGGAAAGGCAGGCAGAGAATTCCCTGTAGCAGCTTCTCTGTGCCTGGGAAGCAGAAGTGTTCACATTGCTTCGCAGAATCGCCTTTCTGCAGAAAACACTAACACTTGTTCAGAACAAAAGAAAGCACAGAGCCCCAGATTTGCTGTTGTTCTGGAGAGCTTGCAGAGCACTGGGGAAAGGCAGGCAGAGAATTCCCTGCTAGCACCTTCTCTGTGACTGGGAAGCAGAAGTGTTCACATTGCTTCGCAGAATCGCCTTTGTGCAGAAAACACTAACACTTGTTCAGAACAAAAGAAAGCACAGAGCCCCAGATTTGCTGTTGTTCTGGAGAGCTTGCAGAGCACTGGGGAAAGGCAGGCAGAGAATTCCCTGCTAGCACCTTCTCTGTGCCTGGGAAGCAGAAGTGTTCACATTATTTCGCAGAATCGCTTTTGTGCAGAAAACACTAACACTTGTTCAGAACAAAAGAAAGCACAGAGCCCCAGATTTGCTGTTGTTCTGGAGAGCTTGCAGAGCACTGGGGAAAGGCAGGCAGAGAATTCCCTGCTAGCACCTTCTCTGTGCCTGGGAAGCAGAAGTGTTCACATTGCTTCGCAGAATTGCCTTTGTGCAGAAAACACTAACACTTGTTCAGAACAAAAGAAAGCACAGAGCCTCAGATTTTATGTTGTCCTGGAGAGCTTGCAGAGCACTGGGGAAAGGCAGGCAGAGAATTCCCTGCTAGCACCTTCTCTGTGCCTGGGAAGCAGAAGTGTTCACATTGCTTCGCAGAATCGCTTTTGTGCAGAAAGCACTAACACTTGTTCAGAACAAAAGAAAGCACAGAGCCCCAGATTTGCTGTTGTTCTGGAGAGCTTGCAGAGCACTGGGGAAAGGCAGGCAGAGAATTCCCTGCTAGCACCCTCTCTGTGCCTGGGAAGCAGGAGTGTTTACGTTGCTTCGCAGAATCGCCTTTGTGCAGAAAACACTAACACTTGTTCAGAACAAAAGAAAGCACAGAGCCCCAGATTCTATGTTGTTCTGGAGAGCTTGCAGAGCACTGGGGAAAGGCAGGCAGAGAATTCCCTGCTAGCACCTTCTCTGTGCCTGGGAAGCAGAAGTGTTCACATTGCTTCGCAGAATCGCTTTTCTGCAGAAAACACTAACACTTGTTCAGAACAAAAGAAAGCACAGAGCCCCAGATTTGCTGTTGTTCTGGAGAGCTTGCAGAGCACTGGGGAAAGGCAGGCAGAGAATTCCCTGCTAGCACCTTCTCTGTGCCTGGGAAGCAGAAGTGTTCACATTGCTTCGCAGAATCGCTTTTCTGCAGAAAACACTAACACTTGTTCAGAACAAAAGAAAGCACAGAGCCCCAGATTTGCTGTTGTTCTGGAGAGCTTGCAGAGCACTGGGGAAAGGCAGGCAGAGAATTCCCTGCTAGCACCTTCTCTGTGCCTGGGAAGCAGAAGTGTTCACATTAGTTCGCAGAATCGCCTTTATGCAGAAAACACTAACACTTTTTCGGAAGGAAAGAAAGCACAGAGCCCCAGATTTGCTGTTGTTCTGGAGAGCTTGCAGAGCACTGGGGAAAGGCAGGCAGAGAATTCCCTGCTAGCACCTTCTCTGTGCCTGGGAAGCAGAAGTGTTCACATTACTTCGCAGAATCGCTTTTGTGCAGAAAACAGTAACACTTGTTCAGAACGAAAGAAAGCACAGAGCCCCAGATTTGCTGTTGTTCTGGAGAGCTTGCAGAGCACTGGGGAAAGGCAGGCAGAGAATTCCCTGTTAGCACCTTCTCTGTGCCTGGGAAGCAGAAGTGTTCACATTGCTTCGCAGAATCGCCTTTGTGCAGAAAACACTAACACTTGTTCAGAACAAAAGAAAGCACAGAGCCCCAGATTTGCTGTTGTTCTGGAGAGCTTGCAGAGCACTGGGGAAAGGCAGGCAGAGAATTCCCTGCTAGCACCTTCTCTGTGCCTGGGAAGCAGAAGTGTTTACGTTGCTTCGCAGAATCGCCTTTGTGCAGAAAACACTAACACTTGTTCAGAACAAAAGAAAGCACAGAGCCCCAGATTTGCTGTTGTCCTGGAGAGCTTGCAGAGCACTGGGGAAAGGCAGGCAGAGAATTCCCTGCTAGCAGCTTCTCTGTGCCTGGGAAGCAGAAGTGTTCACATTGCTTCGCAGAATCGCTTTTCTGCAGAAAACACTAACACTTGTTCAGAACAAAAGAAAGCACAGAGCCCCAGATTTGCTGTTGTTCTGGAGAGCTTGCAGAGCACTGGGGAAAGGCAGGCAGAGAATTCCCTGCTAGCACCTTCTCTGTGCCTGGGAAGCAGAAGTGTTTACGTTGCTTCGCAGAATCGCTTTTGTGCAGAAAACAGTAACACTTGTTCAGAACGAAAGAAAGCACAGAGCCCCAGATTTGCTGTTGTCCTGGAGAGCTTGCAGAGCACTGGGGAAAGGCAGGCAGAGAATTCCCTGCTAGCACCTTCTCTGTGCCTGGGAAGCAGAAGTGTACACATTGCTTCGCAGAATCGCCTTTGTGCAGAAAACACTAACACTTGTTCAGAACAAAAGAAAGCACAGAGCCCCAGATTTGCTGTTGTTCTGGAGAGCTTGCAGAGCACTGGGGAAAGGCAGGCAGAGAATTCCCTGCTAGCACCTTCTCTGTGCCTGGGAAGCAGAAGTGTTCACATTGCTTCGCAGAATTGCCTTTGTGCAGAAAACACTAACACTTGTTCAGAACAAAAGAAAGCACAGAGCCTCAGATTTTATGTTGTCCTGGAGAGCTTGCAGAGCACTGGGGAAAGGCAGGCAGAGAATTCCCTGCTAGCACCTTCTCTGTGCCTGGGAAGCAGAAGTGTTCACATTGCTTCGCAGAATCGCTTTTCTGCAGAAAACAATAACACTTGTTCAGAACAAAAGAAAGCACAGAGCCCCAGATTTGCTGTTGTTCTGGAGAGCTTGCAGAGCACTGGGGAAAGGCAGGCAGAGAATTCCCTGCTAGCACCCTCTCTGTGCCTGGGAAGCAGGAGTGTTCACATTAGTTCGCAGAAGCGCCTTTGTGCAGAAAACACTAACACTTGTTCAGAACAAAAGAAAGCACAGAGCCCCAGATTTGCTGTTGTTCTGGAGAGCTTGCAGAGCACTGGGGAAAGGCAGGCAGAGAATTCCCTGCTAGCACCTTCTCTGTGTCTGGGAAGCAGAAGTGTTTACGTTGCTTCGCAGAATCGCCTTTGTGCAGAAAACACTAACACTTGTTCAGAACAAAAGAAAGCACAGAGCCCCAGATTCTATGTTGTCCTGGAGAGCTTGCAGAGCACTGGGGAAAGGCAGGCAGAGAATTCCCTGCTAGCACCTTCTCTGTGCCTGGGAAGCAGAAGTGTTCACATTGCTTCGCAGAATCGCTTTTCTGCAGAAAACACTAACACTTGTTCAGAACAAAAGAAAGCACAGAGCCCCAGATTTGCTGTTGTCCTGGAGAGCTTGCAGAGCACTGGGGAAAGGCAGGCAGAGAATTCCCTGCTAGCACCTTCTCTGTGCCTGGGAAGCAGAAGTGTTCACATTAGTTCGCAGAATCGCTTTTGTGCAGAAAACACTAACACTTGTTCAGAACAAAAGAAAGCACAGAGCCCCAGATTCTATGTTGTCCTGGAGAGCTTGCAGAGCACTGGGGAAAGGCAGGCAGAGAATTCCCTGTTAGCAGCTTCTCTGTGCCTGGGAAGCAGAAGTGTTCACATTGCTTCGCAGATTCGCTTTTCTGCAGAAAACACTAACACTTGTTCAGAACAAAAGAAAGCACAGAGCCCCAGATTTGCTGTTGTCCTGGAGAGCTTGCAGAGCACTGGGGAAAGGCAGGCAGAGAATTCCCTGCTAGCACCTTCTCTGTGCCTGGGAAGCAGAAGTGTTTACGTTGCTTCGCAGAATCGCTTTTGTGCAGAAAACACTAACACTTGTTCAGAACAAAAGAAAGCACAGAGCCCCAGATTTGCTGTTGTCCTGGAGAGCTTGCAGAGCACTGGGGAAAGGCAGGCAGAGAATTCCCTGCTAGCACCTTCTCTGTGCCTGGGAAGCAGAAGTGTACACATTGCTTCGCAGAATCGCCTTTGTGCAGAAAACACTAACACTTGTTCAGAACAAAAGAAAGCACAGAGCCCCAGATTTGCTGTTGTTCTGGAGAGCTTGCAGAGCACTGGGGAAAGGCAGGCAGAGAATTCCCTGCTAGCACCTTCTCTGTGCCTGGGAAGCAGAAGTGTTCACATTACTTCGCAGAATCGCTTTTGTGCAGAAAACACTAACACTTGTTCAGAACAAAAGAAAGCACAGAGCCCCAGATTTGCTGTTGTTCTGGAGAGCTTGCAGAGCACTGGGGAAAGGCAGGCAGAGAATTCCCTGCTAGCACCTTCTCTGTGCCTGGGAAGCAGAAGTGTTCACATTGCTTCGCAGAATTGCCTTTGTGCAGAAAACACTAACACTTGTTCAGAACAAAAGAAAGCACAGAGCCTCAGATTTTATGTTGTCCTGGAGAGCTTGCAGAGCACTGGGGAAAGGCAGGCAGAGAATTCCCTGCTAGCACCTTCTCTGTGCCTGGGAAGCAGAAGTGTTCACATTGCTTCGCAGAATCGCTTTTCTGCAGAAAACACTAACACTTGTTCAGAACAAAAGAAAGCACAGAGCCCCAGATTTGCTGTTGTTCTGGAGAGCTTGCAGAGCACTGGGGAAAGGCAGGCAGAGAATTCCCTGCTAGCACCCTCTCTGTGCCTGGGAAGCAGGAGTGTTCACATTAGTTCGCAGAAGCGCCTTTGTGCAGAAAACACTAACACTTGTTCAGAACAAAAGAAAGCACAGAGCCCCAGATTTGCTGTTGTTCTGGAGAGCTTGCAGAGCACTGGGGAAAGGCAGGCAGAGAATTCCCTGCTAGCACCTTCTCTGTGTCTGGGAAGCAGAAGTGTTTACGTTGCTTCGCAGAATCGCCTTTGTGCAGAAAACACTAACACTTGTTCAGAACAAAAGAAAGCACAGAGCCCCAGATTCTATGTTGTCCTGGAGAGCTTGCAGAGCACTGGGGAAAGGCAGGCAGAGAATTCCCTGCTAGCACCTTCTCTGTGCCTGGGAAGCAGAAGTGTTCACATTGCTTCGCAGAATCGCTTTTCTGCAGAAAACACTAACACTTGTTCAGAACAAAAGAAAGCACAGAGCCCCAGATTTGCTGTTGTCCTGGAGAGCTTGCAGAGCACTGGGGAAAGGCAGGCAGAGAATTCCCTGCTAGCACCTTCTCTGTGCCTGGGAAGCAGAAGTGTTCACATTAGTTCGCAGAATCGCTTTTGTGCAGAAAACACTAACACTTGTTCAGAACAAAAGAAAGCACAGAGCCCCAGATTCTATGTTGTCCTGGAGAGCTTGCAGAGCACTGGGGAAAGGCAGGCAGGGAATTCCCTGCTAGCACCTTCTCTGTGCCTGGGAAGCAGAAGTGTTCACATTGCTTCGCAGATTCGCTTTTCTGCAGAAAACACTAACACTTGTTCAGAACAAAAGAAAGCACAGAGCCCCAGATTTGCTGTTGTTCTGGAGAGCTTGCAGAGCACTGGGGAAAGGCAGGCAGAGAATTCCCTGCTAGCACCTTCTCTGTGCCTGGGAAGCAGAAGTGTTTACGTTGCTTCGCAGAATCGCTTTTGTGCAGAAAACACTACCACTTGTTCAGAACGAAAGAAAGCACAGAGCCCCAGATTTGCTGTTGTCCTGGAGAGCTTGCAGAGCACTGGGGAAAGGCAGGCAGAGAATTCCCTGCTAGCACCTTCTCTGTGCCTGGGAAGCAGAAGTGTTCACATTGCTTCGCAGAATCTCTTTGGTGCAGAAAACACTAACACTTGTTCAGAACGAAAGAAAGCACAGAGCCCCAGATTTGCTGTTGTTCTGGAGAGCTTGCAGAGCACTGGGGAAAGGCAGGCAGAGAATTCCCTGCTAGCACCTTCTCTGTGCCTGGGAAGCAGAAGTGTTTACATTGCTTCGCAGAAGCGCTTTTGTGCAGAAAACAGTAACACTTGTTCAGAACGAAAGAAAGCACAGAGCCCCAGATTCTATGTTGTCCTGGAGAGCTTGCAGAGCACTGGGGAAAGGCAGGCAGGGAATTCCCTGCTAGCACCTTCTCTGTGCCTGGGAAGCAGAAGTGTTCACATTGCTTCGCAGAATCGCTTTGGTGCAGAAAACACTAACACTTGTTCAGAACAAAAGAAAGCACAGAGCCTCAGATTTTAGGTTGTCCTGGAGAGCTTGCAGAGCACTGGGGAAAGGCAGGCAGAGAATTCCCTGCTAGCACCTTCTCTGTGCCTGGGAAGCAGAAGTGTTCACATTGCTTCGCAGAATCGCTTTTCTGCAGAAAACACTAACACTTGTTCAGAACAAAAGAAAGCACAGAGCCCCAGATTTGCTGTTGTCCTGGAGAGCTTGCAGAGTACTGGGGAAAGGCAGGCAGAGAATTCCCTGCTAGCACCTTCTCTGTGCCTGGGAAGCAGAAGTGTTCACATTAGTTCGCAGAATCGCTTTTGTGCAGAAAACACTAACACTTGTTCAGAACAAAAGAAAGCACAGAGCCCCAGATTCTATGTTGTCCTGGAGAGCTTGCAGAGCACTGGGGAAAGGCAGGCAGAGAATTCCCTGTTAGCAGCTTCTCTGTGCCTGGGAAGCAGAAGTGTTCACATTGCTTCGCAGATTCGCTTTTCTGCAGAAAACACTAACACTTGTTCAGAACAAAAGAAAGCACAGAGCCCCAGATTTGCTGTTGTTCTGGAGAGCTTGCAGAGCACTGGGGAAAGGCAGGCAGAGAATTCCCTGCTAGCACCTTCTCTGTGCCTGGGAAGCAGAAGTGTTTACGTTGCTTCGCAGAATCGCTTTTGTGCAGAAAACAGTAACACTTGTTCAGAACGAAAGAAAGCACAGAGCCCCAGATTTGCTGTTGTCCTGGAGAGCTTGCAGAGCACTGGGGAAAGGCAGGCAGAGAATTCCCTTTTAGCACCTTCTCTGTGCCTGGGAAGCAGAAGTGTTCACATTGCTTCGCAGAATCGCCTTTGTGCAGAAAACAGTAACACTTGTTCAGAACGAAAGAAAGCACAGAGCCCCAGATTCTATGTTGTTCTGGAGAGCTTGCAGAGCACTGGGGAAAGGCAGGCAGAGAATTCCCTGCTAGCACCTTCTCTGTGCCTGGGAAGCAGAAGTGTTCACATTACTTCGCAGAATCGCTTTTGTGCAGAAAACACTAACACTTGTTCAGAATGAAAGAAAGCACAGAGCCCCAGATTTGCTGTTGTCCTGGAGAGCTTGCAGAGCACTGGGGAAAGGCAGGCAGAGAATTCCCTGCTAGCACCTTCTCTGTGCCTGGGAAGCAGAAGTGTTCACATTGCTTCGCAGAATCGCTTTTGTGCAGAAAGCACTAACACTTGTTCAGAACAAAAGAAAGCACAGAGCCCCAGATTCTATGTTGTCCTGGAGAGCTTGCAGAGCACTGGGGAAAGGCAGGCAGAGAATTCCCTGCTAGCACCTTCTCTGTGCCTGGGAAGCAGAAGTGTTCACATTGCTTCGCAGAATCGCTTTTCTGCAGAAAACAATAACACTTGTTCAGAACAAAAGAAAGCACAGAGCCCCAGATTTGCTGTTGTTCTGGAGAGCTTGCAGAGCACTGGGGAAAGGCAGGCAGAGAATTCCCTGCTAGCACCTTCTCTGTGCCTGGGAAGCAGAAGTGTTCACATTGCTTCGCAGAATCGCCTTTGTGCAGAAAACACTAACACTTGTTCAGAACAAAAGAAAGCACAGAGCCCCAGATTTGATGTTGTTCTGGAGAGCTTGCAGAGCACTGGGGAAAGGCAGGCAGAGAATTCCCTGCTAGCACCTTCTCTGTGCCTGGGAAGCAGAAGTGTTCACATTGCTTCGCAGAATCGCTTTTGTGCAGAAAACACTAACACTTGTTCAGAACAAAAGAAAGCACAGAGCCCCAGATTTGCTGTTGTTCTGGAGAGCTTGCAGAGCACTGGGGAAAGGCAGGCAGAGAATTCCCTGCTAGCACCTTCTCTGTTCCTGGGAAGCAGAAGTGTTTACATTGCTTCGCAGAAGCGCTTTTGTGCAGAAAACAGTAACACTTGTTCAGAACGAAAGAAAGCACAGAGCCCCAGATTCTATGTTGTCCTGGAGAGCTTGCAGAGCACTGGGGAAAGGCAGGCAGGGAATTCCCTGCTAGCACCTTCTCTGTGCCTGGGAAGCAGAAGTGTTCACATTGCTTCGCAGATTCGCCTTTGTGCAGAAAACACTAACACTTGTTCAGAACAAAAGAAAGCACAGAGCCCCAGATTTGCTGTTGTTCTGGAGAGCTTGCAGAGCACTGGGGAAAGGCAGGCAGAGAATTCCCTGCTAGCACCTTCTCTGTGCCTGGGAAGCAGAAGTGTTCACATTGCTTTGCAGAATCGCCTTTGTGCAGAAAACAGTAACACTTGTTCAGAACAAAAGAAAGCACAGAGCCCCAGATTTGATGTTGTTCTGGAGAGCTTGCAGAGCACTGGGGAAAGGCAGGCAGAGAATTCCCTGCTAGCACCTTCTCTGTGCCTGGGAAGCAGAAGTGTTCACATTACTTCGCAGAATCGCTTTTGTGCAGAAAACACTAACACTTGTTCAGAATGAAAGAAAGCACAGAGCCCCAGATTTGATGTTGTCCTGGAGAGCTTGCAGAGTACTGGGGAAAGGCAGGCAGAGAATTCCCTGCTAGCACCTTCTCTGTGCCTGGGAAGCAGAAGTGTTCACATTAGTTCGCAGAATCGCTTTTGTGCAGAAAACACTAACACTTGTTCAGAACAAAAGAAAGCACAGAGCCCCAGATTCTATGTTGTCCTGGAGAGCTTGCAGAGCACTGGGGAAAGGCAGGCAGAGAATTCCCTGTTAGCACCTTCTCTGTGCCTGGGAAGCAGAAGTGTTCACATTGCTTCGCAGATTCGCTTTTCTGCAGAAAACACTAACACTTGTTCAGAACAAAAGAAAGCACAGAGCCCCAGATTTGCTGTTGTTCTGGAGAGCTTGCAGAGCACTGGGGAAAGGCAGGCAGAGAATTCCCTGCTAGCACCTTCTCTGTGCCTGGGAAGCAGAAGTGTTCACATTGCTTCGCAGAATCGCTTTTCTGCAGAAAACACTAACACTTGTTCAGAACAAAAGAAAGCACAGAGCCCCAGATTTGCTGTTGTCCTGGAGAGCTTGCAGAGTACTGGGGAAAGGCAGGCAGAGAATTCCCTGCTAGCACCTTCTCTGTGCCTGGGAAGCAGAAGTGTTCACATTAGTTCGCAGAATCGCTTTTGTGCAGAAAACACTAACACTTGTTCAGAACAAAAGAAAGCACAGAGCCCCAGATTTGCTGTTGTTCTGGAGAGCTTGCAGAGCACTGGGGAAAGGCAGGCAGAGAATTCCCTGCTAGCACCTTCTCTGTGCCTGGGAAGCAGAAGTGTTCACATTGCTTCGCAGAATCTCTTTGGTGCAGAAAACACTAACACTTGTTCAGAACGAAAGAAAGCACAGAGCCCCAGATTTGCTGTTGTTCTGGAGAGCTTGCAGAGCACTGGGGAAAGGCAGGCAGAGAATTCCCTGCTAGCACCTTCTCTGTGCCTGGGAAGCAGAAGTGTTTACATTGCTTCGCAGAAGCGCTTTTGTGCAGAAAACAGTAACACTTGTTCAGAACGAAAGAAAGCACAGAGCCCCAGATTCTATGTTGTCCTGGAGAGCTTGCAGAGCACTGGGGAAAGGCAGGCAGGGAATTCCCTGCTAGCACCTTCTCTGTGCCTGGGAAGCAGAAGTGTTCACATTGCTTCGCAGAATCGCTTTGGTGCAGAAAACACTAACACTTGTTCAGAACAAAAGAAAGCACAGAGCCTCAGATTTTAGGTTGTCCTGGAGAGCTTGCAGAGCACTGGGGAAAGGCAGGCAGAGAATTCCCTGCTAGCACCTTCTCTGTGCCTGGGAAGCAGAAGTGTTCACATTGCTTCGCAGAATCGCTTTTCTGCAGAAAACACTAACACTTGTTCAGAACAAAAGAAAGCACAGAGCCCCAGATTTGCTGTTGTCCTGGAGAGCTTGCAGAGTACTGGGGAAAGGCAGGCAGAGAATTCCCTGCTAGCACCTTCTCTGTGCCTGGGAAGCAGAAGTGTTCACATTAGTTCGCAGAATCGCTTTTGTGCAGAAAACACTAACACTTGTTCAGAACAAAAGAAAGCACAGAGCCCCAGATTCTATGTTGTCCTGGAGAGCTTGCAGAGCACTGGGGAAAGGCAGGCAGAGAATTCCCTGTTAGCAGCTTCTCTGTGCCTGGGAAGCAGAAGTGTTCACATTGCTTCGCAGATTCGCTTTTCTGCAGAAAACACTAACACTTGTTCAGAACAAAAGAAAGCACAGAGCCCCAGATTTGCTGTTGTTCTGGAGAGCTTGCAGAGCACTGGGGAAAGGCAGGCAGAGAATTCCCTGCTAGCACCTTCTCTGTGCCTGGGAAGCAGAAGTGTTTACGTTGCTTCGCAGAATCGCTTTTGTGCAGAAAACAGTAACACTTGTTCAGAACGAAAGAAAGCACAGAGCCCCAGATTTGCTGTTGTCCTGGAGAGCTTGCAGAGCACTGGGGAAAGGCAGGCAGAGAATTCCCTTTTAGCACCTTCTCTGTGCCTGGGAAGCAGAAGTGTTCACATTGCTTCGCAGAATCGCCTTTGTGCAGAAAACACTAACACTTGTTCAGAACAAAAGAAAGCACAGAGCCCCAGATTTGCTGTTGTTCTGGAGAGCTTGCAGAGCACTGGGGAAAGGCAGGCAGAGAATTCCCTGCTAGCACCTTCTCTGTGCCTGGGAAGCAGAAGTGTTCACATTGCTTTGCAGAATCGCCTTTGTGCAGAAAACAGTAACACTTGTTCAGAACGAAAGAAAGCACAGAGCCCCAGATTTGCTGTTGTTCTGGAGAGCTTGCAGAGCACTGGGGAAAGGCAGGCAGAGAATTCCCTGCTAGCACCTTCTCTGTGCCTGGGAAGCAGAATTGTTCACATTACTTCGCAGAATCGCTTTTGTGCAGAAAACACTAACACTTGTTCAGAATGAAAGAAAGCACAGAGCCCCAGATTTGCTGTTGTCCTGGAGAGCTTGCAGAGCACTGGGGAAAGGCAGGCAGAGAATTCCCTGCTAGCACCTTCTCTGTGCCTGGGAAGCAGAAGTGTTCACATTGCTTCGCAGAATCGCTTTTGTGCAGAAAGCACTAACACTTGTTCAGAACAAAAGAAAGCACAGAGCCCCAGATTCTATGTTGTCCTGGAGAGCTTGCAGAGCACTGGGGAAAGGCAGGCAGAGAATTCCCTGCTAGCACCTTCTCTGTGCCTGGGAAGCAGAAGTGTTCACATTGCTTCGCAGAATCGCCTTTGTGCAGAAAACACTAACACTTGTTCAGAACAAAAGAAAGCACAGAGCCCCAGATTTGCTGTTGTCCTGGAGAGCTTGCAGAGCACTGGGGAAAGGCAGGCAGAGAATTCCCTGCTAGCACCTTCTCTGTGCCTGGGAAGCAGAAGTGTTCACATTGCTTCGCAGAATCGCTTTTCTGCAGAAAACACTAACACTTGTTCAGAACAAAAGAAAGCACAGAGCCCCAGATTTGCTGTTGTTCTGGAGAGCTTGCAGAGCACTGGGGAAAGGCAGGCAGAGAATTCCCTGCTAGCACCTTCTCTGTTCCTGGGAAGCAGAAGTGTTTACATTGCTTCGCAGAAGCGCTTTTGTGCAGAAAACAGTAACACTTGTTCAGAACGAAAGAAAGCACAGAGCCCCAGATTCTATGTTGTCCTGGAGAGCTTGCAGAGCACTGGGGAAAGGCAGGCAGGGAATTCCCTGCTAGCACCTTCTCTGTGCCTGGGAAGCAGAAGTGTTCACATTGCTTCGCAGATTCGCCTTTGTGCAGAAAACACTAACACTTGTTCAGAACAAAAGAAAGCACAGAGCCCCAGATTTGCTGTTGTTCTGGAGAGCTTGCAGAGCACTGGGGAAAGGCAGGCAGAGAATTCCCTGCTAGCACCTTCTCTGTGCCTGGGAAGCAGAAGTGTTTACGTTGCTTCGCATAATCGCCTTTGTGCAGAAAACAGTAACACTTGTTCAGAACGAAAGAAAGCACAGAGCCCCAGATTTGATGTTGTTCTGGAGAGCTTGCAGAGCACTGGGGAAAGGCAGGCAGAGAATTCCCTGCTAGCACCTTCTCTGTGACTGGGAAGCAGAAGTGTTCACATTGCTTCGCAGAATCGCCTTTGTGCAGAAAACACTAACACTTGTTCAGAACAAAAGAAAGCACAGAGCCCCAGATTTGCTGTTGTTCTGGAGAGCTTGCAGAGCACTGGGGAAAGGCAGGCAGAGAATTCCCTGCTAGCACCTTCTCTGTGCCTGGGAAGCAGAAGTGTTCACATTACTTCGCAGAATCGCCTTTGTGCAGAAAACACTAACACTTGTTCAGAACAAAAGAAAGCACAGAGCCCCAGATTTGCTGTTGTTCTGGAGAGCTTGCAGAGCACTGGGGAAAGGCAGGCAGAGAATTCCCTGCTAGCACCTTCTCTGTGCCTGGGAAGCAGAAGTGTTCACATTGCTTAGCAGAATTGCCTTTGTGCAGAAAACACTAACACTTGTTCAGAACAAAAGAAAGCACAGAGCCTCAGATTTTATGTTGTCCTGGAGAGCTTGCAGAGCACTGGGGAAAGGCAGGCAGAGAATTCCCTGCTAGCACCTTCTCTGTGCCTGGGAAGCAGAAGTGTTTACGTTGCTTCGCAGAATCGCCTTTGTGCAGAAAACACTAACACTTGTTCAGAACAAAAGAAAGCACAGAGCCCCAGATTTGCTGTTGTCCTGGAGAGCTTGCAGAGCACTGGGGAAAGGCAGGCAGAGAATTCCCTGCTAGCACCTTCTCTGTGCCTGGGAAGCAGAAGTGTTCACATTGCTTCGCAGAATCGCTTTTCTGCAGAAAACACTAACACTTGTTCAGAACAAAAGAAAGCACAGAGCCCCAGATTTGCTGTTGTTCTGGAGAGCTTGCAGAGCACTGGGGAAAGGCAGGCAGAGAATTCCCTGCTAGCACCTTCTCTGTGCCTGGGAAGCAGAAGTGTTCACATTGCTTCGCAGAATCGCTTTTCTGCAGAAAACACTAACACTTGTTCAGAACAAAAGAAAGCACAGAGCCCCAGATTTGCTGTTGTTCTGGAGAGCTTGCAGAGCACTGGGGAAAGGCAGGCAGAGAATTCCCTGCTAGCACCTTCTCTGTTCCTGGGAAGCAGAAGTGTTTACATTGCTTCGCAGAAGCGCTTTTGTGCAGAAAACAGTAACACTTGTTCAGAACGAAAGAAAGCACAGAGCCCCAGATTCTATGTTGTCCTGGAGAGCTTGCAGAGCACTGGGGAAAGGCAGGCAGGGAATTCCCTGCTAGCACCTTCTCTGTGCCTGGGAAGCAGAAGTGTTCACATTGCTTCGCAGAATCGCCTTTGTGCAGAAAACACTAACACTTGTTCAGAACAAAAGAAAGCACAGAGCCCCAGATTTGATGTTGTTCTGGAGAGCTTGCAGAGCACTGGGGAAAGGCAGGCAGAGAATTCCCTGCTAGCACCTTCTCTGTGCCTGGGAAGCAGAAGTGTTCACATTGCTTCGCAGAATCGCTTTTCTGCAGAAAACACTAACACTTGTTCTGAACAAAAGAAAGCACAGAGCCCCAGATTCTATGTTGTCCTGGAGAGCTTGCAGAGCACTGGGGAAAGGCAGGCAGAGAATTCCCTGCTAGCACCTTCTCTGTTCCTGGGAAGCAGAAGTGTTTACATTGCTTCGCAGAAGCGCTTTTGTGCAGAAAACAGTAACACTTGTTCAGAACGAAAGAAAGCACAGAGCCCCAGATTCTATGTTGTCCTGGAGAGCTTGCAGAGCACTGGGGAAAGGCAGGCAGGGAATTCCCTGCTAGCACCTTCTCTGTGCCTGGGAAGCAGAAGTGTTCACATTGCTTCGCAGATTCGCCTTTGTGCAGAAAACACTAACACTTGTTCAGAACAAAAGAAAGCACAGAGCCCCAGATTTGATGTTGTTCTGGAGAGCTTGCAGAGCACTGGGGAAAGGCAGGCAGAGAATTCCCTGCTAGCACCTTCTCTGTGCCTGGGAAGCAGAAGTGTTCACATTACTTCGCAGAATCGCTTTTGTGCAGAAAACACTAACACTTGTTCAGAACAAAAGAAAGCACAGAGCCCCAGATTTGCTGTTGTTCTGGAGAGCTTGCAGAGCACTGGGGAAAGGCAGGCAGAGAATTCCCTGCTAGCACCTTCTCTGTGCCTGGGAAGCAGAAGTGTTCACATTGCTTCGCAGAATCGCCTTTGTGCAGAAAACACTAACACTTGTTCAGAACAAAAGAAAGCACAGAGCCTCAGATTTTATGTTGTCCTGGAGAGCTTGCAGAGCACTGGGGAAAGGCAGGCAGAGAATTCCCTGCTAGCACCTTCTCTGTGCCTGGGAAGCAGAAGTGTTCACATTGCTTCGCAGAATCGCTTTTCTGCAGAAAACACTAACACTTGTTCAGAACAAAAGAAAGCACAGAGCCCCAGATTTGCTGTTGTTCTGGAGAGCTTGCAGAGCACTGGGGAAAGGCAGGCAGAGAATTCCCTGCTAGCACCTTCTCTGTGCCTGGGAAGCAGAAGTGTTCACATTGCTTCGCAGAATCGCTTTGGTGCAGAAAACACTAACACTTGTTCAGAACAAAAGAAAGCACAGAGCCTCAGATTTTATGTTGTCCTGGAGAGCTTGCAGAGCACTGGGGAAAGGCAGGCAGAGAATTCCCTGCTAGCACCTTCTCTGTGCCTGGGAAGCAGCAGTGTTCACATTGCTTCGCAGAATCGCTTTTCTGCAGAAAACACTAACACTTGTTCAGAACAAAAGAAAGCACAGAGCCCCAGATTTGCTGTTGTTCTGGAGAGCTTGCAGAGCACTGGGGAAAGGCAGGCAGAGAATTCCCTGATAGCACCTTCTCTGTGCCTGGGAAGCAGAAGTGTTCACATTAGTTCGCAGAATCGCTTTTGTGCAGAAAACACTAACACTTGTTCAGAACAAAAGAAAGCACAGAGCCCCAGATTTGCTGTTGTTCTGGAGAGCTTGCAGAGCACTGGGGAAAGGCAGGCAGAGAATTCCCTGCTAGCACTTTCTCTGTGCCTGGGAAGCAGAAGTGTTCACATTGCTTCGCAGAATCGCCTTTGTGCAGAAAACAGTAACACTTGTTCAGAACGAAAGAAAGCACAGAGCCCCAGATTTGCTGTTGTTCTGGAGAGCTTGCAGAGCACTGGGGAAAGGCAGGCAGAGAATTCCCTGCTAGCACCTTCTCTGTTCCTGGGAAGCAGAAGTGTTTACATTGCTTCGCAGAAGCGCTTTTGTGCAGAAAACAGTAACACTTGTTCAGAACGAAAGAAAGCACAGAGCCCCAGATTCTATGTTGTCCTGGAGAGCTTGCAGAGCACTGGGGAAAGGCAGGCAGGGAATTCCCTGCTAGCACCTTCTCTGTGCCTGGGAAGCAGAAGTGTTCACATTGCTTCGCAGATTCGCCTTTGTGCAGAAAACACTAACACTTGTTCAGAACAAAAGAAAGCACAGAGCCCCAGATTCTATGTTGTCCTGGAGAGCTTGCAGAGCACTGGGGAAAGGCAGGCAGAGAATTCCCTGCTAGCACCTTCTCTGTGCCTGGGAAGCAGAAGTGTTTACGTTGCTTCGCAGAATCGCCTTTGTGCAGAAAACAGTAACACTTGTTCAGAACGAAAGAAAGCACAGAGCCCCAGATTTGCTGTTGTTCTGGAGAGCTTGCAGAGCACTGGGGAAAGGCAGGCAGAGAATTCCCTGCTAGCACCTTCTCTGTGACTGGGAAGCAGAAGTGTTCACATTGCTTCGCAGAATCGCCTTTGTGCAGAAAACACTAACACTTGTTCAGAACAAAAGAAAGCACAGAGCCCCAGATTCTATGTTGTTCTGGAGAGCTTGCAGAGCACTGGGGAAAGGCAGGCAGAGAATTCCCTGCTAGCACCTTCTCTGTGCCTGGGAAGCAGAAGTGTTCACATTACTTCGCAGAATCGCTTTTGTGCAGAAAACACTAACACTTGTTCAGAACAAAAGAAAGCACAGAGCCCCAGATTTGCTGTTGTTCTGGAGAGCTTGCAGAGCACTGGGGAAAGGCAGGCAGAGAATTCCCTGCTAGCACCTTCTCTGTGCCTGGGAAGCAGAAGTGTTCACATTGCTTAGCAGAATTGCCTTTGTGCAGAAAACACTAACACTTGTTCAGAACAAAAGAAAGCACAGAGCCCCAGATTTGCTGTTGTTCTGGAGAGCTTGCAGAGCACTGGGGAAAGGCAGGCAGAGAATTCCCTGCTAGCACCTTCTCTGTGCCTGGGAAGCAGAAGTGTTCACATTGCTTCGCAGAATCGCTTTGGTGCAGAAAACACTAACACTTGTTCAGAACAAAAGAAAGCACAGAGCCTCAGATTTTATGTTGTCCTGGAGAGCTTGCAGAGCACTGGGGAAAGGCAGGCAGAGAATTCCCTGCTAGCACCTTCTCTGTGC
Source organism: Strix aluco (assembly GCF_031877795.1). Classification (NCBI taxonomy): domain Eukaryota; kingdom Metazoa; phylum Chordata; class Aves; order Strigiformes; family Strigidae; genus Strix; species Strix aluco. The sequence goes on from NW_027436642.1 coordinate 1,055,678, forward strand.
CTGGGAAGCAGCAGTGTTCACATTGCTTCGCAGAATCGCTTTTCTGCAGAAAACACTAACACTTGTTCAGAACAAAAGAAAGCACAGAGCCCCAGATTTGCTGTTGTTCTGGAGAGCTTGCAGAGCACTGGGGAAAGGCAGGCAGAGAATTCCCTGATAGCACCTTCTCTGTGCCTGGGAAGCAGAAGTGTTCACATTAGTTCGCAGAATCGCTTTTGTGCAGAAAACACTAACACTTGTTCAGAACAAAAGAAAGCACAGAGCCCCAGATTTGCTGTTGTTCTGGAGAGCTTGCAGAGCACTGGGGAAAGGCAGGCAGAGAATTCCCTGCTAGCACTTTCTCTGTGCCTGGGAAGCAGAAGTGTTCACATTGCTTCGCAGAATCGCCTTTGTGCAGAAAACAGTAACACTTGTTCAGAACGAAAGAAAGCACAGAGCCCCAGATTTGCTGTTGTTCTGGAGAGCTTGCAGAGCACTGGGGAAAGGCAGGCAGAGAATTCCCTGCTAGCACCTTCTCTGTTCCTGGGAAGCAGAAGTGTTTACATTGCTTCGCAGAAGCGCTTTTGTGCAGAAAACAGTAACACTTGTTCAGAACGAAAGAAAGCACAGAGCCCCAGATTCTATGTTGTCCTGGAGAGCTTGCAGAGCACTGGGGAAAGGCAGGCAGGGAATTCCCTGCTAGCACCTTCTCTGTGCCTGGGAAGCAGAAGTGTTCACATTGCTTCGCAGATTCGCCTTTGTGCAGAAAACACTAACACTTGTTCAGAACAAAAGAAAGCACAGAGCCCCAGATTCTATGTTGTCCTGGAGAGCTTGCAGAGCACTGGGGAAAGGCAGGCAGAGAATTCCCTGCTAGCACCTTCTCTGTGCCTGGGAAGCAGAAGTGTTTACGTTGCTTCGCAGAATCGCCTTTGTGCAGAAAACACTAACACTTGTTCAGAACAAAAGAAAGCACAGAGCCCCAGATTCTATGTTGTTCTGGAGAGCTTGCAGAGCACTGGGGAAAGGCAGGCAGAGAATTCCCTGCTAGCACCTTCTCTGTGCCTGGGAAGCAGAAGTGTTCACATTACTTCGCAGAATCGCTTTTGTGCAGAAAACACTAACACTTGTTCAGAACAAAAGAAAGCACAGAGCCCCAGATTTGCTGTTGTTCTGGAGAGCTTGCAGAGCACTGGGGAAAGGCAGGCAGAGAATTCCCTGCTAGCACCTTCTCTGTGCCTGGGAAGCAGAAGTGTTCACATTGCTTCGCAGAATTGCCTTTGTGCAGAAAACACTAACACTTGTTCAGAACAAAAGAAAGCACAGAGCCCCAGATTTTATGTTGTCCTGGAGAGCTTGCAGAGCACTGGGGAAAGGCAGGCAGAGAATTCCCTGCTAGCACCTTCTCTGTGCCTGGGAAGCAGAAGTGTTCACATTGCTTCGCAGAATCGCTTTTGTGCAGAAAGCACTAACACTTGTTCAGAACAAAAGAAAGCACAGAGCCCCAGATTCTATGTTGTCCTGGAGAGCTTGCAGAGCACTGGGGAAAGGCAGGCAGAGAATTCCATGCTAGCACCCTCTCTGTGCCTGGGAAGCAGGAGTGTTCACATTAGTTCGCAGAATCGCCTTTGTGCAGAAAACACTAACACTTGTTCAGAACAAAAGAAAGCACAGAGCCCCAGATTTGCTGTTGTTCTGGAGAGCTTGCAGAGCACTGGGGAAAGGCAGGCAGAGAATTCCCTGCTAGCACCTTCTCTGTGCCTGGGAAGCAGAAGTGTTTACGTTGCTTCGCAGAATCGCCTTTGTGCAGAAAACAGTAACACTTGTTCAGAACAAAAGAAAGCACAGAGCCCCAGATTTGCTGTTGTTCTGGAGAGCTTGCAGAGCACTGGGGAAAGGCAGGCAGAGAATTCCCTGCTAGCACCTTCTCTGTTCCTGGGAAGCAGAAGTGTTTACATTGCTTCGCAGAATCGCTTTTGTGCAGAAAACACTAACACTTGTTCAGAAGGAAAGAAAGCACAGAGCCCCAGATTCTATGTTGTCCTGGAGAGCTTGCAGAACACTGGGGAAAGGCAGGCAGAGAATTCCCTGCTAGCACCTTCTCTGTGCCTGGGAAGCAGAAGTGTTCACATTGCTTCGCAGAATCGCCTTTGTGCAGAAAACACTAACACTTGTTCAGAACAAAAGAAAGCACAGAGCCCCAGATTCTATGTTGTCCTGGAGAGCTTGCAGAGCACTGGGGAAAGGCAGGCAGAGAATTCCCTGCTAGCACCTTCTCTGTGCCTGGGAAGCAGAAGTGTTCACATTGCTTCGCAGAATCGCTTTTCTGCAGAAAACACTAACACTTGTTCAGAACAAAAGAAAGCACAGAGCCCCAGATTTGCTGTTGTTCTGGAGAGCTTGCAGAGCACTGGGGAAAGGCAGGCAGAGAATTCCCTGCTAGCACCTTCTCTGTGCCTGGGAAGCAGAAGTGTTTACGTTGCTTCGCAGAATCGCCTTTGTGCAGAAAACACTAACACTTGTTCAGAACAAAAGAAAGCACAGAGCCCCAGATTTGCTGTTGTTCTGGAGAGCTTGCAGAGCACTGGGGAAAGGCAGGCAGAGAATTCCCTGCTAGCACCTTCTCTGTGCCTGGGAAGCAGAAGTGTTCACATTGCTTCGCAGAGTTGCCTTTGTGCAGAAAACACTAAAACTTGTTCAGAACAAAAGAAAGCACAGAGCCTCAGATTTTATGTTGTCCTGGAGAGCTTGCAGAGCACTGGGGAAAGGCAGGCAGAGAATTCCCTGCTAGCACCTTCTCTGTGCCTGGGAAGCAGAAGTGTTCACATTGCTTCGCAGAATCGCTTTTCTGCAGAAAACACTAACACTTGTTCAGAACAAAAGAAAGCACAGAGCCCCAGATTTGCTGTTGTTCTGGAGAGCTTGCAGAGCACTGGGGAAAGGCAGGCAGAGAATTCCCTGCTAGCACCTTCTCTGTGCCTGGGAAGCAGAAGTGTTCACATTGCTTCGCAGAATCGCCTTTGTGCAGAAAACACTAACACTTGTTCAGAACAAAAGAAAGCACAGAGCCCCAGATTTGATGTTGTTCTGGAGAGCTTGCAGAGCAGTGGGGAAAGGCAGGCAGAGAATTCCCTGCTAGCACCTTCTCTGTGCCTGGGAAGCAGAAGTGTTCACATTGCTTCGCAGAATCGCTTTTCTGCAGAAAACACTAACACTTGTTCAGAACAAAAGAAAGCACAGAGCCCCAGATTTGCTGTTGTTCTGGAGAGCTTGCAGAGCACTGGGGAAAGGCAGGCAGAGAATTCCCTGCTAGCACCTTCTCTGTTCCTGGGAAGCAGAAGTGTTTACATTGCTTCGCAGAAGCGCTTTTGTGCAGAAAACAGTAACACTTGTTCAGAACGAAAGAAAGCACAGAGCCCCAGATTCTATGTTGTCCTGGAGAGCTTGCAGAGCACTGGGGAAAGGCAGGCAGGGAATTCCCTGCTAGCACCTTCTCTGTGCCTGGGAAGCAGAAGTGTTTACGTTGCTTCGCAGAATCGCCTTTGTGCAGAAAACACTAACACTTGTTCAGAACGAAAGAAAGCACAGAGCCCCAGATTTGCTGTTGTTCTGGAGAGCTTGCAGAGCACTGGGGAAAGGCAGGCAGAGAATTCCCTGCTAGCACCTTCTCTGTGCCTGGGAAGCAGAAGTGTTCACATTGCTTCGCAGAATCGCCTTTGTGCAGAAAACACTAACACTTGTTCAGAACAAAAGAAAGCACAGAGCCCCAGATTTGCTGTTGTTCTGGAGAGCTTGCAGAGCACTGGGGAAAGGCAGGCAGAGAATTCCCTGCTAGCACCTTCTCTGTGCCTGGGAAGCAGAAGTGTTCACATTACTTCGCAGAATCGCTTTTGTGCAGAAAACACTAACACTTGTTCAGAACAAAAGAAAGCACAGAGCCCCAGATTTGCTGTTGTTCTGGAGAGCTTGCAGAGCACTGGGGAAAGGCAGGCAGAGAATTCCCTGCTAGCACCTTCTCTGTGCCTGGGAAGCAGAAGTGTTCACATTGCTTAGCAGAATTGCCTTTGTGCAGAAAACACTAACACTTGTTCAGAACAAAAGAAAGCACAGAGCCCCAGATTTTATGTTGTCCTGGAGAGCTTGCAGAGCACTGGGGAAAGGCAGGCAGAGAATTCCCTGCTAGCACCTTCTCTGTGCCTGGGAAGCAGAAGTGTTCACATTGCTTCGCAGAATCGCTTTTGTGCAGAAAACAATAACACTTGTTCAGAACAAAAGAAAGCACAGAGCCCCAGATTTGCTGTTGTTCTGGAGAGCTTGCAGAGCACTGGGGAAAGGCAGGCAGAGAATTCCATGCTAGCACCCTCTCTGTGCCTGGGAAGCAGGAGTGTTCACATTAGTTCGCAGAATCGCCTTTGTGCAGAAAACACTAACACTTGTTCAGAACAAAAGAAAGCACAGAGCCCCAGATTTGCTGTTGTTCTGGAGAGCTTGCAGAGCACTGGGGAAAGGCAGGCAGAGAATTCCCTGCTAGCACCTTCTCTGTGCCTGGGAAGCAGAAGTGTTTACGTTGCTTCGCAGAATCGCCTTTGTGCAGAAAACAGTAACACTTGTTCAGAACGAAAGAAAGCACAGAGCCCCAGATTTGCTGTTGTCCTGGAGAGCTTGCAGAGCACTGGGGAAAGGCAGGCAGAGAATTCCCTGCTAGCACCTTCTCTGTGCCTGGGAAGCAGAATTGTTCACATTGCTTCGCAGAATCGCTTTTCTGCAGAAAACACTAACACTTGTTCAGAACAAAAGAAAGCACAGAGCCCCAGATTTGCTGTTGTTCTGGAGAGCTTGCAGAGCACTGGGGAAAGGCAGGCAGAGAATTCCCTGCTAGCACCTTCTCTGTGCCTGGGAAGCAGAAGTGTTCACATTGCTTCGCAGAGTTGCCTTTGTGCAGAAAACACTAAAACTTGTTCAGAACAAAAGAAAGCACAGAGCCTCAGATTTTATGTTGTCCTGGAGAGCTTGCAGAGCACTGGGGAAAGGCAGGCAGAGAATTCCCTGCTAGCACCTTCTCTGTGCCTGGGAAGCAGAAGTGTTCACATTGCTTCGCAGAATCGCTTTTCTGCAGAAAACACTAACACTTGTTCAGAACAAAAGAAAGCACAGAGCCCCAGATTTGCTGTTGTTCTGGAGAGCTTGCAGAGCACTGGGGAAAGGCAGGCAGAGAATTCCCTGCTAGCACCTTCTCTGTGCCTGGGAAGCAGAAGTGTTCACATTGCTTCGCAGAATCGCCTTTGTGCAGAAAACACTAACACTTGTTCAGAACAAAAGAAAGCACAGAGCCCCAGATTTGATGTTGTTCTGGAGAGCTTGCAGAGCACTGGGGAAAGGCAGGCAGAGAATTCCCTGCTAGCACCTTCTCTGTGCCTGGGAAGCAGAAGTGTTCACATTGCTTCGCAGAATCGCTTTTCTGCAGAAAACACTAACACTTGTTCAGAACAAAAGAAAGCACAGAGCCCCAGATTTGCTGTTGTTCTGGAGAGCTTGCAGAGCACTGGGGAAAGGCAGGCAGAGAATTCCCTGCTAGCACCTTCTCTGTTCCTGGGAAGCAGAAGTGTTTACATTGCTTCGCAGAAGCGCTTTTGTGCAGAAAACAGTAACACTTGTTCAGAACGAAAGAAAGCACAGAGCCCCAGATTCTATGTTGTCCTGGAGAGCTTGCAGAGCACTGGGGAAAGGCAGGCAGGGAATTCCCTGCTAGCACCTTCTCTGTGCCTGGGAAGCAGAAGTGTTCACATTGCTTCGCAGAATCGCCTTTGTGCAGAAAACACTAACACTTGTTCAGAACAAAAGAAAGCACAGAGCCCCAGATTTGATGTTGTTCTGGAGAGCTTGCAGAGCACTGGGGAAAGGCAGGCAGAGAATTCCCTGCTAGCACCTTCTCTGTGCCTGGGAAGCAGAAGTGTTCACATTGCTTCGCAGAATCGCTTTTGTGCAGAAAACACTAACACTTGTTCAGAACAAAAGAAAGCACAGAGCCCCAGATTTGCTGTTGTTCTGGAGAGCTTGCAGAGCACTGGGGAAAGGCAGGCAGAGAATTCCCTGCTAGCACCTTCTCTGTTCCTGGGAAGCAGAAGTGTTTACATTGCTTCGCAGAAGCGCTTTTGTGCAGAAAACAGTAACACTTGTTCAGAACGAAAGAAAGCACAGAGCCCCAGATTCTATGTTGTCCTGGAGAGCTTGCAGAGCACTGGGGAAAGGCAGGCAGGGAATTCCCTGCTAGCACCTTCTCTGTGCCTGGGAAGCAGAAGTGTTCACATTGCTTCGCAGATTCGCCTTTGTGCAGAAAACACTAACACTTGTTCAGAACAAAAGAAAGCACAGAGCCCCAGATTTGATGTTGTTCTGGAGAGCTTGCAGAGCACTGGGGAAAGGCAGGCAGAGAATTCCCTGCTAGCACCTTCTCTGTGCCTGGGAAGCAGAAGTGTTCACATTGCTTCGCAGAATCGCTTTTGTGCAGAAAGCACTAACACTTGTTCAGAACAAAAGAAAGCACAGAGCCCCAGATTTGCTGTTGTTCTGGAGAGCTTGCAGAGCACTGGGGAAAGGCAGGCAGAGAATTCCCTGCTAGCACCTTCTCTGTGCCTGGGAAGCAGAAGTGTTTACGTTGCTTCGCAGAATCGCCTTTGTGCAGAAAACAGTAACACTTGTTCAGAACGAAAGAAAGCACAGAGCCCCAGATTTGCTGTTGTCCTGGAGAGCTTGCAGAGCACTGGGGAAAGGCAGGCAGAGAATTCCCTGCTAGCACCTTCTCTGTGCCTGGGAAGCAGAATTGTTCACATTGCTTCGCAGAATCGCTTTTCTGCAGAAAACACTAACACTTGTTCAGAACAAAAGAAAGCACAGAGCCCCAGATTTGCTGTTGTTCTGGAGAGCTTGCAGAGCACTGGGGAAAGGCAGGCAGAGAATTCCCTGCTAGCACCTTCTCTGTGCCTGGGAAGCAGAAGTGTTCACATTGCTTCGCAGAGTTGCCTTTGTGCAGAAAACACTAAAACTTGTTCAGAACAAAAGAAAGCACAGAGCCTCAGATTTTATGTTGTCCTGGAGAGCTTGCAGAGCACTGGGGAAAGGCAGGCAGAGAATTCCCTGCTAGCACCTTCTCTGTGCCTGGGAAGCAGAAGTGTTCACATTGCTTCGCAGAATCGCTTTTCTGCAGAAAACACTAACACTTGTTCAGAACAAAAGAAAGCACAGAGCCCCAGATTTGCTGTTGTTCTGGAGAGCTTGCAGAGCACTGGGGAAAGGCAGGCAGAGAATTCCCTGCTAGCACCTTCTCTGTGCCTGGGAAGCAGAAGTGTTCACATTGCTTCGCAGAATCGCCTTTGTGCAGAAAACACTAACACTTGTTCAGAACAAAAGAAAGCACAGAGCCCTAGATTTGATGTTGTTCTGGAGAGCTTGCAGAGCACTGGGGAAAGGCAGGCAGAGAATTCCCTGCTAGCACCTTCTCTGTGCCTGGGAAGCAGAAGTGTTCACATTGCTTCGCAGAATCGCTTTTCTGCAGAAAACACTAACACTTGTTCAGAACAAAAGAAAGCACAGAGCCCCAGATTTGCTGTTGTTCTGGAGAGCTTGCAGAGCACTGGGGAAAGGCAGGCAGAGAATTCCCTGCTAGCACCTTCTCTGTTCCTGGGAAGCAGAAGTGTTTACATTGCTTCGCAGAAGCGCTTTTGTGCAGAAAACAGTAACACTTGTTCAGAACGAAAGAAAGCACAGAGCCCCAGATTCTATGTTGTCCTGGAGAGCTTGCAGAGCACTGGGGAAAGGCAGGCAGGGAATTCCCTGCTAGCACCTTCTCTGTGCCTGGGAAGCAGAAGTGTTCACATTGCTTCGCAGAATCGCCTTTGTGCAGAAAACACTAACACTTGTTCAGAACAAAAGAAAGCACAGAGCCCCAGATTTGATGTTGTTCTGGAGAGCTTGCAGAGCACTGGGGAAAGGCAGGCAGAGAATTCCCTGCTAGCACCTTCTCTGTGCCTGGGAAGCAGAAGTGTTCACATTGCTTCGCAGAATCGCTTTTGTGCAGAAAACACTAACACTTGTTCAGAACAAAAGAAAGCACAGAGCCCCAGATTCTATGTTGTCCTGGAGAGCTTGCAGAGCACTGGGGAAAGGCAGGCAGAGAATTCCCTGCTAGCACCTTCTCTGTTCCTGGGAAGCAGAAGTGTTTACATTGCTTCGCAGAAGCGCTTTTGTGCAGAAAACAGTAACACTTGTTCAGAACGAAAGAAAGCACAGAGCCCCAGATTCTATGTTGTCCTGGAGAGCTTGCAGAGCACTGGGGAAAGGCAGGCAGGGAATTCCCTGCTAGCACCTTCTCTGTGCCTGGGAAGCAGAAGTGTTCACATTGCTTCGCAGATTCGCCTTTGTGCAGAAAACACTAACACTTGTTCAGAACAAAAGAAAGCACAGAGCCCCAGATTTGATGTTGTTCTGGAGAGCTTGCAGAGCACTGGGGAAAGGCAGGCAGAGAATTCCCTGCTAGCACCTTCTCTGTGCCTGGGAAGCAGAAGTGTTCACATTGCTTCGCAGAATCGCTTTTGTGCAGAAAACACTAACACTTGTTCAGAACAAAAGAAAGCACAGAGCCCCAGATTTGCTGTTGTTCTGGAGAGCTTGCAGAGCACTGGGGAAAGGCAGGCAGAGAATTCCCTGCTAGCACCTTCTCTGTGCCTGGGAAGCAGAAGTGTTCACATTGCTTCGCAGAATTGCCTTTGTGCAGAAAACACTAAAACTTGTTCAGAACAAAAGAAAGCACAGAGCCTCAGATTTTATGTTGTCCTGGAGAGCTTGCAGAGCACTGGGGAAAGGCAGGCAGAGAATTCCCTGCTAGCACCTTCTCTGTTCCTGGGAAGCAGAAGTGTTCACATTGCTTCGCAGAATCGCTTTTCTGCAGAAAACACTAACACTTGTTCAGAACAAAAGAAAGCACAGAGCCCCAGATTTGCTGTTGTTCTGGAGAGCTTGCAGAGCACTGGGGAAAGGCAGGCAGAGAATTCCCTGATAGCACCTTCTCTGTGCCTGGGAAGCAGAAGTGTTCACATTGCTTCGCAGAATCGCCTTTGTGCAGAAAACACTAACACTTGTTCAGAACAAAAGAAAGCACAGAGCCCCAGATTTGATGTTGTTCTGGAGAGCTTGCAGAGCACTGGGGAAAGGCAGGCAGGGAATTCCCTGCTAGCACCTTCTCTGTGCCTGGGAAGCAGAAGTGTTCACATTGCTTCGCAGATTCGCCTTTGTGCAGAAAACACTAACACTTGTTCAGAACAAAAGAAAGCACAGAGCCCCAGATTTGCTGTTGTTCTGGAGAGCTTGCAGAGCACTGGGGAAAGGCAGGCAGAGAATTCCCTGCTAGCACCTTCTCTGTGCCTGGGAAGCAGAAGTGTTCACATTACTTCGCAGAATCGCTTTTGTGCAGAAAACACTAACACTTGTTCAGAACAAAAGAAAGCACAGAGCCCCAGATTTGCTGTTGTTCTGGAGAGCTTGCAGAGCACTGGGGAAAGGCAGGCAGAGAATTCCCTGCTAGCACCTTCTCTGTGCCTGGGAAGCAGAAGTGTTCACATTGCTTCGCAGAATCGCCTTTGTGCAGAAAACACTAACACTTGTTCAGAACAAAAGAAAGCACAGCGCCTCAGATTTTATGTTGTCCTGGAGAGCTTGCAGAGCACTGGGGAAAGGCAGGCAGAGAATTCCCTGCTAGCACCTTCTCTGTGCCTGGGAAGCAGAAGTGTTCACATTGCTTCGCAGAATCGCTTTTCTGCAGAAAACACTAACACTTGTTCAGAACAAAAGAAAGCACAGAGCCCCAGATTTGCTGTTGTTCTGGAGAGCTTGCAGAGCACTGGGGAAAGGCAGGCAGAGAATTCCCTTTTAGCACCTTCTCTGTGCCTGGGAAGCAGAAGTGTTCACATTGCTTCGCAGAATCGCTTTGGTGCAGAAAACACTAACACTTGTTCAGAACAAAAGAAAGCACAGAGCCTCAGATTTTATGTTGTCCTGGAGAGCTTGCAGAGCACTGGGGAAAGGCAGGCAGAGAATTCCCTGCTAGCACCTTCTCTGTGCCTGGGAAGCAGCAGTGTTCACATTGCTTCGCAGAATCGCTTTTCTGCAGAAAACACTAACACTTGTTCAGAACAAAAGAAAGCACAGAGCCCCAGATTTGCTGTTGTTCTGGAGAGCTTGCAGAGCACTGGGGAAAGGCAGGCAGAGAATTCCCTGATAGCACCTTCTCTGTGCCTGGGAAGCAGAAGTGTTCACATTAGTTCGCAGAATCGCTTTTGTGCAGAAAACACTAACACTTGTTCAGAACAAAAGAAAGCACAGAGCCCCAGATTTGCTGTTGTTCTGGAGAGCTTGCAGAGCACTGGGGAAAGGCAGGCAGAGAATTCCCTGCTAGCACTTTCTCTGTGCCTGGGAAGCAGAAGTGTTCACATTGCTTCGCAGAATCGCCTTTGTGCAGAAAACAGTAACACTTGTTCAGAACGAAAGAAAGCACAGAGCCCCAGATTTGCTGTTGTTCTGGAGAGCTTGCAGAGCACTGGGGAAAGGCAGGCAGAGAATTCCCTGCTAGCACCTTCTCTGTTCCTGGGAAGCAGAAGTGTTTACATTGCTTCGCAGAAGCGCTTTTGTGCAGAAAACAGTAACACTTGTTCAGAACGAAAGAAAGCACAGAGCCCCAGATTCTATGTTGTCCTGGAGAGCTTGCAGAGCACTGGGGAAAGGCAGGCAGGGAATTCCCTGCTAGCACCTTCTCTGTGCCTGGGAAGCAGAAGTGTTCACATTGCTTCGCAGATTCGCCTTTGTGCAGAAAACACTAACACTTGTTCAGAACAAAAGAAAGCACAGAGCCCCAGATTCTATGTTGTCCTGGAGAGCTTGCAGAGCACTGGGGAAAGGCAGGCAGAGAATTCCATGCTAGCACCTTCTCTGTGCCTGGGAAGCAGAAGTGTTTACGTTGCTTCGCAGAATCGCCTTTGTGCAGAAAACAGTAACACTTGTTCAGAACGAAAGAAAGCACAGAGCCCCAGATTTGCTGTTGTTCTGGAGAGCTTGCAGAGCACTGGGGAAAGGCAGGCAGAGAATTCCCTGCTAGCACCTTCTCTGTGACTGGGAAGCAGAAGTGTTCACATTGCTTCGCAGAATCGCCTTTGTGCAGAAAACACTAACACTTGTTCAGAACAAAAGAAAGCACAGAGCCCCAGATTCTATGTTGTTCTGGAGAGCTTGCAGAGCACTGGGGAAAGGCAGGCAGAGAATTCCCTGCTAGCACCTTCTCTGTGCCTGGGAAGCAGAAGTGTTCACATTACTTCGCAGAATCGCTTTTGTGCAGAAAACACTAACACTTGTTCAGAACAAAAGAAAGCACAGAGCCCCAGATTTGCTGTTGTTCTGGAGAGCTTGCAGAGCACTGGGGAAAGGCAGGCAGAGAATTCCCTGCTAGCACCTTCTCTGTGCCTGGGAAGCAGAAGTGTTCACATTGCTTAGCAGAATTGCCTTTGTGCAGAAAACACTAACACTTGTTCAGAACAAAAGAAAGCACAGAGCCCCAGATTTTATGTTGTCCTGGAGAGCTTGCAGAGCACTGGGGAAAGGCAGGCAGAGAATTCCATGCTAGCACCCTCTCTGTGCCTGGGAAGCAGGAGTGTTCACATTAGTTCGCAGAATCGCCTTTGTGCAGAAAACACTAACACTTGTTCAGAACAAAAGAAAGCACAGAGCCCCAGATTTGCTGTTGTTCTGGAGAGCTTGCAGAGCACTGGGGAAAGGCAGGCAGAGAATTCCCTGCTAGCACCTTCTCTGTGCCTGGGAAGCAGAAGTGTTTACGTTGCTTCGCAGAATCGCCTTTGTGCAGAAAACAGTAACACTTGTTCAGAACGAAAGAAAGCACAGAGCCCCAGATTTGCTGTTGTCCTGGAGAGCTTGCAGAGCACTGGGGAAAGGCAGGCAGAGAATTCCCTGCTAGCACCTTCTCTGTGCCTGGGAAGCAGAAGTGTTCACATTGCTTCGCAGAATCGCTTTTCTGCAGAAAACACTAACACTTGTTCAGAACAAAAGAAAGCACAGAGCCCCAGATTTGCTGTTGTTCTGGAGAGCTTGCAGAGCACTGGGGAAAGGCAGGCAGAGAATTCCCTGCTAGCACCTTCTCTGTGCCTGGGAAGCAGAAGTGTTCACATTGCTTCGCAGAGTTGCCTTTGTGCAGAAAACACTAAAACTTGTTCAGAACAAAAGAAAGCACAGAGCCTCAGATTTTATGTTGTCCTGGAGAGCTTGCAGAGCACTGGGGAAAGGCAGGCAGAGAATTCCCTGCTAGCACCTTCTCTGTGCCTGGGAAGCAGAAGTGTTCACATTGCTTCGCAGAATCGCTTTTCTGCAGAAAACACTAACACTTGTTCAGAACAAAAGAAAGCACAGAGCCCCAGATTTGCTGTTGTTCTGGAGAGCTTGCAGAGCACTGGGGAAAGGCAGGCAGAGAATTCCCTGCTAGCACCTTCTCTGTGCCTGGGAAGCAGAAGTGTTCACATTGCTTCGCAGAATCGCCTTTGTGCAGAAAACACTAACACTTGTTCAGAACAAAAGAAAGCACAGAGCCCCAGATTTGATGTTGTTCTGGAGAGCTTGCAGAGCAGTGGGGAAAGGCAGGCAGAGAATTCCCTGCTAGCACCTTCTCTGTGCCTGGGAAGCAGAAGTGTTCACATTGCTTCGCAGAATCGCTTTTCTGCAGAAAACACTAACACTTGTTCAGAACAAAAGAAAGCACAGAGCCCCAGATTTGCTGTTGTTCTGGAGAGCTTGCAGAGCACTGGGGAAAGGCAGGCAGAGAATTCCCTGCTAGCACCTTCTCTGTTCCTGGGAAGCAGAAGTGTTTACATTGCTTCGCAGAAGCGCTTTTGTGCAGAAAACAGTAACACTTGTTCAGAACGAAAGAAAGCACAGAGCCCCAGATTCTATGTTGTCCTGGAGAGCTTGCAGAGCACTGGGGAAAGGCAGGCAGGGAATTCCCTGCTAGCACCTTCTCTGTGCCTGGGAAGCAGAAGTGTTTACGTTGCTTCGCAGAATCGCCTTTGTGCAGAAAACACTAACACTTGTTCAGAACGAAAGAAAGCACAGAGCCCCAGATTTGCTGTTGTTCTGGAGAGCTTGCAGAGCACTGGGGAAAGGCAGGCAGAGAATTCCCTGATAGCACCTTCTCTGTGACTGGGAAGCAGAAGTGTTCACATTGCTTCGCAGAATCGCCTTTGTGCAGAAAACACTAACACTTGTTCAGAACAAAAGAAAGCACAGAGCCCCAGATTTGCTGTTGTTCTGGAGAGCTTGCAGAGCACTGGGGAAAGGCAGGCAGAGAATTCCCTGCTAGCACCTTCTCTGTGCCTGGGAAGCAGAAGTGTTCACATTACTTCGCAGAATCGCTTTTGTGCAGAAAACACTAACACTTGTTCAGAACAAAAGAAAGCACAGAGCCCCAGATTTGCTGTTGTTCTGGAGAGCTTGCAGAGCACTGGGGAAAGGCAGGCAGAGAATTCCCTGCTAGCACCTTCTCTGTGCCTGGGAAGCAGAAGTGTTCACATTGCTTAGCAGAATTGCCTTTGTGCAGAAAACACTAACACTTGTTCAGAACAAAAGAAAGCACAGAGCCCCAGATTTTATGTTGTCCTGGAGAGCTTGCAGAGCACTGGGGAAAGGCAGGCAGAGAATTCCCTGCTAGCACCTTCTCTGTGCCTGGGAAGCAGAAGTGTTCACATTGCTTCGCAGAATCGCTTTTGTGCAGAAAACAATAACACTTGTTCAGAACAAAAGAAAGCACAGAGCCCCAGATTTGCTGTTGTTCTGGAGAGCTTGCAGAGCACTGGGGAAAGGCAGGCAGAGAATTCCATGCTAGCACCCTCTCTGTGCCTGGGAAGCAGGAGTGTTCACATTAGTTCGCAGAATCGCCTTTGTGCAGAAAACACTAACACTTGTTCAGAACAAAAGAAAGCACAGAGCCCCAGATTTGCTGTTGTTCTGGAGAGCTTGCAGAGCACTGGGGAAAGGCAGGCAGAGAATTCCCTGCTAGCACCTTCTCTGTGCCTGGGAAGCAGAAGTGTTTACGTTGCTTCGCAGAATCGCCTTTGTGCAGAAAACAGTAACACTTGTTCAGAACGAAAGAAAGCACAGAGCCTCAGATTCTATGTTGTCCTGGAGAGCTTGCAGAGCACTGGGGAAAGGCAGGCAGAGAATTCCCTGCTAGCACCTTCTCTGTGCCTGGGAAGCAGAAGTGTTCACATTAGTTCGCAGAATCGCCTTTATGCAGAAAACACTAACACTTGTTCAGAACGAAAGAAAGCACAGAGCCCCAGATTTGCTGTTGTTCTGGAGAGCTTGCAGAGCACTGGGGAAAGGCAGGCAGAGAATTCCCTGCTAGCACCTTCTCTGTGCCTGGGAAGCAGAAGTGTTTACGTTGCTTCGCAGAATCGCCTTTGTGCAGAAAACACTAACACTTGTTCAGAACAAAAGAAAGCACAGAGCCCCAGATTTGCTGTTGTCCTGGAGAGCTTGCAGAGCACTGGGGAAAGGCAGGCAGAGAATTCCCTGCTAGCACCTTCTCTGTGTCTGGGAAGCAGAAGTGTTCACATTGCTTCGCAGAATCGCTTTTGTGCAGAAAACACTAACACTTGTTCAGAACAAAAGAAAGCACAGAGCCCCAGATTTGCTGTTGTTCTGGAGAGCTTGCAGAGCACTGGGGAAAGGCAGGCAGAGAATTCCCTGCTAGCACCTTCTCTGTGCCTGGGAAGCAGAAGTGTTCACATTAGTTCGCAGAATCGCCTTTGTGCAGAAAACACTAACACTTGTTCAGAACAAAAGAAAGCACAGAGCCCCAGATTTTATGTTGTCCTGGAGAGCTTGCAGAGCACTGGGGAAAGGCAGGCAGAGAATTCCCTGCTAGCACCTTCCTTGTGCCTGGGAAGCAGAAGCGTTCACATTGCTTCGCAGAATCGCCTTTGTGCAGAAAACACTAACACTTGTTCAGAACAAAAGAAAGCACAGAGCCCCAGATTTGCTGTTGTTCTGGAGAGCTTGCAGAGCACTGGGGAAAGGCAGGCAGGGAATTCCCTGCTAGCACCTTCTCTGTGCCTGGGAAGCAGAAGTGTTCACATTGCTTCGCAGAATCGCCTTTGTGCAGAAAACACTAACACTTGTTCAGAACAAAAGAAAGCACAGAGCCCCAGATTCTATGTTGTCCTGGAGAGCTTGCAGAGCACTGGGGAAAGGCAGGCAGGGAATTCCCTGCTAGCACCTTCTCTGTGACTGGGAAGCAGAAGTGTTCACATTGCTTCGCAGAATCGCTTTTCTGCAGAAAACACTAACACTTGTTCAGAACAAAAGAAAGCACAGAGCCCCAGATTTGCTGTTGTTCTGGAGAGCTTGCAGAGCACTGGGGAAAGGCAGGCAGAGAATTCCCTGCTAGCACCTTCTCTGTGCCTGGGAAGCAGAAGTGTTCACATTGCTTCGCAGAATTGCCTTTGTGCAGAAAACACTAACACTTGTTCAGAACAAAAGAAAGCACAGAGCCTCAGATTTTATGTTGTCCTGGAGAGCTTGCAGAGCACTGGGGAAAGGCAGGCAGAGAATTCCCTGCTAGCACCTTCTCTGTGCCTGGGAAGCAGAAGTGTTCACATTGCTTCGCAGAATTGCCTTTGTGCAGAAAACACTAACACTTGTTCAGAACAAAAGAAAGCACAGAGCCCCAGATTTGCTGTTGTTCTGGAGAGCTTGCAGAGCACTGGGGAAAGGCAGGCAGAGAATTCCCTGCTAGCACCTTCTCTGTGCCTGGGAAGCAGAAGTGTTCACATTACTTCGCAGAATCGCTTTTGTGCAGAAAACACTAACACTTGTTCAGAACAAAAGAAAGCACAGAGCCCCAGATTCTATGTTGTCCTGGAGAGCTTGCAGAGCACTGGGGAAAGGCAGGCAGAGAATGCCCTGCTAGCACCTTCTCTGTGCCTGGGAAGCAGAAGTGTTCACATTGCTTCGCAGAATCGCTTTTGTGCAGAAAACACTAACACTTGTTCAGAACGAAAGAAAGCACAGAGCCCCAGATTTGCTGTTGTTCTGGAGAGCTTGCAGAGCACTGGGGAAAGGCAGGCAGAGAATTCCCTGCTACCACCTTCTCTGTGCCTGGGAAGCAGAAGTG
Organism: Strix aluco; assembly: GCF_031877795.1. Taxonomy (NCBI): domain Eukaryota; kingdom Metazoa; phylum Chordata; class Aves; order Strigiformes; family Strigidae; genus Strix; species Strix aluco. Next base: position 1,071,876 of record NW_027436642.1, read on the forward strand.
TTCACATTGCTTCGCAGAATCGCTTTTCTGCAGAAAACACTAACACTTGTTCAGAACAAAAGAAAGCACAGAGCCCCAGATTCTATGTTGTCCTGGAGAGCTTGCAGAGCACTGGGGAAAGGCAGGCAGAGAATTCCCTGTTAGCAGCTTCTCTGTGCCTGGGAAGCAGAAGTGTTCACATTGCTTCGCAGAATCGCCTTTCTGCAGAAAACACTAACACTTGTTCAGAACAAAAGAAAGCACAGAGCCCCAGATTTGCTGTTGTTCTGGAGAGCTTGCAGAGCACTGGGGAAAGGCAGGCAGAGAATTCCCTGCTAGCACCCTCTCTGTGCCTGGGAAGCAGAAGTGTTCACATTGCTTCGCAGAATCGCCTTTGTGCAGAAAACACTAACACTTGTTCAGAACAAAAGAAAGCACAGAGCCCCAGATTTGCTGTTGTTCTGGAGAGCTTGCAGAGCACTGGGGAAAGGCAGGCAGAGAATTCCCTGCTAGCACCTTCTCTGTGCCTGGGAAGCAGAAGTGTTCACATTATTTCGCAGAATTGCCTTTGTGCAGAAAACACTAACACTTGTTCAGAACAAAAGAAAGCACAGAGCCTCAGATTTTATGTTGTCCTGGAGAGCTTGCAGAGCACTGGGGAAAGGCAGGCAGAGAATTCCCTGCTAGCACCTTCTCTGTGCCTGGGAAGCAGAAGTGTTCACATTGCTTCGCAGAATCGCTTTTCTGCAGAAAACACTAACACTTGTTCAGAACAAAAGAAAGCACAGAGCCCCAGATTTGCTGTTGTTCTGGAGAGCTTGCAGAGCACTGGGGAAAGGCAGGCAGAGAATTCCCTGCTAGCACCTTCTCTGTGCCTGGGAAGCAGAAGTGTTTACGTTGCTTCGCAGAATCGCCTTTGTGCAGAAAACACTAACACTTGTTCAGAACAAAAGAAAGCACAGAGCCCCAGATTTGCTGTTGTTCTGGAGAGCTTGCAGAGCACTGGGGAAAGGCAGGCAGGGAATTCCCTGCTAGCACCTTCTCTGTGCCTGGGAAGCAGAAGTGTTCACATTGCTTCGCAGAATCGCCTTTGTGCAGAAAACACTAACACTTGTTCAGAACAAAAGAAAGCACAGAGCCCCAGATTTGCTGTTGTTCTGGAGAGCTTGCAGAGCACTGGGGAAAGGCAGGCAGAGAATTCCCTGCTAGCACCTTCTCTGTGCCTGGGAAGCAGAAGTGTTCACATTGCTTCGCAGAATTGCCTTTGTGCAGAAAACACTAACACTTGTTCAGAACAAAAGAAAGCACAGAGCCTCAGATTTTATGTTGTCCTGGAGAGCTTGCAGAGCACTGGGGAAAGGCAGGCAGAGAATTCCCTGCTAGCACCTTCTCTGTGCCTGGGAAGCAGAAGTGTTCACATTGCTTCGCAGAATCGCTTTTCTGCAGAAAACAATAACACTTGTTCAGAACAAAAGAAAGCACAGAGCCCCAGATTTGCTGTTGTTCTGGAGAGCTTGCAGAGCACTGGGGAAAGGCAGGCAGAGAATTCCCTGCTAGCACCCTCTCTGTGCCTGGGAAGCAGGAGTGTTCACATTAGTTCGCAGAATCGCCTTTGTGCAGAAAACAGTAACACTTGTTCAGAACAAAAGAAAGCACAGAGCCCCAGATTTGCTGTTGTTCTGGAGAGCTTGCAGAGCACTGGGGAAAGGCAGGCAGAGAATTCCCTGCTAGCACCTTCTCTGTGCCTGGGAAGCAGAAGTGTTCACATTAGTTCGCAGAATCGCCTTTGTGCAGAAAACACTAACACTTGTTCAGAACAAAAGAAAGCACAGAGCCCCAGATTCTATGTTGTCCTGGAGAGCTTGCAGAGCACTGGGGAAAGGCAGGCAGAGAATTCCCTGCTAGCACCTTCTCTGTGCCTGGGAAGCAGAAGTGTTTACGTTGCTTCGCAGAATCGCTTTTGTGCAGAAAACACTAACACTTGTTCAGAACGAAAGAAAGCACAGAGCCCCAGATTTGCTGTTGTCCTGGAGAGCTTGCAGAGCACTGGGGAAAGGCAGGCAGAGAATTCCCTGCTAGCACCTTCTCTGTTCCTGGGAAGCAGAAGTGTTTACATTGCTTCGCAGAAGCGCTTTTGTGCAGAAAACAGTAACATTGTTCAGAACGAAAGAAAGCACAGAGCCCCAGATTTGCTGTTGTTCTGGAGAGCTTGCAGAGCACTGGGGAAAGGCAGGCAGAGAATTCCCTGCTAGCACCTTCTCTGTGCCTGGGAAGCAGAAGCGTTCACATTGCTTCGCAGAATCGCCTTTGTGCAGAAAACACTAACACTTGTTCAGAACAAAAGAAAGCACAGAGCCCCAGATTCTATGTTGTCCTGGAGAGCTTGCAGAGCACTGGGGAAAGGCAGGCAGAGAATTCCCTGTTAGCAGCTTCTCTGTGCCTGGGAAGCAGAAGTGTTCACATTGCTTCGCAGATTCGCTTTTCTGCAGAAAACACTAACACTTGTTCAGAACAAAAGAAAGCACAGAGCCCCAGATTTGCTGTTGTTCTGGAGAGCTTGCAGAGCACTGGGGAAAGGCAGGCAGAGAATTCCCTGCTAGCACCTTCTCTGTGCCTGGGAAGCAGAAGTGTTTACGTTGCTTCGCAGAATCGCTTTTGTGCAGAAAACAGTAACACTTGTTCAGAACGAAAGAAAGCACAGAGCCCCAGATTTGCTGTTGTCCTGGAGAGCTTGCAGAGCACTGGGGAAAGGCAGGCAGAGAATTCCCTGCTAGCACCTTCTCTGTGACTGGGAAGCAGAAGTGTTCACATTGCTTCGTAGAATCGCCTTTGTGCAGAAAACACTAACACTTGTTCAGAACAAAAGAAAGCACAGAGCCCCAGATTTGCTGTTGTTCTGGAGAGCTTGCAGAGCACTGGGGAAAGGCAGGCAGAGAATTCCCTGCTAGCACCTTCTCTGTGCCTGGGAAGCAGAAGTGTTCACATTGCTTCGCAGAATTGCCTTTGTGCAGAAAACACTAACACTTGTTCAGAACAAAAGAAAGCACAGAGCCTCAGAATTTATGTTGTCCTGGAGAGCTTGCAGAGCACTGGGGAAAGGCAGGCAGAGAATTCCCTGCTAGCACCTTCTCTGTGCCTGGGAAGCAGAAGTGTTCACATTGCTTCGCAGAATCGCTTTTCTGCAGAAAACAATAACACTTGTTCAGAACAAAAGAAAGCACAGAGCCCCAGATTTGCTGTTGTTCTGGAGAGCTTGCAGAGCACTGGGGAAAGGCAGGCAGAGAATTCCCTGCTAGCACCTTCTCTGTGCCTGGGAAGCAGAAGTGTTCACATTGCTTCGCAGAATCGCTTTTCTGCAGAAAACAGTAACACTTGTTCAGAACGAAAGAAAGCACAGAGCCCCAGATTCTATTTTGTCCTGGAGAGCTTGCAGAGCACTGGGGAAAGGCAGGCAGGGAATTCCCTGCTAGCACCTTCTCTGTGCCTGGGAAGCAGAAGTGTTTACGTTGCTTCGCAGAATCGCTTTTGTGCAGAAAACACTACCACTTGTTCAGAACGAAAGAAAGCACAGAGCCCCAGATTTGCTGTTGTCCTGGAGAGCTTGCAGAGCACTGGGGAAAGGCAGGCAGAGAATTCCCTGCTAGCACCTTCTCTGTGCCTGGGAAGCAGAAGTGTTCACATTGCTTCGCAGAATCGCCTTTGTGCAGAAAACACTAACACTTGTTTAGAACAAAAGAAAGCACAGAGCCCCAGATTCTATGTTGTCCTGGAGAGCTTGCAGAGCACTGGGGAAAGGCAGGCAGAGAATTCCCTGTTAGCAGCTTCTCTGTGCCTGGGAAGCAGAAGTGTTCACATTGCTTCGCAGAATCGCCTTTGTGCAGAAAACACTAACACTTGTTCAGAACAAAAGAAAGCACAGAGCCCCAGATTTGCTGTTGTTCTGGAGAGCTTGCAGAGCACTGGGGAAAGGCAGGCAGAGAATTCCCTGCTAGCACCTTCTCTGTGCCTGGGAAGCAGAAGTGTTTACGTTGCTTCGCAGAATCGCTTTTGTGCAGAAAACAGTAACACTTGTTCAGAACAAAAGAAAGCACAGAGCCCCAGATTTGCTGTTGTCCTGGAGAGCTTGCAGAGCACTGGGGAAAGGCAGGCAGAGAATTCCCTGCTAGCACCTTCTCTGTGCCTGGGAAGCAGAAGTGTTCACATTGCTTCGCAGAATCGCCTTTGTGCAGAAAACACTAACACTTGTTCAGAACAAAAGAAAGCACAGAGCCCCAGATTTGCTGTTGTCCTGGAGAGCTTGCAGAGCACTGGGGAAAGGCAGGCAGAGAATTCCCTGCTAGCACCTTCTCTGTGCCTGGGAAGCAGAAGTGTTCACATTGCTTCGCAGAATCGCTTTTCTGCAGAAAACACTAACACTTGTTCAGAACAAAAGAAAGCACAGAGCCCCAGATTCTATGTTGTTCTGGAGAGCTTGCAGAGCACTGGGGAAAGGCAGGCAGAGAATTCCCTGCTAGCACCTTCTCTGTGCCTGGGAAGCAGAAGTGTTCACATTGCTTCGCAGAATTGCCTTTGTGCAGAAAACACTAACACTTGTTCAGAACAAAAGAAAGCACAGAGCCTCAGATTTTATGTTGTCCTGGAGAGCTTGCAGAGCACTGGGGAAAGGCAGGCAGAGAATTCCCTGCTAGCACCTTCTCTGTGCCTGGGAAGCAGAAGTGTTCACATTGCTTCGCAGAATCGCTTTTCTGCAGAAAACACTAACACTTGTTCAGAACAAAAGAAAGCACAGAGCCCCAGATTTGCTGTTGTTCTGGAGAGCTTGCAGAGCACTGGGGAAAGGCAGGCAGAGAATTCCCTGCTAGCACCCTCTCTGTGCCTGGGAAGCAGGAGTGTTCACATTAGTTCGCAGAATCGCCTTTGTGCAGAAAACACTAACACTTGTTCAGAACAAAAGAAAGCACAGAGCCCCAGATTCTATGTTGTCCTGGAGAGCTTGCAGAGCACTGGGGAAAGGCAGGCAGAGAATTCCCTGCTAGCACCTTCTCTGTGCCTGGGAAGCAGAAGTGTTCACATTGCTTCGCAGAATCGCTTTTCTGCAGAAAACACTAACACTTGTTCAGAACAAAAGAAAGCACAGAGCCCCAGATTTGCTGTTGTCCTGGAGAGCTTGCAGAGCACTGGGGAAAGGCAGGCAGAGAATTCCCTGCTAGCACCTTCTCTGTGCCTGGGAAGCAGAAGTGTTCACATTAGTTCGCAGAATCGCCTTTATGCAGAAAACACTAACACTTGTTCAAAACAAAAGAAAGCACAGAGCCCCAGATTTGCTGTTGTCCTGGAGAGCTTGCAGAGCACTCGGGAAAGGCAGGCAGAGAATTCCCTGCTAGCACCTTCTCTGTGCCTGGGAAGCAGAAGTGTTCACATTACTTCGCAGAATCGCTTTTGTGCAGAAAACAGTAACACTTGTTCAGAACGAAAGAAAGCACAGAGCCCCAGATTTGCTGTTGTCCTGGAGAGCTTGCAGAGCACTGGGGAAAGGCAGGCAGAGAATTCCCTGCTAGCACCTTCTCTGTGCCTGGGAAGCAGAAGTGTTCACATTGCTTCGCAGAATCGCTTTTGTGCAGAAAACAGTAACACTTGTTCAGAACGAAAGAAAGCACAGAGCCCCAGATTTTATGTTGTCCTGGAGAGCTTGCAGAGCACTGGGGAAAGGCAGGCAGAGAATTCCCTGTTAGCAGCTTCTCTGTGCCTGGGAAGCAGAAGTGTTCACATTGCTTCGCAGAATCGCTTTTGTGCAGAAAACACTAACACTTGTTCAGAACAAAAGAAAGCACAGAGCCCCAGATTTGCTGTTGTTCTGGAGAGCTTGCAGAGCACTGGGGAAAGGCAGGCAGAGAATTCCCTGCTAGCACCTTCTCTGTGCCTGGGAAGCAGAAGTGTTTACGTTGCTTCGCAGAATCGCTTTTGTGCAGAAAACAGTAACACTTGTTCAGAACAAAAGAAACCACAGAGCCCCAGATTTGCTGTTGTCCTGGAGAGCTTGCAGAGCACTGGTGAAAGGCAGGCAGAGAATTCCCTGCTAGCACCTTCTCTGTGCCTGGGAAGCAGAAGTGTTCACATTGCTTCGCAGAATCGCCTTTGTGCAGAAAACAATAACACTTGTTCAGAACAAAAGAAAGCACAGAGCCCCAGATTTGCTGTTGTCCTGGAGAGCTTGCAGAGCACTGGGGAAAGGCAGGCAGAGAATTCCCTGCTAGCACCTTCTCTGTGCCTGGGAAGCAGAAGTGTTCACATTGCTTCGCAGAATCGCTTTTGTGCAGAAAACACTAACACTTGTTCAGAACAAAAGAAAGCACAGAGCCCCAGATTTGCTGTTGTTCTGGAGAGCTTGCAGAGCACTGGGGAAAGGCAGGCAGAGAATTCCCTGCTAGCACCTTCTCTGTGCCTGGGAAGCAGAAGTGTTCACATTGCTTCGCAGAATTGCCTTTGTGCAGAAAACACTAACACTTGTTCAGAACAAAAGAAAGCACAGAGCCTCAGATTTTATGTTGTCCTGGAGAGCTTGCAGAGCACTGGGGAAAGGCAGGCAGAGAATTCCCTGCTAGCACCTTCTCTGTGTCTGGGAAGCAGAAGTGTTCACATTGCTTCGCAGAATCGCATTTCTGCAGAAAACAATAACACTTGTTCAGAACAAAAGAAAGCACAGAGCCCCAGATTTGCTGTTGTTCTGGAGAGCTTGCAGAGCACTGGGGAAAGGCAGGCAGAGAATTCCCTGCTAGCACCCTCTCTGTGCCTGGGAAGCAGGAGTGTTCACATTAGTTCGCAGAATCGCCTTTGTGCAGAAAACACTAACACTTGTTCAGAACAAAAGAAAGCACAGAGCCCCAGATTTGCTGTTGTCCTGGAGAGCTTGCAGAGCACTGGGGAAAGGCAGGCAGAGAATTCCCTGCTAGCACCTTCTCTGTGCCTGGGAAGCAGAAGTGTTCACATTGCTTCGCAGAATCGCTTTTCTGCAGAAAACACTAACACTTGTTCAGAACAAAAGAAAGCACAGAGCCCCAGATTTGCTGTTGTCCTGGAGAGCTTGCAGAGCACTGGGGAAAGGCAGGCAGAGAATTCCCTGCTAGCACCTTCTCTGTGCCTGGGAAGCAGGAGTGTTCACATTAGTTCGCAGAATCGCCTTTATGCAGAAAACACTAACACTTGTTCGGAAGGAAAGAAAGCACAGAGCCCCAGATTTGCTGTTGTTCTGGAGAGCTTGCAGAGCACTGGGGAAAGGCAGGCAGGGAATTCCCTGCTAGCACCTTCTCTGTGCCTGGGAAGCAGAAGTGTTCACATTACTTCGCAGAATCGCTTTTCTGCAGAAAACAATAACACTTGTTCAGAACAAAAGAAAGCACAGAGCCCCAGATTTGCTGTTGTTCTGGAGAGCTTGCAGAGCACTGGGGAAAGGCAGGCAGAGAATTCCCTGCTAGCACCCTCTCTGTGCCTGGGAAGCAGGAGTGTTCACATTAGTTCGCAGAATCGCCTTTGTGCAGAAAACAGTAACACTTGTTCAGAACAAAAGAAAGCACAGAGCCCCAGATTTGCTGTTGTTCTGGAGAGCTTGCAGAGCACTGGGGAAAGGCAGGCAGAGAATTCCCTGCTAGCACCTTCTCTGTGCCTGGGAAGCAGAAGTGTTCACATTAGTTCGCAGAATCGCCTTTGTGCAGAAAACACTAACACTTGTTCAGAACAAAAGAAATCACAGAGCCCCAGATTCTATGTTGTCCTGGAGAGCTTGCAGAGCACTGGGGAAAGGCAGGCAGAGAATTCCCTGCTAGCACCTTCTCTGTGCCTGGGAAGCAGAAGTGTTTACGTTGCTTCGCAGAATCGCTTTTGTGCAGAAAACACTAACACTTGTTCAGAACGAAAGAAAGCACAGAGCCCCAGATTTGCTGTTGTCCTGGAGAGCTTGCAGAGCACTGGGGAAAGGCAGGCAGAGAATTCCCTGCTAGCACCTTCTCTGTTCCTGGGAAGCAGAAGTGTTTACATTGCTTCGCAGAAGCGCTTTTGTGCAGAAAACAGTAACATTGTTCAGAACGAAAGAAAGCACAGAGCCCCAGATTTGCTGTTGTTCTGGAGAGCTTGCAGAGCACTGGGGAAAGGCAGGCAGAGAATTCCCTGCTAGCACCTTCTCTGTGCCTGGGAAGCAGAAGCGTTCACATTGCTTCGCAGAATCGCCTTTGTGCAGAAAACACTAACACTTGTTCAGAACAAAAGAAAGCACAGAGCCCCAGATTCTATGTTGTCCTGGAGAGCTTGCAGAGCACTGGGGAAAGGCAGGCAGAGAATTCCCTGTTAGCACCTTCTCTGTGCCTGGGAAGCAGAAGTGTTCACATTGCTTCGCAGATTCGCTTTTCTGCAGAAAACACTAACACTTGTTCAGAACAAAAGAAAGCACAGAGCCCCAGATTTGCTGTTGTTCTGGAGAGCTTGCAGAGCACTGGGGAAAGGCAGGCAGAGAATTCCCTGCTAGCACCTTCTCTGTGCCTGGGAAGCAGAAGTGTTTACGTTGCTTCGCAGAATCGCTTTTGTGCAGAAAACAGTAACACTTGTTCAGAACGAAAGAAAGCACAGAGCCCCAGATTTGCTGTTGTCCTGGAGAGCTTGCAGAGCACTGGGGAAAGGCAGGCAGAGAATTCCCTGCTAGCACCTTCTCTGTGACTGGGAAGCAGAAGTGTTCACATTGCTTCGTAGAATCGCCTTTGTGCAGAAAACACTAACACTTGTTCAGAACAAAAGAAAGCACAGAGCCCCAGATTTGCTGTTGTTCTGGAGAGCTTGCAGAGCACTGGGGAAAGGCAGGCAGAGTATTCCCTGCTAGCACCTTCTCTGTGCCTGGGAAGCAGAAGTGTTTACGTTGCTTCGCAGAATCGCCTTTGTGCAGAAAACACTAACACTTGTTCAGAACAAAAGAAAGCACAGAGCCCCAGATTTGCTGTTGTTCTGGAGAGCTTGCAGAGCACTGGGGAAAGGCAGGCAGAGAATTCCCTGCTAGCACCTTCTCTGTGCCTGGGAAGCAGAAGTGTTCACATTGCTTCGCAGAACCGCTTTTCTGCAGAAAACACTAACACTTGTTCAGAACAAAAGAAAGCACAGAGCCCCAGATTTGCTGTTGTTCTGGAGAGCTTGCAGAGCACTGGGGAAAGGCAGGCAGAGAATTCCCTGCTAGCACCTTCTCTGTGCCTGGGAAGCAGAAGTGTTCACATTGCTTCGCAGAATTGCCTTTGTGCAGAAAACACTAACACTTGTTCAGAACAAAAGAAAGCACAGAGCCTCAGAATTTATGTTGTCCTGGAGAGCTTGCAGAGCACTGGGGAAAGGCAGGCAGAGAATTCCCTGCTAGCACCTTCTCTGTGCCTGGGAAGCAGAAGTGTTCACATTGCTTCGCAGAATCGCTTTTCTGCAGAAAACAATAACACTTGTTCAGAACAAAAGAAAGCACAGAGCCCCAGATTTGCTGTTGTTCTGGAGAGCTTGCAGAGCACTGGGGAAAGGCAGGCAGAGAATTCCCTGCTAGCACCTTCTCTGTGCCTGGGAAGCAGAAGTGTTCACATTGCTTCGCAGAATCGCTTTTCTGCAGAAAACTCTAACACTTGTTCAGAACAAAAGAAAGCACAGAGCCCCAGATTTGCTGTTGTTCTGGAGAGCTTGCAGAGCACTGGGGAAAGGCAGGCAGAGAATTCCCTGCTAGCACCTTCTCTGTGTCTGGGAAGCAGAAGTGTTCACATTGCTTCGCAGAATCGCTTTTCTGCAGAAAACACTAACACTTGTTCAGAACAAAAGAAAGCACAGAGCCCCAGATTTGCTGTTGTTCTGGAGAGCTTGCAGAGCACTGGGGAAAGGCAGGCAGAGAATTCCCTGCTAGCACCTTCTCTGTGCCTGGGAAGCAGAAGTGTTTACGTTGCTTCGCAGAATCGCTTTTGTGCAGAAAACACTACCACTTGTTCAGAACGAAAGAAAGCACAGAGCCCCAGATTTGCTGTTGTCCTGGAGAGCTTGCAGAGCACTGGGGAAAGGCAGGCAGAGAATTCCCTGCTAGCACCTTCTCTGTGCCTGGGAAGCAGAAGTGTTCACATTGCTTCGCAGAATCGCCTTTGTGCAGAAAACACTAACACTTGTTCAGAACAAAAGAAAGCACAGAGCCCCAGATTCTATGTTGTCCTGGAGAGCTTGCAGAGCACTGGGGAAAGGCAGGCAGAGAATTCCCTGTTAGCAGCTTCTCTGTGCCTGGGAAGCAGAAGTGTTCACATTGCTTCGCAGAATCGCCTTTGTGCAGAAAACACTAACACTTGTTCAGAACAAAAGAAAGCACAGAGCCCCAGATTTGCTGTTGTTCTGGAGAGCTTGCAGAGCACTGGGGAAAGGCAGGCAGAGAATTCCCTGCTAGCACCTTCTCTGTGCCTGGGAAGCAGAAGTGTTTACGTTGCTTCGCAGAATCTCTTTTGTGCAGAAAACAGTAACACTTGTTCAGAACAAAAGAAAGCACAGAGCCCCAGATTTGCTGTTGTCCTGGAGAGCTTGCAGAGCACTGGGGAAAGGCAGGCAGAGAATTCCCTGCTAGCACCTTCTCTGTGCCTGGGAAGCAGAAGTGTTCACATTGCTTCGCAGAATCGCTTTTGTGCAGAAAACACTAACACTTGTTCAGAACAAAAGAAAGCACAGAGCCCCAGATTTGCTGTTGTTCTGGAGAGCTTGCAGAGCACTGGGGAAAGGCAGGCAGAGAATTCCCTGCTAGCACCTTCTCTGTGCCTGGGAAGCAGAAGTGTTCACATTGCTTCGCAGAATTGCCTTTGTGCAGAAAACACTAACACTTGTTCAGAACAAAAGAAAGCACAGAGCCTCAGATTTTATGTTGTCCTGGAGAGCTTGCAGAGCACTGGGGAAAGGCAGGCAGAGAATTCCCTGCTAGCACCTTCTCTGTGCCTGGGAAGCAGAAGTGTTCACATTGCTTCGCAGAATCGCTTTTCTGCAGAAAACAATAACACTTGTTCAGAACAAAAGAAAGCACAGAGCCCCAGATTTGCTGTTGTTCTGGAGAGCTTGCAGAGCACTGGGGAAAGGCAGGCAGAGAATTCCCTGCTAGCACCCTCTCTGTGCCTGGGAAGCAGGAGTGTTCACATTAGTTCGCAGAATCGCCTTTGTGCAGAAAACAATAACACTTGTTCAGAACAAAAGAAAGCACAGAGCCCCAGATTCTATGTTGTCCTGGAGAGCTTGCAGAGCACTGGGGAAAGGCAGGCAGAGAATTCCCTGCTAGCACCTTCTCTGTGCCTGGGAAGCAGAAGTGTTCACATTGCTTCGCAGAATCGCTTTTCTGCAGAAAACACTAACACTTGTTCAGAACAAAAGAAAGCACAGAGCCCCAGATTTGCTGTTGTCCTGGAGAGCTTGCAGAGCACTGGGGAAAGGCAGGCAGAGAATTCCCTGCTAGCACCTTCTCTGTGCCTGGGAAGCAGAAGTGTTCACATTAGTTCGCAGAATCGCCTTTATGCAGAAAACACTAACACTTGTTCAAAACAAAAGAAAGCACAGAGCCCCAGATTTGCTGTTGTCCTGGAGAGCTTGCAGAGCACTGGGGAAAGGCAGGCAGAGAATTCCCTGCTAGCACCTTCTCTGTGCCTGGGAAGCAGAAGTGTTCACATTACTTCGCAGAATCGCTTTTGTGCAGAAAACAGTAACACTTGTTCAGAACGAAAGAAAGCACAGAGCCCCAGATTTGCTGTTGTCCTGGAGAGCTTGCAGAGCACTGGGGAAAGGCAGGCAGAGAATTCCCTGCTAGCACCTTCTCTGTGCCTGGGAAGCAGAAGTGTTCACATTGCTTCGCAGAATCGCTTTTGTGCAGAAAACAGTAACACTTGTTCAGAACGAAAGAAAGCACAGAGCCCTAGATTCTATGTTGTCCTGGAGAGCTTGCAGAGCACTGGGGAAAGGCAGGCAGAGAATTCCCTGTTAGCAGCTTCTCTGTGCCTGGGAAGCAGAAGTGTTCACATTGCTTCGCAGAATCGCCTTTGTGCAGAAAACACTAACACTTGTTCAGAACAAAAGAAAGCACAGAGCCCCAGATTTGCTGTTGTTCTGGAGAGCTTGCAGAGCACTGGGGAAAGGCAGGCAGAGAATTCCCTGCTAGCACCTTCTCTGTGCCTGGGAAGCAGAAGTGTTTACGTTGCTTCGCAGAATCTCTTTTGTGCAGAAAACAGTAACACTTGTTCAGAACAAAAGAAAGCACAGAGCCCCAGATTTGCTGTTGTCCTGGAGAGCTTGCAGAGCACTGGGGAAAGGCAGGCAGAGAATTCCCTGCTAGCACCTTCTCTGTGCCTGGGAAGCAGAAGTGTTCACATTGCTTCGCAGAATTGCTTTTGTGCAGAAAACACTAACACTTGTTCAGAACAAAAGAAAGCACAGAGCCCCAGATTTGCTGTTGTTCTGGAGAGCTTGCAGAGCACTGGGGAAAGGCAGGCAGAGAATTCCCTGCTAGCACCTTCTCTGTGCCTGGGAAGCAGAAGTGTTCACATTGCTTCGCAGAATCGCCTTTGTGCAGAAAACAATAACACTTGTTCAGAACAAAAGAAAGCACAGAGCCCCAGATTTGCTGTTGTCCTGGAGAGCTTGCAGAGCACTGGGGAAAGGCAGGCAGAGAATTCCCTGCTAGCACCTTCTCTGTGTCTGGGAAGCAGAAGTGTTCACATTGCTTCGCAGAATCGCTTTTGTGCAGAAAACACTAACACTTGTTCAGAACAAAAGAAAGCACAGAGCCCCAGATTTGCTGTTGTTCTGGAGAGCTTGCAGAGCACTGGGGAAAGGCAGGCAGAGAATTCCCTGCTAGCACCTTCTCTGTGCCTGGGAAGCAGAAGTGTTCACATTGCTTCGCAGAATTGCCTTTGTGCAGAAAACACTAACACTTGTTCAGAACAAAAGAAAGCACAGAGCCTCAGATTTTATGTTGTCCTGGAGAGCTTGCAGAGCACTGGGGAAAGGCAGGCAGAGAATTCCCTGCTAGCACCTTCTCTGTGTCTGGGAAGCAGAAGTGTTCACATTGCTTCGCAGAATCGCATTTCTGCAGAAAACAATAACACTTGTTCAGAACAAAAGAAAGCACAGAGCCCCAGATTTGCTGTTGTTCTGGAGAGCTTGCAGAGCACTGGGGAAAGGCAGGCAGAGAATTCCCTGCTAGCACCCTCTCTGTGCCTGGGAAGCAGGAGTGTTCACATTAGTTCGCAGAATCGCCTTTGTGCAGAAAACACTAACACTTGTTCAGAACAAAAGAAAGCACAGAGCCCCAGATTCTATGTTGTCCTGGAGAGCTTGCAGAGCACTGGGGAAAGGCAGGCTTAGAATTCCCTGCTAGCACCTTCTCTGTGCCTGGGAAGCAGAAGTGTTCACATTGCTTCGCAGAATCGCTTTTCTGCAGAAAACACTAACACTTGTTCAGAACAAAAGAAAGCACAGAGCCCCAGATTTGCTGTTGTTCTGGAGAGCTTGCAGAGCACTGGGGAAAGGCAGGCAGAGAATTCCCTGCTAGCACCTTCTCTGTGCCTGGGAAGCAGAAGTGTTCACATTAGTTCGCAGAATCGCCTTTATGCAGAAAACACTAACACTTGTTCGGAAGGAAAGAAAGCACAGAGCCCCAGATTTGCTGTTGTTCTGGAGAGCTTGCAGAGCACTGGGGAAAGGCAGGCAGAGAATTCCCTGCTAGCACCTTCTCTGTGCCTGGGAAGCAGAAGTGTTCACATTACTTCGCAGAATCGCTTTTGTGCAGAAAACAGTAACACTTGTTCAGAACAAAAGAAAGCACAGAGCCCCAGATTTGCTGTTGTTCTGGAGAGCTTGCAGAGCACTGGGGAAAGGCAGGCAGAGAATTCCCTGCTAGCACCTTCTCTGTGCCTGGGAAGCAGAAGTGTTTACGTTGCTTCGCAGAATCGCCTTTGTGCAGAAAACACTAACACTTGTTCAGAACAAAAGAAAGCACAGAGCCCCAGATTTGCTGTTGTTCTGGAGAGCTTGCAGAGCACTGGGGAAAGGCAGGCAGAGAATTCCCTGCTAGCACCTTCTCTGTGCCTGGGAAGCAGAAGCGTTCACATTGCTTCGCAGAATCGCCTTTGTGCAGAAAACACTAACACTTGTTCAGAACAAAAGAAAGCACAGAGCCCCAGATTTGCTGTTGTTCTGGAGAGCTTGCAGAGCACTGGGGAAAGGCAGGCAGGGAATTCCCTGCTAGCACCTTCTCTGTGCCTGGGAAGCAGAAGTGTTCACATTAGTTCGCAGAATCGCCTTTATGCAGAAAACACTAACACTTGTTCGGAAGGAAAGAAAGCACAGAGCCCCAGATTTGCTGTTGTTCTGGAGAGCTTGCAGAACACTGGGGAAAGGCAGGCAGAGAATTCCTTGCTAGCACCTTCTCTGTGCCTGGGAAGCAGAAGTGTTCACATTGCTTCGCAGAATCGCCTTTGTGCAGAAAACACTAACACTTGTTCAGAACAAAAGAAAGCACAGAGCCCCAGATTCTATGTTGTCCTGGAGAGCTTGCAGAGCACTGGGGAAAGGCAGGCAGGGAATTCCCTGCTAGCACCTTCTCTGTGACTGGGAAGCAGAAGTGTTCACATTGCTTCGCAGAATCGCTTTTCTGCAGAAAACACTAACACTTGTTCAGAACAAAAGAAAGCACAGAGCCCCAGATTTGCTGTTGTTCTGGAGAGCTTGCAGAGCACTGGGGAAAGGCAGGCAGAGAATTCCCTGCTAGCACCTTCTCTGTGCCTGGGAAGCAGAAGTGTTCACATTGCTTCGCAGAATTGCCTTTGTGCAGAAAACACTAACACTTGTTCAGAACAAAAGAAAGCACAGAGCCTCAGATTTTATGTTGTCCTGGAGAGCTTGCAGAGCACTGGGGAAAGGCAGGCAGAGAATTCCCTGCTAGCACCTTCTCTGTGCCTGGGAAACAGAAGTGTTCACATTGCTTCGCAGAATTGCCTTTGTGCAGAAAACACTAACACTTGTTCAGAACAAAAGAAAGCACAGAGCCCCAGATTTGCTGTTGTTCTGGAGAGCTTGCAGAGCACTGGGGAAAGGCAGGCAGAGAATTCCCTGCTAGCACCTTCTCTGTGCCTGGGAAGCAGAAGTGTTCACATTACTTCGCAGAATCGCTTTTGTGCAGAAAACACTAACACTTGTTCAGAACAAAAGAAAGCACAGAGCCCCAGATTCTATGTTGTCCTGGAGAGCTTGCAGAGCACTGGGGAAAGGCAGGCAGAGAATGCCCTGCTAGCACCTTCTCTGTGCCTGGGAAGCAGAAGTGTTCACATTGCTTCGCAGAATCGCCTTTGTGCAGAAAACACTAACACTTGTTCAGAACGAAAGAAAGCACAGAGCCCCAGATTTGCTGTTGTTCTGGAGAGCTTGCAGAGCACTGGGGAAAGGCAGGCAGAGAATTCCCTGCTAGCACCTTCTCTGTGCCTGGGAAGCAGAAGTGTTCACATTGCTTCGCAGAATCGCTTTTCTGCAGAAAACACTAACACTTGTTCAGAACAAAAGAAAGCACAGAGCCCCAGATTCTATGTTGTCCTGGAGAGCTTGCAGAGCACTGGGGAAAGGCAGGCAGAGAATTCCCTGTAGCAGCTTCTCTGTGCCTGGGAAGCAGAAGTGTTCACATTGCTTCGCAGAATCGCCTTTCTGCAGAAAACACTAACACTTGTTCAGAACAAAAGAAAGCACAGAGCCCCAGATTTGCTGTTGTTCTGGAGAGCTTGCAGAGCACTGGGGAAAGGCAGGCAGAGAATTCCCTGCTAGCACCTTCTCTGTGACTGGGAAGCAGAAGTGTTCACATTGCTTCGCAGAATCGCCTTTGTGCAGAAAACACTAACACTTGTTCAGAACAAAAGAAAGCACAGAGCCCCAGATTTGCTGTTGTTCTGGAGAGCTTGCAGAGCACTGGGGAAAGGCAGGCAGAGAATTCCCTGCTAGCACCTTCTCTGTGCCTGGGAAGCAGAAGTGTTCACATTATTTCGCAGAATCGCTTTTGTGCAGAAAACACTAACACTTGTTCAGAACAAAAGAAAGCACAGAGCCCCAGATTTGCTGTTGTTCTGGAGAGCTTGCAGAGCACTGGGGAAAGGCAGGCAGAGAATTCCCTGCTAGCACCTTCTCTGTGCCTGGGAAGCAGAAGTGTTCACATTGCTTCGCAGAATTGCCTTTGTGCAGAAAACACTAACACTTGTTCAGAACAAAAGAAAGCACAGAGCCTCAGATTTTATGTTGTCCTGGAGAGCTTGCAGAGCACTGGGGAAAGGCAGGCAGAGAATTCCCTGCTAGCACCTTCTCTGTGCCTGGGAAGCAGAAGTGTTCACATTGCTTCGCAAGAATCGCTTTTGTGCAGAAAGCACTAACACTTGTTCAGAACAAAAGAAAGCACAGAGCCCCAGATTTGCTGTTGTTCTGGAGAGCTTGCAGAGCACTGGGGAAAGGCAGGCAGAGAATTCCCTGCTAGCACCCTCTCTGTGCCTGGGAAGCAGGAGTGTTTACGTTGCTTCGCAGAATCGCCTTTGTGCAGAAAACACTAACACTTGTTCAGAACAAAAGAAAGCACAGAGCCCCAGATTCTATGTTGTTCTGGAGAGCTTGCAGAGCACTGGGGAAAGGCAGGCAGAGAATTCCCTGCTAGCACCTTCTCTGTGCCTGGGAAGCAGAAGTGTTCACATTGCTTCGCAGAATCGCTTTTCTGCAGAAAACACTAACACTTGTTCAGAACAAAAGAAAGCACAGAGCCCCAGATTTGCTGTTGTTCTGGAGAGCTTGCAGAGCACTGGGGAAAGGCAGGCAGAGAATTCCCTGCTAGCACCTTCTCTGTGCCTGGGAAGCAGAAGTGTTCACATTGCTTCGCAGAATCGCTTTTCTGCAGAAAACACTAACACTTGTTCAGAACAAAAGAAAGCACAGAGCCCCAGATTTGCTGTTGTTCTGGAGAGCTTGCAGAGCACTGGGGAAAGGCAGGCAGAGAATTCCCTGCTAGCACCTTCTCTGTGCCTGGGAAGCAGAAGTGTTCACATTAGTTCGCAGAATCGCCTTTATGCAGAAAACACTAACACTTTTTCGGAAGGAAAGAAAGCACAGAGCCCCAGATTTGCTGTTGTTCTGGAGAGCTTGCAGAGCACTGGGGAAAGGCAGGCAGAGAATTCCCTGCTAGCACCTTCTCTGTGCCTGGGAAGCAGAAGTGTTCACATTACTTCGCAGAATCGCTTTTGTGCAGAAAACAGTAACACTTGTTCAGAACGAAAGAAAGCACAGAGCCCCAGATTTGCTGTTGTTCTGGAGAGCTTGCAGAGCACTGGGGAAAGGCAGGCAGAGAATTCCCTGTTAGCACCTTCTCTGTGCCTGGGAAGCAGAAGTGTTCACATTGCTTCGCAGAATCGCCTTTGTGCAGAAAACACTAACACTTGTTCAGAACAAAAGAAAGCACAGAGCCCCAGATTTGCTGTTGTTCTGGAGAGCTTGCAGAGCACTGGGGAAAGGCAGGCAGAGAATTCCCTGCTAGCACCTTCTCTGTGCCTGGGAAGCAGAAGTGTTTACGTTGCTTCGCAGAATCGCCTTTGTGCAGAAAACACTAACACTTGTTCAGAACAAAAGAAAGCACAGAGCCCCAGATTTGCTGTTGTCCTGGAGAGCTTGCAGAGCACTGGGGAAAGGCAGGCAGAGAATTCCCTGCTAGCAGCTTCTCTGTGCCTGGGAAGCAGAAGTGTTCACATTGCTTCGCAGAATCGCTTTTCTGCAGAAAACACTAACACTTGTTCAGAACAAAAGAAAGCACAGAGCCCCAGATTTGCTGTTGTTCTGGAGAGCTTGCAGAGCACTGGGGAAAGGCAGGCAGAGAATTCCCTGCTAGCACCTTCTCTGTGCCTGGGAAGCAGAAGTGTTTACGTTGCTTCGCAGAATCGCTTTTGTGCAGAAAACAGTAACACTTGTTCAGAACGAAAGAAAGCACAGAGCCCCAGATTTGCTGTTGTCCTGGAGAGCTTGCAGAGCACTGGGGAAAGGCAGGCAGAGAATTCCCTGCTAGCACCTTCTCTGTGCCTGGGAAGCAGAAGTGTACACATTGCTTCGCAGAATCGCCTTTGTGCAGAAAACACTAACACTTGTTCAGAACAAAAGAAAGCACAGAGCCCCAGATTTGCTGTTGTTCTGGAGAGCTTGCAGAGCACTGGGGAAAGGCAGGCAGAGAATTCCCTGCTAGCACCTTCTCTGTGCCTGGGAAGCAGAAGTGTTCACATTGCTTCGCAGAATTGCCTTTGTGCAGAAAACACTAACACTTGTTCAGAACAAAAGAAAGCACAGAGCCTCAGATTTTATGTTGTCCTGGAGAGCTTGCAGAGCACTGGGGAAAGGCAGGCAGAGAATTCCCTGCTAGCACCTTCTCTGTGCCTGGGAAGCAGAAGTGTTCACATTGCTTCGCAGAATCGCTTTTCTGCAGAAAACAATAACACTTGTTCAGAACAAAAGAAAGCACAGAGCCCCAGATTTGCTGTTGTTCTGGAGAGCTTGCAGAGCACTGGGGAAAGGCAGGCAGAGAATTCCCTGCTAGCACCCTCTCTGTGCCTGGGAAGCAGGAGTGTTCACATTAGTTCGCAGAAGCGCCTTTGTGCAGAAAACACTAACACTTGTTCAGAACAAAAGAAAGCACAGAGCCCCAGATTTGCTGTTGTTCTGGAGAGCTTGCAGAGCACTGGGGAAAGGCAGGCAGAGAATTCCCTGCTAGCACCTTCTCTGTGTCTGGGAAGCAGAAGTGTTTACGTTGCTTCGCAGAATCGCCTTTGTGCAGAAAACACTAACACTTGTTCAGAACAAAAGAAAGCACAGAGCCCCAGATTCTATGTTGTCCTGGAGAGCTTGCAGAGCACTGGGGAAAGGCAGGCAGAGAATTCCCTGCTAGCACCTTCTCTGTGCCTGGGAAGCAGAAGTGTTCACATTGCTTCGCAGAATCGCTTTTCTGCAGAAAACACTAACACTTGTTCAGAACAAAAGAAAGCACAGAGCCCCAGATTTGCTGTTGTCCTGGAGAGCTTGCAGAGCACTGGGGAAAGGCAGGCAGAGAATTCCCTGCTAGCACCTTCTCTGTGCCTGGGAAGCAGAAGTGTTCACATTAGTTCGCAGAATCGCTTTTGTGCAGAAAACACTAACACTTGTTCAGAACAAAAGAAAGCACAGAGCCCCAGATTCTATGTTGTCCTGGAGAGCTTGCAGAGCACTGGGGAAAGGCAGGCAGAGAATTCCCTGTTAGCAGCTTCTCTGTGCCTGGGAAGCAGAAGTGTTCACATTGCTTCGCAGATTCGCTTTTCTGCAGAAAACACTAACACTTGTTCAGAACAAAAGAAAGCACAGAGCCCCAGATTTGCTGTTGTCCTGGAGAGCTTGCAGAGCACTGGGGAAAGGCAGGCAGAGAATTCCCTGCTAGCACCTTCTCTGTGCCTGGGAAGCAGAAGTGTTTACGTTGCTTCGCAGAATCGCTTTTGTGCAGAAAACACTAACACTTGTTCAGAACAAAAGAAAGCACAGAGCCCCAGATTTGCTGTTGTCCTGGAGAGCTTGCAGAGCACTGGGGAAAGGCAGGCAGAGAATTCCCTGCTAGCACCTTCTCTGTGCCTGGGAAGCAGAAGTGTACACATTGCTTCGCAGAATCGCCTTTGTGCAGAAAACACTAACACTTGTTCAGAACAAAAGAAAGCACAGAGCCCCAGATTTGCTGTTGTTCTGGAGAGCTTGCAGAGCACTGGGGAAAGGCAGGCAGAGAATTCCCTGCTAGCACCTTCTCTGTGCCTGGGAAGCAGAAGTGTTCACATTACTTCGCAGAATCGCTTTTGTGCAGAAAACACTAACACTTGTTCAGAACAAAAGAAAGCACAGAGCCCCAGATTTGCTGTTGTTCTGGAGAGCTTGCAGAGCACTGGGGAAAGGCAGGCAGAGAATTCCCTGCTAGCACCTTCTCTGTGCCTGGGAAGCAGAAGTGTTCACATTGCTTCGCAGAATTGCCTTTGTGCAGAAAACACTAACACTTGTTCAGAACAAAAGAAAGCACAGAGCCTCAGATTTTATGTTGTCCTGGAGAGCTTGCAGAGCACTGGGGAAAGGCAGGCAGAGAATTCCCTGCTAGCACCTTCTCTGTGCCTGGGAAGCAGAAGTGTTCACATTGCTTCGCAGAATCGCTTTTCTGCAGAAAACACTAACACTTGTTCAGAACAAAAGAAAGCACAGAGCCCCAGATTTGCTGTTGTTCTGGAGAGCTTGCAGAGCACTGGGGAAAGGCAGGCAGAGAATTCCCTGCTAGCACCCTCTCTGTGCCTGGGAAGCAGGAGTGTTCACATTAGTTCGCAGAAGCGCCTTTGTGCAGAAAACACTAACACTTGTTCAGAACAAAAGAAAGCACAGAGCCCCAGATTTGCTGTTGTTCTGGAGAGCTTGCAGAGCACTGGGGAAAGGCAGGCAGAGAATTCCCTGCTAGCACCTTCTCTGTGTCTGGGAAGCAGAAGTGTTTACGTTGCTTCGCAGAATCGCCTTTGTGCAGAAAACACTAACACTTGTTCAGAACAAAAGAAAGCACAGAGCCCCAGATTCTATGTTGTCCTGGAGAGCTTGCAGAGCACTGGGGAAAGGCAGGCAGAGAATTCCCTGCTAGCACCTTCTCTGTGCCTGGGAAGCAGAAGTGTTCACATTGCTTCGCAGAATCGCTTTTCTGCAGAAAACACTAACACTTGTTCAGAACAAAAGAAAGCACAGAGCCCCAGATTTGCTGTTGTCCTGGAGAGCTTGCAGAGCACTGGGGAAAGGCAGGCAGAGAATTCCCTGCTAGCACCTTCTCTGTGCCTGGGAAGCAGAAGTGTTCACATTAGTTCGCAGAATCGCTTTTGTGCAGAAAACACTAACACTTGTTCAGAACAAAAGAAAGCACAGAGCCCCAGATTCTATGTTGTCCTGGAGAGCTTGCAGAGCACTGGGGAAAGGCAGGCAGGGAATTCCCTGCTAGCACCTTCTCTGTGCCTGGGAAGCAGAAGTGTTCACATTGCTTCGCAGATTCGCTTTTCTGCAGAAAACACTAACACTTGTTCAGAACAAAAGAAAGCACAGAGCCCCAGATTTGCTGTTGTTCTGGAGAGCTTGCAGAGCACTGGGGAAAGGCAGGCAGAGAATTCCCTGCTAGCACCTTCTCTGTGCCTGGGAAGCAGAAGTGTTTACGTTGCTTCGCAGAATCGCTTTTGTGCAGAAAACACTACCACTTGTTCAGAACGAAAGAAAGCACAGAGCCCCAGATTTGCTGTTGTCCTGGAGAGCTTGCAGAGCACTGGGGAAAGGCAGGCAGAGAATTCCCTGCTAGCACCTTCTCTGTGCCTGGGAAGCAGAAGTGTTCACATTGCTTCGCAGAATCGCCTTTGTGCAGAAAACAGTAACACTTGTTCAGAACGAAAGAAAGCACAGAGCCCCAGATTTGCTGTTGTTCTGGAGAGCTTGCAGAGCACTGGGGAAAGGCAGGCAGAGAATTCCCTGCTAGCACCTTCTCTGTGCCTGGGAAGCAGAAGTGTTCACATTACTTCGCAGAATCGCTTTTGTGCAGAAAACACTAACACTTGTTCAGAACAAAAGAAAGCACAGAGCCCCAGATTTGCTGTTGTTCTGGAGAGCTTGCAGAGCACTGGGGAAAGGCAGGCAGAGAATTCCCTGCTAGCACCTTCTCTGTGCCTGGGAAGCAGAAGTGTTCACATTGCTTCGCAGAATTGCCTTTGTGCAGAAAACACTAACACTTGTTCAGAACAAAAGAAAGCACAGAGCCTCAGATTTTATGTTGTCCTGGAGAGCTTGCAGAGCACTGGGGAAAGGCAGGCAGAGAATTCCCTGCTAGCACCTTCTCTGTGCCTGGGAAGCAGAAGTGTTCACATTGCTTCGCAGAATCGCTTTTCTGCAGAAAACAATAACACTTGTTCAGAACAAAAGAAAGCACAGAGCCCCAGATTTGCTGTTGTTCTGGAGAGCTTGCAGAGCACTGGGGAAAGGCAGGCAGAGAATTCCCTGCTAGCACCCTCTCTGTGCCTGGGAAGCAGGAGTGTTCACATTACTTCGCAGAATCGCCTTTGTGCAGAAAACAGTAACACTTGTTCAGAACAAAAGAAAGCACAGAGCCCCAGATTTGCTGTTGTTCTGGAGAGCTTGCAGAGCACTGGGGAAAGGCAGGCAGAGAATTCCCTGCTAGCACCTTCTCTGTGCCTGGGAAGCAGAAGTGTTCACATTGCTTCGCAGAATCGCCTTTGTGCAGAAAACACTAACACTTGTTCAGAACAAAAGAAAGCACAGAGCCCCAGATTTGCTGTTGTCCTGGAGAGCTTGCAGAGCACTGGGGAAAGGCAGGCAGAGAATTCCCTGCTAGCACCTTCTCTGTGCCTGGGAAGCAGAAGTGTTCACATTGCTTCGCAGAATCGCTTTTGTGCAGAAAGCACTAACACTTGTTCAGAACAAAAGAAAGCACAGAGCCCCAGATTTGCTGTTGTTCTGGAGAGCTTGCAGAGCACTGGGGAAAGGCAGGCAGAGAATTCCCTGCTAGCACCTTCTCTGTGCCTGGGAAGCAGAAGTGTTCACATTAGTTCGCAGAATCGCCTTTGTGCAGAAAACACTAACACTTGTTCAGAACAAAAGAAAGCACAGAGCCCCAGATTTTATGTTGTCCTGGAGAGCTTGCAGAGCACTGGGGAAAGGCAGGCAGAGAATTCCCTGCTAGCACCTTCTCTGTGCCTGGGAAGCAGAAGCGTTCACATTGCTTCGCAGAATCGCCTTTGTGCAGAAAACACTAACACTTGTTCAGAACAAAAGAAAGCACAGAGCCCCAGATTTGCTGTTGTTCTGGAGAGCTTGCAGAGCACTGGGGAAAGGCAGGCAGGGAATTCCCTGCTAGCACCTTCTCTGTGCCTGGGAAGCAGAAGTGTTCACATTACTTCGCAGAATCGCTTTTGTGCAGAAAACACTAACACTTGTTCGGAAGGAAAGAAAGCACAGAGCCCCAGATTTGCTGTTGTTCTGGAGAGCTTGCAGAGCACTGGGGAAAGGCAGGCAGAGAATTCCCTGCTAGCACCTTCTCTGTGCCTGGGAAGCAGAAGTGTTCACATTGCTTCGCAGAATCGCCTTTGTGCAGAAAACACTAACACTTGTTCAGAACAAAAGAAAGCACAGAGCCCCAGATTCTATGTTGTTCTGGAGAGCTTGCAGAGCACTGGGGAAAGGCAGGTAGAGAATTCCCTGCTAGCACCTTCTCTGTGCCTGGGAAGCAGAAGTGTTCACATTAGTTCGCAGAATCGCCTTTATGCAGAAAACACTAACACTTGTTCGGAAGGAAAGAAAGCACAGAGCCCCAGATTTGCTGTTGTCCTGGAGAGCTTGCAGAGCACTGGGGAAAGGCAGGCAGGGAATTCCCTGCTAGCACCTTCTCTGTGCCTGGGAAGCAGAAGTGTTCACATTGCTTCGCAGAATCGCTTTTGTGCAGAAAACACTAACACTTGTTCAGAACGAAAGAAAGCACAGAGCCCCAGATTTGCTGTTGTCCTGGAGAGCTTGCAGAGCACTGGGGAAAGGCAGGCAGAGAATTCCCTGCTAGCACCTTCTCTGTGCCTGGGAAGCAGAAGTGTTCACATTGCTTCGCAGAATCGCCTTTGTGCAGAAAACAGTAACACTTGTTCAGAACGAAAGAAAGCACAGAGCCCCAGATTTGCTGTTGTTCTGGAGAGCTTGCAGAGCACTGGGGAAAGGCAGGCAGAGAATTCCCTGCTAGCACCTTCTCTGTGCCTGGGAAGCAGAAGTGTTCACATTACTTCGCAGAATCGCTTTTGTGCAGAAAACAATAACACTTGTTCAGAACAAAAGAAAGCACAGAGCCCCAGATTTGCTGTTGTTCTGGAGAGCTTGCAGAGCACTGGGGAAAGGCAGGCAGAGAATTCCCTGCTAGCACCTTCTCTGTGCCTGGGAAGCAGAAGTGTTCACATTGCTTCGCAGAATTGCCTTTGTGCAGAAAACACTAACACTTGTTCAGAACAAAAGAAAGCACAGAGCCTCAGATTTTATGTTGTCCTGGAGAGCTTGCAGAGCACTGGGGAAAGGCAGGCAGAGAATTCCCTGCTAGCACCTTCTCTGTGCCTGGGAAGCAGAAGTGTTCACATTGCTTCGCAGAATCGCTTTTCTGCAGAAAACAATAACACTTGTTCAGAACAAAAGAAAGCACAGAGCCCCAGATTTGCTGTTGTTCTGGAGAGCTTGCAGAGCACTGGGGAAAGGCAGGCAGAGAATTCCCTGCTAGCACCCTCTCTGTGCCTGGGAAGCAGGAGTGTTCACATTGCTTCGCAGAATCGCCTTTGTGCAGAAAACAGTAACACTTGTTCAGAACGAAAGAAAGCACAGAGCCCCAGATTTGCTGTTGTTCTGGAGAGCTTGCAGAGCACTGGGGAAAGGCAGGCAGAGAATTCCCTGCTAGCACCTTCTCTGTGTCTGGGAAGCAGAAGTGTTTACGTTGCTTCGCAGAATCGCCTTTGTGCAGAAAACACTAACACTTGTTCAGAACAAAAGAAAGCACAGAGCCCCAGATTTGCTGTTGTTCTGGAGAGCTTGCAGAGCACTGGGGAAAGGCAGGCAGAGAATTCCCTGTTAGCACCTTCTCTGTGCCTGGGAAGCAGAAGTGTTCACATTGCTTCGCAGAATCGCCTTTGTGCAGAAAACACTAACACTTGTTCAGAACAAAAGAAAGCACAGAGCCCCAGATTTGCTGTTGTTCTGGAGAGCTTGCAGAGCACTGGGGAAAGGCAGGCAGAGAATTCCCTGCTAGCACCTTCTCTGTGCCTGGGAAGCAGAAGTGTTCACATTGCTTCGCAGAATCGCCTTTGTGCAGAAAACACTAACACTTGTTCAGAACAAAAGAAAGCACAGAGCCCCAGATTTGCTGTTGTTCTGGAGAGCTTGCAGAGCACTGGGGAAAGGCAGGCAGAGAATTCCCTGCTAGCACCTTCTCTGTGCCTGGGAAGCAGAAGTGTTCACATTGCTTCGCAGAATCGCTTTTCTGCAGAAAACACTAACACTTGTTCAGAACAAAAGAAAGCACAGAGCCCCAGATTTGCTGTTGTTCTGGAGAGCTTGCAGAGCACTGGGGAAAGGCAGGCAGAGAATTCCCTGCTAGCACCTTCTCTGTGCCTGGGAAGCAGAAGTGTTCACATTACTTCGCAGAATCGCTTTTGTGCAGAAAACAGTAACACTTGTTCAGAACGAAAGAAAGCACAGAGCCCCAGATTTGCTGTTGTTCTGGAGAGCTTGCAGAGCACTGGGGAAAGGCAGGCAGAGAATTCCCTGTTAGCACCTTCTCTGTGCCTGGGAAGCAGAAGTGTTCACATTGCTTCGCAGAATCGCCTTTGTGCAGAAAACACTAACACTTGTTCAGAACAAAAGAAAGCACAGAGCCCCAGATTTGCTGTTGTTCTGGAGAGCTTGCAGAACACTGGGGAAAGGCAGGCAGAGAATTCCCTGCTAGCACCTTCTCTGTGCCTGGGAAGCAGAAGTGTTTACGTTGCTTCGCAGAATCGCCTTTGTGCAGAAAACACTAACACTTGTTCAGAACAAAAGAAAGCACAGAGCCCCAGATTTGCTGTTGTCCTGGAGAGCTTGCAGAGCACTGGGGAAAGGCAGGCAGAGAATTCCCTGCTAGCAGCTTCTCTGTGCCTGGGAAGCAGAAGTGTTCACATTGCTTCGCAGAATCGCTTTTCTGCAGAAAACACTAACACTTGTTCAGAACAAAAGAAAGCACAGAGCCCCAGATTTGCTGTTGTTCTGGAGAGCTTGCAGAGCACTGGGGAAAGGCAGGCAGAGAATTCCCTGCTAGCACCTTCTCTGTGCCTGGGAAGCAGAAGTGTTTACGTTGCTTCGCAGAATCGCTTTTGTGCAGAAAACAGTAACACTTGTTCAGAACGAAAGAAAGCACAGAGCCCCAGATTTGCTGTTGTCCTGGAGAGCTTGCAGAGCACTGGGGAAAGGCAGGCAGAGAATTCCCTGCTAGCACCTTCTCTGTGCCTGGGAAGCAGAAGTGTACACATTGCTTCGCAGAATCGCCTTTGTGCAGAAAACACTAACACTTGTTCAGAACAAAAGAAAGCACAGAGCCCCAGATTTGCTGTTGTTCTGGAGAGCTTGCAGAGCACTGGGGAAAGGCAGGCAGAGAATTCCCTGCTAGCACCTTCTCTGTGCCTGGGAAGCAGAAGTGTTCACATTGCTTCGCAGAATTGCCTTTGTGCAGAAAACACTAACACTTGTTCAGAACAAAAGAAAGCACAGAGCCTCAGATTTGCTGTTGTTCTGGAGAGCTTGCAGAGCACTGGGGAAAGGCAGGCAGAGAATTCCCTGCTAGCACCTTCTCTGTGCCTGGGAAGCAGAAGTGTTCACATTGCTTCGCAGAATCGCTTTTCTGCAGAAAACAATAACACTTGTTCAGAACAAAAGAAAGCACAGAGCCCCAGATTTGCTGTTGTTCTGGAGAGCTTGCAGAGCACTGGGGAAAGGCAGGCAGAGAATTCCCTGCTAGCACCCTCTCTGTGCCTGGGAAGCAGGAGTGTTCACATTAGTTCGCAGAAGCGCCTTTGTGCAGAAAACACTAACACTTGTTCAGAACAAAAGAAAGCACAGAGCCCCAGATTTGCTGTTGTTCTGGAGAGCTTGCAGAGCACTGGGGAAAGGCAGGCAGAGAATTCCCTGCTAGCACCTTCTCTGTGTCTGGGAAGCAGAAGTGTTTACGTTGCTTCGCAGAATCGCCTTTGTGCAGAAAACACTAACACTTGTTCAGAACAAAAGAAAGCACAGAGCCCCAGATTCTATGTTGTCCTGGAGAGCTTGCAGAGCACTGGGGAAAGGCAGGCAGAGAATTCCCTGCTAGCACCTTCTCTGTGCCTGGGAAGCAGAAGTGTTCACATTGCTTCGCAGAATCGCTTTTCTGCAGAAAACACTAACACTTGTTCAGAACAAAAGAAAGCACAGAGCCCCAGATTTGCTGTTGTCCTGGAGAGCTTGCAGAGCACTGGGGAAAGGCAGGCAGAGAATTCCCTGCTAGCACCTTCTCTGTGCCTGGGAAGCAGAAGTGTTCACATTAGTTCGCAGAATCGCTTTTGTGCAGAAAACACTAACACTTGTTCAGAACAAAAGAAAGCACAGAGCCCCAGATTCTATGTTGTCCTGGAGAGCTTGCAGAGCACTGGGGAAAGGCAGGCAGAGAATTCCCTGTTAGCAGCTTCTCTGTGCCTGGGAAGCAGAAGTGTTCACATTGCTTCGCAGATTCGCTTTTCTGCAGAAAACACTAACACTTGTTCAGAACAAAAGAAAGCACAGAGCCCCAGATTTGCTGTTGTCCTGGAGAGCTTGCAGAGCACTGGGGAAAGGCAGGCAGAGAATTCCCTGCTAGCACCTTCTCTGTGCCTGGGAAGCAGAAGTGTTTACGTTGCTTCGCAGAATCGCCTTTGTGCAGAAAACACTAACACTTGTTCAGAACAAAAGAAAGCACAGAGCCCCAGATTTGCTGTTGTCCTGGAGAGCTTGCAGAGCACTGGGGAAAGGCAGGCAGAGAATTCCCTGCTAGCACCTTCTCTGTGCCTGGGAAGCAGAAGTGTACACATTGCTTCGCAGAATCGCCTTTGTGCAGAAAACACTAACACTTGTTCAGAACAAAAGAAAGCACAGAGCCCCAGATTTGCTGTTGTTCTGGAGAGCTTGCAGAGCACTGGGGAAAGGCAGGCAGAGAATTCCCTGCTAGCACCTTCTCTGTGCCTGGGAAGCAGAAGTGTTCACATTACTTCGCAGAATCGCTTTTGTGCAGAAAACACTAACACTTGTTCAGAACAAAAGAAAGCACAGAGCCCCAGATTTGCTGTTGTTCTGGAGAGCTTGCAGAGCACTGGGGAAAGGCAGGCAGAGAATTCCCTGCTAGCACCTTCTCTGTGCCTGGGAAGCAGAAGTGTTCACATTGCTTCGCAGAATTGCCTTTGTGCAGAAAACACTAACACTTGTTCAGAACAAAAGAAAGCACAGAGCCTCAGATTTTATGTTGTCCTGGAGAGCTTGCAGAGCACTGGGGAAAGGCAGGCAGAGAATTCCCTGCTAGCACCTTCTCTGTGCCTGGGAAGCAGAAGTGTTCACATTGCTTCGCAGAATCGCTTTTCTGCAGAAAACACTAACACTTGTTCAGAACAAAAGAAAGCACAGAGCCCCAGATTTGCTGTTGTTCTGGAGAGCTTGCAGAGCACTGGGGAAAGGCAGGCAGAGAATTCCCTGCTAGCACCCTCTCTGTGCCTGGGAAGCAGGAGTGTTCACATTAGTTCGCAGAAGCGCCTTTGTGCAGAAAACACTAACACTTGTTCAGAACAAAAGAAAGCACAGAGCCCCAGATTTGCTGTTGTTCTGGAGAGCTTGCAGAGCACTGGGGAAAGGCAGGCAGAGAATTCCCTGCTAGCACCTTCTCTGTGTCTGGGAAGCAGAAGTGTTTACGTTGCTTCGCAGAATCGCCTTTGTGCAGAAAACACTAACACTTGTTCAGAACAAAAGAAAGCACAGAGCCCCAGATTCTATGTTGTCCTGGAGAGCTTGCAGAGCACTGGGGAAAGGCAGGCAGAGAATTCCCTGCTAGCACCTTCTCTGTGCCTGGGAAGCAGAAGTGTTCACATTGCTTCGCAGAATCGCTTTTCTGCAGAAAACACTAACACTTGTTCAGAACAAAAGAAAGCACAGAGCCCCAGATTTGCTGTTGTCCTGGAGAGCTTGCAGAGCACTGGGGAAAGGCAGGCAGAGAATTCCCTGCTAGCACCTTCTCTGTGCCTGGGAAGCAGAAGTGTTCACATTAGTTCGCAGAATCGCTTTTGTGCAGAAAACACTAACACTTGTTCAGAACAAAAGAAAGCACAGAGCCCCAGATTCTATGTTGTCCTGGAGAGCTTGCAGAGCACTGGGGAAAGGCAGGCAGGGAATTCCCTGCTAGCACCTTCTCTGTGCCTGGGAAGCAGAAGTGTTCACATTGCTTCGCAGATTCGCTTTTCTGCAGAAAACACTAACACTTGTTCAGAACAAAAGAAAGCACAGAGCCCCAGATTTGCTGTTGTTCTGGAGAGCTTGCAGAGCACTGGGGAAAGGCAGGCAGAGAATTCCCTGCTAGCACCTTCTCTGTGCCTGGGAAGCAGAAGTGTTTACGTTGCTTCGCAGAATCGCTTTTGTGCAGAAAACACTACCACTTGTTCAGAACGAAAGAAAGCACAGAGCCCCAGATTTGCTGTTGTCCTGGAGAGCTTGCAGAGCACTGGGGAAAGGCAGGCAGAGAATTCCCTGCTAGCACCTTCTCTGTGCCTGGGAAGCAGAAGTGTTCACATTGCTTCGCAGAATCGCCTTTGTGCAGAAAACAGTAACACTTGTTCAGAACGAAAGAAAGCACAGAGCCCCAGATTTGCTGTTGTTCTGGAGAGCTTGCAGAGCACTGGGGAAAGGCAGGCAGAGAATTCCCTGCTAGCACCTTCTCTGTGCCTGGGAAGCAGAAGTGTTCACATTACTTCGCAGAATCGCTTTTGTGCAGAAAACACTAACACTTGTTCAGAACAAAAGAAAGCACAGAGCCCCAGATTTGCTGTTGTTCTGGAGAGCTTGCAGAGCACTGGGGAAAGGCAGGCAGAGAATTCCCTGCTAGCACCTTCTCTGTGCCTGGGAAGCAGAAGTGTTCACATTGCTTCGCAGAATTGCCTTTGTGCAGAAAACACTAACACTTGTTCAGAACAAAAGAAAGCACAGAGCCTCAGATTTTATGTTGTCCTGGAGAGCTTGCAGAGCACTGGGGAAAGGCAGGCAGAGAATTCCCTGCTAGCACCTTCTCTGTGCCTGGGAAGCAGAAGTGTTCACATTGCTTCGCAGAATCGCTTTTCTGCAGAAAACAATAACACTTGTTCAGAACAAAAGAAAGCACAGAGCCCCAGATTTGCTGTTGTTCTGGAGAGCTTGCAGAGCACTGGGGAAAGGCAGGCAGAGAATTCCCTGCTAGCACCCTCTCTGTGCCTGGGAAGCAGGAGTGTTCACATTAGTTCGCAGAAGCGCCTTTGTGCAGAAAACAGTAACACTTGTTCAGAACAAAAGAAAGCACAGAGCCCCAGATTTGCTGTTGTTCTGGAGAGCTTGCAGAGCACTGGGGAAAGGCAGGCAGAGAATTCCCTGCTAGCACCTTCTCTGTGCCTGGGAAGCAGAAGTGTTCACATTGCTTCGCAGAATCGCCTTTGTGCAGAAAACACTAACACTTGTTCAGAACAAAAGAAAGCACAGAGCCCCAGATTTGCTGTTGTCCTGGAGAGCTTGCAGAGCACTGGGGAAAGGCAGGCAGAGAATTCCCTGCTAGCACCTTCTCTGTGCCTGGGAAGCAGAAGTGTTCACATTGCTTCGCAGAATCGCTTTTGTGCAGAAAGCACTAACACTTGTTCAGAACAAAAGAAAGCACAGAGCCCCAGATTTGCTGTTGTTCTGGAGAGCTTGCAGAGCACTGGGGAAAGGCAGGCAGAGAATTCCCTGCTAGCACCTTCTCTGTGCCTGGGAAGCAGAAGTGTTCACATTAGTTCGCAGAATCGCCTTTGTGCAGAAAACACTAACACTTGTTCAGAACAAAAGAAAGCACAGAGCCCCAGATTTTATGTTGTCCTGGAGAGCTTGCAGAGCACTGGGGAAAGGCAGGCAGAGAATTCCCTGCTAGCACCTTCTCTGTGCCTGGGAAGCAGAAGCGTTCACATTGCTTCGCAGAATCGCCTTTGTGCAGAAAACACTAACACTTGTTCAGAACAAAAGAAAGCACAGAGCCCCAGATTTGCTGTTGTTCTGGAGAGCTTGCAGAGCACTGGGGAAAGGCAGGCAGGGAATTCCCTGCTAGCACCTTCTCTGTGCCTGGGAAGCAGAAGTGTTCACATTACTTCGCAGAATCGCTTTTGTGCAGAAAACACTAACACTTGTTCGGAAGGAAAGAAAGCACAGAGCCCCAGATTTGCTGTTGTTCTGGAGAGCTTGCAGAGCACTGGGGAAAGGCAGGCAGAGAATTCCCTGCTAGCACCTTCTCTGTGCCTGGGAAGCAGAAGTGTTCACATTGCTTCGCAGAATCGCCTTTGTGCAGAAAACACTAACACTTGTTCAGAACAAAAGAAAGCACAGAGCCCCAGATTCTATGTTGTTCTGGAGAGCTTGCAGAGCACTGGGGAAAGGCAGGTAGAGAATTCCCTGCTAGCACCTTCTCTGTGCCTGGGAAGCAGAAGTGTTCACATTAGTTCGCAGAATCGCCTTTATGCAGAAAACACTAACACTTGTTCGGAAGGAAAGAAAGCACAGAGCCCCAGATTTGCTGTTGTCCTGGAGAGCTTGCAGAGCACTGGGGAAAGGCAGGCAGGGAATTCCCTGCTAGCACCTTCTCTGTGCCTGGGAAGCAGAAGTGTTCACATTGCTTCGCAGAATCGCTTTTGTGCAGAAAACACTAACACTTGTTCAGAACGAAAGAAAGCACAGAGCCCCAGATTTGCTGTTGTCCTGGAGAGCTTGCAGAGCACTGGGGAAAGGCAGGCAGAGAATTCCCTGCTAGCACCTTCTCTGTGCCTGGGAAGCAGAAGTGTTCACATTGCTTCGCAGAATCGCCTTTGTGCAGAAAACAGTAACACTTGTTCAGAACGAAAGAAAGCACAGAGCCCCAGATTTGCTGTTGTTCTGGAGAGCTTGCAGAGCACTGGGGAAAGGCAGGCAGAGAATTCCCTGCTAGCACCTTCTCTGTGCCTGGGAAGCAGAAGTGTTCACATTACTTCGCAGAATCGCTTTTGTGCAGAAAACAATAACACTTGTTCAGAACAAAAGAAAGCACAGAGCCCCAGATTTGCTGTTGTTCTGGAGAGCTTGCAGAGCACTGGGGAAAGGCAGGCAGAGAATTCCCTGCTAGCACCTTCTCTGTGCCTGGGAAGCAGAAGTGTTCACATTGCTTCGCAGAATTGCCTTTGTGCAGAAAACACTAACACTTGTTCAGAACAAAAGAAAGCACAGAGCCTCAGATTTTATGTTGTCCTGGAGAGCTTGCAGAGCACTGGGGAAAGGCAGGCAGAGAATTCCCTGCTAGCACCTTCTCTGTGCCTGGGAAGCAGAAGTGTTCACATTGCTTCGCAGAATCGCTTTTCTGCAGAAAACAATAACACTTGTTCAGAACAAAAGAAAGCACAGAGCCCCAGATTTGCTGTTGTTCTGGAGAGCTTGCAGAGCACTGGGGAAAGGCAGGCAGAGAATTCCCTGCTAGCACCCTCTCTGTGCCTGGGAAGCAGGAGTGTTCACATTAGTTCGCAGAAGCGCCTTTGTGCAGAAAACACTAACACTTGTTCAGAACAAAAGAAAGCACAGAGCCCCAGATTTGCTGTTGTTCTGGAGAGCTTGCAGAGCACTGGGGAAAGGCAGGCAGAGAATTCCCTGCTAGCACCTTCTCTGTGTCTGGGAAGCAGAAGTGTTTACGTTGCTTCGCAGAATCGCCTTTGTGCAGAAAACACTAACACTTGTTCAGAACAAAAGAAAGCACAGAGCCCCAGATTTGCTGTTGTTCTGGAGAGCTTGCAGAGCACTGGGGAAAGGCAGGCAGAGAATTCCCTGTTAGCACCTTCTCTGTGCCTGGGAAGCAGAAGTGTTCACATTGCTTCGCAGAATCGCCTTTGTGCAGAAAACACTAACACTTGTTCAGAACAAAAGAAAGCACAGAGCCCCAGATTTGCTGTTGTTCTGGAGAGCTTGCAGAGCACTGGGGAAAGGCAGGCAGAGAATTCCCTGCTAGCACCTTCTCTGTGCCTGGGAAGCAGAAGTGTTCACATTGCTTCGCAGAATCGCCTTTGTGCAGAAAACACTAACACTTGTTCAGAACAAAAGAAAGCACAGAGCCCCAGATTTGCTGTTGTCCTGGAGAGCTTGCAGAGCACTGGGGAAAGGCAGGCAGAGAATTCCCTGCTAGCACCTTCTCTGTGCCTGGGAAGCAGAAGTGTTCACATTGCTTCGCAGAATCGCTTTTGTGCAGAAAGCACTAACACTTGTTCAGAACAAAAGAAAGCACAGAGCCCCAGATTTGCTGTTGTTCTGGAGAGCTTGCAGAGCACTGGGGAAAGGCAGGCAGAGAATTCCCTGCTAGCACCTTCTCTGTGCCTGGGAAGCAGAAGTGTTCACATTAGTTCGCAGAATCGCCTTTGTGCAGAAAACACTAACACTTGTTCAGAACAAAAGAAAGCACAGAGCCCCAGATTTTATGTTGTCCTGGAGAGCTTGCAGAGCACTGGGGAAAGGCAGGCAGAGAATTCCCTGCTAGCACCTTCTCTGTGCCTGGGAAGCAGAAGCGTTCACATTGCTTCGCAGAATCGCCTTTGTGCAGAAAGCACTAACACTTGTTCAGAACAAAAGAAAGCACAGAGCCCCAGATTTGCTGTTGTTCTGGAGAGCTTGCAGAGCACTGGGGAAAGGCAGGCAGAGAATTCCCTGCTAGCACCTTCTCTGTGCCTGGGAAGCAGAAGTGTTCACATTAGTTCGCAGAATCGCCTTTGTGCAGAAAACACTAACACTTGTTCAGAACAAAAGAAAGCACAGAGCCCCAGATTTTATGTTGTCCTGGAGAGCTTGCAGAGCACTGGGGAAAGGCAGGCAGAGAATTCCCTGCTAGCACCTTCTCTGTGCCTGGGAAGCAGAAGCGTTCACATTGCTTCGCAGAATCGCCTTTGTGCAGAAAACACTAACACTTGTTCAGAACAAAAGAAAGCACAGAGCCCCAGATTTGCTGTTGTTCTGGAGAGCTTGCAGAGCACTGGGGAAAGGCAGGCAGGGAATTCCCTGCTAGCACCTTCTCTGTGCCTGGGAAGCAGAAGTGTTCACATTACTTCGCAGAATCGCTTTTGTGCAGAAAACACTAACACTTGTTCAGAACAAATGAAAGCACAGAGCCCCAGATTTGCTGTTGTTCTGGAGAGCTTGCAGAGCACTGGGGAAAGGCAGGCAGAGAATTCCCTGCTAGCACCTTCTCTGTGCCTGGGAAGCAGAAGTGTTCACATTGCTTCGCAGAATCGCCTTTGTGCAGAAAACACTAACACTTGTTCAGAACAAAAGAAAGCACAGAGCCCCAGATTCTATGTTGTTCTGGAGAGCTTGCAGAGCACTGGGGAAAGGCAGGTAGAGAATTCCCTGCTAGCACCTTCTCTGTGCCTGGGAAGCAGAAGTGTTCACATTACTTCGCAGAATCGCCTTTATGCAGAAAACACTAACACTTGTTCGGAAGGAAAGAAAGCACAGAGCCCCAGATTTGCTGTTGTCCTGGAGAGCTTGCAGAGCACTGGGGAAAGGCAGGCAGGGAATTCCCTGCTAGCACCTTCTCTGTGCCTGGGAAGCAGAAGTGTTCACATTGCTTCGCAGATTCGCTTTTCTGCAGAAAACACTAACACTTGTTCAGAACAAAAGAAAGCACAGAGCCCCAGATTTGCTGTTGTTCTGGAGAGCTTGCAGAGCACTGGGGAAAGGCAGGCAGAGAATTCCCTGCTAGCACCTTCTCTGTGCCTGGGAAGCAGAAGTGTTTACGTTGCTTCGCAGAATCGCTTTTGTGCAGAAAACACTAACACTTGTTCAGAACGAAAGAAAGCACAGAGCCCCAGATTTGCTGTTGTCCTGGAGAGCTTGCAGAGCACTGGGGAAAGGCAGGCAGAGAATTCCCTGCTAGCACCTTCTCTGTGTCTGGGAAGCAGAAGTGTTCACATTACTTCGCAGAATCGCTTTTGTGCAGAAAACACTAACACTTGTTCAGAACAAAAGAAAGCACAGAGCCCCAGATTTGCTGTTGTTCTGGAGAGCTTGCAGAGCACTGGGGAAAGGCAGGCAGAGAATTCCCTGCTAGCACCTTCTCTGTGCCTGGGAAGCAGAAGTGTTCACATTACTTCGCAGAATCGCTTTTGTGCAGAAAACAATAACACTTGTTCAGAACAAAAGAAAGCACAGAGCCCCAGATTTGCTGTTGTTCTGGAGAGCTTGCAGAGCACTGGGGAAAGGCAGGCAGAGAATTCCCTGCTAGCACCTTCTCTGTGCCTGGGAAGCAGAAGTGTTCACATTGCTTCGCAGAATTGCCTTTGTGCAGAAAACACTAACACTTGTTCAGAACAAAAGAAAGCACAGAGCCTCAGATTTTATGTTGTCCTGGAGAGCTTGCAGAGCACTGGGGAAAGGCAGGCAGAGAATTCCCTGCTAGCACCTTCTCTGTGCCTGGGAAGCAGAAGTGTTCACATTGCTTCGCAGAATCGCTTTTCTGCAGAAAACAATAACACTTGTTCAGAACAAAAGAAAGCACAGAGCCCCAGATTTGCTGTTGTTCTGGAGAGCTTGCAGAGCACTGGGGAAAGGCAGGCAGAGAATTCCCTGTTAGCACCTTCTCTGTGCCTGGGAAGCAGAAGTGTTCACATTGCTTCGCAGAATCGCCTTTGTGCAGAAAACACTAACACTTGTTCAGAACAAAAGAAAGCACAGAGCCCCAGATTTGCTGTTGTCCTGGAGAGCTTGCAGAGCACTGGGGAAAGGCAGGCAGAGAATTCCCTGCTAGCACCTTCTCTGTGCCTGGGAAGCAGAAGTGTTCACATTGCTTCGCAGAATCGCCTTTGTGCAGAAAACACTAACACTTGTTCAGAACAAAAGAAAGCACAGAGCCCCAGATTTGCTGTTGTCCTGGAGAGCTTGCAGAGCACTGGGGAAAGGCAGGCAGAGAATTCCCTGCTAGCACCTTCTCTGTGCCTGGGAAGCAGAAGTGTTCACATTGCTTCGCAGAATCGCTTTTGTGCAGAAAGCACTAACACTTGTTCAGAACAAAAGAAAGCACAGAGCCCCAGATTTGCTGTTGTTCTGGAGAGCTTGCAGAGCACTGGGGAAAGGCAGGCAGAGAATTCCCTGCTAGCACCTTCTCTGTGCCTGGGAAGCAGAAGTGTTCACATTAGTTCGCAGAATCGCCTTTGTGCAGAAAACACTAACACTTGTTCAGAAGAAAAGAAAGCACAGAGCCCCAGATTTTATGTTGTCCTGGAGAGCTTGCAGAGCACTGGGGAAAGGCAGGCAGAGAATTCCCTGCTAGCACCTTCTCTGTGCCTGGGAAGCAGAAGCGTTCACATTGCTTCGCAGAATCGCCTTTGTGCAGAAAACACTAACACTTGTTCAGAACAAAAGAAAGCACAGAGCCCCAGATTTGCTGTTGTTCTGGAGAGCTTGCAGAGCACTGGGGAAAGGCAGGCAGGGAATTCCCTGCTAGCACCTTCTCTGTGCCTGGGAAGCAGAAGTGTTCACATTACTTCGCAGAATCGCTTTTGTGCAGAAAACACTAACACTTGTTCGGAAGGAAAGAAAGCACAGAGCCCCAGATTTGCTGTTGTTCTGGAGAGCTTGCAGAGCACTGGGGAAAGGCAGGCAGAGAATTCCCTGCTAGCACCTTCTCTGTGCCTGGGAAGCAGAAGTGTTCACATTGCTTCGCAGAATCGCCTTTGTGCAGAAAACACTAACACTTGTTCAGAACAAAAGAAAGCACAGAGCCCCAGATTCTATGTTGTTCTGGAGAGCTTGCAGAGCACTGGGGAAAGGCAGGTAGAGAATTCCCTGCTAGCACCTTCTCTGTGCCTGGGAAGCAGAAGTGTTCACATTGCTTCGCAGAATCGCCTTTGTGCAGAAAACACTAACACTTGTTCAGAACGAAAGAAAGCACAGAGCCCCAGATTTTATGTTGTCCTGGAGAGCTTGCAGAGCACTGGGGAAAGGCAGGCAGAGAATTCCCTGCTAGCACCTTCTCTGTGCCTGGGAAGCAGAAGCGTTCACATTGCTTCGCAGAATCGCCTTTGTGCAGAAAACACTAACACTTGTTCAGAACAAAAGAAAGCACAGAGCCCCAGATTTGCTGTTGTTCTGGAGAGCTTGCAGAGCACTGGGGAAAGGCAGGCAGGGAATTCCCTGCTAGCACCTTCTCTGTGCCTGGGAAGCAGAAGTGTTCACATTACTTCGCAGAATCGCTTTTGTGCAGAAAACACTAACACTTGTTCGGAAGGAAAGAAAGCACAGAGCCCCAGATTTGCTGTTGTTCTGGAGAGCTTGCAGAGCACTGGGGAAAGGCAGGCAGAGAATTCCCTGCTAGCACCTTCTCTGTGCCTGGGAAGCAGAAGTGTTCACATTGCTTCGCAGAATCGCCTTTGTGCAGAAAACACTAACACTTGTTCAGAACAAAAGAAAGCACAGAGCCCCAGATTCTATGTTGTTCTGGAGAGCTTGCAGAGCACTGGGGAAAGGCAGGTAGAGAATTCCCTGCTAGCACCTTCTCTGTGCCTGGGAAGCAGAAGTGTTCACATTGCTTCGCAGAATCGCCTTTGTGCAGAAAACACTAACACTTGTTTAGAACGAAAGAAAGCACAGAGCCCCAGATTTGCTGTTGTCCTGGAGAGCTTGCAGAGCACTGGGGAAAGGCAGGCAGAGAATTCCCTGCTACCACCTTCTCTGTGCCTGGGAAGCAGAAGTGTTCACATTGCTTCGCAGAATCGCTTTTCTGCAGAAAACACTAACACTTGTTCAGAACAAAAGAAAGCACAGAGCCCCAGATTCTATGTTGTTCTGGAGAGCTTGCAGAGCACTGGGGAAAGGCAGGTAGAGAATTCCCTGCTAGCACCTTCTCTGTGCCTGGGAAGCAGAAGTGTTCACATTGCTTCGCAGAATCGCCTTTGTGCAGAAAACACTAACACTTGTTCAGAACGAAAGAAAGCACAGAGCCCCAGATTTGCTGTTGTCCTGGAGAGCTTGCAGAGCACTGGGGAAAGGCAGGCAGAGAATTCCCTGCTAGCACCTTCTCTGTGCCTGGGAAGCAGAAGTGTTCACATTGCTTCGCAGAATCGCTTTTCTGCAGAAAACACTAACACTTGTTCAGAACAAAAGAAAGCACAGAGCCCCAGATTCTATGTTGTCCTGGAGAGCTTGCAGAGCACTGGGGAAAGGCAGGCAGAGAATTCCCTGTTAGCAGCTTCTCTGTGCCTGGGAAGCAGAAGTGTTCACATTGCTTCGCAGAATCGCCTTTGTGCAGAAAACACTAACACTTGTTCAGAACAAAAGAAAGCACAGAGCCCCAGATTTGCTGTTGTTCTGGAGAGCTTGCAGAGCACTGGGGAAAGGCAGGCAGAGAATTCCCTGCTAGCAGCTTCTCTGTGCCTGGGAAGCAGAAGTGTTCACATTGCTTCGCAGAATCGCTTTTCTGCAGAAAACACTAACACTTGTTCAGAACAAAAGAAAGCACAGAGCCCCAGATTTGCTGTTGTTCTGGAGAGCTTGCAGAGCACTGGGGAAAGGCAGGCAGAGAATTCCCTGCTAGCACCTTCTCTGTGCCTGGGAAGCAGAAGTGTTCACATTGCTTCGCAGAATCGCTTTTCTGCAGAAAACAATAACACTTGTTCAGAACAAAAGAAAGCACAGAGCCCCAGATTTGCTGTTGTTCTGGAGAGCTTGCAGAGCACTGGGGAAAGGCAGGCAGAGAATTCCCTGTTAGCACCTTCTCTGTGCCTGGGAAGCAGAAGTGTTCACATTGCTTCGCAGAATCGCCTTTGTGCAGAAAACACTAACACTTGTTCAGAACAAAAGAAAGCACAGAGCCCCAGATTTGCTGTTGTCCTGGAGAGCTTGCAGAGCACTGGGGAAAGGCAGGCAGAGAATTCCCTGCTAGCACCTTCTCTGTGCCTGGGAAGCAGAAGTGTTCACATTGCTTCGCAGAATCGCCTTTGTGCAGAAAACACTAACACTTGTTCAGAACAAAAGAAAGCACAGAGCCCCAGATTTGCTGTTGTTCTGGAGAGCTTGCAGAGCACTGGGGAAAGGCAGGCAGAGAATTCCCTGCTAGCACCTTCTCTGTGCCTGGGAAGCAGAAGTGTTCACATTAGTTCGCAGAATCGCTTTTGTGCAGAAAACACTAACACTTGTTCAGAACAAAAGAAAGCACAGAGCCCCAGATTCTATGTTGTCCTGGAGAGCTTGCAGAGCACTGGGGAAAGGCAGGCAGAGAATTCCCTGTTAGCAGCTTCTCTGTGCCTGGGAAGCAGAAGTGTTCACATTGCTTCGCAGATTCGCTTTTCTGCAGAAAACACTAACACTTGTTCAGAACAAAAGAAAGCACAGAGCCCCAGATTTGCTGTTGTTCTGGAGAGCTTGCAGAGCACTGGGGAAAGGCAGGCAGAGAATTCCCTGCTAGCACCTTCTCTGTGCCTGGGAAGCAGAAGTGTTTACGTTGCTTCGCAGAATCGCCTTTGTGCAGAAAACACTAACACTTGTTCAGAACAAAAGAAAGCACAGAGCCCCAGATTTGCTGTTGTTCTGGAGAGCTTGCAGAGCACTGGGGAAAGGCAGGCAGAGAATTCCCTGTTAGCACCTTCTCTGTTCCTGGGAAGCAGAAGTGTTCACATTGCTTCGCAGAATCGCCTTTGTGCAGAAAACACTAACACTTGTTCAGAACAAAAGAAAGCACAGAGCCCCAGATTTGCTGTTGTTCTGGAGAGCTTGCAGAGCACTGGGGAAAGGCAGGCAGAGAATTCCCTGCTAGCACCTTCTCTGTGCCTGGGAAGCAGAAGTGTTTACGTTGCTTCGCAGAATCGCCTTTGTGCAGAAAACACTAACACTTGTTCAGAACAAAAGAAAGCACAGAGCCCCAGATTTGCTGTTGTCCTGGAGAGCTTGCAGAGCACTGGGGAAAGGCAGGCAGAGAATTCCCTGCTAGCACCTTCTCTGTGTCTGGGAAGCAGAAGTGTTCACATTGCTTCGCAGAATCGCTTTTGTGCAGAAAACACTAACACTTGTTCAGAACAAAAGAAAGCACAGAGCCCCAGATTTGCTGTTGTTCTGGAGAGCTTGCAGAGCACTGGGGAAAGGCAGGCAGAGAATTCCCTGCTAGCACCTTCTCTGTGCCTGGGAAGCAGAAGTGTTCACATTAGTTCGCAGAATCGACTTTGTGCAGAAAACACTAACACTTGTTCAGAACAAAAGAAAGCACAGAGCCCCAGATTTGCTGTTGTCCTGGAGAGCTTGCAGAGCACTGGGGAAAGGCAGGCAGAGAATTCCCTGCTAGCACCTTCTCTGTGCCTGGGAAGCAGAAGCGTTCACATTGCTTCGCAGAATCGCCTTTGTGCAGAAAACACTAACACTTGTTCAGAACAAAAGAAAGCACAGAGCCCCAGATTTGCTGTTGTTCTGGAGAGCTTGCAGAGCACTGGGGAAAGGCAGGCAGGGAATTCCCTGCTAGCACCTTCTCTGTGCCTGGGAAGCAGAAGTGTTCACATTACTTCGCAGAATCGCTTTTGTGCAGAAAACACTAACACTTGTTCAGAACGAAAGAAAGCACAGAGCCCCAGATTTGCTGTTGTCCTGGAGAGCTTGCAGAGCACTGGGGAAAGGCAGGCAGAGAATTCCCTGCTAGCACCTTCTCTGTGCCTGGGAAGCAGAAGTGTTCACATTGCTTCGCAGAATCGCCTTTGTGCAGAAAACACTAACACTTTTTCAGAACAAAAGAAAGCACAGAGCCCCAGATTCTATGTTGTTCTGGAGAGCTTGCAGAGCACTGGGGAAAGGCAGGCAGAGAATTCCCTGCTAGCACCTTCTCTGTGCCTGGGAAGCAGAAGTGTTCACATTAGTTCGCAGAATCGCCTTTATGCAGAAAACACTAACACTTGTTCGGAAGGAAAGAAAGCACAGAGCCCCAGATTTGCTGTTGTTCTGGAGAGCTTGCAGAACACTGGGGAAAGGCAGGCAGAGAATTCCCTGCTAGCACCTTCTCTGTGCCTGGGAAGCAGAAGTGTTCACATTGCTTCGCAGAATCGCCTTTGTGCAGAAAACACTAACACTTGTTCAGAACAAAAGAAAGCACAGAGCCCCAGATTCTATGTTGTCCTGGAGAGCTTGCAGAGCACTGGGGAAAGGCAGGCAGGGAATTCCCTGCTAGCACCTTCTCTGTGACTGGGAAGCAGAAGTGTTCACATTGCTTCGCAGAATCGCTTTTCTGCAGAAAACACTAACACTTGTTCAGAACAAAAGAAAGCACAGAGCCCCAGATTTGCTGTTGTTCTGGAGAGCTTGCAGAGCACTGGGGAAAGGCAGGCAGAGAATTCCCTGCTAGCACCTTCTCTGTGCCTGGGAAGCAGAAGTGTTCACATTGCTTCGCAGAATTGCCTTTGTGCAGAAAACACTAACACTTGTTCAGAACAAAAGAAAGCACAGAGCCTCAGATTTTATGTTGTCCTGGAGAGCTTGCAGAGCACTGGGGAAAGGCAGGCAGAGAATTCCCTGCTAGCACCTTCTCTGTGCCTGGGAAGCAGAAGTGTTCACATTGCTTCGCAGAATTGCCTTTGTGCAGAAAACACTAACACTTGTTCAGAACAAAAGAAAGCACAGAGCCCCAGAGTTGCTGTTGTTCTGGAGAGCTTGCAGAGCACTGGGGAAAGGCAGGCAGAGAATTCCCTGCTAGCACCTTCTCTGTGCCTGGGAAGCAGAAGTGTTCACATTACTTCGCAGAATCGCTTTTGTGCAGAAAACACTAACACTTGTTCAGAACAAAAGAAAGCACAGAGCCCCAGATTTGCTGTTGTTCTGGAGAGCTTGCAGAGCACTGGGGAAAGGCAGGCAGAGAATGCCCTGCTAGCACCTTCTCTGTGCCTGGGAAGCAGAAGTGTTCACATTGCTTCGCAGAATCGCTTTTGTGCAGAAAACAGTAACACTTGTTCAGAACGAAAGAAAGCACAGAGCCCCAGATTTGCTGTTGTCCTGGAGAGCTTGCAGAGCACTGGGGAAAGGCAGGCAGAGAATTCCCTGCTAGCAGCTTCTCTGTGCCTGGGAAGCAGAAGTGTTCACATTGCTTCGCAGAATCGCTTTTCTGCAGAAAACACTAACACTTGTTCAGAACAAAAGAAAGCACAGAGCCCCAGATTCTATGTTGTCCTGGAGAGCTTGCAGAGCACTGGGGAAAGGCAGGCAGAGAATTCCCTGTTAGCAGCTTCTCTGTGCCTGGGAAGCAGAAGTGTTCACATTGCTTCGCAGAATCGATTTTGTGCAGAAAACACTAACACTTGTTCAGAACAAAAGAAAGCACAGAGCCCCAGATTTGCTGTTGTTCTGGAGAGCTTGCAGAGCACTGGGGAAAGGCAGGCAGAGAATTCCCTGCTAGCACCTTCTCTGTGACTGGGAAGCAGAAGTGTTCACATTGCTTCGCAGAATCGCCTTTGTGCAGAAAACACTAACACTTGTTCAGAACAAAAGAAA
Organism: Strix aluco; assembly: GCF_031877795.1. Lineage (NCBI taxonomy): Eukaryota > Metazoa > Chordata > Aves > Strigiformes > Strigidae > Strix > Strix aluco. The sequence continues at coordinate 1,114,221 of NW_027436642.1, forward strand.
GCACAGAGCCCCAGATTTGCTGTTGTTCTGGAGAGCTTGCAGAGCACTGGGGAAAGGCAGGCAGAGAATTCCCTGCTAGCACCTTCTCTGTGCCTGGGAAGCAGAAGTGTTCACATTGCTTCGCAAGAATCGCTTTTGTGCAGAAAACAGTAACACTTGTTCAGAACGAAAGAAAGCACAGAGCCCCAGATTCCATGTTGTCCTGGAGAGCTTGCAGAGCACTGGGGAAAGGCAGGCAGAGAATTCCCTGATAGCACCTTCTCTGTGCCTGGGAAGCAGAAGTGTTCACATTGCTTCGCAAGAATCGCTTTTGTGCAGAAAACAGTAACACTTGTACAGAAGGAAAGAAAGCACAGAGCCCCAGATTTTATGTTGTCCTGGAGAGCTTGCAGAGCACTGGGGAAAGGCAGGCAGAGAATTCCCTGCTAGCACCTTCTCTGTGCCTGGGAAGCAGAAGTGTTCACATTGCTTCGCAGAATCGCTTTTCTGCAGAAAACAATAACACTTGTTCAGAACAAAAGAAAGCACAGAGCCCCAGATTTGCTGTTGTTCTGGAGAGCTTGCAGAGCACTGGGGAAAGGCAGGCAGAGAATTCCCTGCTAGCACCTTCTCTGTGCCTGGGAAGCAGGAGTGTTTACGTTGCTTCGCAGAATCGCCTTTGTGCAGAAAACACTAACACTTGTTCAGAACAAAAGAAAGCACAGAGCCCCAGATTTGCTGTTGTTCTGGAGAGCTTGCAGAGCACTGGGGAAAGGCAGGCAGAGAATTCCCTGCTAGCACCTTCTCTGTGCCTGGGAAGCAGAAGTGTTCACATTAGTTCGCAGAATCGCCTTTATGCAGAAAACACTAACACTTGTTCAGAACAAAAGAAAGCACAGAGCCCCAGATTTGCTGTTGTTCTGGAGAGCTTGCAGAGCACTGGGGAAAGGCAGGCAGAGAATTCCCTGTTAGCACCTTCTCTGTTCCTGGGAAGCAGAAGTGTTCACATTGCTTCGCAGAATCGCCTTTGTGCAGAAAACACTAACACTTGTTCAGAACAAAAGAAAGCACAGAGCCCCAGATTTGCTGTTGTTCTGGAGAGCTTGCAGAGCACTGGGGAAAGGCAGGCAGAGAATTCCCTGCTAGCACCTTCTCTGTGCCTGGGAAGCAGAAGTGTTTACGTTGCTTCGCAGAATCGCCTTTGTGCAGAAAACACTAACACTTGTTCAGAACAAAAGAAAGCACAGAGCCCCAGATTTGCTGTTGTTCTGGAGAGCTTGCAGAGCACTGGGGAAAGGCAGGCAGAGAATTCCCTGTTAGCACCTTCTCTGTTCCTGGGAAGCAGAAGTGTTCACATTGCTTCGCAGAATCGCCTTTGTGCAGAAAACACTAACACTTGTTCAGAACAAAAGAAAGCACAGAGCCCCAGATTTGCTGTTGTTCTGGAGAGCTTGCAGAGCACTGGGGAAAGGCAGGCAGAGAATTCCCTGCTAGCACCTTCTCTGTGCCTGGGAAGCAGAAGTGTTTACGTTGCTTCGCAGAATCGCCTTTGTGCAGAAAACACTAACACTTGTTCAGAACAAAAGAAAGCACAGAGCCCCAGATTTGCTGTTGTCCTGGAGAGCTTGCAGAGCACTGGGGAAAGGCAGGCAGAGAATTCCCTGCTAGCACCTTCTCTGTGTCTGGGAAGCAGAAGTGTTCACATTGCTTCGCAGAATCGCTTTTGTGCAGAAAACACTAACACTTGTTCAGAACAAAAGAAAGCACAGAGCCCCAGATTTGCTGTTGTTCTGGAGAGCTTGCAGAGCACTGGGGAAAGGCAGGCAGAGAATTCCCTGCTAGCACCTTCTCTGTGCCTGGGAAGCAGAAGTGTTCACATTAGTTCGCAGAATCGACTTTGTGCAGAAAACACTAACACTTGTTCAGAACAAAAGAAAGCACAGAGCCCCAGATTTGCTGTTGTCCTGGAGAGCTTGCAGAGCACTGGGGAAAGGCAGGCAGAGAATTCCCTGCTAGCACCTTCTCTGTGCCTGGGAAGCAGAAGCGTTCACATTGCTTCGCAGAATCGCCTTTGTGCAGAAAACACTAACACTTGTTCAGAACAAAAGAAAGCACAGAGCCCCAGATTTGCTGTTGTTCTGGAGAGCTTGCAGAGCACTGGGGAAAGGCAGGCAGGGAATTCCCTGCTAGCACCTTCTCTGTGCCTGGGAAGCAGAAGTGTTCACATTACTTCGCAGAATCGCTTTTGTGCAGAAAACACTAACACTTGTCCAGAACGAAAGAAAGCACAGAGCCCCAGATTTGCTGTTGTCCTGGAGAGCTTGCAGAGCACTGGGGAAAGGCAGGCAGAGAATTCCCTGCTAGCACCTTCTCTGTGCCTGGGAAGCAGAAGTGTTCACATTGCTTCGCAGAATCGCCTTTGTGCAGAAAACACTAACACTTGTTCAGAACAAAAGAAAGCACAGAGCCCCAGATTCTATGTTGTTCTGGAGAGCTTGCAGAGCACTGGGGAAAGGCAGGCAGAGAATTCCCTGCTAGCACCTTCTCTGTGCCTGGGAAGCAGAAGTGTTCACATTAGTTCGCAGAATCGCCTTTATGCAGAAAACACTAACACTTGTTCGGAAGGAAAGAAAGCACAGAGCCCCAGATTTGCTGTTGTTCTGGAGAGCTTGCAGAACACTGGGGAAAGGCAGGCAGAGAATTCCCTGCTAGCACCTTCTCTGTGCCTGGGAAGCAGAAGTGTTCACATTGCTTCGCAGAATCGCCTTTGTGCAGAAAACACTAACACTTGTTCAGAACAAAAGAAAGCACAGAGCCCCAGATTCTATGTTGTCCTGGAGAGCTTGCAGAGCACTGGGGAAAGGCAGGCAGGGAATTCCCTGCTAGCACCTTCTCTGTGACTGGGAAGCAGAAGTGTTCACATTGCTTCGCAGAATCGCTTTTCTGCAGAAAACACTAACACTTGTTCAGAACAAAAGAAAGCACAGAGCCCCAGATTTGCTGTTGTTCTGGAGAGCTTGCAGAGCACTGGGGAAAGGCAGGCAGAGAATTCCCTGCTAGCACCTTCTCTGTGCCTGGGAAGCAGAAGTGTTCACATTGCTTCGCAGAATTGCCTTTGTGCAGAAAACACTAACACTTGTTCAGAACAAAAGAAAGCACAGAGCCTCAGATTTTATGTTGTCCTGGAGAGCTTGCAGAGCACTGGGGAAAGGCAGGCAGAGAATTCCCTGCTAGCACCTTCTCTGTGCCTGGGAAGCAGAAGTGTTCACATTGCTTCGCAGAATTGCCTTTGTGCAGAAAACACTAACACTTGTTCAGAAGGAAAGAAAGCACAGAGCCCCAGATTTTATGTTGTCCTGGAGAGCTTGCAGAGCACTGGGGAAAGGCAGGCAGAGAATTCCCTGCTAGCACCTTCTCTGTGCCTGGGAAGCAGAAGTGTTCACATTACTTCGCAGAATCGCTTTTGTGCAGAAAACACTAACACTTGTTCAGAACAAAAGAAAGCACAGAGCCCCAGATTCTATGTTGTCCTGGAGAGCTTGCAGAGCACTGGGGAAAGGCAGGCAGAGAATGCCCTGCTAGCACCTTCTCTGTGCCTGGGAAGCAGAAGTGTTCACATTGCTTCGCAGAATCGCTTTTGTGCAGAAAACAGTAACACTTGTTCAGAACGAAAGAAAGCACAGAGCCCCAGATTTGCTGTTGTCCTGGAGAGCTTGCAGAGCACTGGGGAAAGGCAGGCAGAGAATTCCCTGCTAGCAGCTTCTCTGTGCCTGGGAAGCAGAAGTGTTCACATTGCTTCGCAGAATCGCTTTTCTGCAGAAAACACTAACACTTGTTCAGAACAAAAGAAAGCACAGAGCCCCAGATTCTATGTTGTCCTGGAGAGCTTGCAGAGCACTGGGGAAAGGCAGGCAGAGAATTCCCTGTTAGCAGCTTCTCTGTGCCTGGGAAGCAGAAGTGTTCACATTGCTTCGCAGAATCGCCTTTCTGCAGAAAACACTAACACTTGTTCAGAACAAAAGAAAGCACAGAGCCCCAGATTTGCTGTTGTTCTGGAGAGCTTGCAGAGCACTGGGGAAAGGCAGGCAGAGAATTCCCTGCTAGCACCTTCTCTGTGACTGGGAAGCAGAAGTGTTCACATTGCTTCGCAGAATCGCCTTTGTGCAGAAAACACTAACACTTGTTCAGAACAAAAGAAAGCACAGAGCCCCAGATTTGCTGTTGTTCTGGAGAGCTTGCAGAGCACTGGGGAAAGGCAGGCAGAGAATTCCCTGCTAGCACCTTCTCTGTGCCTGGGAAGCAGAAGTGTTCACATTAGTTCGCAAGAATCGCTTTTGTGCAGAAAACAGTAACACTTGTTCAGAACGAAAGAAAGCACAGAGCCCCAGATTCCATGTTGTCCTGGAGAGCTTGCAGAGCACTGGGGAAAGGCAGGCAGAGAATTCCCTGATAGCACCTTCTCTGTGCCTGGGAAGCAGAAGTGTTCACATTGCTTCGCAAGAATCGCTTTTGTGCAGAAAACAGTAACACTTGTACAGAAGGAAAGAAAGCACAGAGCCCCAGATTTTATGTTGTCCTGGAGAGCTTGCAGAGCACTGGGGAAAGGCAGGCAGAGAATTCCCTGCTAGCACCTTCTCTGTGTCTGGGAAGCAGAAGTGTTCACATTGCTTCGCAGAATCGCTTTTCTGCAGAAAACAATAACACTTGTTCAGAACAAAAGAAAGCACAGAGCCCCAGATTTGCTGTTGTTCTGGAGAGCTTGCAGAGCACTGGGGAAAGGCAGGCAGAGAATTCCCTGCTAGCACCTTCTCTGTGCCTGGGAAGCAGGAGTGTTTACGTTGCTTCGCAGAATCGCCTTTGTGCAGAAAACACTAACACTTGTTCAGAACAAAAGAAAGCACAGAGCCCCAGATTTGCTGTTGTCCTGGAGAGCTTGCAGAGCACTGGGGAAAGGCAGGCAGAGAATTCCCTGCTAGCACCTTCTCTGTGCCTGGGAAGCAGAAGTGTTCACATTGCTTCGCAGAATCGCTTTTCTGCAGAAAACACTAACACTTGTTCAGAACAAAAGAAAGCACAGAGCCCCAGATTTGCTGTTGTTCTGGAGAGCTTGCAGAGCACTGGGGAAAGGCAGGCAGAGAATTCCCTGCTAGCACCTTCTCTGTGCCTGGGAAGCAGAAGTGTTCACATTGCTTCGCAGAATCGATTTTGTGCAGAAAACACTAACACTTGTTCAGAACAAAAGAAAGCACAGAGCCCCAGATTTGCTGTTGTTCTGGAGAGCTTGCAGAGCACTGGGGAAAGGCAGGCAGAGAATTCCCTGCTAGCACCTTCTCTGTGCCTGGGAAGCAGAAGTGTTCACATTAGTTCGCAGAATCGCCTTTATGCAGAAAACACTAACACTTGTTCGGAAGGAAAGAAAGCACAGAGCCCCAGATTTGCTGTTGTTCTGGAGAGCTTGCAGAGCACTGGGGAAAGGCAGGCAGAGAATTCCCTGCTAGCACCTTCTCTGTGCCTGGGAAGCAGAAGTGTTCACATTGCTTCGCAGAATCGCTTTTCTGCAGAAAACACTAACACTTGTTCAGAACAAAAGAAAGCACAGAGCCCCAGATTTGCTGTTGTTCTGGAGAGCTTGCAGAGCACTGGGGAAAGGCAGGCAGAGAATTCCCTGCTAGCACCTTCTCTGTGCCTGGGAAGCAGAAGTGTTTACGTTGCTTCGCAGAATCGCTTTTGTGCAGAAAACAGTAACACTTGTTCAGAACGAAAGAAAGCACAGAGCCCCAGATTTGCTGTTGTCCTGGAGAGCTTGCAGAGCACTGGGGAAAGGCAGGCAGAGAATTCCCTGCTAGCACCTTCTCTGTGCCTGGGAAGCAGAAGTGTTCACATTGCTTCGCAGAATTGCCTTTGTGCAGAAAACACTAACACTTGTTCAGAACAAAAGAAAGCACAGAGCCTCAGATTTTATGTTGTCCTGGAGAGCTTGCAGAGCACTGGGGAAAGGCAGGCAGAGAATTCCCTGATAGCACCTTCTCTGTGCCTGTTCACATTGCTTCGCAGAATCGCTTTTGTGCAGAAAACAGTAACACTTGTTCAGAAGGAAAGAAAGCACAGAGCCCCAGATTTTATGTTGTCCTGGAGAGCTTGCAGAGCACTGGGGAAAGGCAGGCAGAGAATTCCCTGCTAGCACCTTCTCTGTGCCTGGGAAGCAGAAGTGTTCACATTGCTTCGCAGAATCGCCTTTGTGCAGAAAACAGTAACACTTGTTCAGAACAAAAGAAAGCACAGAGCCTCAGATTTTATGTTGTCCTGGAGAGCTTGCAGAGCACTGGGGAAAGGCAGGCAGAGAATTCCCTGCTAGCACCTTCTCTGTGCCTGGGAAGCAGAAGTGTTCACATTGCTTCGCAGAATCGCTTTTCTGCAGAAAACAATAACACTTGTTCAGAACAAAAGAAAGCACAGAGCCCCAGATTTGCTGTTGTCCTGGAGAGCTTGCAGAGCACTGGGGAAAGGCAGGCAGAGAATTCCCTGCTAGCACCTTCTCTGTGCCTGGGAAGCAGAAGTGTTCACATTAGTTCGCAGAATCGCCTTTGTGCAGAAAACACTAACACTTGTTCAGAACAAAAGAAAGCACAGAGCCCCAGATTCTATGTTGTCCTGGAGAGCTTGCAGAGCACTGGGGAAAGGCAGGCAGAGAATTCCCTGTTAGCAGCTTCTCTGTGCCTGGGAAGCAGAAGTGTTCACATTGCTTCGCAGAATTGCCTTTGTGCAGAAAACACTAACACTTGTTCAGAACAAAAGAAAGCACAGAGCCCCAGATTTGCTGTTGTCCTGGAGAGCTTGCAGAGCACTGGGGAAAGGCAGGCAGAGAATTCCCTGTTAGCACCTTCTCTGTGCCTGGGAAGCAGAAGTGTTCACATTGCTTCGCAGAATCGCTTTTCTGCAGAAAACAATAACACTTGTTCAGAACAAAAGAAAGCACAGAGCCCCAGATTTGCTGTTGTTCTGGAGAGCTTGCAGAGCACTGGGGAAAGGCAGGCAGAGAATTCCCTGCTAGCACCCTCTCTGTGCCTGGGAAGCAGGAGTGTTCACATTACTTCGCAGAATCGCCTTTGTGCAGAAAACAGTAACACTTGTTCAGAACGAAAGAAAGCACAGAGCCCCAGATTTGCTGTTGTTCTGGAGAGCTTGCAGAGCACTGGGGAAAGGCAGGCAGAGAATTCCCTGCTAGCACCTTCTCTGTGTCTGGGAAGCAGAAGTGTTTACGTTGCTTCGCAGAATCGCCTTTGTGCAGAAAACACTAACACTTGTTCAGAACAAAAGAAAGCACAGAGCCCCAGATTTGCTGTTGTTCTGGAGAGCTTGCAGAGCACTGGGGAAAGGCAGGCAGAGAATTCCCTGCTAGCACCTTCTCTGTGTCTGGGAAGCAGAAGTGTTCACATTGCTTCGCAGAATCGCTTTTGTGCAGAAAACACTAACACTTGTTCAGAACAAAAGAAAGCACAGAGCCCCAGATTTGCTGTTGTTCTGGAGAGCTTGCAGAGCACTGGGGAAAGGCAGGCAGAGAATTCCCTGCTAGCACCTTCTCTGTGCCTGGGAAGCAGAAGTGTTCACATTAGTTCGCAGAATCGCCTTTGTGCAGAAAACACTAACACTTGTTCAGAACAAAAGAAAGCACAGAGCCCCAGATTTTATGTTGTCCTGGAGAGCTTGCAGAGCACTGGGGAAAGGCAGGCAGAGAATTCCCTGCTAGCACCTTCTCTGTGCCTGGGAAGCAGAAGCGTTCACATTGCTTCGCAGAATCGCCTTTGTGCAGAAAACACTAACACTTGTTCAGAACAAAAGAAAGCACAGAGCCCCAGATTTGCTGTTGTTCTGGAGAGCTTGCAGAGCACTGGGGAAAGGCAGGCAGGGAATTCCCTGCTAGCACCTTCTCTGTGCCTGGGAAGCAGAAGTGTTCACATTACTTCGCAGAATCGCTTTTGTGCAGAAAACACTAACACTTGTTCAGAACGAAAGAAAGCACAGAGCCCCAGATTTGCTGTTGTTCTGGAGAGCTTGCAGAGCACTGGGGAAAGGCAGGCAGAGAATTCCCTGCTAGCACCTTCTCTGTGCCTGGGAAGCAGAAGTGTTCACATTAGTTCGCAGAATCGCCTTTGTGCAGAAAACACTAACACTTGTTCAGAAGAAAAGAAAGCACAGAGCCCCAGATTTTATGTTGTCCTGGAGAGCTTGCAGAGCACTGGGGAAAGGCAGGCAGAGAATTCCCTGCTAGCACCTTCTCTGTGCCTGGGAAGCAGAAGCGTTCACATTGCTTCGCAGAATCGCCTTTGTGCAGAAAACACTAACACTTGTTCAGAACAAAAGAAAGCACAGAGCCCCAGATTTGCTGTTGTTCTGGAGAGCTTGCAGAGCACTGGGGAAAGGCAGGCAGGGAATTCCCTGCTAGCACCTTCTCTGTGCCTGGGAAGCAGAAGTGTTCACATTACTTCGCAGAATCGCTTTTGTGCAGAAAACACTAACACTTGTTCGGAAGGAAAGAAAGCACAGAGCCCCAGATTTGCTGTTGTTCTGGAGAGCTTGCAGAGCACTGGGGAAAGGCAGGCAGAGAATTCCCTGCTAGCACCTTCTCTGTGCCTGGGAAGCAGAAGTGTTCACATTGCTTCGCAGAATCGCCTTTGTGCAGAAAACACTAACACTTGTTCAGAACAAAAGAAAGCACAGAGCCCCAGATTCTATGTTGTTCTGGAGAGCTTGCAGAGCACTGGGGAAAGGCAGGTAGAGAATTCCCTGCTAGCACCTTCTCTGTGCCTGGGAAGCAGAAGTGTTCACATTGCTTCGCAGAATCGCCTTTGTGCAGAAAACACTAACACTTGTTCAGAACGAAAGAAAGCACAGAGCCCCAGATTTTATGTTGTCCTGGAGAGCTTGCAGAGCACTGGGGAAAGGCAGGCAGAGAATTCCCTGCTAGCACCTTCTCTGTGCCTGGGAAGCAGAAGCGTTCACATTGCTTCGCAGAATCGCCTTTGTGCAGAAAACACTAACACTTGTTCAGAACAAAAGAAAGCACAGAGCCCCAGATTTGCTGTTGTTCTGGAGAGCTTGCAGAGCACTGGGGAAAGGCAGGCAGGGAATTCCCTGCTAGCACCTTCTCTGTGCCTGGGAAGCAGAAGTGTTCACATTACTTCGCAGAATCGCTTTTGTGCAGAAAACACTAACACTTGTTCGGAAGGAAAGAAAGCACAGAGCCCCAGATTTGCTGTTGTTCTGGAGAGCTTGCAGAGCACTGGGGAAAGGCAGGCAGAGAATTCCCTGCTAGCACCTTCTCTGTGCCTGGGAAGCAGAAGTGTTCACATTGCTTCGCAGAATCGCCTTTGTGCAGAAAACACTAACACTTGTTCAGAACAAAAGAAAGCACAGAGCCCCAGATTCTATGTTGTTCTGGAGAGCTTGCAGAGCACTGGGGAAAGGCAGGTAGAGAATTCCCTGCTAGCACCTTCTCTGTGCCTGGGAAGCAGAAGTGTTCACATTGCTTCGCAGAATCGCCTTTGTGCAGAAAACACTAACACTTGTTTAGAACGAAAGAAAGCACAGAGCCCCAGATTTGCTGTTGTCCTGGAGAGCTTGCAGAGCACTGGGGAAAGGCAGGCAGAGAATTCCCTGTTAGCAGCTTCTCTGTGCCTGGGAAGCAGAAGTGTTCACATTGCTTCGCAGAATCGCCTTTGTGCAGAAAACACTAACACTTGTTCAGAACAAAAGAAAGCACAGAGCCCCAGATTTGCTGTTGTTCTGGAGAGCTTGCAGAGCACTGGGGAAAGGCAGGCAGAGAATTCCCTGCTAGCAGCTTCTCTGTGCCTGGGAAGCAGAAGTGTTCACATTGCTTCGCAGAATCGCTTTTCTGCAGAAAACACTAACACTTGTTCAGAACAAAAGAAAGCACAGAGCCCCAGATTTGCTGTTGTTCTGGAGAGCTTGCAGAGCACTGGGGAAAGGCAGGCAGAGAATTCCCTGCTAGCACCTTCTCTGTGCCTGGGAAGCAGAAGTGTTCACATTGCTTCGCAGAATCGCTTTTCTGCAGAAAACAATAACACTTGTTCAGAACAAAAGAAAGCACAGAGCCCCAGATTTGCTGTTGTTCTGGAGAGCTTGCAGAGCACTGGGGAAAGGCAGGCAGAGAATTCCCTGTTAGCACCTTCTCTGTGCCTGGGAAGCAGAAGTGTTCACATTGCTTCGCAGAATCGCCTTTGTGCAGAAAACACTAACACTTGTTCAGAACAAAAGAAAGCACAGAGCCCCAGATTTGCTGTTGTCCTGGAGAGCTTGCAGAGCACTGGGGAAAGGCAGGCAGAGAATTCCCTGCTAGCACCTTCTCTGTGCCTGGGAAGCAGAAGTGTTCACATTGCTTCGCAGAATCGCCTTTGTGCAGAAAACACTAACACTTGTTCAGAACAAAAGAAAGCACAGAGCCCCAGATTTGCTGTTGTTCTGGAGAGCTTGCAGAGCACTGGGGAAAGGCAGGCAGAGAATTCCCTGCTAGCACCTTCTCTGTGCCTGGGAAGCAGAAGTGTTCACATTGCTTCGCAGAATCGCTTTTCTGCAGAAAACACTAACACTTGTTCAGAACAAAAGAAAGCACAGAGCCCCAGATTTGCTGTTGTTCTGGAGAGCTTGCAGAGCACTGGGGAAAGGCAGGCAGAGAATTCCCTGCTAGCACCTTCTCTGTGCCTGGGAAGCAGAAGTGTTCACATTGCTTCGCAGAATCGCTTTTCTGCAGAAAACAATAACACTTGTTCAGAACAAAAGAAAGCACAGAGCCCCAGATTTGCTGTTGTTCTGGAGAGCTTGCAGAGCACTGGGGAAAGGCAGGCAGAGAATTCCCTGTTAGCACCTTCTCTGTGCCTGGGAAGCAGAAGTGTTCACATTGCTTCGCAGAATCGCCTTTGTGCAGAAAACACTAACACTTGTTCAGAACAAAAGAAAGCACAGAGCCCCAGATTTGCTGTTGTCCTGGAGAGCTTGCAGAGCACTGGGGAAAGGCAGGCAGAGAATTCCCTGCTAGCACCTTCTCTGTGCCTGGGAAGCAGAAGTGTTCACATTGCTTCGCAGAATCGCCTTTGTGCAGAAAACACTAACACTTGTTCAGAACAAAAGAAAGCACAGAGCCCCAGATTTGCTGTTGTTCTGGAGAGCTTGCAGAGCACTGGGGAAAGGCAGGCAGAGAATTCCCTGCTAGCACCTTCTCTGTGCCTGGGAAGCAGAAGTGTTCACATTAGTTCGCAGAATCGCTTTTGTGCAGAAAACACTAACACTTGTTCAGAACAAAAGAAAGCACAGAGCCCCAGATTCTATGTTGTCCTGGAGAGCTTGCAGAGCACTGGGGAAAGGCAGGCAGAGAATTCCCTGTTAGCAGCTTCTCTGTGCCTGGGAAGCAGAAGTGTTCACATTGCTTCGCAGATTCGCTTTTCTGCAGAAAACACTAACACTTGTTCAGAACAAAAGAAAGCACAGAGCCCCAGATTTGCTGTTGTTCTGGAGAGCTTGCAGAGCACTGGGGAAAGGCAGGCAGAGAATTCCCTGCTAGCACCTTCTCTGTGCCTGGGAAGCAGAAGTGTTTACGTTGCTTCGCAGAATCGCCTTTGTGCAGAAAACACTAACACTTGTTCAGAACAAAAGAAAGCACAGAGCCCCAGATTTGCTGTTGTTCTGGAGAGCTTGCAGAGCACTGGGGAAAGGCAGGCAGAGAATTCCCTGTTAGCACCTTCTCTGTTCCTGGGAAGCAGAAGTGTTCACATTGCTTCGCAGAATCGCCTTTGTGCAGAAAACACTAACACTTGTTCAGAACAAAAGAAAGCACAGAGCCCCAGATTTGCTGTTGTTCTGGAGAGCTTGCAGAGCACTGGGGAAAGGCAGGCAGAGAATTCCCTGCTAGCACCTTCTCTGTGCCTGGGAAGCAGAAGTGTTTACGTTGCTTCGCAGAATCGCCTTTGTGCAGAAAACACTAACACTTGTTCAGAACAAAAGAAAGCACAGAGCCCCAGATTTGCTGTTGTCCTGGAGAGCTTGCAGAGCACTGGGGAAAGGCAGGCAGAGAATTCCCTGCTAGCACCTTCTCTGTGTCTGGGAAGCAGAAGTGTTCACATTGCTTCGCAGAATCGCTTTTGTGCAGAAAACACTAACACTTGTTCAGAACAAAAGAAAGCACAGAGCCCCAGATTTGCTGTTGTTCTGGAGAGCTTGCAGAGCACTGGGGAAAGGCAGGCAGAGAATTCCCTGCTAGCACCTTCTCTGTGCCTGGGAAGCAGAAGTGTTCACATTAGTTCGCAGAATCGACTTTGTGCAGAAAACACTAACACTTGTTCAGAACAAAAGAAAGCACAGAGCCCCAGATTTGCTGTTGTCCTGGAGAGCTTGCAGAGCACTGGGGAAAGGCAGGCAGAGAATTCCCTGCTAGCACCTTCTCTGTGCCTGGGAAGCAGAAGCGTTCACATTGCTTCGCAGAATCGCCTTTGTGCAGAAAACACTAACACTTGTTCAGAACAAAAGAAAGCACAGAGCCCCAGATTTGCTGTTGTTCTGGAGAGCTTGCAGAGCACTGGGGAAAGGCAGGCAGGGAATTCCCTGCTAGCACCTTCTCTGTGCCTGGGAAGCAGAAGTGTTCACATTACTTCGCAGAATCGCTTTTGTACAGAAAACACTAACACTTGTTCAGAACGAAAGAAAGCACAGAGCCCCAGATTTGCTGTTGTCCTGGAGAGCTTGCAGAGCACTGGGGAAAGGCAGGCAGAGAATTCCCTGCTAGCACCTTCTCTGTGCCTGGGAAGCAGAAGTGTTCACATTGCTTCGCAGAATCGCCTTTGTGCAGAAAACACTAACACTTTTTCAGAACAAAAGAAAGCACAGAGCCCCAGATTCTATGTTGTTCTGGAGAGCTTGCAGAGCACTGGGGAAAGGCAGGCAGAGAATTCCCTGCTAGCACCTTCTCTGTGCCTGGGAAGCAGAAGTGTTCACATTAGTTCGCAGAATCGCCTTTATGCAGAAAACACTAACACTTGTTCGGAAGGAAAGAAAGCACAGAGCCCCAGATTTGCTGTTGTTCTGGAGAGCTTGCAGAACACTGGGGAAAGGCAGGCAGAGAATTCCCTGCTAGCACCTTCTCTGTGCCTGGGAAGCAGAAGTGTTCACATTGCTTCGCAGAATCGCCTTTGTGCAGAAAACACTAACACTTGTTCAGAACAAAAGAAAGCACAGAGCCCCAGATTCTATGTTGTCCTGGAGAGCTTGCAGAGCACTGGGGAAAGGCAGGCAGGGAATTCCCTGCTAGCACCTTCTCTGTGACTGGGAAGCAGAAGTGTTCACATTGCTTCGCAGAATCGCTTTTCTGCAGAAAACACTAACACTTGTTCAGAACAAAAGAAAGCACAGAGCCCCAGATTTGCTGTTGTTCTGGAGAGCTTGCAGAGCACTGGGGAAAGGCAGGCAGAGAATTCCCTGCTAGCACCTTCTCTGTGCCTGGGAAGCAGAAGTGTTCACATTGCTTCGCAGAATTGCCTTTGTGCAGAAAACACTAACACTTGTTCAGAACAAAAGAAAGCACAGAGCCTCAGATTTTATGTTGTCCTGGAGAGCTTGCAGAGCACTGGGGAAAGGCAGGCAGAGAATTCCCTGCTAGCACCTTCTCTGTGCCTGGGAAGCAGAAGTGTTCACATTGCTTCGCAGAATTGCCTTTGTGCAGAAAACACTAACACTTGTTCAGAACAAAAGAAAGCACAGAGCCCCAGAGTTGCTGTTGTTCTGGAGAGCTTGCAGAGCACTGGGGAAAGGCAGGCAGAGAATGCCCTGCTAGCACCTTCTCTGTGCCTGGGAAGCAGAAGTGTTCACATTGCTTCGCAGAATCGCTTTTGTGCAGAAAACAGTAACACTTGTTCAGAACGAAAGAAAGCACAGAGCCCCAGATTTGCTGTTGTCCTGGAGAGCTTGCAGAGCACTGGGGAAAGGCAGGCAGAGAATTCCCTGCTAGCAGCTTCTCTGTGCCTGGGAAGCAGAAGTGTTCACATTGCTTCGCAGAATCGCTTTTCTGCAGAAAACACTAACACTTGTTCAGAACAAAAGAAAGCACAGAGCCCCAGATTCTATGTTGTCCTGGAGAGCTTGCAGAGCACTGGGGAAAGGCAGGCAGAGAATTCCCTGTTAGCAGCTTCTCTGTGCCTGGGAAGCAGAAGTGTTCACATTGCTTCGCAGAATCGATTTTGTGCAGAAAACACTAACACTTGTTCAGAACAAAAGAAAGCACAGAGCCCCAGATTTGCTGTTGTTCTGGAGAGCTTGCAGAGCACTGGGGAAAGGCAGGCAGAGAATTCCCTGCTAGCACCTTCTCTGTGACTGGGAAGCAGAAGTGTTCACATTGCTTCGCAGAATCGCCTTTGTGCAGAAAACACTAACACTTGTTCAGAACAAAAGAAAGCACAGAGCCCCAGATTTGCTGTTGTTCTGGAGAGCTTGCAGAGCACTGGGGAAAGGCAGGCAGAGAATTCCCTGCTAGCACCTTCTCTGTGCCTGGGAAGCAGAAGTGTTCACATTGCTTCGCAAGAATCGCTTTTGTGCAGAAAACAGTAACACTTGTTCAGAACGAAAGAAAGCACAGAGCCCCAGATTCCATGTTGTCCTGGAGAGCTTGCAGAGCACTGGGGAAAGGCAGGCAGAGAATTCCCTGATAGCACCTTCTCTGTGCCTGGGAAGCAGAAGTGTTCACATTGCTTCGCAAGAATCGCTTTTGTGCAGAAAACAGTAACACTTGTACAGAAGGAAAGAAAGCACAGAGCCCCAGATTTTATGTTGTCCTGGAGAGCTTGCAGAGCACTGGGGAAAGGCAGGCAGAGAATTCCCTGCTAGCACCTTCTCTGTGCCTGGGAAGCAGAAGTGTTCACATTGCTTCGCAGAATCGCTTTTCTGCAGAAAACAATAACACTTGTTCAGAACAAAAGAAAGCACAGAGCCCCAGATTTGCTGTTGTTCTGGAGAGCTTGCAGAGCACTGGGGAAAGGCAGGCAGAGAATTCCCTGCTAGCACCTTCTCTGTGCCTGGGAAGCAGGAGTGTTTACGTTGCTTCGCAGAATCGCCTTTGTGCAGAAAACACTAACACTTGTTCAGAACAAAAGAAAGCACAGAGCCCCAGATTTGCTGTTGTTCTGGAGAGCTTGCAGAGCACTGGGGAAAGGCAGGCAGAGAATTCCCTGCTAGCACCTTCTCTGTGCCTGGGAAGCAGAAGTGTTCACATTAGTTCGCAGAATCGCCTTTATGCAGAAAACACTAACACTTGTTCAGAACAAAAGAAAGCACAGAGCCCCAGATTTGCTGTTGTTCTGGAGAGCTTGCAGAGCACTGGGGAAAGGCAGGCAGAGAATTCCCTGTTAGCACCTTCTCTGTTCCTGGGAAGCAGAAGTGTTCACATTGCTTCGCAGAATCGCCTTTGTGCAGAAAACACTAACACTTGTTCAGAACAAAAGAAAGCACAGAGCCCCAGATTTGCTGTTGTTCTGGAGAGCTTGCAGAGCACTGGGGAAAGGCAGGCAGAGAATTCCCTGCTAGCACCTTCTCTGTGCCTGGGAAGCAGAAGTGTTTACGTTGCTTCGCAGAATCGCCTTTGTGCAGAAAACACTAACACTTGTTCAGAACAAAAGAAAGCACAGAGCCCCAGATTTGCTGTTGTTCTGGAGAGCTTGCAGAGCACTGGGGAAAGGCAGGCAGAGAATTCCCTGTTAGCACCTTCTCTGTTCCTGGGAAGCAGAAGTGTTCACATTGCTTCGCAGAATCGCCTTTGTGCAGAAAACACTAACACTTGTTCAGAACAAAAGAAAGCACAGAGCCCCAGATTTGCTGTTGTTCTGGAGAGCTTGCAGAGCACTGGGGAAAGGCAGGCAGAGAATTCCCTGCTAGCACCTTCTCTGTGCCTGGGAAGCAGAAGTGTTTACGTTGCTTCGCAGAATCGCCTTTGTGCAGAAAACACTAACACTTGTTCAGAACAAAAGAAAGCACAGAGCCCCAGATTTGCTGTTGTCCTGGAGAGCTTGCAGAGCACTGGGGAAAGGCAGGCAGAGAATTCCCTGCTAGCACCTTCTCTGTGTCTGGGAAGCAGAAGTGTTCACATTGCTTCGCAGAATCGCTTTTGTGCAGAAAACACTAACACTTGTTCAGAACAAAAGAAAGCACAGAGCCCCAGATTTGCTGTTGTTCTGGAGAGCTTGCAGAGCACTGGGGAAAGGCAGGCAGAGAATTCCCTGCTAGCACCTTCTCTGTGCCTGGGAAGCAGAAGCGTTCACATTGCTTCGCAGAATCGCCTTTGTGCAGAAAACACTAACACTTGTTCAGAACAAAAGAAAGCACAGAGCCCCAGATTTGCTGTTGTTCTGGAGAGCTTGCAGAGCACTGGGGAAAGGCAGGCAGGGAATTCCCTGCTAGCACCTTCTCTGTGCCTGGGAAGCAGAAGTGTTCACATTACTTCGCAGAATCGCTTTTGTGCAGAAAACACTAACACTTGTCCAGAACGAAAGAAAGCACAGAGCCCCAGATTTGCTGTTGTCCTGGAGAGCTTGCAGAGCACTGGGGAAAGGCAGGCAGAGAATTCCCTGCTAGCACCTTCTCTGTGCCTGGGAAGCAGAAGTGTTCACATTGCTTCGCAGAATCGCCTTTGTGCAGAAAACACTAACACTTGTTCAGAACAAAAGAAAGCACAGAGCCCCAGATTCTATGTTGTTCTGGAGAGCTTGCAGAGCACTGGGGAAAGGCAGGCAGAGAATTCCCTGCTAGCACCTTCTCTGTGCCTGGGAAGCAGAAGTGTTCACATTAGTTCGCAGAATCGCCTTTATGCAGAAAACACTAACACTTGTTCGGAAGGAAAGAAAGCACAGAGCCCCAGATTTGCTGTTGTTCTGGAGAGCTTGCAGAACACTGGGGAAAGGCAGGCAGAGAATTCCCTGCTAGCACCTTCTCTGTGCCTGGGAAGCAGAAGTGTTCACATTGCTTCGCAGAATCGCCTTTGTGCAGAAAACACTAACACTTGTTCAGAACAAAAGAAAGCACAGAGCCCCAGATTCTATGTTGTCCTGGAGAGCTTGCAGAGCACTGGGGAAAGGCAGGCAGGGAATTCCCTGCTAGCACCTTCTCTGTGACTGGGAAGCAGAAGTGTTCACATTGCTTCGCAGAATCGCTTTTCTGCAGAAAACACTAACACTTGTTCAGAACAAAAGAAAGCACAGAGCCCCAGATTTGCTGTTGTTCTGGAGAGCTTGCAGAGCACTGGGGAAAGGCAGGCAGAGAATTCCCTGCTAGCACCTTCTCTGTGCCTGGGAAGCAGAAGTGTTCACATTGCTTCGCAGAATTGCCTTTGTGCAGAAAACACTAACACTTGTTCAGAACAAAAGAAAGCACAGAGCCTCAGATTTTATGTTGTCCTGGAGAGCTTGCAGAGCACTGGGGAAAGGCAGGCAGAGAATTCCCTGCTAGCACCTTCTCTGTGCCTGGGAAGCAGAAGTGTTCACATTGCTTCGCAGAATTGCCTTTGTGCAGAAAACACTAACACTTGTTCAGAAGGAAAGAAAGCACAGAGCCCCAGATTTTATGTTGTCCTGGAGAGCTTGCAGAGCACTGGGGAAAGGCAGGCAGAGAATTCCCTGCTAGCACCTTCTCTGTGCCTGGGAAGCAGAAGTGTTCACATTACTTCGCAGAATCGCTTTTGTGCAGAAAACACTAACACTTGTTCAGAACAAAAGAAAGCACAGAGCCCCAGATTCTATGTTGTCCTGGAGAGCTTGCAGAGCACTGGGGAAAGGCAGGCAGAGAATGCCCTGCTAGCACCTTCTCTGTGCCTGGGAAGCAGAAGTGTTCACATTGCTTCGCAGAATCGCTTTTGTGCAGAAAACAGTAACACTTGTTCAGAACGAAAGAAAGCACAGAGCCCCAGATTTGCTGTTGTCCTGGAGAGCTTGCAGAGCACTGGGGAAAGGCAGGCAGAGAATTCCCTGCTAGCAGCTTCTCTGTGCCTGGGAAGCAGAAGTGTTCACATTGCTTCGCAGAATCGCTTTTCTGCAGAAAACACTAACACTTGTTCAGAACAAAAGAAAGCACAGAGCCCCAGATTCTATGTTGTCCTGGAGAGCTTGCAGAGCACTGGGGAAAGGCAGGCAGAGAATTCCCTGTTAGCAGCTTCTCTGTGCCTGGGAAGCAGAAGTGTTCACATTGCTTCGCAGAATCGCCTTTCTGCAGAAAACACTAACACTTGTTCAGAACAAAAGAAAGCACAGAGCCCCAGATTTGCTGTTGTTCTGGAGAGCTTGCAGAGCACTGGGGAAAGGCAGGCAGAGAATTCCCTGCTAGCACCTTCTCTGTGACTGGGAAGCAGAAGTGTTCACATTGCTTCGCAGAATCGCCTTTGTGCAGAAAACACTAACACTTGTTCAGAACAAAAGAAAGCACAGAGCCCCAGATTTGCTGTTGTTCTGGAGAGCTTGCAGAGCACTGGGGAAAGGCAGGCAGAGAATTCCCTGCTAGCACCTTCTCTGTGCCTGGGAAGCAGAAGTGTTCACATTGCTTCGCAAGAATCGCTTTTGTGCAGAAAACAGTAACACTTGTTCAGAACGAAAGAAAGCACAGAGCCCCAGATTTGCTGTTGTCCTGGAGAGCTTGCAGAGCACTGGGGAAAGGCAGGCAGAGAATTCCCTGCTAGCACCTTCTCTGTGCCTGGGAAGCAGAAGTGTTCACATTGCTTCGCAAGAATCGCTTTTGTGCAGAAAACAGTAACACTTGTACAGAAGGAAAGAAAGCACAGAGCCCCAGATTTTATGTTGTCCTGGAGAGCTTGCAGAGCACTGGGGAAAGGCAGGCAGAGAATTCCCTGCTAGCACCTTCTCTGTGTCTGGGAAGCAGAAGTGTTCACATTGCTTCGCAGAATCGCTTTTCTGCAGAAAACAATAACACTTGTTCAGAACAAAAGAAAGCACAGAGCCCCAGATTTGCTGTTGTTCTGGAGAGCTTGCAGAGCACTGGGGAAAGGCAGGCAGAGAATTCCCTGCTAGCACCTTCTCTGTGCCTGGGAAGCAGGAGTGTTTACGTTGCTTCGCAGAATCGCCTTTGTGCAGAAAACACTAACACTTGTTCAGAACAAAAGAAAGCACAGAGCCCCAGATTTGCTGTTGTCCTGGAGAGCTTGCAGAGCACTGGGGAAAGGCAGGCAGAGAATTCCCTGCTAGCACCTTCTCTGTGCCTGGGAAGCAGAAGTGTTCACATTGCTTCGCAGAATCGCTTTTCTGCAGAAAACACTAACACTTGTTCAGAACAAAAGAAAGCACAGAGCCCCAGATTTGCTGTTGTTCTGGAGAGCTTGCAGAGCACTGGGGAAAGGCAGGCAGAGAATTCCCTGCTAGCACCTTCTCTGTGCCTGGGAAGCAGAAGTGTTCACATTGCTTCGCAGAATCGATTTTGTGCAGAAAACACTAACACTTGTTCAGAACAAAAGAAAGCACAGAGCCCCAGATTTGCTGTTGTTCTGGAGAGCTTGCAGAGCACTGGGGAAAGGCAGGCAGAGAATTCCCTGCTAGCACCTTCTCTGTGCCTGGGAAGCAGAAGTGTTCACATTAGTTCGCAGAATCGCCTTTATGCAGAAAACACTAACACTTGTTCGGAAGGAAAGAAAGCACAGAGCCCCAGATTTGCTGTTGTTCTGGAGAGCTTGCAGAGCACTGGGGAAAGGCAGGCAGAGAATTCCCTGCTAGCACCTTCTCTGTGCCTGGGAAGCAGAAGTGTTCACATTGCTTCGCAGAATCGCTTTTCTGCAGAAAACACTAACACTTGTTCAGAACAAAAGAAAGCACAGAGCCCCAGATTTGCTGTTGTTCTGGAGAGCTTGCAGAGCACTGGGGAAAGGCAGGCAGAGAATTCCCTGCTAGCACCTTCTCTGTGCCTGGGAAGCAGAAGTGTTTACGTTGCTTCGCAGAATCGCTTTTGTGCAGAAAACAGTAACACTTGTTCAGAACGAAAGAAAGCACAGAGCCCCAGATTTGCTGTTGTCCTGGAGAGCTTGCAGAGCACTGGGGAAAGGCAGGCAGAGAATTCCCTGCTAGCACCTTCTCTGTGCCTGGGAAGCAGAAGTGTTCACATTGCTTCGCAGAATTGCCTTTGTGCAGAAAACACTAACACTTGTTCAGAACAAAAGAAAGCACAGAGCCTCAGATTTTATGTTGTCCTGGAGAGCTTGCAGAGCACTGGGGAAAGGCAGGCAGAGAATTCCCTGATAGCACCTTCTCTGTGCCTGTTCACATTGCTTCGCAGAATCGCTTTTGTGCAGAAAACAGTAACACTTGTTCAGAAGGAAAGAAAGCACAGAGCCCCAGATTTTATGTTGTCCTGGAGAGCTTGCAGAGCACTGGGGAAAGGCAGGCAGAGAATTCCCTGCTAGCACCTTCTCTGTGCCTGGGAAGCAGAAGTGTTCACATTGCTTCGCAGAATCGCCTTTGTGCAGAAAACAGTAACACTTGTTCAGAACAAAAGAAAGCACAGAGCCTCAGATTTTATGTTGTCCTGGAGAGCTTGCAGAGCACTGGGGAAAGGCAGGCAGAGAATTCCCTGCTAGCACCTTCTCTGTGCCTGGGAAGCAGAAGTGTTCACATTGCTTCGCAGAATCGCTTTTCTGCAGAAAACAATAACACTTGTTCAGAACAAAAGAAAGCACAGAGCCCCAGATTTGCTGTTGTCCTGGAGAGCTTGCAGAGCACTGGGGAAAGGCAGGCAGAGAATTCCCTGCTAGCACCTTCTCTGTGCCTGGGAAGCAGAAGTGTTCACATTAGTTCGCAGAATCGCCTTTGTGCAGAAAACACTAACACTTGTTCAGAACAAAAGAAAGCACAGAGCCCCAGATTCTATGTTGTCCTGGAGAGCTTGCAGAGCACTGGGGAAAGGCAGGCAGAGAATTCCCTGTTAGCAGCTTCTCTGTGCCTGGGAAGCAGAAGTGTTCACATTGCTTCGCAGAATTGCCTTTGTGCAGAAAACACTAACACTTGTTCAGAACAAAAGAAAGCACAGAGCCCCAGATTTGCTGTTGTCCTGGAGAGCTTGCAGAGCACTGGGGAAAGGCAGGCAGAGAATTCCCTGTTAGCACCTTCTCTGTGCCTGGGAAGCAGAAGTGTTCACATTGCTTCGCAGAATCGCTTTTCTGCAGAAAACAATAACACTTGTTCAGAACAAAAGAAAGCACAGAGCCCCAGATTTGCTGTTGTTCTGGAGAGCTTGCAGAGCACTGGGGAAAGGCAGGCAGAGAATTCCCTGCTAGCACCCTCTCTGTGCCTGGGAAGCAGGAGTGTTCACATTACTTCGCAGAATCGCCTTTGTGCAGAAAACAGTAACACTTGTTCAGAACGAAAGAAAGCACAGAGCCCCAGATTTGCTGTTGTTCTGGAGAGCTTGCAGAGCACTGGGGAAAGGCAGGCAGAGAATTCCCTGCTAGCACCTTCTCTGTGTCTGGGAAGCAGAAGTGTTTACGTTGCTTCGCAGAATCGCCTTTGTGCAGAAAACACTAACACTTGTTCAGAACAAAAGAAAGCACAGAGCCCCAGATTTGCTGTTGTTCTGGAGAGCTTGCAGAGCACTGGGGAAAGGCAGGCAGAGAATTCCCTGCTAGCACCTTCTCTGTGTCTGGGAAGCAGAAGTGTTCACATTGCTTCGCAGAATCGCTTTTGTGCAGAAAACACTAACACTTGTTCAGAACAAAAGAAAGCACAGAGCCCCAGATTTGCTGTTGTTCTGGAGAGCTTGCAGAGCACTGGGGAAAGGCAGGCAGAGAATTCCCTGCTAGCACCTTCTCTGTGCCTGGGAAGCAGAAGTGTTCACATTAGTTCGCAGAATCGCCTTTGTGCAGAAAACACTAACACTTGTTCAGAACAAAAGAAAGCACAGAGCCCCAGATTTTATGTTGTCCTGGAGAGCTTGCAGAGCACTGGGGAAAGGCAGGCAGAGAATTCCCTGCTAGCACCTTCTCTGTGCCTGGGAAGCAGAAGCGTTCACATTGCTTCGCAGAATCGCCTTTGTGCAGAAAACACTAACACTTGTTCAGAACAAAAGAAAGCACAGAGCCCCAGATTTGCTGTTGTTCTGGAGAGCTTGCAGAGCACTGGGGAAAGGCAGGCAGGGAATTCCCTGCTAGCACCTTCTCTGTGCCTGGGAAGCAGAAGTGTTCACATTACTTCGCAGAATCGCTTTTGTGCAGAAAACACTAACACTTGTTCAGAACGAAAGAAAGCACAGAGCCCCAGATTTGCTGTTGTCCTGGAGAGCTTGCAGAGCACTGGGGAAAAGCAGGCAGAGAATTCCCTGCTAGCACCTTCTCTGTGCCTGGGAAGCAGAAGTGTTCACATTGCTTCGCAGAATCGCCTTTGTGCAGAAAACACTAACACTTGTTCAGAACAAAAGAAAGCACAGAGCCCCAGATTCTATGTTGTTCTGGAGAGCTTGCAGAGCACTGGGGAAAGGCAGGCAGAGAATTCCCTGCTAGCACCTTCTCTGTGCCTGGGAAGCAGAAGTGTTCACATTAGTTCGCAGAATCGCCTTTATGCAGAAAACACTAACACTTGTTCGGAAGGAAAGAAAGCACAGAGCCCCAGATTTGCTGTTGTTCTGGAGAGCTTGCAGAACACTGGGGAAAGGCAGGCAGAGAATTCCCTGCTAGCACCTTCTCTGTGCCTGGGAAGCAGAAGTGTTCACATTGCTTCGCAGAATCGCCTTTGTGCAGAAAACACTAACACTTGTTCAGAACAAAAGAAAGCACAGAGCCCCAGATTCTATGTTGTCCTGGAGAGCTTGCAGAGCACTGGGGAAAGGCAGGCAGAGAATTCCCTGCTAGCACCTTCTCTGTGACTGGGAAGCAGAAGTGTTCACATTGCTTCGCAGAATCGCTTTTCTGCAGAAAACACTAACACTTGTTCAGAACAAAAGAAAGCACAGAGCCCCAGATTTGCTGTTGTTCTGGAGAGCTTGCAGAGCACTGGGGAAAGGCAGGCAGAGAATTCCCTGCTAGCACCTTCTCTGTGCCTGGGAAGCAGAAGTGTTCACATTAGTTCGCAGAATCGCCTTTATGCAGAAAACACTAACACTTGTTCGGAAGGAAAGAAAGCACAGAGCCCCAGATTTGCTGTTGTTCTGGAGAGCTTGCAGAACACTGGGGAAAGGCAGGCAGAGAATTCCCTGCTAGCACCTTCTCTGTGCCTGGGAAGCAGAAGTGTTCACATTGCTTCGCAGAATCGCCTTTGTGCAGAAAACACTAACACTTGTTCAGAACAAAAGAAAGCACAGAGCCCCAGATTCTATGTTGTCCTGGAGAGCTTGCAGAGCACTGGGGAAAGGCAGGCAGGGAATTCCCTGCTAGCAGCTTCTCTGTGCCTGGGAAGCAGAAGTGTTCACATTGCTTCGCAGAATCGCTTTTCTGCAGAAAACACTAACACTTGTTCAGAACAAAAGAAAGCACAGAGCCCCAGATTTGCTGTTGTTCTGGAGAGCTTGCAGAGCACTGGGGAAAGGCAGGCAGAGAATTCCCTGCTAGCACCTTCTCTGTGCCTGGGAAGCAGAAGTGTTCACATTGCTTCGCAGAATTGCCTTTGTGCAGAAAACACTAACACTTGTTCAGAACAAAAGAAAGCACAGAGCCTCAGATTTTATGTTGTCCTGGAGAGCTTGCAGAGCACTGGGGAAAGGCAGGCAGAGAATTCCCTGCTAGCACCTTCTCTGTGCCTGGGAAGCAGAAGTGTTCACATTAGTTCGCAGAATCGCCTTTGTGCAGAAAACACTAACACTTGTTCAGAACAAAAGAAAGCACAGAGCCCCAGATTTGCTGTTGTTCTGGAGAGCTTGCAGAGCACTGGGGAAAGGCAGGCAGAGAATTCCCTGCTAGCACCTTCTCTGTGCCTGGGAAGCAGAAGTGTTCACATTACTTCGCAGAATCGCTTTTGTGCAGAAAACACTAACACTTGTTCAGAACAAAAGAAAGCACAGAGCCCCAGATTCTATGTTGTCCTGGAGAGCTTGCAGAGCACTGGGGAAAGGCAGGCAGAGAATGCCCTGCTAGCACCTTCTCTGTGCCTGGGAAGCAGAAGTGTTCACATTGCTTCGCAGAATCGCTTTTGTGCAGAAAACAGTAACACTTGTTCAGAACGAAAGAAAGCACAGAGCCCCAGATTTGCTGTTGTCCTGGAGAGCTTGCAGAGCACTGGGGAAAGGCAGGCAGAGAATTCCCTGCTAGCACCTTCTCTGTGCCTGGGAAGCAGAAGTGTTCACATTGCTTCGCAGAATCGCTTTTCTGCAGAAAACACTAACACTTGTTCAGAACAAAAGAAAGCACAGAGCCCCAGATTCTATGTTGTCCTGGAGAGCTTGCAGAGCACTGGGGAAAGGCAGGCAGAGAATTCCCTGTTAGCAGCTTCTCTGTGCCTGGGAAGCAGAAGTGTTCACATTGCTTCGCAGAATCGCCTTTCTGCAGAAAACACTAACACTTGTTCAGAACAAAAGAAAGCACAGAGCCCCAGATTCTATGTTGTCCTGGAGAGCTTGCAGAGCACTGGGGAAAGGCAGGCAGAGAATTCCCTGCTAGCACCTTCTCTGTGACTGGGAAGCAGAAGTGTTCACATTGCTTCGCAGAATCGCCTTTGTGCAGAAAACACTAACACTTGTTCAGAACAAAAGAAAGCACAGAGCCCCAGATTTGCTGTTGTTCTGGAGAGCTTGCAGAGCACTGGGGAAAGGCAGGCAGAGAATTCCCTGCTAGCACCTTCTCTGTGCCTGGGAAGCAGAAGTGTTCACATTATTTCGCAGAATCGCTTTTCTGCAGAAAACACTAACACTTGTTCAGAACAAAAGAAAGCACAGAGCCCCAGATTTGCTGTTGTTCTGGAGAGCTTGCAGAGCACTGGGGAAAGGCAGGCAGAGAATTCCCTGCTAGCACCTTCTCTGTGCCTGGGAAGCAGAAGTGTTCACATTGCTTCGCAGAATTGCCTTTGTGCAGAAAACACTAACACTTGTTCAGAACAAAAGAAAGCACAGAGCCTCAGATTTTATGTTGTCCTGGAGAGCTTGCAGAGCACTGGGGAAAGGCAGGCAGAGAATTCCCTGCTAGCACCTTCTCTGTGCCTGGGAAGCAGAAGTGTTCACATTGCTTCGCAGAATCGCTTTTCTGCAGAAAACAATAACACTTGTTCAGAACAAAAGAAAGCACAGAGCCCCAGATTTGCTGTTGTTCTGGAGAGCTTGCAGAGCACTGGGGAAAGGCAGGCAGAGAATTCCCTGCTACCACCTTCTCTGTGCCTGGGAAGCAGGAGTGTTTACGTTGCTTCGCAGAATCGCCTTTGTGCAGAAAACACTAACACTTGTTCAGAACAAAAGAAAGCACAGAGCCCCAGATTTTATGTTGTCCTGGAGAGCTTGCAGAGCACTGGGGAAAGGCAGGCAGAGAATTCCCTGCTAGCACCTTCTCTGTGCCTGGGAAGCAGAAGTGTTCACATTGCTTCGCAGAATCGCTTTTCTGCAGAAAACACTAACACTTGTTCAGAACAAAAGAAAGCACAGAGCCCCAGATTTGCTGTTGTTCTGGAGAGCTTGCAGAGCACTGGGGAAAGGCAGGCAGAGAATTCCCTGCTAGCACCTTCTCTGTGCCTGGGAAGCAGAAGTGTTCACATTGCTTCGCAGAATCGCTTTTGTGCAGAAAACAATAACACTTGTTCAGAACAAAAGAAAGCACAGAGCCCCAGATTTGCTGTTGTTCTGGAGAGCTTGCAGAGCACTGGGGAAAGGCAGGCAGAGAATTCCCTGCTAGCACCTTCTCTGTGCCTGGGAAGCAGAAGTGTTCACATTAGTTCGCAGAATCGCCTTTATGCAGAAAACACTAACACTTGTTCGGAAGGAAAGAAAGCACAGAGCCCCAGATTTGCTGTTGTTCTGGAGAGCTTGCAGAGCACTGGGGAAAGGCAGGCAGAGAATTCCCTGCTAGCACCTTCTCTGTGCCTGGGAAGCAGAAGTGTTCACATTGCTTCGCAGAATCGCTTTTCTGCAGAAAACACTAACACTTGTTCAGAACAAAAGAAAGCACAGAGCCCCAGATTTGCTGTTGTTCTGGAGAGCTTGCAGAGCACTGGGGAAAGGCAGGCAGAGAATTCCCTGCTAGCACCTTCTCTGTGCCTGGGAAGCAGAAGTGTTTACGTTGCTTCGCAGAATCGCTTTTGTGCAGAAAACAGTAACACTTGTTCAGAACGAAAGAAAGCACAGAGCCCCAGATTTGCTGTTGTCCTGGAGAGCTTGCAGAGCACTGGGGAAAGGCAGGCAGAGAATTCCCTGCTAGCACCTTCTCTGTGCCTGGGAAGCAGAAGTGTTCACATTGCTTCGCAGAATTGCCTTTGTGCAGAAAACACTAACACTTGTTCAGAACAAAAGAAAGCACAGAGCCTCAGATTTTATGTTGTCCTGGAGAGCTTGCAGAGCACTGGGGAAAGGCAGGCAGAGAATTCCCTGCTAGCACCTTCTCTGTGCCTGGGAAGCAGAAGTGTTCACATTGCTTCGCAGAATCGCTTTTCTGCAGAAAACAATAACACTTGTTCAGAACAAAAGAAAGCACAGAGCCCCAGATTTGCTGTTGTCCTGGAGAGCTTGCAGAGCACTGGGGAAAGGCAGGCAGAGAATTCCCTGCTAGCACCTTCTCTGTGCCTGGGAAGCAGAAGTGTTCACATTAGTTCGCAGAATCGCTTTTGTGCAGAAAACACTAACACTTGTTCAGAACAAAAGAAAGCACAGAGCCCCAGATTCTATGTTGTCCTGGAGAGCTTGCAGAGCACTGGGGAAAGGCAGGCAGAGAATTCCCTGTTAGCAGCTTCTCTGTGCCTGGGAAGCAGAAGTGTTCACATTGCTTCGCAGATTCGCTTTTCTGCAGAAAACACTAACACTTGTTCAGAACAAAAGAAAGCACAGAGCCCCAGATTTGCTGTTGTTCTGGAGAGCTTGCAGAGCACTGGGGAAAGGCAGGCAGAGAATTCCCTGCTAGCACCTTCTCTGTGCCTGGGAAGCAGAAGTGTTTACGTTGCTTCGCAGAATCGCTTTTGTGCAGAAAACACTAACACTTGTTCAGAACGAAAGAAAGCACAGAGCCCCAGATTTGCTGTTGTCCTGGAGAGCTTGCAGAGCACTGGGGAAAGGCAGGCAGAGAATTCCCTGCTAGCACCTTCTCTGTGCCTGGGAAGCAGAAGTGTTCACATTGCTTCGCAGAATCGCTTTTGTGCAGAAAACAGTAACACTTGTTCAGAACGAAAGAAAGCACAGAGCCCCAGATTTGCTGTTGTTCTGGAGAGCTTGCAGAGCACTGGGGAAAGGCAGGCAGAGAATTCCCTGCTAGCACCTTCTCTGTGCCTGGGAAGCAGAAGTGTTCACATTGCTTCGCAGAATTGCCTTTGTGCAGAAAACACTAACACTTGTTCAGAACAAAAGAAAGCACAGAGCCTCAGATTTTATGTTGTCCTGGAGAGCTTGCAGAGCACTGGGGAAAGGCAGGCAGAGAATTCCCTGTTAGCACCTTCTCTGTGCCTGGGAAGCAGAAGTGTTCACATTGCTTCGCAGAATCGCTTTTCTGCAGAAAACAATAACACTTGTTCAGAACAAAAGAAAGCACAGAGCCCCAGATTTGCTGTTGTTCTGGAGAGCTTGCAGAGCACTGGGGAAAGGCAGGCAGAGAATTCCCTGCTAGCACCCTCTCTGTGCCTGGGAAGCAGGAGTGTTCACATTACTTCGCAGAATCGCCTTTGTGCAGAAAACAGTAACACTTGTTCAGAACGAAAGAAAGCACAGAGCCCCAGATTTGCTGTTGTTCTGGAGAGCTTGCAGAGCACTGGGGAAAGGCAGGCAGAGAATTCCCTGCTAGCACCTTCTCTGTGCCTGGGAAGCAGAAGTGTTTACGTTGCTTCGCAGAATCGCCTTTGTGCAGAAAACACTAACACTTGTTCAGAACAAAAGAAAGCACAGAGCCCCAGATTTGCTGTTGTTCTGGAGAGCTTGCAGAGCACTGGGGAAAGGCAGGCAGAGAATTCCCTGTTAGCACCTTCTCTGTGCCTGGGAAGCAGAAGTGTTCACATTGCTTCGCAGAATCGCCTTTGTGCAGAAAACACTAACACTTGTTCAGAACAAAAGAAAGCACAGAGCCCCAGATTTGCTGTTGTTCTGGAGAGCTTGCAGAGCACTGGGGAAAGGCAGGCAGAGAATTCCCTGCTAGCACCTTCTCTGTGCCTGGGAAGCAGAAGTGTTTACGTTGCTTCGCAGAATCGCCTTTGTGCAGAAAACACTAACACTTGTTCAGAACAAAAGAAAGCACAGAGCCCCAGATTTGCTGTTGTCCTGGAGAGCTTGCAGAGCACTGGGGAAAGGCAGGCAGAGAATTCCCTGCTAGCACCTTCTCTGTGCCTGGGAAGCAGAAGTGTTCACATTGCTTCGCAGAATCGCTTTTGTGCAGAAAACACTAACACTTGTTCAGAACAAAAGAAAGCACAGAGCCCCAGATTTGCTGTTGTTCTGGAGAGCTTGCAGAGCACTGGGGAAAGGCAGGCAGAGAATTCCCTGCTAGCACCTTCTCTGTGCCTGGGAAGCAGAAGTGTTCACATTAGTTCGCAGAATCGCCTTTATGCAGAAAACACTAACACTTGTTCGGAAGGAAAGAAAGCACAGAGCCCCAGATTTGCTGTTGTTCTGGAGAGCTTGCAGAACACTGGGGAAAGGCAGGCAGAGAATTCCCTGCTAGCACCTTCTCTGTGCCTGGGAAGCAGAAGTGTTCACATTGCTTCGCAGAATCGCCTTTGTGCAGAAAACACTAACACTTGTTCAGAACAAAAGAAAGCACAGAGCCCCAGATTCTATGTTGTCCTGGAGAGCTTGCAGAGCACTGGGGAAAGGCAGGCAGGGAATTCCCTGCTAGCACCTTCTCTGTGACTGGGAAGAAGAAGTGTTCACATTGCTTCGCAGAATCGCTTTTCTGCAGAAAACACTAACACTTGTTCAGAACAAAAGAAAGCACAGAGCCCCAGATTTGCTGTTGTTCTGGAGAGCTTGCAGAGCACTGGGGAAAGGCAGGCAGAGAATTCCCTGCTAGCACCTTCTCTGTGCCTGGGAAGCAGAAGTGTTCACATTGCTTC
This sequence comes from Strix aluco, assembly GCF_031877795.1. Taxonomy (NCBI): domain Eukaryota; kingdom Metazoa; phylum Chordata; class Aves; order Strigiformes; family Strigidae; genus Strix; species Strix aluco. The sequence goes on from NW_027436642.1 coordinate 1,143,383, forward strand.
GCAGAATTGCCTTTGTGCAGAAAACACTAACACTTGTTCAGAACAAAAGAAAGCACAGAGCCTCAGATTTTATGTTGTCCTGGAGAGCTTGCAGAGCACTGGGGAAAGGCAGGCAGAGAATTCCCTGCTAGCACCTTCTCTGTGTCTGGGAAGCAGAAGTGTTCACATTAGTTCGCAGAATCGCCTTTGTGCAGAAAACACTAACACTTGTTCAGAACAAAAGAAAGCACAGAGCCCCAGATTTGCTGTTGTTCTGGAGAGCTTGCAGAGCACTGGGGAAAGGCAGGCAGAGAATTCCCTGCTAGCACCTTCTCTGTGCCTGGGAAGCAGAAGTGTTCACATTACTTCGCAGAATCGCTTTTGTGCAGAAAACACTAACACTTGTTCAGAACAAAAGAAAGCACAGAGCCCCAGATTCTATGTTGTCCTGGAGAGCTTGCAGAGCACTGGGGAAAGCAGGCAGAGAATGCCCTGCTAGCACCTTCTCTGTGCCTGGGAAGCAGAAGTGTTCACATTGCTTCGCAGAATCGCTTTTGTGCAGAAAACACTAACACTTGTTCAGAACGAAAGAAAGCACAGAGCCCCAGATTTGCTGTTGTCCTGGAGAGCTTGCAGAGCACTGGGGAAAGGCAGGCAGAGAATTCCCTGCTAGCACCTTCTCTGTGCCTGGGAAGCAGAAGCGTTCACATTGCTTCGCAGAATCGCCTTTGTGCAGAAAACACTAACACTTGTTCAGAACAAAAGAAAGCACAGAGCCCCAGATTTGCTGTTGTCCTGGAGAGCTTGCAGAGCACTGGGGAAAGGCAGGCAGAGAATTCCCTGTTAGCAGCTTCTCTGTGCCTGGGAAGCAGAAGTGTTCACATTGCTTCGCAGAATCGCCTTTCTGCAGAAAACACTAACACTTGTTCAGAACAAAAGAAAGCACAGAGCCCCAGATTTGCTGTTGTTCTGGAGAGCTTGCAGAGCACTGGGGAAAGGCAGGCAGAGAATTCCCTGCTAGCACCTTCTCTGTGACTGGGAAGCAGAAGTGTTCACATTGCTTCGCAGAATCGCCTTTGTGCAGAAAACACTAACACTTGTTCAGAACAAAAGAAAGCACAGAGCCCCAGATTTGCTGTTGTTCTGGAGAGCTTGCAGAGCACTGGGGAAAGGCAGGCAGAGAATTCCCTGCTAGCACCTTCTCTGTGCCTGGGAAGCAGAAGTGTTCACATTATTTCGCAGAATCGCTTTTGTGCAGAAAACACTAACACTTGTTCAGAACAAAAGAAAGCACAGAGCCCCAGATTTGCTGTTGTTCTGGAGAGCTTGCAGAGCACTGGGGAAAGGCAGGCAGAGAATTCCCTGCTAGCACCTTCTCTGTGCCTGGGAAGCAGAAGTGTTCACATTGCTTCGCAGAATCGCTTTTCTGCAGAAAACAATAACACTTGTTCAGAACAAAAGAAAGCACAGAGCCCCAGATTTGCTGTTGTTCTGGAGAGCTTGCAGAGCACTGGGGAAAGGCAGGCAGAGAATTCCCTGCTAGCACCTTCTCTGTGCCTGGGAAGCAGGAGTGTTTACGTTGCTTCGCAGAATCGCCTTTGTGCAGAAAACACTGACACTTGTTCAGAACAAAAGAAAGCACAGAGCCCCAGATTTGCTGTTGTCCTGGAGAGCTTGCAGAGCACTGGGGAAAGGCAGGCAGAGAATTCCCTGCTAGCACCTTCTCTGTGCCTGGGAAGCAGAAGTGTTCACATTGCTTCGCAGAATCGCTTTTCTGCAGAAAACACTAACACTTGTTCAGAACAAAAGAAAGCACAGAGCCCCAGATTTGCTGTTGTTCTGGAGAGCTTGCAGAGCACTGGGGAAAGGCAGGCAGAGAATTCCCTGCTAGCACCTTCTCTGTGCCTGGGAAGCAGAAGTGTTCACATTGCTTCGCAGAATCGCTTTTGTGCAGAAAACACTAACACTTGTTCAGAACAAAAGAAAGCACAGAGCCCCAGATTTGCTGTTGTTCTGGAGAGCTTGCAGAGCACTGGGGAAAGGCAGGCAGAGAATTCCCTGCTAGCACCTTCTCTGTGCCTGGGAAGCAGAAGTGTTCACATTAGTTCGCAGAATCGCCTTTATGCAGAAAACACTAACACTTGTTCGGAAGGAAAGAAAGCACAGAGCCCCAGATTTGCTGTTGTTCTGGAGAGCTTGCAGAGCACTGGGGAAAGGCAGGCAGAGAATTCCCTGCTAGCACCTTCTCTATGCCTGGGAAGCAGAAGTGTTCACATTGCTTCGCAGAATCGCTTTTCTGCAGAAAACACTAACACTTGTTCAGAACAAAAGAAAGCACAGAGCCCCAGATTTGCTGTTGTTCTGGAGAGCTTGCAGAGCACTGGGGAAAGGCAGGCAGAGAATTCCCTGCTAGCACCTTCTCTGTGCCTGGGAAGCAGAAGTGTTTACGTTGCTTCGCAGAATCGCTTTTGTGCAGAAAACAGTAACACTTGTTCAGAACGAAAGAAAGCACAGAGCCCCAGATTTGCTGTTGTCCTGGAGAGCTTGCAGAGCACTGGGGAAAGGCAGGCAGAGAATTCCCTGCTAGCACCTTCTCTGTGCCTGGGAAGCAGAAGTGTTTACGTTGCTTCGCAGAATCGCCTTTGTGCAGAAAACACTAACACTTGTTCAGAACAAAAGAAAGCACAGAGCCCCAGATTCTATGTTGTCCTGGAGAGCTTGCAGAGCACTGGGGAAAGGCAGGCAGAGAATTCCCTGCTAGCACCTTCTCTGTGCCTGGGAAGCAGAAGTGTTCACATTGCTTCGCAGAATCGCTTTTGTGCAGAAAACACTAACACTTGTTCAGAACAAAAGAAAGCACAGAGCCCCAGATTTGCTGTTGTCCTGGAGAGCTTGCAGAGCACTGGGGAAAGGCAGGCAGAGAATTCCCTGCTAGCACCTTCTCTGTGCCTGGGAAGCAGAAGTGTTTACGTTGCTTCGCAGAATCGCTTTTGTGCAGAAAACACTAACACTTGTTCAGAACGAAAGAAAGCACAGAGCCCCAGATTTTATGTTGTCCTGGAGAGCTTGCAGAGCACTGGGGAAAGGCAGGCAGAGAATTCCCTGCTAGCACCTTCTCTGTGCCTGGGAAGCAGAAGTGTTCACATTGCTTCGCAGAATTGCCTTTGTGCAGAAAACACTAACACTTGTTCAGAACAAAAGAAAGCACAGAGCCCCAGATTTGCTGTTGTTCTGGAGAGCTTGCAGAGCACTGGGGAAAGGCAGGCAGAGAATTCCCTGCTAGCACCTTCTCTGTGCCTGGGAAGCAGAAGTGTTCACATTACTTCGCAGAATCGCTTTTGTGCAGAAAACACTAACACTTGTTCAGAACAAAAGAAAGCACAGAGCCCCAGATTTGCTGTTGTTCTGGAGAGCTTGCAGAGCACTGGGGAAAGGCAGGCAGAGAATTCCCTGCTAGCACCTTCTCTGTGCCTGGGAAGCAGAAGTGTTCACATTGCTTCGCAGAATTGCCTTTGTGCAGAAAACACTAACACTTGTTCAGAACAAAACAAAGCACAGAGCCTCAGATTTTATGTTGTCCTGGAGAGCTTGCAGAGCACTGGGGAAAGGCAGGCAGAGAATTCCCTGCTAGCACCTTCTCTGCGCCTGGGAAGCAGAAGTGTTCACATTGCTTCGCAGAATCGCTTTTCTGCAGAAAACAATAACACTTGTTCAGAACAAAAGAAAGCACAGAGCCCCAGATTTGCTGTTGTTCTGCAGAGCTTGCAGAGCACTGGGGAAAGGCAGGCAGAGAATTCCCTGCTAGCACCTTCTCTGTGCCTGGGAAGCAGGAGTGTTTACGTTGCTTCGCAGAATCGCCTTTGTGCAGAAAACACTAACACTTGTTCAGAACAAAAGAAAGCACAGAGCCCCAGATTTGCTGTTGTCCTGGAGAGCTTGCAGAGCACTGGGGAAAGGCAGGCAGAGAATTCCCTGCTAGCACCTTCTCTGTGCCTGGGAAGCAGAAGTGTTCACATTGCTTCGCAGAATCGCTTTTCTGCAGAAAACACTAACACTTGTTCAGAACAAAAGAAAGCACAGAGCCCCAGATTTGCTGTTGTTCTGGAGAGCTTGCAGAGCACTGGGGAAAGGCAGGCAGAGAATTCCCTGCTAGCACCTTCTCTGTGCCTGGGAAGCAGAAGTGTTCACATTGCTTCGCAGAATCGCTTTTGTGCAGAAAACACTAACACTTGTTCAGAACAAAAGAAAGCACAGAGCCCCAGATTTGCTGTTGTTCTGGAGAGCTTGCAGAGCACTGGGGAAAGGCAGGCAGAGAATTCCCTGCTAGCACCTTCTCTGTGCCTGGGAAGCAGAAGTGTTCACATTAGTTCGCAGAATCGCCTTTATGCAGAAAACACTAACACTTGTTCGGAAGGAAAGAAAGCACAGAGCCCCAGATTTGCTGTTGTTCTGGAGAGCTTGCAGAGCACTGGGGAAAGGCAGGCAGAGAATTCCCTGCTAGCACCTTCTCTGTGCCTGGGAAGCAGAAGTGTTCACATTGCTTCGCAGAATCGCTTTTCTGCAGAAAACACTAACACTTGTTCAGAACAAAAGAAAGCACAGAGCCCCAGATTTGCTGTTGTTCTGGAGAGCTTGCAGAGCACTGGGGAAAGGCAGGCAGAGAATTCCCTGCTAGCACCTTCTCTGTGCCTGGGAAGCAGGAGTGTTTACGTTGCTTCGCAGAATCGCCTTTGTGCAGAAAACACTAACACTTGTTCAGAACAAAAGAAAGCACAGAGCCCCAGATTTGCTGTTGTCCTGGAGAGCTTGCAGAGCACTGGGGAAAGGCAGGCAGAGAATTCCCTGCTAGCACCTTCTCTGTGCCTGGGAAGCAGAAGTGTTCACATTGCTTCGCAGAATCGCTTTTCTGCAGAAAACACTAACACTTGTTCAGAACAAAAGAAAGCACAGAGCCCCAGATTTGCTGTTGTTCTGGAGAGCTTGCAGAGCACTGGGGAAAGGCAGGCAGAGAATTCCCTGCTAGCACCTTCTCTGTGCCTGGGAAGCAGAAGTGTTCACATTGCTTCGCAGAATCGATTTTGTGCAGAAAACACTAACACTTGTTCAGAACAAAAGAAAGCACAGAGCCCCAGATTTGCTGTTGTTCTGGAGAGCTTGCAGAGCACTGGGGAAAGGCAGGCAGAGAATTCCCTGCTAGCACCTTCTCTGTGCCTGGGAAGCAGAAGTGTTCACATTAGTTCGCAGAATCGCTTTTGTGCAGAAAACACTAACACTTGTTCAGAACAAAAGAAAGCACAGAGCCCCAGATTCTATGTTGTCCTGGAGAGCTTGCAGAGCACTGGGGAAAGGCAGGCAGAGAATTCCCTGTTAGCAGCTTCTCTGTGCCTGGGAAGCAGAAGTGTTCACATTGCTTCGCAGATTCGCTTTTCTGCAGAAAACACTAACACTTGTTCAGAACAAAAGAAAGCACAGAGCCCCAGATTTGCTGTTGTTCTGGAGAGCTTGCAGAGCACTGGGGAAAGGCAGGCAGAGAATTCCCTGCTAGCACCTTCTCTGTGCCTGGGAAGCAGAAGTGTTTACGTTGCTTCGCAGAATCGCTTTTGTGCAGAAAACACTAACACTTGTTCAGAACGAAAGAAAGCACAGAGCCCCAGATTTGCTGTTGTCCTGGAGAGCTTGCAGAGCACTGGGGAAAGGCAGGCAGAGAATTCCCTGCTAGCACCTTCTCTGTGCCTGGGAAGCAGAAGTGTTCACATTGCTTCGCAGAATCGCTTTTGTGCAGAAAACAGTAACACTTGTTCAGAACGAAAGAAAGCACAGAGCCCCAGATTTGCTGTTGTTCTGGAGAGCTTGCAGAGCACTGGGGAAAGGCAGGCAGAGAATTCCCTGCTAGCACCTTCTCTGTGCCTGGGAAGCAGAAGTGTTCACATTGCTTCGCAGAATTGCCTTTGTGCAGAAAACACTAACACTTGTTCAGAACAAAAGAAAGCACAGAGCCTCAGATTTTATGTTGTCCTGGAGAGCTTGCAGAGCACTGGGGAAAGGCAGGCAGAGAATTCCCTGTTAGCACCCTCTCTGTGCCTGGGAAGCAGAAGTGTTCACATTGCTTCGCAGAATCGCTTTTCTGCAGAAAACACTAACACTTGTTCAGAACAAAAGAAAGCACAGAGCCCCAGATTTGCTGTTGTTCTGGAGAGCTTGCAGAGCACTGGGGAAAGGCAGGCAGAGAATTCCCTGCTAGCACCCTCTCTGTGCCTGGGAAGCAGGAGTGTTCACATTACTTCGCAGAATCGCCTTTGTGCAGAAAACAGTAACACTTGTTCAGAACGAAAGAAAGCACAGAGCCCCAGATTTGCTGTTGTTCTGGAGAGCTTGCAGAGCACTGGGGAAAGGCAGGCAGAGAATTCCCTGCTAGCACCTTCTCTGTGCCTGGGAAGCAGAAGTGTTCACATTGCTTCGCAGAATCGCCTTTGTGCAGAAAACACTAACACTTGTTCAGAACAAAAGAAAGCACAGAGCCCCAGATTTGCTGGTGTTCTGGAGAACTTGCAGAGCACTGGGGAAAGGCAGGCAGAGAATTCCCTGCTAGCACCTTCTCTGTGCCTGGGAAGCAGAAGTGTTTACGTTGCTTCGCAGAATCGCCTTTGTGCAGAAAACACTAAAACTTGTTCAGAACAAAAGAAAGCACAGAGCCCCAGATTTGCTGTTGTCCTGGAGAGCTTGCAGAGCACTGGGGAAAGGCAGGCAGAGAATTCCCTGCTAGCACCTTCTCTGTGTCTGGGAAGCAGAAGTGTTCACATTAGTTCGCAGAATCGCCTTTGTGCAGAAAACACTAACACTTGTTCAGAACAAAAGAAAGCACAGAGCCCCAGATTTTATGTTGTCCTGGAGATCTTGCAGAGCACTGGGGAAAGGCAGGCAGAGAATTCCCTGCTAGCACCTTCTCTGTGCCTGGGAAGCAGAAGCGTTCACATTGCTTCGCAGAATCGCCTTTGTGCAGAAAACACTAACACTTGTTCAGAACAAAAGAAAGCACAGAGCCCCAGATTTGCTGTTGTTCTGGAGAGCTTGCAGAGCACTGGGGAAAGGCAGGCAGGGAATTCCCTGCTAGCACCTTCTCTGTGCCTGGGAAGCAGAAGTGTTCACATTACTTCGCAGAATCGCTTTTGTGCAGAAAACACTAACACTTCTTCAGAACGAAAGAAAGCACAGAGCCCCAGATTTGCTGTTGTCCTGGAGAGCTTGCAGAGCACTGGGGAAAGGCAGGCAGAGAATTCCCTGCTAGCACCTTCTCTGTGCCTGGGAAGCAGAAGTGTTCACATTAGTTCGCAGAATCGCCTTTATGCAGAAAACACTAACACTTGTTCGGAAGGAAAGAAAGCACAGAGCCCCAGATTTGCTGTTGTTCTGGAGAGCTTGCAGAGCACTGGGGAAAGGCAGGCAGAGAATTCCCTGCTAGCACCTTCTCTGTGCCTGGGAAGCAGAAGTGTTCACATTGCTTCGCAGAATCGCTTTTCTGCAGAAAACACTAACACTTGTTCAGAACAAAAGAAAGCACAGAGCCCCAGATTTGCTGTTGTTCTGGAGAGCTTGCAGAGCACTGGGGAAAGGCAGGCAGAGAATTCCCTGCTAGCACCTTCTCTGTGCCTGGGAAGCAGAAGTGTTTACGTTGCTTCGCAGAATCGCTTTTGTGCAGAAAACAGTAACACTTGTTCAGAACGAAAGAAAGCACAGAGCCCCAGATTTGCTGTTGTCCTGGAGAGCTTGCAGAGCACTGGGGAAAGGCAGGCAGAGAATTCCCTGCTAGCACCTTCTCTGTGCCTGGGAAGCAGAAGTGTTCACATTGCTTCGCAGAATTGCCTTTGTGCAGAAAACACTAACACTTATTCAGAACAAAAGAAAGCACAGAGCCTCAGATTTTATGTTGTCCTGGAGAGCTTGCAGAGCACTGGGGAAAGGCAGGCAGAGAATTCCCTGCTAGCACCTTCTCTGTGCCTGGGAAGCAGAAGTGTTCACATTGCTTCGCAGAATCGCTTTTCTGCAGAAAACAATAACACTTGTTCAGAACAAAAGAAAGCACAGAGCCCCAGATTTGCTGTTGTCCTGGAGAGCTTGCAGAGCACTGGGGAAAGGCAGGCAGAGAATTCCCTGCTAGCACCTTCTCTGTGCCTGGGAAGCAGAAGTGTTCACATTAGTTCGCAGAATCGCTTTTGTGCAGAAAACACTAACACTTGTTCAGAACAAAAGAAAGCACAGAGCCCCAGATTCTATGTTGTCCTGGAGAGCTTGCAGAGCACTGGGGAAAGGCAGGCAGAGAATTCCCTGCTAGCACCTTCTCTGTGCCTGGGAAGCAGGAGTGTTTACGTTGCTTCGCAGAATCGCCTTTGTGCAGAAAACACTGACACTTGTTCAGAACAAAAGAAAGCACAGAGCCCCAGATTTGCTGTTGTCCTGGAGAGCTTGCAGAGCACTGGGGAAAGGCAGGCAGAGAATTCCCTGCTAGCACCTTCTCTGTGCCTGGGAAGCAGAAGTGTTCACATTGCTTCGCAGAATCGCTTTTCTGCAGAAAACACTAACACTTGTTCAGAACAAAAGAAAGCACAGAGCCCCAGATTTGCTGTTGTTCTGGAGAGCTTGCAGAGCACTGGGGAAAGGCAGGCAGAGAATTCCCTGCTAGCACCTTCTCTGTGCCTGGGAAGCAGAAGTGTTCACATTGCTTCGCAGAATCGCTTTTGTGCAGAAAACACTAACACTTGTTCAGAACAAAAGAAAGCACAGAGCCCCAGATTTGCTGTTGTTCTGGAGAGCTTGCAGAGCACTGGGGAAAGGCAGGCAGAGAATTCCCTGCTAGCACCTTCTCTGTGCCTGGGAAGCAGAAGTGTTCACATTAGTTCGCAGAATCGCCTTTATGCAGAAAACACTAACACTTGTTCGGAAGGAAAGAAAGCACAGAGCCCCAGATTTGCTGTTGTTCTGGAGAGCTTGCAGAGCACTGGGGAAAGGCAGGCAGAGAATTCCCTGCTAGCACCTTCTCTATGCCTGGGAAGCAGAAGTGTTCACATTGCTTCGCAGAATCGCTTTTCTGCAGAAAACACTAACACTTGTTCAGAACAAAAGAAAGCACAGAGCCCCAGATTTGCTGTTGTTCTGGAGAGCTTGCAGAGCACTGGGGAAAGGCAGGCAGAGAATTCCCTGCTAGCACCTTCTCTGTGCCTGGGAAGCAGAAGTGTTTACGTTGCTTCGCAGAATCGCTTTTGTGCAGAAAACAGTAACACTTGTTCAGAACGAAAGAAAGCACAGAGCCCCAGATTTGCTGTTGTCCTGGAGAGCTTGCAGAGCACTGGGGAAAGGCAGGCAGAGAATTCCCTGCTAGCACCTTCTCTGTGCCTGGGAAGCAGAAGTGTTTACGTTGCTTCGCAGAATCGCCTTTGTGCAGAAAACACTAACACTTGTTCAGAACAAAAGAAAGCACAGAGCCCCAGATTCTATGTTGTCCTGGAGAGCTTGCAGAGCACTGGGGAAAGGCAGGCAGAGAATTCCCTGCTAGCACCTTCTCTGTGCCTGGGAAGCAGAAGTGTTCACATTGCTTCGCAGAATCGCTTTTGTGCAGAAAACACTAACACTTGTTCAGAACAAAAGAAAGCACAGAGCCCCAGATTTGCTGTTGTCCTGGAGAGCTTGCAGAGCACTGGGGAAAGGCAGGCAGAGAATTCCCTGCTAGCACCTTCTCTGTGCCTGGGAAGCAGAAGTGTTTACGTTGCTTCGCAGAATCGCTTTTGTGCAGAAAACACTAACACTTGTTCAGAACGAAAGAAAGCACAGAGCCCCAGATTTTATGTTGTCCTGGAGAGCTTGCAGAGCACTGGGGAAAGGCAGGCAGAGAATTCCCTGCTAGCACCTTCTCTGTGCCTGGGAAGCAGAAGTGTTCACATTGCTTCGCAGAATTGCCTTTGTGCAGAAAACACTAACACTTGTTCAGAACAAAAGAAAGCACAGAGCCCCAGATTTGCTGTTGTTCTGGAGAGCTTGCAGAGCACTGGGGAAAGGCAGGCAGAGAATTCCCTGCTAGCACCTTCTCTGTGCCTGGGAAGCAGAAGTGTTCACATTACTTCGCAGAATCGCTTTTGTGCAGAAAACACTAACACTTGTTCAGAACAAAAGAAAGCACAGAGCCCCAGATTTGCTGTTGTTCTGGAGAGCTTGCAGAGCACTGGGGAAAGGCAGGCAGAGAATTCCCTGCTAGCACCTTCTCTGTGCCTGGGAAGCAGAAGTGTTCACATTGCTTCGCAGAATTGCCTTTGTGCAGAAAACACTAACACTTGTTCAGAACAAAACAAAGCACAGAGCCTCAGATTTTATGTTGTCCTGGAGAGCTTGCAGAGCACTGGGGAAAGGCAGGCAGAGAATTCCCTGCTAGCACCTTCTCTGCGCCTGGGAAGCAGAAGTGTTCACATTGCTTCGCAGAATCGCTTTTCTGCAGAAAACAATAACACTTGTTCAGAACAAAAGAAAGCACAGAGCCCCAGATTTGCTGTTGTTCTGCAGAGCTTGCAGAGCACTGGGGAAAGGCAGGCAGAGAATTCCCTGCTAGCACCTTCTCTGTGCCTGGGAAGCAGGAGTGTTTACGTTGCTTCGCAGAATCGCCTTTGTGCAGAAAACACTAACACTTGTTCAGAACAAAAGAAAGCACAGAGCCCCAGATTTGCTGTTGTCCTGGAGAGCTTGCAGAGCACTGGGGAAAGGCAGGCAGAGAATTCCCTGCTAGCACCTTCTCTGTGCCTGGGAAGCAGAAGTGTTCACATTGCTTCGCAGAATCGCTTTTCTGCAGAAAACACTAACACTTGTTCAGAACAAAAGAAAGCACAGAGCCCCAGATTTGCTGTTGTTCTGGAGAGCTTGCAGAGCACTGGGGAAAGGCAGGCAGAGAATTCCCTGCTAGCACCTTCTCTGTGCCTGGGAAGCAGAAGTGTTCACATTGCTTCGCAGAATCGCTTTTGTGCAGAAAACACTAACACTTGTTCAGAACAAAAGAAAGCACAGAGCCCCAGATTTGCTGTTGTTCTGGAGAGCTTGCAGAGCACTGGGGAAAGGCAGGCAGAGAATTCCCTGCTAGCACCTTCTCTGTGCCTGGGAAGCAGAAGTGTTCACATTAGTTCGCAGAATCGCCTTTATGCAGAAAACACTAACACTTGTTCGGAAGGAAAGAAAGCACAGAGCCCCAGATTTGCTGTTGTTCTGGAGAGCTTGCAGAGCACTGGGGAAAGGCAGGCAGAGAATTCCCTGCTAGCACCTTCTCTGTGCCTGGGAAGCAGAAGTGTTCACATTGCTTCGCAGAATCGCTTTTCTGCAGAAAACACTAACACTTGTTCAGAACAAAAGAAAGCACAGAGCCCCAGATTTGCTGTTGTTCTGGAGAGCTTGCAGAGCACTGGGGAAAGGCAGGCAGAGAATTCCCTGCTAGCACCTTCTCTGTGCCTGGGAAGCAGGAGTGTTTACGTTGCTTCGCAGAATCGCCTTTGTGCAGAAAACACTAACACTTGTTCAGAACAAAAGAAAGCACAGAGCCCCAGATTTGCTGTTGTCCTGGAGAGCTTGCAGAGCACTGGGGAAAGGCAGGCAGAGAATTCCCTGCTAGCACCTTCTCTGTGCCTGGGAAGCAGAAGTGTTCACATTGCTTCGCAGAATCGCTTTTCTGCAGAAAACACTAACACTTGTTCAGAACAAAAGAAAGCACAGAGCCCCAGATTTGCTGTTGTTCTGGAGAGCTTGCAGAGCACTGGGGAAAGGCAGGCAGAGAATTCCCTGCTAGCACCTTCTCTGTGCCTGGGAAGCAGAAGTGTTCACATTGCTTCGCAGAATCGATTTTGTGCAGAAAACACTAACACTTGTTCAGAACAAAAGAAAGCACAGAGCCCCAGATTTGCTGTTGTTCTGGAGAGCTTGCAGAGCACTGGGGAAAGGCAGGCAGAGAATTCCCTGCTAGCACCTTCTCTGTGCCTGGGAAGCAGAAGTGTTCACATTAGTTCGCAGAATCGCTTTTGTGCAGAAAACACTAACACTTGTTCAGAACAAAAGAAAGCACAGAGCCCCAGATTCTATGTTGTCCTGGAGAGCTTGCAGAGCACTGGGGAAAGGCAGGCAGAGAATTCCCTGTTAGCAGCTTCTCTGTGCCTGGGAAGCAGAAGTGTTCACATTGCTTCGCAGATTCGCTTTTCTGCAGAAAACACTAACACTTGTTCAGAACAAAAGAAAGCACAGAGCCCCAGATTTGCTGTTGTTCTGGAGAGCTTGCAGAGCACTGGGGAAAGGCAGGCAGAGAATTCCCTGCTAGCACCTTCTCTGTGCCTGGGAAGCAGAAGTGTTTACGTTGCTTCGCAGAATCGCTTTTGTGCAGAAAACACTAACACTTGTTCAGAACGAAAGAAAGCACAGAGCCCCAGATTTGCTGTTGTCCTGGAGAGCTTGCAGAGCACTGGGGAAAGGCAGGCAGAGAATTCCCTGCTAGCACCTTCTCTGTGCCTGGGAAGCAGAAGTGTTCACATTGCTTCGCAGAATCGCTTTTGTGCAGAAAACAGTAACACTTGTTCAGAACGAAAGAAAGCACAGAGCCCCAGATTTGCTGTTGTTCTGGAGAGCTTGCAGAGCACTGGGGAAAGGCAGGCAGAGAATTCCCTGCTAGCACCTTCTCTGTGCCTGGGAAGCAGAAGTGTTCACATTGCTTCGCAGAATTGCCTTTGTGCAGAAAACACTAACACTTGTTCAGAACAAAAGAAAGCACAGAGCCTCAGATTTTATGTTGTCCTGGAGAGCTTGCAGAGCACTGGGGAAAGGCAGGCAGAGAATTCCCTGTTAGCACCCTCTCTGTGCCTGGGAAGCAGAAGTGTTCACATTGCTTCGCAGAATCGCTTTTCTGCAGAAAACACTAACACTTGTTCAGAACAAAAGAAAGCACAGAGCCCCAGATTTGCTGTTGTTCTGGAGAGCTTGCAGAGCACTGGGGAAAGGCAGGCAGAGAATTCCCTGCTAGCACCCTCTCTGTGCCTGGGAAGCAGGAGTGTTCACATTACTTCGCAGAATCGCCTTTGTGCAGAAAACAGTAACACTTGTTCAGAACGAAAGAAAGCACAGAGCCCCAGATTTGCTGTTGTTCTGGAGAGCTTGCAGAGCACTGGGGAAAGGCAGGCAGAGAATTCCCTGCTAGCACCTTCTCTGTGCCTGGGAAGCAGAAGTGTTCACATTGCTTCGCAGAATCGCCTTTGTGCAGAAAACACTAACACTTGTTCAGAACAAAAGAAAGCACAGAGCCCCAGATTTGCTGGTGTTCTGGAGAACTTGCAGAGCACTGGGGAAAGGCAGGCAGAGAATTCCCTGCTAGCACCTTCTCTGTGCCTGGGAAGCAGAAGTGTTTACGTTGCTTCGCAGAATCGCCTTTGTGCAGAAAACACTAAAACTTGTTCAGAACAAAAGAAAGCACAGAGCCCCAGATTTGCTGTTGTCCTGGAGAGCTTGCAGAGCACTGGGGAAAGGCAGGCAGAGAATTCCCTGCTAGCACCTTCTCTGTGTCTGGGAAGCAGAAGTGTTCACATTAGTTCGCAGAATCGCCTTTGTGCAGAAAACACTAACACTTGTTCAGAACAAAAGAAAGCACAGAGCCCCAGATTTTATGTTGTCCTGGAGATCTTGCAGAGCACTGGGGAAAGGCAGGCAGAGAATTCCCTGCTAGCACCTTCTCTGTGCCTGGGAAGCAGAAGCGTTCACATTGCTTCGCAGAATCGCCTTTGTGCAGAAAACACTAACACTTGTTCAGAACAAAAGAAAGCACAGAGCCCCAGATTTGCTGTTGTTCTGGAGAGCTTGCAGAGCACTGGGGAAAGGCAGGCAGGGAATTCCCTGCTAGCACCTTCTCTGTGCCTGGGAAGCAGAAGTGTTCACATTACTTCGCAGAATCGCTTTTGTGCAGAAAACACTAACACTTCTTCAGAACGAAAGAAAGCACAGAGCCCCAGATTTGCTGTTGTCCTGGAGAGCTTGCAGAGCACTGGGGAAAGGCAGGCAGAGAATTCCCTGCTAGCACCTTCTCTGTGCCTGGGAAGCAGAAGTGTTCACATTAGTTCGCAGAATCGCCTTTATGCAGAAAACACTAACACTTGTTCGGAAGGAAAGAAAGCACAGAGCCCCAGATTTGCTGTTGTTCTGGAGAGCTTGCAGAGCACTGGGGAAAGGCAGGCAGAGAATTCCCTGCTAGCACCTTCTCTGTGCCTGGGAAGCAGAAGTGTTCACATTGCTTCGCAGAATCGCTTTTCTGCAGAAAACACTAACACTTGTTCAGAACAAAAGAAAGCACAGAGCCCCAGATTTGCTGTTGTTCTGGAGAGCTTGCAGAGCACTGGGGAAAGGCAGGCAGAGAATTCCCTGCTAGCACCTTCTCTGTGCCTGGGAAGCAGAAGTGTTTACGTTGCTTCGCAGAATCGCTTTTGTGCAGAAAACAGTAACACTTGTTCAGAACGAAAGAAAGCACAGAGCCCCAGATTTGCTGTTGTCCTGGAGAGCTTGCAGAGCACTGGGGAAAGGCAGGCAGAGAATTCCCTGCTAGCACCTTCTCTGTGCCTGGGAAGCAGAAGTGTTCACATTGCTTCGCAGAATTGCCTTTGTGCAGAAAACACTAACACTTATTCAGAACAAAAGAAAGCACAGAGCCTCAGATTTTATGTTGTCCTGGAGAGCTTGCAGAGCACTGGGGAAAGGCAGGCAGAGAATTCCCTGCTAGCACCTTCTCTGTGCCTGGGAAGCAGAAGTGTTCACATTGCTTCGCAGAATCGCTTTTCTGCAGAAAACAATAACACTTGTTCAGAACAAAAGAAAGCACAGAGCCCCAGATTTGCTGTTGTCCTGGAGAGCTTGCAGAGCACTGGGGAAAGGCAGGCAGAGAATTCCCTGCTAGCACCTTCTCTGTGCCTGGGAAGCAGAAGTGTTCACATTAGTTCGCAGAATCGCTTTTGTGCAGAAAACACTAACACTTGTTCAGAACAAAAGAAAGCACAGAGCCCCAGATTCTATGTTGTCCTGGAGAGCTTGCAGAGCACTGGGGAAAGGCAGGCAGAGAATTCCCTGTTAGCAGCTTCTCTGTGCCTGGGAAGCAGAAGTGTTCACATTGCTTCGCAGATTCGCTTTTCTGCAGAAAACACTAACACTTGTTCAGAACAAAAGAAAGCACAGAGCCCCAGATTTGCTGTTGTTCTGGAGAGCTTGCAGAGCACTGGGGAAAGGCAGGCAGAGAATTCCCTGCTAGCACCTTCTCTGTGCCTGGGAAGCAGAAGTGTTTACGTTGCTTCGCAGAATCGCTTTTGTGCAGAAAACACTAACACTTGTTCAGAACGAAAGAAAGCACAGAGCCCCAGATTTGCTGTTGTCCTGGAGAGCTTGCAGAGCACTGGGGAAAGGCAGGCAGAGAATTCCCTGCTAGCACCTTCTCTGTGCCTGGGAAGCAGAAGTGTTCACATTGCTTCGCAGAATCGCTTTTGTGCAGAAAACAGTAACACTTGTTCAGAACGAAAGAAAGCACAGAGCCCCAGATTTGCTGTTGTTCTGGAGAGCTTGCAGAGCACTGGGGAAAGGCAGGCAGAGAATTCCCTGCTAGCACCTTCTCTGTGCCTGGGAAGCAGAAGTGTTCACATTGCTTCGCAGAATTGCCTTTGTGCAGAAAACACTAACACTTGTTCAGAACAAAAGAAAGCACAGAGCCTCAGATTTTATGTTGTCCTGGAGAGCTTGCAGAGCACTGGGGAAAGGCAGGCAGAGAATTCCCTGTTAGCACCCTCTCTGTGCCTGGGAAGCAGAAGTGTTCACATTGCTTCGCAGAATCGCTTTTCTGCAGAAAACAATAACACTTGTTCAGAACAAAAGAAAGCACAGAGCCCCAGATTTGCTGTTGTTCTGGAGAGCTTGCAGAGCACTGGGGAAAGGCAGGCAGAGAATTCCCTGCTAGCACCCTCTCTGTGCCTGGGAAGCAGGAGTGTTCACATTACTTCGCAGAATCGCCTTTGTGCAGAAAACAGTAACACTTGTTCAGAACGAAAGAAAGCACAGAGCCCCAGATTTGCTGTTGTTCTGGAGAGCTTGCAGAGCACTGGGGAAAGGCAGGCAGAGAATTCCCTGCTAGCACCTTCTCTGTGCCTGGGAAGCAGAAGTGTTCACATTGCTTCGCAGAATCGCCTTTGTGCAGAAAACACTAACACTTGTTCAGAACAAAAGAAAGCACAGAGCCCCAGATTTGCTGTTGTTCTGGAGAACTTGCAGAGCACTGGGGAAAGGCAGGCAGAGAATTCCCTGCTAGCACCTTCTCTGTGCCTGGGAAGCAGAAGTGTTTACGTTGCTTCGCAGAATCGCCTTTGTGCAGAAAACACTAACACTTGTTCAGAACAAAAGAAAGCACAGAGCCCCAGATTTGCTGTTGTCCTGGAGAGCTTGCAGAGCACTGGGGAAAGGCAGGCAGAGAATTCCCTGCTAGCACCTTCTCTGTGTCTGGGAAGCAGAAGTGTTCACATTAGTTCGCAGAATCGCCTTTGTGCAGAAAACACTAACACTTGTTCAGAACAAAAGAAAGCACAGAGCCCCAGATTTTATGTTGTCCTGGAGAGCTTGCAGAGCACTGGGGAAAGGCAGGCAGAGAATTCCCTGCTAGCACCTTCTCTGTGCCTGGGAAGCAGAAGTGTTCACATTACTTCGCAGAATCGCTTTTGTGCAGAAAACACTAACACTTCTTCAGAACGAAAGAAAGCACAGAGCCCCAGATTTGCTGTTGTCCTGGAGAGCTTGCAGAGCACTGGGGAAAGGCAGGCAGAGAATTCCCTGCTAGCACATTCTCTGTGCCTGGGAAGCAGAAGTGTTCACATTGCTTCGCAGAATCGCTTTTCTGCAGAAAACAATAACACTTGTTCAGAACAAAAGAAAGCACAGAGCCCCAGATTTGCTGTTGTCCTGGAGAGCTTGCAGAGCACTGGGGAAAGGCAGGCAGAGAATTCCCTGCTAGCACCTTCTCTGTGCCTGGGAAGCAGAAGTGTTCACATTAGTTCGCAGAATCGCTTTTGTGCAGAAAACACTAACACTTGTTCAGAACAAAAGAAAGCACAGAGCCCCAGATTCTATGTTGTCCTGGAGAGCTTGCAGAGCACTGGGGAAAGGCAGGCAGAGAATTCCCTGTTAGCAGCTTCTCTGTGCCTGGGAAGCAGAAGTGTTCACATTGCTTCGCAGATTCGCTTTTCTGCAGAAAACACTAACACTTGTTCAGAACAAAAGAAAGCACAGAGCCCCAGATTTGCTGTTGTTCTGGAGAGCTTGCAGAGCACTGGGGAAAGGCAGGCAGAGAATTCCCTGCTAGCACCTTCTCTGTGCCTGGGAAGCAGAAGTGTTTACGTTGCTTCGCAGAATCGCTTTTGTGCAGAAAACACTAACACTTGTTCAGAACGAAAGAAAGCACAGAGCCCCAGATTTGCTGTTGTCCTGGAGAGCTTGCAGAGCACTGGGGAAAGGCAGGCAGAGAATTCCCTGCTAGCACCTTCTCTGTGCCTGGGAAGCAGAAGTGTTCACATTGCTTCGCAGAATCGCTTTTGTGCAGAAAACAGTAACACTTGTTCAGAACGAAAGAAAGCACAGAGCCCCAGATTTGCTGTTGTTCTGGAGAGCTTGCAGAGCACTGGGGAAAGGCAGGCAGAGAATTCCCTGCTAGCACCTTCTCTGTGCCTGGGAAGCAGAAGTGTTCACATTGCTTCGCAGAATTGCCTTTGTGCAGAAAACACTAACACTTGTTCAGAACAAAAGAAAGCACAGAGCCTCAGATTTTATGTTGTCCTGGAGAGCTTGCAGAGCACTGGGGAAAGGCAGGCAGAGAATTCCCTGCTAGCACCTTCTCTGTGCCTGGGAAGCAGAAGTGTTCACATTGCTTCGCAGAATCGCTTTTCTGCAGAAAACACTAACACTTGTTCAGAACAAAAGAAAGCACAGAGCCCCAGATTTGCTGTTGTTCTGGAGAGCTTGCAGAGCACTGGGGAAAGGCAGGCAGAGAATTCCCTGCTAGCACCCTCTCTGTGCCTGGGAAGCAGGAGTGTTCACATTACTTCGCAGAATCGCCTTTGTGCAGAAAACAGTAACACTTGTTCAGAACGAAAGAAAGCACAGAGCCCCAGATTTGCTGTTGTTCTGGAGAGCTTGCAGAGCACTGGGGAAAGGCAGGCAGAGAATTCCCTGCTAGCACCTTCTCTGTGCCTGGGAAGCAGAAGTGTTCACATTGCTTCGCAGAATCGCCTTTGTGCAGAAAACACTAACACTTGTTCAGAACAAAAGAAAGCACAGAGCCCCAGATTTGCTGGTGTTCTGGAGAACTTGCAGAGCACTGGGGAAAGGCAGGCAGAGAATTCCCTGCTAGCACCTTCTCTGTGCCTGGGAAGCAGAAGTGTTTACGTTGCTTCGCAGAATCGCCTTTGTGCAGAAAACACTAACACTTGTTCAGAACAAAAGAAAGCACAGAGCCCCAGATTTGCTGTTGTCCTGGAGAGCTTGCAGAGCACTGGGGAAAGGCAGGCAGAGAATTCCCTGCTAGCACCTTCTCTGTGTCTGGGAAGCAGAAGTGTTCACATTAGTTCGCAGAATCGCCTTTGTGCAGAAAACACTAACACTTGTTCAGAACAAAAGAAAGCACAGAGCCCCAGATTTTATGTTGTCCTGGAGATCTTGCAGAGCACTGGGGAAAGGCAGGCAGAGAATTCCCTGCTAGCACCTTCTCTGTGCCTGGGAAGCAGAAGCGTTCACATTGCTTCGCAGAATCGCCTTTGTGCAGAAAACACTAACACTTGTTCAGAACAAAAGAAAGCACAGAGCCCCAGATTTGCTGTTGTTCTGGAGAGCTTGCAGAGCACTGGGGAAAGGCAGGCAGGGAATTCCCTGCTAGCACCTTCTCTGTGCCTGGGAAGCAGAAGTGTTCACATTACTTCGCAGAATCGCTTTTGTGCAGAAAACACTAACACTTCTTCAGAACGAAAGAAAGCACAGAGCCCCAGATTTGCTGTTGTCCTGGAGAGCTTGCAGAGCACTGGGGAAAGGCAGGCAGAGAATTCCCTGCTAGCACCTTCTCTGTGCCTGGGAAGCAGAAGTGTTCACATTGCTTCGCAGAATCGCCTTTGTGCAGAAAACACTAACACTTGTTCAGAACAAAAGAAAGCACAGAGCCCCAGATTCTATGTTGTTCTGGAGAGCTTGCAGAGCACTGGGGAAAGGCAGGCAGAGAATTCCCTGCTAGCACCTTCTCTGTGCCTGGGAAGCAGAAGTGTTCACATTGCTTCGCAGAATCGCCTTTATGCAGAAAACACTAACACTTGTTCGGAAGGAAAGAAAGCACAGAGCCCCAGATTTGCTGTTGTTCTGGAGAGCTTGCAGAACACTGGGGAAAGGCAGGCAGAGAATTCCCTGCTAGCACCTTCTCTGTGCCTGGGAAGCAGAAGTGTTCACATTGCTTCGCAGAATCGCCTTTGTGCAGAAAACACTAACACTTGTTCAGAACAAAAGAAAGCACAGAGCCCCAGATTCTATGTTGTCCTGGAGAGCTTGCAGAGCACTGGGGAAAGGCAGGCAGGGAATTCCCTGCTAGCACCTTCTCTGTGACTGGGAAGCAGAAGTGTTCACATTGCTTCGCAGAATCGCTTTTCTGCAGAAAACACTAACACTTGTTCAGAACAAAAGAAAGCACAGAGCCCCAGATTTGCTGTTGTTCTGGAGAGCTTGCAGAGCACTGGGGAAAGGCAGGCAGAGAATTCCCTGCTAGCACCTTCTCTGTGCCTGGGAAGCAGAAGTGTTCACATTGCTTCGCAGAATTGCCTTTGTGCAGAAAACACTAACACTTGTTCAGAACAAAAGAAAGCACAGAGCCTCAGATTTTATGTTGTCCTGGAGAGCTTGCAGAGCACTGGGGAAAGGCAGGCAGAGAATTCCCTGCTAGCACCTTCTCTGTGCCTGGGAAGCAGAAGTGTTCACATTAGTTCGCAGAATCGCCTTTGTGCAGAAAACACTAACACTTGTTCAGAACAAAAGAAAGCACAGAGCCCCAGATTTGCTGTTGTTCTGGAGAGCTTGCAGAGCACTGGGGAAAGGCAGGCAGAGAATTCCCTGCTAGCACCTTCTCTGTGCCTGGGAAGCAGAAGTGTTCACATTACTTCGCAGAATCGCTTTTGTGCAGAAAACACTAACACTTGTTCAGAACAAAAGAAAGCACAGAGCCCCAGATTCTATGTTGTCCTGGAGAGCTTGCAGAGCACTGGGGAAAGGCAGGCAGAGAATGCCCTGCTAGCACCTTCTCTGTGCCTGGGAAGCAGAAGTGTTCACATTGCTTCGCAGAATCGCTTTTGTGCAGAAAACACTAACACTTGTTCAGAACGAAAGAAAGCACAGAGCCCCAGATTTGCTGTTGTCCTGGAGAGCTTGCAGAGCACTGGGGAAAGGCAGGCAGAGAATTCCCTGCTAGCACCTTCTCTGTGCCTGGGAAGCAGAAGTGTTCACATTGCTTCGCAGAATCGCTTTTCTGCAGAAAACACTAACACTTGTTCAGAACAAAAGAAAGCACAGAGCCCCAGATTTGCTGTTGTCCTGGAGAGCTTGCAGAGCACTGGGGAAAGGCAGGCAGAGAATTCCCTGTTAGCAGCTTCTCTGTGCCTGGGAAGCAGAAGTGTTC
This sequence comes from Strix aluco, assembly GCF_031877795.1. NCBI lineage: Eukaryota > Metazoa > Chordata > Aves > Strigiformes > Strigidae > Strix > Strix aluco. The sequence continues at coordinate 1,164,078 of NW_027436642.1, forward strand.
ACATTGCTTCGCAGAATCGCCTTTCTGCAGAAAACACTAACACTTGTTCAGAACAAAAGAAAGCACAGAGCCCCAGATTTGCTGTTGTTCTGGAGAGCTTGCAGAGCACTGGGGAAAGGCAGGCAGAGAATTCCCTGCTAGCACCTTCTCTGTGACTGGGAAGCAGAAGTGTTCACATTGCTTCGCAGAATCGCCTTTGTGCAGAAAACACTAACACTTGTTCAGAACAAAAGAAAGCACAGAGCCCCAGATTTGCTGTTGTTCTGGAGAGCTTGCAGAGCACTGGGGAAAGGCAGGCAGAGAATTCCCTGCTAGCACCTTCTCTGTGCCTGGGAAGCAGAAGTGTTCATATTATTTCGCAGAATCGCTTTTGTGCAGAAAACACTAACACTTGTTCAGAACAAAAGAAAGCACAGAGCCCCAGATTTGCTGTTGTTCTGGAGAGCTTGCAGAGCACTGGGGAAAGGCAGGCAGAGAATTCCCTGCTAGCACCTTCTCTGTGCCTGGGAAGCAGAAGTGTTCACATTGCTTCGCAGAATTGCCTTTGTGCAGAAAACACTAACACTTGTTCAGAACAAAAGAAAGCACAGAGCCTCAGATTTTATGTTGTCCTGGAGAGCTTGCAGAGCACTGGGGAAAGGCAGGCAGAGAATTCCCTGCTAGCACCTTCTCTGTGCCTGGGAAGCAGAAGTGTTCACATTGCTTCGCAGAATCGCTTTTGTGCAGAAAACACTAACACTTGTTCAGAACAAAAGAAAGCACAGAGCCCCAGATTTGCTGTTGTTCTGGAGAGCTTGCAGAGCACTGGGGAAAGGCAGGCAGAGAATTCCCTGCTAGCACCTTCTCTGTGCCTGGGAAGCAGAAGTGTTCACATTAGTTCGCAGAATCGCCTTTATGCAGAAAACACTAACACTTGTTCGGAAGGAAAGAAAGCACAGAGCCCCAGATTTGCTGTTGTTCTGGAGAGCTTGCAGAGCACTGGGGAAAGGCAGGCAGAGAATTCCCTGCTAGCACCTTCTCTATGCCTGGGAAGCAGAAGTGTTCACATTGCTTCGCAGAATCGCTTTTCTGCAGAAAACACTAACACTTGTTCAGAACAAAAGAAAGCACAGAGCCCCAGATTTGCTGTTGTTCTGGAGAGCTTGCAGAGCACTGGGGAAAGGCAGGCAGAGAATTCCCTGCTAGCACCTTCTCTGTGCCTGGGAAGCAGAAGTGTTTACGTTGCTTCGCAGAATCGCTTTTGTGCAGAAAACAGTAACACTTGTTCAGAACGAAAGAAAGCACAGAGCCCCAGATTTGCTGTTGTCCTGGAGAGCTTGCAGAGCACTGGGGAAAGGCAGGCAGAGAATTCCCTGCTAGCACCTTCTCTGTGCCTGGGAAGCAGAAGTGTTCACATTGCTTCGCAGAATTGCCTTTGTGCAGAAAACACTAACACTTGTTCAGAACAAAAGAAAGCACAGAGCCTCAGATTTTATGTTGTCCTGGAGAGCTTGCAGAGCACTGGGGAAAGGCAGGCAGAGAATTCCCTGCTAGCACCTTCTCTGTGCCTGGGAAGCAGAAGTGTTCACATTGCTTCGCAGAATCGCTTTTCTGCAGAAAACAATAACACTTGTTCAGAACAAAAGAAAGCACAGAGCCCCAGATTTGCTGTTGTTCTGGAGAGCTTGCAGAGCACTGGGGAAAGGCAGGCAGAGAATTCCCTGCTAGCACCCTCTCTGTGCCTGGGAAGCAGGAGTGTTCACATTATTTCGCAGAAGCGCCTTTGTGCAGAAAACACTAACACTTGTTCAGAACAAAAGAAAGCACAGAGCCCCAGATTTGCTGTTGTTCTGGAGAGCTTGCAGAGCACTGGGGAAAGGCAGGCAGAGAATTCCCTGCTAGCACCTTCTCTGTGTCTGGGAAGCAGAAGTGTTTACGTTGCTTCGCAGAATCGCCTTTGTGCAGAAAACACTAACACTTGTTCAGAACAAAAGAAAGCACAGAGCCCCAGATTCTATGTTGTCCTGGAGAGCTTGCAGAGCACTGGGGAAAGGCAGGCAGAGAATTCCCTGCTAGCACCTTCTCTGTGCCTGGGAAGCAGAAGTGTTCACATTGCTTCGCAGAATCGCTTTTCTGCAGAAAACACTAACACTTGTTCAGAACAAAAGAAAGCACAGAGCCCCAGATTCTATGTTGTCCTGGAGAGCTTGCAGAGCACTGGGGAAAGGCAGGCAGAGAATTCCCTGCTAGCACCTTCTCTGTGCCTGGGAAGCAGAAGTGTTCACATTGCTTCGCAGAATCGCTTTTCTGCAGAAAACAATAACACTTGTTCAGAACAAAAGAAAGCACAGAGCCCCAGATTTGCTGTTGTTCTGGAGAGCTTGCAGAGCACTGGGGAAAGGCAGGCAGAGAATTCCCTGCTAGCACCTTCTCTGTGCCTGGGAAGCAGAAGTGTTCACATTAGTTCGCAGAATCGCCTTTATGCAGAAAACACTAACACTTGTTCGGAAGGAAAGAAAGCACAGAGCCCCAGATTTGCTGTTGTTCTGGAGAGCTTGCAGAGCACTGGGGAAAGGCAGGCAGAGAATTCCCTGCTAGCACCTTCTCTGTGCCTGGGAAGCAGAAGTGTTCACATTGCTTCGCAGAATCGCTTTTCTGCAGAAAACACTAACACTTGTTCAGAACAAAAGAAAGCACAGAGCCCCAGATTTGCTGTTGTTCTGGAGAGCTTGCAGAGCACTGGGGAAAGGCAGGCAGAGAATTCCCTGCTAGCACCTTCTCTGTGCCTGGGAAGCTGAAGTGTTTACGTTGCTTCGCAGAATCGCTTTTGTGCAGAAAACAGTAACACTTGTTCAGAACGAAAGAAAGCACAGAGCCCCAGATTTGCTGTTGTCCTGGAGAGCTTGCAGAGCACTGGGGAAAGGCAGGCAGAGAATTCCCTGCTAGCACCTTCTCTGTGCCTGGGAAGCAGAAGTGTTCACATTGCTTCGCAGAATTGCCTTTGTGCAGAAAACACTAACACTTGTTTAGAACAAAAGAAAGCACAGAGCCTCAGATTTTATGTTGTCCTGGAGAGCTTGCAGAGCACTGGGGAAAGGCAGGCAGAGAATTCCCTGCTAGCACCTTCTCTGTGCCTGGGAAGCAGAAGTGTTCACATTGCTTCGCAGAATCGCTTTTCTGCAGAAAACAATAACACTTGTTCAGAACAAAAGAAAGCACAGAGCCCCAGATTTGCTGTTGTCCTGGAGAGCTTGCAGAGCACTGGGGAAAGGCAGGCAGAGAATTCCCTGCTAGCACCTTCTCTGTGCCTGGGAAGCAGAAGTGTTCACATTAGTTCGCAGAATCGCTTTTGTGCAGAAAACACTAACACTTGTTCAGAACAAAAGAAAGCACAGAGCCCCAGATTCTATGTTGTCCTGGAGAGCTTGCAGAGCACTGGGGAAAGGCAGGCAGAGAATTCCCTGTTAGCAGCTTCTCTGTGCCTGGGAAGCAGAAGTGTTCACATTGCTTCGCAGATTCGCTTTTCTGCAGAAAACACTAACACTTGTTCAGAAGAAAAGAAAGCACAGAGCCCCAGATTTGCTGTTGTTCTGGAGAGCTTGCAGAGCACTGGGGAAAGGCAGGCAGAGAATTCCCTGCTAGCACCTTCTCTGTGCCTGGGAAGCAGAAGTGTTCACATTGCTTCGCAGAATCGCTTTTCTGCAGAAAACAATAACACTTGTTCAGAACAAAAGAAAGCACAGAGCCCCAGATTTGCTGTTGTTCTGGAGAGCTTGCAGAGCACTGGGGAAAGGCAGGCAGAGAATTCCCTGCTAGCACCCTCTCTGTGCCTGGGAAGCAGGAGTGTTCACATTATTTCGCAGAAGCGCCTTTGTGCAGAAAACACTAACACTTGTTCAGAACAAAAGAAAGCACAGAGCCCCAGATTTGCTGTTGTTCTGGAGAGCTTGCAGAGCACTGGGGAAAGGCAGGCAGAGAATTCCCTGCTAGCACCTTCTCTGTGTCTGGGAAGCAGAAGTGTTTACGTTGCTTCGCAGAATCGCCTTTGTGCAGAAAACACTAACACTTGTTCAGAACAAAAGAAAGCACAGAGCCCCAGATTCTATGTTGTCCTGGAGAGCTTGCAGAGCACTGGGGAAAGGCAGGCAGAGAATTCCCTGCTAGCACCTTCTCTGTGCCTGGGAAGCAGAAGTGTTCACATTGCTTCGCAGAATCGCTTTTCTGCAGAAAACACTAACACTTGTTCAGAACAAAAGAAAGCACAGAGCCCCAGATTCTATGTTGTCCTGGAGAGCTTGCAGAGCACTGGGGAAAGGCAGGCAGAGAATTCCCTGCTAGCACCTTCTCTGTGCCTGGGAAGCAGAAGTGTTCACATTGCTTCGCAGAATCGCTTTTCTGCAGAAAACAATAACACTTGTTCAGAACAAAAGAAAGCACAGAGCCCCAGATTTGCTGTTGTTCTGGAGAGCTTGCAGAGCACTGGGGAAAGGCAGGCAGAGAATTCCCTGCTAGCACCTTCTCTGTGCCTGGGAAGCAGGAGTGTTTACGTTGCTTCGCAGAATCGCCTTTGTGCAGAAAACACTAACACTTGTTCAGAACAAAAGAAAGCACAGAGCCCCAGATTTGCTGTTGTCCTGGAGAGCTTGCAGAGCACTGGGGAAAGGCAGGCAGAGAATTCCCTGCTAGCACCTTCTCTGTGCCTGGGAAGCAGAAGTGTTCACATTGCTTCGCAGAATCGCTTTTCTGCAGAAAACACTAACACTTGTTCAGAACAAAAGAAAGCACAGAGCCCCAGATTTGCTGTTGTTCTGGAGAGCTTGCAGAGCACTGGGGAAAGGCAGGCAGAGAATTCCCTGCTAGCACCTTCTCTGTGCCTGGGAAGCAGAAGTGTTCACATTGCTTCGCAGAATCGCTTTTGTGCAGAAAACACTAACACTTGTTCAGAACAAAAGAAAGCACAGAGCCCCAGATTTGCTGTTGTTCTGGAGAGCTTGCAGAGCACTGGGGAAAGGCAGGCAGAGAATTCCCTGCTAGCACCTTCTCTGTGCCTGGGAAGCAGAAGTGTTCACATTAGTTCGCAGAATCGCCTTTATGCAGAAAACACTAACACTTGTTCGGAAGGAAAGAAAGCACAGAGCCCCAGATTTGCTGTTGTTCTGGAGAGCTTGCAGAGCACTGGGGAAAGGCAGGCAGAGAATTCCCTGCTAGCACCTTCTCTGTGCCTGGGAAGCAGAAGTGTTCACATTGCTTCGCAGAATCGCTTTTCTGCAGAAAACACTAACACTTGTTCAGAACAAAAGAAAGCACAGAGCCCCAGATTTGCTGTTGTTCTGGAGAGCTTGCAGAGCACTGGGGAAAGGCAGGCAGAGAATTCCCTGCTAGCACCTTCTCTGTGCCTGGGAAGCTGAAGTGTTTACGTTGCTTCGCAGAATCGCTTTTGTGCAGAAAACAGTAACACTTGTTCAGAACGAAAGAAAGCACAGAGCCCCAGATTTGCTGTTGTCCTGGAGAGCTTGCAGAGCACTGGGGAAAGGCAGGCAGAGAATTCCCTGCTAGCACCTTCTCTGTGCCTGGGAAGCAGAAGTGTTCACATTGCTTCGCAGAATTGCCTTTGTGCAGAAAACACTAACACTTGTTTAGAACAAAAGAAAGCACAGAGCCTCAGATTTTATGTTGTCCTGGAGAGCTTGCAGAGCACTGGGGAAAGGCAGGCAGAGAATTCCCTGCTAGCACCTTCTCTGTGCCTGGGAAGCAGAAGTGTTCACATTGCTTAGCAGAATCGCTTTTCTGCAGAAAACAATAACACTTGTTCAGAACAAAAGAAAGCACAGAGCCCCAGATTTGCTGTTGTCCTGGAGAGCTTGCAGAGCACTGGGGAAAGGCAGGCAGAGAATTCCCTGCTAGCACCTTCTCTGTGCCTGGGAAGCAGAAGTGTTCACATTAGTTCGCAGAATCGCTTTTGTGCAGAAAACACTAACACTTGTTCAGAACAAAAGAAAGCACAGAGCCCCAGATTCTATGTTGTCCTGGAGAGCTTGCAGAGCACTGGGGAAAGGCAGGCAGAGAATTCCCTGTTAGCAGCTTCTCTGTGCCTGGGAAGCAGAAGTGTTCACATTGCTTCGCAGATTCGCTTTTCTGCAGAAAACACTAACACTTGTTCAGAAGAAAAGAAAGCACAGAGCCCCAGATTTGCTGTTGTTCTGGAGAGCTTGCAGAGCACTGGGGAAAGGCAGGCAGAGAATTCCCTGCTAGCACCTTCTCTGTGCCTGGGAAGCAGAAGTGTTTACGTTGCTTCGCAGAATCGCTTTTGTGCAGAAAACACTAACACTTGTTCAGAATGAAAGAAAGCACAGAGCCCCAGATTTGCTGTTGTCCTGGAGAGCTTGCAGAGCACTGGGGAAAGGCAGGCAGAGAATTCCCTGCTAGCACCTTCTCTGTGCCTGGGAAGCAGAAGTGTTCACATTGCTTCGCAGAATCGCTTTTGTGCAGAAAACACTAACACTTGTTCAGAACAAAAGAAAGCACAGAGCCCCAGATTTGCTGTTGTTCTGGAGAGCTTGCAGAGCACTGGGGAAAGGCAGGCAGAGAATTCCCTGCTAGCACCTTCTCTGTGCCTGGGAAGCAGAAGTGTTCACATTGCTTCGCAGAATTGCCTTTGTGCAGAAAACACTAACACTTGTTCAGAACAAAAGAAAGCACAGAGCCTCAGATTTTATGTTGTCCTGGAGAGCTTGCAGAGCACTGGGGAAAGGCAGGCAGAGAATTCCCTGTTAGCACCTTCTCTGTGCCTGGGAAGCAGAAGTGTTCACATTGCTTCGCAGAATCGCTTTTCTGCAGAAAACAATAACACTTGTTCAGAAGAAAAGAAAGCACAGAGCCCCAGATTTGCTGTTGTTCTGGAGAGCTTGCAGAGCACTGGGGAAAGGCAGGCAGAGAATTCCCTGCTAGCACCCTCTCTGTGCCTGGGAAGCAGGAGTGTTCACTTTACTTCGCAGAATCGCCTTTGTGCAGAAAACAGTAACACTTGTTCAGAACGAAAGAAAGCACAGAGCCCCAGATTTGCTGTTGTTCTGGAGAGCTTGCAGAGCACTGGGGAAAGGCAGGCAGAGAATTCCCTGCTAGCACCTTCTCTGTGTCTGGGAAGCAGAAGTGTTTACGTTGCTTCGCAGAATCGCCTTTGTGCAGAAAACACTAACACTTGTTCAGAACAAAAGAAAGCACAGAGCCCCAGATTTGCTGTTGTTCTGGAGAGCTTGCAGAGCACTGGGGAAAGGCAGGCAGAGAATTCCCTGTTAGCACCTTCTCTGTGCCTGGGAAGCAGAAGTGTTCACATTGCTTCGCAGAATCGCCTTTGTGCAGAAAACACTAACACTTGTTCAGAACAAAAGAAAGCACAGAGCCCCAGATTTGCTGTTGTTCTGGAGAACTTGCAGAGCACTGGGGAAAGGCAGGCAGAGAATTCCCTGCTAGCACCTTCTCTGTGCCTGGGAAGCAGAAGTGTTTACGTTGCTTCGCAGAATCGCCTTTGTGCAGAAAACACTAACACTTGTTCAGAACAAAAGAAAGCACAGAGCCCCAGATTTGCTGTTGTCCTGGAGAGCTTGCAGAGCACTGGGGAAAGGCAGGCAGAGAATTCCCTGCTAGCACCCTCTCTGTGCCTGGGAAGCAGGATTGTTCACATTAGTTCGCAGAATCGCCTTTGTGCAGAAAACACTAACACTTGTTCAGAACAAAAGAAAGCACAGAGCCCCAGATTTGCTGTTGTTCTGGAGAGCTTGCAGAGCACTGGGGAAAGGCAGGCAGAGAATTCCCTGCTAGCACCTTCTCTGTGCCTGGGAAGCAGAAGTGTTCACATTGCTTCGCAGAATCGTCTTTGTGCAGAAAACACTAACACTTGTTCAGAACAAAAGAAAGCACAGAGCCCCAGATTTGCTGTTGTCCTGGAGAGCTTGCAGAGCACTGGGGAAAGGCAGGCAGAGAATTCCCTGCTAGCACCTTCTCTGTGCCTGGGAAGCAGAAGCGTTCACATTGCTTCGCAGAATCGCCTTTGTGCAGAAAACACTAACACTTGTTCAGAACAAAAGAAAGCACAGAGCCTCAGATTTTATGTTGTCCTGGAGAGCTTGCAGAGCACTGGGGAAAGGCAGGCAGGGAATTCCCTGCTAGCACCTTCTCTGTGCCTGGGAAGCAGAAGTGTTCACATTACTTCGCAGAATCGCTTTTGTGCAGAAAACACTAACACTTGTTCAGAACGAAAGAAAGCACAGAGCCCCAGATTTGCTGTTGTCCTGGAGAGCTTGCAGAGCACTGGGGAAAGGCAGGCAGAGAATTCCCTGCTAGCACCTTCTCTGTGCCTGGGAAGCAGAAGTGTTCACATTGCTTCGCAGAATTGCCTTTGTGCAGAAAACACTAACACTTGTTCAGAACAAAAGAAAGCACAGAGCCCCAGATTCTATGTTGTCCTGGAGAGCTTGCAGAGCACTGGGGAAAGGCAGGCAGAGAATGCCCTGCTAGCACCTTCTCTGTGCCTGGGAAGCAGAAGTGTTCACATTGCTTCGCAGAATCGCTTTTGTGCAGAAAACACTAACACTTGTTCAGAACGAAAGAAAGCACAGAGCCCCAGATTTGCTGTTGTCCTGGAGAGCTTGCAGAGCACTGGGGAAAGGCAGGCAGAGAATTCCCTGCTAGCAGCGTCTCTGTGCCTGGGAAGCAGAAGTGTTCACATTGCTTCGCAGAATCGCTTTTCTGCAGAAAACACTAACACTTGTTCAGAACAAAAGAAAGCACAGAGCCCCAGATTCTATGTTGTCCTGGAGAGCTTGCAGAGCACTGGGGAAAGGCAGGCAGAGAATTCCCTGTTAGCAGCTTCTCTGTGCCTGGGAAGCAGAAGTGTTCACATTGCTTCGCAGAATCGCCTTTCTGCAGAAAACACTAACACTTGTTCAGAACAAAAGAAAGCACAGAGCCCCAGATTTGCTGTTGTTCTGGAGAGCTTGCAGAGCACTGGGGAAAGGCAGGCAGAGAATTCCCTGCTAGCACCTTCTCTGTGACTGGGAAGCAGAAGTGTTCACATTGCTTCGCAGAATCGCCTTTGTGCAGAAAACACTAACACTTGTTCAGAACAAAAGAAAGCACAGAGCCCCAGATTTGCTGTTGTTCTGGAGAGCTTGCAGAGCACTGGGGAAAGGCAGGCAGAGAATTCCCTGCTAGCACCTTCTCTGTGCCTGGGAAGCAGAAGTGTTTACATTATTTCGCAGAATCGCTTTTGTGCAGAAAACACTAACACTTGTTCAGAACGAAAGAAAGCACAGAGCCCCAGATTTGCTGTTGTTCTGGAGAGCTTGCAGAGCACTGGGGAAAGGCAGGCAGAGAATTCCCTGCTAGCACCTTCTCTGTGCCTGGGAAGCAGAAGTGTTCACATTGCTTCGCAGAATTGCCTTTGTGCAGAAAACACTAACACTTGTTCAGAACAAAAGAAAGCACAGAGCCTCAGATTTTATGTTGTCCTGGAGAGCTTGCAGAGCACTGGGGAAAGGCAGGCAGAGAATTCCCTGCTAGCACCTTCTCTGTGCCTGGGAAGCAGAAGTGTTCACATTGCTTCTCAGAATCGCTTTTCTGCAGAAAACAATAACACTTGTTCAGAACAAAAGAAAGCACAGAGCCCCAGATTTGCTGTTGTTCTGGAGAGCTTGCAGAGCACTTGGGAAAGGCAGGCAGAGAATTCCCTGCTAGCACCTTCTCTGTGCCTGGGAAGCAGGAGTGTTTACGTTGCTTCGCAGAATCGCCTTTGTGCAGAAAACACTAACACTTGTTCAGAACAAAAGAAAGCACAGAGCCCCAGATTTGCTGTTGTCCTGGAGAGCTTGCAGAGCACTGGGGAAAGGCAGGCAGAGAATTCCCTGCTAGCACCTTCTCTGTGCCTGGGAAGCAGAAGTGTTCACATTGCTTCGCAGAATCGCTTTTCTGCAGAAAACACTAACACTTGTTCAGAACAAAAGAAAGCACAGAGCCCCAGATTTGCTGTTGTTCTGGAGAGCTTGCAGAGCACTGGGGAAAGGCAGGCAGAGAATTCCCTGCTAGCACCTTCTCTGTGCCTGGGAAGCAGAAGTGTTCACATTGCTTCGCATAATCGCTTTTGTGCAGAAAACACTAACACTTGTTCAGAACAAAAGAAAGCACAGAGCCCCAGATTTGCTGTTGTCCTGGAGAGCTTGCAGAGCACTGGGGAAAGGCAGGCAGAGAATTCCCTGCTAGCACCTTCTCTGTGCCTGGGAAGCAGAAGTGTTCACATTAGTTCGCAGAATCGCCTTTATGCAGAAAACACTAACACTTGTTCAGAACAAAAGAAAGCACAGAGCCCCAGATTTGCTGTTGTTCTGGAGAGCTTGCAGAGCACTGGGGAAAGGCAGGCAGAGAATTCCCTGCTAGCACCTTCTCTGTGCCTGGGAAGCAGAAGTGTTTACGTTGCTTCGCAGAATCGCTTTTGTGCAGAAAACACTAACACTTGTTCAGAACGAAAGAAAGCACAGAGCCCCAGATTTGCTGTTGTCCTGGAGAGCTTGCAGAGCACTGGGGAAAGGCAGGCAGAGAATTCCCTGCTAGCACCTTCTCTGTGACTGGGAAGCAGAAGTGTTCACATTGCTTCGCAGAATCGCCTTTGTGCAGAAAACACTAACACTTGTTCAGAACAAAAGAAAGCACAGAGCCCCAGATTTGCTGTTGTTCTGGAGAGCTTGCAGAGCACTGGGGAAAGGCAGGCAGAGAATTCCCTGCTAGCACCTTCTCTGTGCCTGGGAAGCAGAAGTGTTCACATTGCTTCGCAGAATCGCTTTTGTGCAGAAAACACTAACACTTGTTCAGAACAAAAGAAAGCACAGAGCCCCAGATTTGCTGTTGTTCTGGAGAGCTTGCAGAGCACTGGGGAAAGGCAGGCAGAGAATTCCCTGCTAGCACCTTCTCTGTGCCTGGGAAGCAGAAGTGTTCACATTGCTTCGCAGAATTGCCTTTGTGCAGAAAACACTAACACTTGTTCAGAACAAAAGAAAGCACAGAGCCTCAGATTTTATGTTGTCCTGGAGAGCTTGCAGAGCACTGGGGAAAGGCAGGCAGAGAATTCCCTGCTAGCACCTTCTCTGTGCCTGGGAAGCAGAAGTGTTCACATTGCTTCGCAGAATTGCCTTTGTGCAGAAAACACTAAAACTTGTTCAGAACAAAAGAAAGCACAGAGCCTCAGATTTTATGTTGTCCTGGAGAGCTTGCAGAGCACTGGGGAAAGGCAGGCAGAGAATTCCCTGCTAGCACCTTCTCTGTGCCTGGGAAGCAGAAGTGTTCACATTGCTTCGCAGAATTGCCTTTGTGCAGAAAACACTAACACTTGTTCAGAACAAAAGAAAGCACAGAGCCCCAGATTCTATGTTGTCCTGGAGAGCTTGCAGAGCACTGGGGAAAGGCAGGCAGAGAATGCCCTGCTAGCACCTTCTCTGTGCCTGGGAAGCAGAAGTGTTCACATTGCTTCGCAGAATCGCTTTTGTGCAGAAAACACTAACACTTGTTCAGAACGAAAGAAAGCACAGAGCCCCAGATTTGCTGTTGTCCTGGAGAGCTTGCAGAGCACTGGGGAAAGGCAGGCAGAGAATTCCCTGCTAGCAGCGTCTCTGTGCCTGGGAAGCAGAAGTGTTCACATTGCTTCGCAGAATCGCTTTTCTGCAGAAAACACTAACACTTGTTCAGAACAAAAGAAAGCACAGAGCCCCAGATTCTATGTTGTCCTGGAGAGCTTGCAGAGCACTGGGGAAAGGCAGGCAGAGAATTCCCTGTTAGCAGCTTCTCTGTGCCTGGGAAGCAGAAGTGTTCACATTGCTTCGCAGAATCGCCTTTCTGCAGAAAACACTAACACTTGTTCAGAACAAAAGAAAGCACAGAGCCCCAGATTTGCTGTTGTTCTGGAGAGCTTGCAGAGCACTGGGGAAAGGCAGGCAGAGAATTCCCTGCTAGCACCTTCTCTGTGACTGGGAAGCAGAAGTGTTCACATTGCTTCGCAGAATCGCCTTTGTGCAGAAAACACTAACACTTGTTCAGAACAAAAGAAAGCACAGAGCCCCAGATTTGCTGTTGTTCTGGAGAGCTTGCAGAGCACTGGGGAAAGGCAGGCAGAGAATTCCCTGCTAGCACCTTCTCTGTGCCTGGGAAGCAGAAGTGTTTACATTATTTCGCAGAATCGCTTTTGTGCAGAAAACACTAACACTTGTTCAGAACAAAAGAAAGCACAGAGCCCCAGATTTGCTGTTGTTCTGGAGAGCTTGCAGAGCACTGGGGAAAGGCAGGCAGAGAATTCCCTGCTAGCACCTTCTCTGTGCCTGGGAAGCAGAAGTGTTCACATTGCTTCGCAGAATTGCCTTTGTGCAGAAAACACTAACACTTGTTCAGAACAAAAGAAAGCACAGAGCCTCAGATTTTATGTTGTCCTGGAGAGCTTGCAGAGCACTGGGGAAAGGCAGGCAGAGAATTCCCTGCTAGCACCTTCTCTGTGCCTGGGAAGCAGAAGTGTTCACATTGCTTCTCAGAATCGCTTTTCTGCAGAAAACAATAACACTTGTTCAGAACAAAAGAAAGCACAGAGCCCCAGATTTGCTGTTGTTCTGGAGAGCTTGCAGAGCACTTGGGAAAGGCAGGCAGAGAATTCCCTGCTAGCACCTTCTCTGTGCCTGGGAAGCAGGAGTGTTTACGTTGCTTCGCAGAATCGCCTTTGTGCAGAAAACACTAACACTTGTTCAGAACAAAAGAAAGCACAGAGCCCCAGATTTGCTGTTGTCCTGGAGAGCTTGCAGAGCACTGGGGAAAGGCAGGCAGAGAATTCCCTGCTAGCACCTTCTCTGTGCCTGGGAAGCAGAAGTGTTCACATTGCTTCGCAGAATCGCTTTTCTGCAGAAAACACTAACACTTGTTCAGAACAAAAGAAAGCACAGAGCCCCAGATTTGCTGTTGTTCTGGAGAGCTTGCAGAACACTGGGGAAAGGCAGGCAGAGAATTCCCTGCTAGCACCTTCTCTGTGCCTGGGAAGCAGAAGTGTTCACATTGCTTCGCATAATCGCTTTTGTGCAGAAAACACTAACACTTGTTCAGAACAAAAGAAAGCACAGAGCCCCAGATTTGCTGTTGTCCTGGAGAGCTTGCAGAGCACTGGGGAAAGGCAGGCAGAGAATTCCCTGCTAGCACCTTCTCTGTGCCTGGGAAGCAGAAGTGTTCACATTAGTTCGCAGAATCGCCTTTATGCAGAAAACACTAACACTTGTTCAGAACAAAAGAAAGCACAGAGCCCCAGATTTGCTGTTGTTCTGGAGAGCTTGCAGAGCACTGGGGAAAGGCAGGCAGAGAATTCCCTGCTAGCACCTTCTCTGTGCCTGGGAAGCAGAAGTGTTTACGTTGCTTCGCAGAATCGCTTTTGTGCAGAAAACACTAACACTTGTTCAGAACGAAAGAAAGCACAGAGCCCCAGATTTGCTGTTGTCCTGGAGAGCTTGCAGAGCACTGGGGAAAGGCAGGCAGAGAATTCCCTGCTAGCACCTTCTCTGTGACTGGGAAGCAGAAGTGTTCACATTGCTTCGCAGAATCGCCTTTGTGCAGAAAACACTAACACTTGTTCAGAACAAAAGAAAGCACAGAGCCCCAGATTTGCTGTTGTTCTGGAGAGCTTGCAGAGCACTGGGGAAAGGCAGGCAGAGAATTCCCTGCTAGCACCTTCTCTGTGCCTGGGAAGCAGAAGTGTTCACATTGCTTCGCAGAATCGCTTTTGTGCAGAAAACACTAACACTTGTTCAGAACAAAAGAAAGCACAGAGCCCCAGATTTGCTGTTGTTCTGGAGAGCTTGCAGAGCACTGGGGAAAGGCAGGCAGAGAATTCCCTGCTAGCACCTTCTCTGTGCCTGGGAAGCAGAAGTGTTCACATTGCTTCGCAGAATTGCCTTTGTGCAGAAAACACTAACACTTGTTCAGAACAAAAGAAAGCACAGAGCCTCAGATTTTATGTTGTCCTGGAGAGCTTGCAGAGCACTGGGGAAAGGCAGGCAGAGAATTCCCTGCTAGCACCTTCTCTGTGCCTGGGAAGCAGAAGTGTTCACATTGCTTCGCAGAATTGCCTTTGTGCAGAAAACACTAAAACTTGTTCAGAACAAAAGAAAGCACAGAGCCTCAGATTTTATGTTGTCCTGGAGAGCTTGCAGAGCACTGGGGAAAGGCAGGCAGAGAATTCCCTGCTAGCACCTTCTCTGTGCCTGGGAAGCAGAAGTGTTCACATTGCTTCGCAGAATCGCTTTTCTGCAGAAAACACTAACACTTGTTCAGAACAAAAGAAAGCACAGAGCCCCAGATTTGCTGTTGTTCTGGAGAGCTTGCAGAGCACTGGGGAAAGGCAGGCAGAGAATTCCCTGCTAGCACCTTCTCTGTGCCTGGGAAGCAGAAGTGTTCACATTGCTTCGCAGAATCGCCTTTGTGCAGAAAACACTAACACTTGTTCAGAACAAAAGAAAGCACAGAGCCCCAGATTCTATGTTGTTCTGGAGAGCTTGCAGAGCACTGGGGAAAGGCAGGCAGAGAATTCCCTGCTAGCACCTTCTCTGTGCCTGGGAAGCAGAAGTGTTTACGTTGCTTCGCAGAATCGCCTTTGTGCAGAAAACACTAACACTTGTTCAGAACAAAAGAAAGCACAGAGCCCCAGATTTTATGTTGTCCTGGAGAGCTTGCAGAGCACTGGGGAAAGGCAGGCAGAGAATTCCCTGCTAGCACCTTCTCTGTGCCTGGGAAGCTGAAGTGTTCACATTGCTTCGCAGAATCGCTTTTCTGCAGAAAACACTAACACTTGTTCAGAACAAAAGAAAGCACAGAGCCCCAGATTTGCTGTTGTTCTGGAGAGCTTGCAGAGCACTGGGGAAAGGCAGGCAGAGAATTCCCTGCTAGCACCTTCTCTGTGCCTGGGAAGCAGAAGTGTTCACATTGCTTCGCAGAATCGTTTTTCTGCAGAAAACACTAACACTTGTTCGGAAGGAAAGAAAGCACAGAGCCCCAGATTTTATGTTGTTCTGGAGAGCTTGCAGAGCACTGGGGAAAGGCAGGCAGAGAATTCCCTGCTAGCACCTTCTCTGTGTCTGGGAAGCAGAAGTGTTTACGTTGCTTCGCAGAATCGCCTTTGTGCAGAAAACACTAACACTTGTTCAGAACAAAAGAAAGCACAGAGCCCCAGATTTGCTGTTGTCCTGGAGAGCTTGCAGAGCACTGGGGAAAGGCAGGCAGAGAATTCCCTGCTAGCACCTTCTCTGTGTCTGGGAAGCAGAAGTGTTCACATTGCTTCGCAGAATCGCCTTTGTGCAGAAAACAGTAACACTTGTTCAGAACAAAAGAAAGCACAGAGCCCCAGATTTGCTGTTGTCCTGGAGAGCTTGCAGAGCACTGGGGAAAGGCAGGCAGAGAATTCCCTGCTAGCACCTTCTCTGTGCCTGGGAAGCAGAAGTGTTCACATTGCTTCGCAGAATCGCCTTTGTGCAGAAAACACTAACACTTGTTCAGAACAAAAGAAAGCACAGAGCCCCAGATTCTATGTTGTCCTGGAGAGCTTGCAGAGCACTGGGGAAAGGCTGGCAGGGAATTCCCTGCTAGCACCTTCTCTGTGCCTGGGAAGCAGAAGTGTTCACATTAGTTCGCAGAATCGCCTTTGTGCAGAAAACACTAACACATGTTCAGAACAAAAGAAAGCACAGAGCCCCAGATTTGCTGTTGTTCTGGAGAGCTTGCAGAGCACTGGGGAAAGGCAGGCAGAGAATTCCCTGCTAGCACCCTCTCTGTGACTGGGAAGCAGAAGTGTTCACATTGCTTCGCAGAATCGCCTTTGCGCAGAAAACACTAACACTTGTTCAGAACGAAAGAAAGCACAGAGCCCCAGATTTGCTGTTGTTCTGGAGAGCTTGCAGAGCACTGGGGAAAGGCAGGCAGAGAATTCCCTGCTAGCACCTTCTCTGTGTCTGGGAAGCAGAAGTGTTCACATTGCTTCGCAGAATCGCCTTTGTGCAGAAAACACTAACACTTGTTCAGAACAAAAGAAAGCACAGAGCCCCAGATTCTATGTTGTTCTGGAGAGCTTGCAGAGCACTGGGGAAAGGCAGGCAGAGAATTCCCTGCTAGCACCTTCTCTGTGCCTGGGAAGCAGAAGTGTTTACGTTGCTTCGCAGAATCGCCTTTGTGCAGAAAACACTAACACTTGTTCAGAACAAAAGAAAGCACAGAGCCCCAGATTTTATGTTGTCCTGGAGAGCTTGCAGAGCACTGGGGAAAGGCAGGCAGAGAATTCCCTGCTAGCACCTTCTCTGTGCCTGGGAAGCTGAAGTGTTCACATTGCTTCGCAGAATCGCTTTTCTGCAGAAAACACTAACACTTGTTCAGAACAAAAGAAAGCACAGAGCCCCAGATTTGCTGTTGTTCTGGAGAGCTTGCAGAGCACTGGGGAAAGGCAGGCAGAGAATTCCCTGCTAGCACCTTCTCTGTGCCTGGGAAGCAGAAGTGTTCACATTGCTTCGCAGAATCGTTTTTCTGCAGAAAACACTAACACTTGTTCGGAAGGAAAGAAAGCACAGAGCCCCAGATTTTATGTTGTTCTGGAGAGCTTGCAGAGCACTGGGGAAAGGCAGGCAGAGAATTCCCTGCTAGCACCTTCTCTGTGTCTGGGAAGCAGAAGTGTTTACGTTGCTTCGCAGAATCGCCTTTGTGCAGAAAACACTAACACTTGTTCAGAACAAAAGAAAGCACAGAGCCCCAGATTTGCTGTTGTCCTGGAGAGCTTGCAGAGCACTGGGGAAAGGCAGGCAGAGAATTCCCTGCTAGCACCTTCTCTGTGTCTGGGAAGCAGAAGTGTTCACATTGCTTCGCAGAATCGCCTTTGTGCAGAAAACAGTAACACTTGTTCAGAACAAAAGAAAGCACAGAGCCCCAGATTTGCTGTTGTCCTGGAGAGCTTGCAGAGCACTGGGGAAAGGCAGGCAGAGAATTCCCTGCTAGCACCTTCTCTGTGCCTGGGAAGCAGAAGTGTTCACATTGCTTCGCAGAATCGCCTTTGTGCAGAAAACACTAACACTTGTTCAGAACAAAAGAAAGCACAGAGCCCCAGATTCTATGTTGTCCTGGAGAGCTTGCAGAGCACTGGGGAAAGGCTGGCAGGGAATTCCCTGCTAGCACCTTCTCTGTGCCTGGGAAGCAGAAGTGTTCACATTAGTTCGCAGAATCGCCTTTGTGCAGAAAACACTAACACATGTTCAGAACAAAAGAAAGCACAGAGCCCCAGATTTGCTGTTGTTCTGGAGAGCTTGCAGAGCACTGGGGAAAGGCAGGCAGAGAATTCCCTGCTAGCACCCTCTCTGTGACTGGGAAGCAGAAGTGTTCACATTGCTTCGCAGAATCGCCTTTGCGCAGAAAACACTAACACTTGTTCAGAACGAAAGAAAGCACAGAGCCCCAGATTTGCTGTTGTTCTGGAGAGCTTGCAGAGCACTGGGGAAAGGCAGGCAGAGAATTCCCTGCTAGCACCTTCTCTGTGCCTGGGAAGCAGAAGTGTTCACATTGCTTCGCAGAATCGCTTTTGTGCAGAAAGCACTAACACTTGTTCAGAACAAAAGAAAGCACAGAGCCCCAGATTCTATGTTGTCCTGGAGAGCTTGCAGAGCACTGGGGAAAGGCAGGCAGAGAATTCCCTGCTAGCACCTTCTCTGTGCCTGGGAAGCAGAAGTGTTCACATTGCTTCGCAGAATCGCTTTTCTGCAGAAAACACTAACACTTGTTCAGAAGAAAAGAAAGCACAGAGCCCCAGATTTGCTGTTGTTCTGGAGAGCTTGCAGAGCACTGGGGAAAGGCAGGCAGAAAATTCCCTGCTAGCACCTTCTCTGTGTCTGGGAAGCAGAAGTGTTCACATTGCTTCGCAGAATCGCCTTTGTGCAGAAAACACTAACACTTGTTCAGAACAAAAGAAAGCACAGAGCCCCAGATTTGCTGTTGTTCTGGAGAGCTTGCAGAACACTGGGGAAAGGCAGGCAGAGAATTCCTTGCTACCACCTTCTCTGTGCCTGGGAAGCAGAAGTGTTCACATTGCTTCGCAGAATCGCCTTTGTGCAGAAAACACTAACACTTGTTCAGAACAAAAGAAAGCACAGAGCCCCAGATTTGCTGTTGTCCTGGAGAGCTTGCAGAGCACTGGGGAAAGGCAGGCAGAGAATTCCCTGCTAGCACCTTCTCTGTGTCTGGGAAGCAGAAGTGTTTACGTTGCTTCGCAGAATCGCCTTTGTGCAGAAAACACTAACACTTGTTCAGAACAAAAGAAAGCACAGAGCCCCAGATTTGCTGTTGTCCTGGAGAGCTTGCAGAGCACTGGGGAAAGGCAGGCAGAGAATTCCCTGCTAGCACCTTCTCTGTGTCTGGGAAGCAGAAGTGTTCACATTGCTTCGCAGAATCGCTTTTGTGCAGAAAACACTAACACTTGTTCAGAACGAAAGAAAGCACAGAGCCCCAGATTTGCTGTTGTTCTGGAGAGCTTGCAGAGCACTGGGGAAAGGCAGGCAGAGAATTCCCTGCTAGCACCTTCTCTGTGCCTGGGAAGCAGAAGTGTTCACATTAGTTCGCAGAATCGCCTTTGTGCAGAAAACACTAACACTTGTTCAGAACAAAAGAAAGCACAGAGCCCCAGATTTTATGTTGTCCTGGAGAGCTTGCAGAGCACTGGGGAAAGGCAGGCAGAGAATTCCCTGCTAGCACCTTCTCTGTGCCTGGGAAGCAGAAGCGTTCACATTGCTTCGCAGAATCGCCTTTGTGCAGAAAACACTAACACTTGTTCAGAACAAAAGAAAGCACAGAGCCCCAGATTTGCTGTTGTTCTGGAGAGCTTGCAGAGCACTGGGGAAAGGCAGGCAGGGAATTCCCTGCTAGCACCTTCTCTGTGCCTGGGAAGCAGAAGTGTTCACATTACTTCGCAGAATCGCCTTTGTGCAGAAAACAGTAACACTTGTTCAGAACGAAAGAAAGCACAGAGCCCCAGATTTGCTGTTGTCCTGGAGAGCTTGCAGAGCACTGGGGAAAGGCAGGCAGAGAATTCCCTGCTAGCACCTTCTCTGTGCCTGGGAAGCAGAAGTGTTCACATTGCTTCGCAGAATCGCCTTTGTGCAGAAAACACTAACACTTGTTCAGAACAAAAGAAAGCACAGAGCCCCAGATTCTATGTTGTTCTGGAGAGCTTGCAGAGCACTGGGGAAAGGCAGGCAGAGAATTCCCTGCTAGCACCTTCTCTGTGCCTGGGAAGCAGAAGTGTTCACATTAGTTCGCAGAATCGCCTTTATGCAGAAAACACTAACACTTGTTCGGAAGGAAAGAAAGCACAGAGCCCCAGATTTGCTGTTGTTCTGGAGAGCTTGCAGAACACTGGGGAAAGGCAGGCAGAGAATTCCCTGCTAGCACCTTCTCTGTGCCTGGGAAGCAGAAGTGTTCACATTGCTTCGCAGAATCGCCTTTGTGCAGAAAACACTAACACTTGTTCAGAACAAAAGAAAGCACAGAGCCCCAGATTCTATGTTGTCCTGGAGAGCTTGCAGAGCACTGGGGAAAGGCAGGCAGGGAATTCCCTGCTAGCACCTTCTCTGTGACTGGGAAGCAGAAGTGTTCACATTGCTTCGCAGAATCGCTTTTCTGCAGAAAACACTAACACTTGTTCAGAACAAAAGAAAGCACAGAGCCCCAGATTTGCTGTTGTTCTGGAGAGCTTGCAGAGCACTGGGGAAAGGCAGGCAGAGAATTCCCTGCTAGCACCTTCTCTGTGCCTGGGAAGCAGAAGTGTTCACATTGCTTCGCAGAATTGCCTTTGTGCAGAAAACACTAACACTTGTTCAGAACAAAAGAAAGCACAGAGCCGCAGATTTTATGTTGTCCTGGAGAGCTTGCAGAGCACTGGGGAAAGGCAGGCAGAGAATTCCCTGCTAGCACCTTCTCTGTGCCTGGGAAGCAGAAGTGTTCACATTAGTTCGCAGAATCGCCTTTGTGCAGAAAACACTAA
This sequence comes from Strix aluco, assembly GCF_031877795.1. NCBI lineage: Eukaryota > Metazoa > Chordata > Aves > Strigiformes > Strigidae > Strix > Strix aluco. The sequence goes on from NW_027436642.1 coordinate 1,184,128, forward strand.
CACTTGTTCAGAACAAAAGAAAGCACAGAGCCCCAGATTTGCTGTTGTTCTGGAGAGCTTGCAGAGCACTGGGGAAAGGCAGGCAGAGAATTCCCTGCTAGCACCTTCTCTGTGCCTGGGAAGCAGAAGCGTTCACATTGCTTCGCAGAATCGCCTTTGTGCAGAAAACACTAACACTTGTTCAGAACAAAAGAAAGCACAGAGCCCCAGATTCTATGTTGTCCTGGAGAGCTTGCAGAGCACTGGGGAAAGGCAGGCAGAGAATGCCCTGCTAGCACCTTCTCTGTGCCTGGGAAGCAGAAGTGTTCACATTGCTTCGCAGAATCGCTTTTGTGCAGAAAACACTAACACTTGTTCAGAACGAAAGAAAGCACAGAGCCCCAGATTTGCTGTTGTCCTGGAGAGCTTGCAGAGCACTGGGGAAAGGCAGGCAGAGAATTCCCTGCTAGCAGCTTCTCTGTGCCTGGGAAGCAGAAGTGTTCACATTGCTTTGCAGAATCGCTTTTCTGCAGAAAACACTAACACTTGTTCAGAACAAAAGAAAGCACAGAGCCCCAGATTCTATGTTGTCCTGGAGAGCTTGCAGAGCACTGGGGAAAGGCAGGCAGAGAATTCCCTGTTAGCAGCTTCTCTGTGCCTGGGAAGCAGAAGTGTTCACATTGCTTCGCAGAATCGCCTTTCTGCAGAAAACACTAACACTTGTTCAGAACAAAAGAAAGCACAGAGCCCCAGATTTGCTGTTGTTCTGGAGAGCTTGCAGAGCACTGGGGAAAGGCAGGCAGAGAATTCCCTGCTAGCACCCTCTCTGTGCCTGGGAAGCAGGATTGTTCACATTAGTTCGCAGAATCGCCTTTGTGCAGAAAACACTAACACTTGTTCAGAACAAAAGAAAGCACAGAGCCCCAGATTTGCTGTTGTTCTGGAGAGCTTGCAGAGCACTGGGGAAAGGCAGGCAGAGAATTCCCTGCTAGCACCTTCTCTGTGCCTGGGAAGCAGAAGTGTTCACATTATTTCGCAGAATCGCTTTTGTGCAGAAAACACTAACACTTGTTCAGAACAAAAGAAAGCACAGAGCCCCAGATTCTATGTTGTCCTGGAGAGCTTGCAGAGCACTGGGGAAAGGCAGGCAGGGAATTCCCTGCTAGCACCTTCTCTGTGCCTGGGAAGCAGAAGTGTTCACATTGCTTCGCAGAATCGCTTTTGTGCAGAAAACACTAACACTTGTTCAGAACAAAAGAAAGCACAGAGCCCCAGATTTGCTGTTGTTCTGGAGAACTTGCAGAGCACTGGGGAAAGGCAGGCAGAGAATTCCCTGCTAGCACCTTCTCTGTGCCTGGGAAGCAGAAGTGTTTACGTTGCTTCGCAGAATCGCCTTTGTGCAGAAAACACTAACACTTGTTCAGAACAAAAGAAAGCACAGAGCCCCAGATTTGCTGTTGTCCTGGAGAGCTTGCAGAGCACTGGGGAAAGGCAGGCAGAGAATTCCCTGCTAGCACCTTCTCTGTGTCTGGGAAGCAGAAGTGTTCACATTGCTTCGCAGAATCGCTTTTGTGCAGAAAACACTAACACTTGTTCAGAACGAAAGAAAGCACAGAGCCCCAGATTTGCTGTTGTTCTGGAGAGCTTGCAGAGCACTGGGGAAAGGCAGGCAGAGAATTCCCTGCTAGCACCTTCTCTGTGCCTGGGAAGCAGAAGTGTTCACATTAGTTCGCAGAATCGCCTTTGTGCAGAAAACACTAACACTTGTTCAGAACAAAAGAAAGCACAGAGCCCCAGATTTTATGTTGTCCTGGAGAGCTTGCAGAGCACTGGGGAAAGGCAGGCAGAGAATTCCCTGCTAGCACCTTCTCTGTGCCTGGGAAGCAGAAGCGTTCACATTGCTTCGCAGAATCGCCTTTGTGCAGAAAACACTAACACTTGTTCAGAACAAAAGAAAGCACAGAGCCCCAGATTTGCTGTTGTTCTGGAGAGCTTGCAGAGCACTGGGGAAAGGCAGGCAGGGAATTCCCTGCTAGCACCTTCTCTGTGCCTGGGAAGCAGAAGTGTTCACATTACTTCGCAGAATCGCCTTTGTGCAGAAAACAGTAACACTTGTTCAGAACGAAAGAAAGCACAGAGCCCCAGATTTGCTGTTGTCCTGGAGAGCTTGCAGAGCACTGGGGAAAGGCAGGCAGAGAATTCCCTGCTAGCACCTTCTCTGTGCCTGGGAAGCAGAAGTGTTCACATTAGTTCGCAGAATCGCCTTTGTGCAGAAAACACTAACACATGTTCAGAACAAAAGAAAGCACAGAGCCCCAGATTTGCTGTTGTTCTGGAGAGCTTGCAGAGCACTGGGGAAAGGCAGGCAGAGAATTCCCTGCTAGCACCCTCTCTGTGACTGGGAAGCAGAAGTGTTCACATTGCTTCGCAGAATCGCCTTTGCGCAGAAAACACTAACACTTGTTCAGAACGAAAGAAAGCACAGAGCCCCAGATTTGCTGTTGTTCTGGAGAGCTTGCAGAGCACTGGGGAAAGGCAGGCAGAGAATTCCCTGCTAGCACCTTCTCTGTGCCTGGGAAGCAGAAGTGTTCACATTGCTTCGCAGAATCGCTTTTGTGCAGAAAGCACTAACACTTGTTCAGAACAAAAGAAAGCACAGAGCCCCAGATTCTATGTTGTCCTGGAGAGCTTGCAGAGCACTGGGGAAAGGCAGGCAGAGAATTCCCTGCTAGCACCTTCTCTGTGCCTGGGAAGCAGAAGTGTTCACATTGCTTCGCAGAATCGCTTTTCTGCAGAAAACACTAACACTTGTTCAGAAGAAAAGAAAGCACAGAGCCCCAGATTTGCTGTTGTTCTGGAGAGCTTGCAGAGCACTGGGGAAAGGCAGGCAGAAAATTCCCTGCTAGCACCTTCTCTGTGTCTGGGAAGCAGAAGTGTTCACATTGCTTCGCAGAATCGCCTTTGTGCAGAAAACACTAACACTTGTTCAGAACAAAAGAAAGCACAGAGCCCCAGATTTGCTGTTGTTCTGGAGAGCTTGCAGAACACTGGGGAAAGGCAGGCAGAGAATTCCTTGCTACCACCTTCTCTGTGCCTGGGAAGCAGAAGTGTTCACATTGCTTCGCAGAATCGCCTTTGTGCAGAAAACACTAACACTTGTTCAGAACAAAAGAAAGCACAGAGCCCCAGATTTGCTGTTGTCCTGGAGAGCTTGCAGAGCACTGGGGAAAGGCAGGCAGAGAATTCCCTGCTAGCACCTTCTCTGTGTCTGGGAAGCAGAAGTGTTTACGTTGCTTCGCAGAATCGCCTTTGTGCAGAAAACACTAACACTTGTTCAGAACAAAAGAAAGCACAGAGCCCCAGATTTGCTGTTGTCCTGGAGAGCTTGCAGAGCACTGGGGAAAGGCAGGCAGAGAATTCCCTGCTAGCACCTTCTCTGTGTCTGGGAAGCAGAAGTGTTCACATTGCTTCGCAGAATCGCTTTTGTGCAGAAAACACTAACACTTGTTCAGAACGAAAGAAAGCACAGAGCCCCAGATTTGCTGTTGTTCTGGAGAGCTTGCAGAGCACTGGGGAAAGGCAGGCAGAGAATTCCCTGCTAGCACCTTCTCTGTGCCTGGGAAGCAGAAGTGTTCACATTAGTTCGCAGAATCGCCTTTGTGCAGAAAACACTAACACTTGTTCAGAACAAAAGAAAGCACAGAGCCCCAGATTTTATGTTGTCCTGGAGAGCTTGCAGAGCACTGGGGAAAGGCAGGCAGAGAATTCCCTGCTAGCACCTTCTCTGTGCCTGGGAAGCAGAAGCGTTCACATTGCTTCGCAGAATCGCCTTTGTGCAGAAAACACTAACACTTGTTCAGAACAAAAGAAAGCACAGAGCCCCAGATTTGCTGTTGTTCTGGAGAGCTTGCAGAGCACTGGGGAAAGGCAGGCAGGGAATTCCCTGCTAGCACCTTCTCTGTGCCTGGGAAGCAGAAGTGTTCACATTACTTCGCAGAATCGCCTTTGTGCAGAAAACAGTAACACTTGTTCAGAACGAAAGAAAGCACAGAGCCCCAGATTTGCTGTTGTCCTGGAGAGCTTGCAGAGCACTGGGGAAAGGCAGGCAGAGAATTCCCTGCTAGCACCTTCTCTGTGCCTGGGAAGCAGAAGTGTTCACATTGCTTCGCAGAATCGCCTTTGTGCAGAAAACACTAACACTTGTTCAGAACAAAAGAAAGCACAGAGCCCCAGATTCTATGTTGTTCTGGAGAGCTTGCAGAGCACTGGGGAAAGGCAGGCAGAGAATTCCCTGCTAGCACCTTCTCTGTGCCTGGGAAGCAGAAGTGTTCACATTAGTTCGCAGAATCGCCTTTATGCAGAAAACACTAACACTTGTTCGGAAGGAAAGAAAGCACAGAGCCCCAGATTTGCTGTTGTTCTGGAGAGCTTGCAGAACACTGGGGAAAGGCAGGCAGAGAATTCCCTGCTAGCACCTTCTCTGTGCCTGGGAAGCAGAAGTGTTCACATTGCTTCGCAGAATCGCCTTTGTGCAGAAAACACTAACACTTGTTCAGAACAAAAGAAAGCACAGAGCCCCAGATTCTATGTTGTCCTGGAGAGCTTGCAGAGCACTGGGGAAAGGCAGGCAGGGAATTCCCTGCTAGCACCTTCTCTGTGACTGGGAAGCAGAAGTGTTCACATTGCTTCGCAGAATCGCTTTTCTGCAGAAAACACTAACACTTGTTCAGAACAAAAGAAAGCACAGAGCCCCAGATTTGCTGTTGTTCTGGAGAGCTTGCAGAGCACTGGGGAAAGGCAGGCAGAGAATTCCCTGCTAGCACCTTCTCTGTGCCTGGGAAGCAGAAGTGTTCACATTGCTTCGCAGAATTGCCTTTGTGCAGAAAACACTAACACTTGTTCAGAACAAAAGAAAGCACAGAGCCGCAGATTTTATGTTGTCCTGGAGAGCTTGCAGAGCACTGGGGAAAGGCAGGCAGAGAATTCCCTGCTAGCACCTTCTCTGTGCCTGGGAAGCAGAAGTGTTCACATTAGTTCGCAGAATCGCCTTTGTGCAGAAAACACTAACACTTGTTCAGAACAAAAGAAAGCACAGAGCCCCAGATTTGCTGTTGTTCTGGAGAGCTTGCAGAGCACTGGGGAAAGGCAGGCAGAGAATTCCCTGCTAGCACCTTCTCTGTGCCTGGGAAGCAGAAGCGTTCACATTGCTTCGCAGAATCGCCTTTGTGCAGAAAACACTAACACTTGTTCAGAACAAAAGAAAGCACAGAGCCCCAGATTCTATGTTGTCCTGGAGAGCTTGCAGAGCACTGGGGAAAGGCAGGCAGAGAATGCCCTGCTAGCACCTTCTCTGTGCCTGGGAAGCAGAAGTGTTCACATTGCTTCGCAGAATCGCTTTTGTGCAGAAAACACTAACACTTGTTCAGAACGAAAGAAAGCACAGAGCCCCAGATTTGCTGTTGTCCTGGAGAGCTTGCAGAGCACTGGGGAAAGGCAGGCAGAGAATTCCCTGCTAGCAGCTTCTCTGTGCCTGGGAAGCAGAAGTGTTCACATTGCTTTGCAGAATCGCTTTTCTGCAGAAAACACTAACACTTGTTCAGAACAAAAGAAAGCACAGAGCCCCAGATTCTATGTTGTCCTGGAGAGCTTGCAGAGCACTGGGGAAAGGCAGGCAGAGAATTCCCTGTTAGCAGCTTCTCTGTGCCTGGGAAGCAGAAGTGTTCACATTGCTTCGCAGAATCGCCTTTCTGCAGAAAACACTAACACTTGTTCAGAACAAAAGAAAGCACAGAGCCCCAGATTTGCTGTTGTTCTGGAGAGCTTGCAGAGCACTGGGGAAAGGCAGGCAGAGAATTCCCTGCTAGCACCCTCTCTGTGCCTGGGAAGCAGGATTGTTCACATTAGTTCGCAGAATCGCCTTTGTGCAGAAAACACTAACACTTGTTCAGAACAAAAGAAAGCACAGAGCCCCAGATTTGCTGTTGTTCTGGAGAGCTTGCAGAGCACTGGGGAAAGGCAGGCAGAGAATTCCCTGCTAGCACCTTCTCTGTGCCTGGGAAGCAGAAGTGTTCACATTATTTCGCAGAATCGCTTTTGTGCAGAAAACACTAACACTTGTTCAGAACAAAAGAAAGCACAGAGCCCCAGATTCTATGTTGTCCTGGAGAGCTTGCAGAGCACTGGGGAAAGGCAGGCAGGGAATTCCCTGCTAGCACCTTCTCTGTGCCTGGGAAGCAGAAGTGTTCACATTGCTTCGCAGAATCGCTTTTGTGCAGAAAACACTAACACTTGTTCAGAACAAAAGAAAGCACAGAGCCCCAGATTTGCTGTTGTTCTGGAGAACTTGCAGAGCACTGGGGAAAGGCAGGCAGAGAATTCCCTGCTAGCACCTTCTCTGTGCCTGGGAAGCAGAAGTGTTTACGTTGCTTCGCAGAATCGCCTTTGTGCAGAAAACACTAACACTTGTTCAGAACAAAAGAAAGCACAGAGCCCCAGATTTGCTGTTGTCCTGGAGAGCTTGCAGAGCACTGGGGAAAGGCAGGCAGAGAATTCCCTGCTAGCACCTTCTCTGTGTCTGGGAAGCAGAAGTGTTCACATTGCTTCGCAGAATCGCTTTTGTGCAGAAAACACTAACACTTGTTCAGAACGAAAGAAAGCACAGAGCCCCAGATTTGCTGTTGTTCTGGAGAGCTTGCAGAGCACTGGGGAAAGGCAGGCAGAGAATTCCCTGCTAGCACCTTCTCTGTGCCTGGGAAGCAGAAGTGTTCACATTAGTTCGCAGAATCGCCTTTGTGCAGAAAACACTAACACTTGTTCAGAACAAAAGAAAGCACAGAGCCCCAGATTTTATGTTGTCCTGGAGAGCTTGCAGAGCACTGGGGAAAGGCAGGCAGAGAATTCCCTGCTAGCACCTTCTCTGTGCCTGGGAAGCAGAAGCGTTCACATTGCTTCGCAGAATCGCCTTTGTGCAGAAAACACTAACACTTGTTCAGAACAAAAGAAAGCACAGAGCCCCAGATTTGCTGTTGTTCTGGAGAGCTTGCAGAGCACTGGGGAAAGGCAGGCAGGGAATTCCCTGCTAGCACCTTCTCTGTGCCTGGGAAGCAGAAGTGTTCACATTACTTCGCAGAATCGCCTTTGTGCAGAAAACAGTAACACTTGTTCAGAACGAAAGAAAGCACAGAGCCCCAGATTTGCTGTTGTCCTGGAGAGCTTGCAGAGCACTGGGGAAAGGCAGGCAGAGAATTCCCTGCTAGCACCTTCTCTGTGCCTGGGAAGCAGAAGTGTTCACATTGCTTCGCAGAATCGCCTTTGTGCAGAAAACACTAACACTTGTTCAGAACAAAAGAAAGCACAGAGCCCCAGATTCTATGTTGTTCTGGAGAGCTTGCAGAGCACTGGGGAAAGGCAGGCAGAGAATTCCCTGCTAGCACCTTCTCTGTGCCTGGGAAGCAGAAGTGTTCACATTAGTTCGCAGAATCGCCTTTATGCAGAAAACACTAACACTTGTTCGGAAGGAAAGAAAGCACAGAGCCCCAGATTTGCTGTTGTTCTGGAGAGCTTGCAGAACACTGGGGAAAGGCAGGCAGAGAATTCCCTGCTAGCACCTTCTCTGTGCCTGGGAAGCAGAAGTGTTCACATTGCTTCGCAGAATCGCCTTTGTGCAGAAAACACTAACACTTGTTCAGAACAAAAGAAAGCACAGAGCCCCAGATTCTATGTTGTCCTGGAGAGCTTGCAGAGCACTGGGGAAAGGCAGGCAGGGAATTCCCTGCTAGCACCTTCTCTGTGACTGGGAAGCAGAAGTGTTCACATTGCTTCGCAGAATCGCTTTTCTGCAGAAAACACTAACACTTGTTCAGAACAAAAGAAAGCACAGAGCCCCAGATTTGCTGTTGTTCTGGAGAGCTTGCAGAGCACTGGGGAAAGGCAGGCAGAGAATTCCCTGCTAGCACCTTCTCTGTGCCTGGGAAGCAGAAGCGTTCACATTGCTTCGCAGAATCGCCTTTGTGCAGAAAACACTAACACTTGTTCAGAACAAAAGAAAGCACAGAGCCCCAGATTCTATGTTGTCCTGGAGAGCTTGCAGAGCACTGGGGAAAGGCAGGCAGAGAATGCCCTGCTAGCACCTTCTCTGTGCCTGGGAAGCAGAAGTGTTCACATTGCTTCGCAGAATCGCTTTTGTGCAGAAAACACTAACACTTGTTCAGAACGAAAGAAAGCACAGAGCCCCAGATTTGCTGTTGTCCTGGAGAGCTTGCAGAGCACTGGGGAAAGGCAGGCAGAGAATTCCCTGCTAGCAGCTTCTCTGTGCCTGGGAAGCAGAAGTGTTCACATTGCTTTGCAGAATCGCTTTTCTGCAGAAAACACTAACACTTGTTCAGAACAAAAGAAAGCACAGAGCCCCAGATTCTATGTTGTCCTGGAGAGCTTGCAGAGCACTGGGGAAAGGCAGGCAGAGAATTCCCTGTTAGCAGCTTCTCTGTGCCTGGGAAGCAGAAGTGTTCACATTGCTTCGCAGAATCGCCTTTCTGCAGAAAACACTAACACTTGTTCAGAACAAAAGAAAGCACAGAGCCCCAGATTTGCTGTTGTTCTGGAGAGCTTGCAGAGCACTGGGGAAAGGCAGGCAGAGAATTCCCTGCTAGCACCTTCTCTGTGACTGGGAAGCAGAAGTGTTCACATTGCTTCGCAGAATCGCCTTTGTGCAGAAAACACTAACACTTGTTCAGAACAAAAGAAAGCACAGAGCCCCAGATTTGCTGTTGTTCTGGAGAGCTTGCAGAGCACTGGGGAAAGGCAGGCAGAGAATTCCCTGCTAGCACCTTCTCTGTGCCTGGGAAGCAGAAGTGTTCACATTATTTCGCAGAATCGCTTTTGTGCAGAAAACACTAACACTTGTTCAGAACAAAAGAAAGCACAGAGCCCCAGATTTGCTGTTGTTCTGGAGAGCTTGCAGAGCACTGGGGAAAGGCAGGCAGAGAATTCCCTGCTAGCACCTTCTCTGTGCCTGGGAAGCAGAAGTGTTCACATTGCTTCGCAGAATTGCCTTTGTGCAGAAAACACTAACACTTGTTCAGAACAAAAGAAAGCACAGAGCCTCAGATTTTATGTTGTCCTGGAGAGCTTGCAGAGCACTGGGGAAAGGCAGGCAGAGAATTCCCTGCTAGCACCTTCTCTGTGCCTGGGAAGCAGAAGTGTTCACATTGCTTCGCAGAATCGCTTTTCTGCAGAAAACAATAACACTTGTTCAGAACAAAAGAAAGCACAGAGCCCCAGATTTGCTGTTGTTCTGGAGAGCTTGCAGAGCACTGGGGAAAGGCAGGCAGAGAATTCCCTGCTAGCACCTTCTCTGTGCCTGGGAAGCAGGAGTGTTTACGTTGCTTCGCAGAATCGCCTTTGTGCAGAAAACACTAACACTTGTTCAGAACAAAAGAAAGCACAGAGCCCCAGATTTGCTGTTGTCCTGGAGAGCTTGCAGAGCACTGGGGAAAGGCAGGCAGAGAATTCCCTGCTAGCACCTTCTCTGTGCCTGGGAAGCAGAAGTGTTCACATTGCTTCGCAGAATCGCTTTTCTGCAGAAAACACTAACACTTGTTCAGAACAAAAGAAAGCACAGAGCCCCAGATTTGCTGTTGTTCTGGAGAGCTTGCAGAGCACTGGGGAAAGGCAGGCAGAGAATTCCCTGCTAGCACCTTCTCTGTGCCTGGGAAGCAGAAGTGTTCACATTGCTTCGCAGAATCGCTTTTGTGCAGAAAACACTAACACTTGTTCAGAACAAAAGAAAGCACAGAGCCCCAGATTTGCTGTTGTTCTGGAGAGCTTGCAGAGCACTGGGGAAAGGCAGGCAGAGAATTCCCTGCTAGCACCTTCTCTGTGCCTGGGAAGCAGAAGTGTTCACATTAGTTCGCAGAATCGCCTTTATGCAGAAAACACTAACACTTGTTCGGAAGGAAAGAAAGCACAGAGCCCCAGATTTGCTGTTGTTCTGGAGAGCTTGCAGAGCACTGGGGAAAGGCAGGCAGAGAATTCCCTGCTAGCACCTTCTCTGTGCCTGGGAAGCAGAAGTGTTCACATTGCTTCGCAGAATCGCCTTTGTGCAGAAAACACTAACACTTGTTCAGAACAAAAGAAAGCACAGAGCCCCAGATTTGCTGTTGTTCTGGAGAGCTTGCAGAGCACTGGGGAAAGGCAGGCAGAGAATTCCCTGCTAGCACCTTCTCTGTGCCTGGGAAGCAGAAGTGTTTACGTTGCTTCGCAGAATCGCTTTTGTGCAGAAAACAGTAACACTTGTTCAGAACGAAAGAAAGCACAGAGCCCCAGATTTGCTGTTGTCCTGGAGAGCTTGCAGAGCACTGGGGAAAGGCAGGCAGAGAATTCCCTGCTAGCACCTTCTCTGTGCCTGGGAAGCAGAAGTGTTCACATTGCTTCGCAGAATCGCTTTTGTGCAGAAAACACTAACACTTGTTCAGAACAAAAGAAAGCACAGAGCCCCAGATTTGCTGTTGTTCTGGAGAACTTGCAGAGCACTGGGGAAAGGCAGGCAGAGAATTCCCTGCTAGCACCTTCTCTGTGCCTGGGAAGCAGAAGTGTTTACGTTGCTTCGCAGAATCGCCTTTGTGCAGAAAACACTAACACTTGTTCAGAACAAAAGAAAGCACAGAGCCCCAGATTTGCTGTTGTCCTGGAGAGCTTGCAGAGCACTGGGGAAAGGCAGGCAGAGAATTCCCTGCTAGCACCTTCTCTGTGTCTGGGAAGCAGAAGTGTTCACATTGCTTCGCAGAATCGCTTTTGTGCAGAAAACACTAACACTTGTTCAGAACGAAAGAAAGCACAGAGCCCCAGATTTGCTGTTGTTCTGGAGAGCTTGCAGAGCACTGGGGAAAGGCAGGCAGAGAATTCCCTGCTAGCACCTTCTCTGTGCCTGGGAAGCAGAAGTGTTCACATTAGTTCGCAGAATCGCCTTTGTGCAGAAAACACTAACACTTGTTCAGAACAAAAGAAAGCACAGAGCCCCAGATTTTATGTTGTCCTGGAGAGCTTGCAGAGCACTGGGGAAAGGCAGGCAGAGAATTCCCTGCTAGCACCTTCTCTGTGCCTGGGAAGCAGAAGCGTTCACATTGCTTCGCAGAATCGCCTTTGTGCAGAAAACACTAACACTTGTTCAGAACAAAAGAAAGCACAGAGCCCCAGATTTGCTGTTGTTCTGGAGAGCTTGCAGAGCACTGGGGAAAGGCAGGCAGGGAATTCCCTGCTAGCACCTTCTCTGTGCCTGGGAAGCAGAAGTGTTCACATTACTTCGCAGAATCGCCTTTGTGCAGAAAACAGTAACACTTGTTCAGAACGAAAGAAAGCACAGAGCCCCAGATTTGCTGTTGTCCTGGAGAGCTTGCAGAGCACTGGGGAAAGGCAGGCAGAGAATTCCCTGCTAGCACCTTCTCTGTGCCTGGGAAGCAGAAGTGTTCACATTGCTTCGCAGAATCGCCTTTGTGCAGAAAACACTAACACTTGTTCAGAACAAAAGAAAGCACAGAGCCCCAGATTCTATGTTGTTCTGGAGAGCTTGCAGAGCACTGGGGAAAGGCAGGCAGAGAATTCCCTGCTAGCACCTTCTCTGTGCCTGGGAAGCAGAAGTGTTCACATTAGTTCGCAGAATCGCCTTTATGCAGAAAACACTAACACTTGTTCGGAAGGAAAGAAAGCACAGAGCCCCAGATTTGCTGTTGTTCTGGAGAGCTTGCAGAACACTGGGGAAAGGCAGGCAGAGAATTCCCTGCTAGCACCTTCTCTGTGCCTGGGAAGCAGAAGTGTTCACATTGCTTCGCAGAATCGCCTTTGTGCAGAAAACACTAACACTTGTTCAGAACAAAAGAAAGCACAGAGCCCCAGATTCTATGTTGTCCTGGAGAGCTTGCAGAGCACTGGGGAAAGGCAGGCAGGGAATTCCCTGCTAGCACCTTCTCTGTGACTGGGAAGCAGAAGTGTTCACATTGCTTCGCAGAATCGCTTTTCTGCAGAAAACACTAACACTTGTTCAGAACAAAAGAAAGCACAGAGCCCCAGATTTGCTGTTGTTCTGGAGAGCTTGCAGAGCACTGGGGAAAGGCAGGCAGAGAATTCCCTGCTAGCACCTTCTCTGTGCCTGGGAAGCAGAAGTGTTCACATTGCTTCGCAGAATTGCCTTTGTGCAGAAAACACTAACACTTGTTCAGAACAAAAGAAAGCACAGAGCCTCAGATTTTATGTTGTCCTGGAGAGCTTGCAGAGCACTGGGGAAAGGCAGGCAGAGAATTCCCTGCTAGCACCTTCTCTGTGCCTGGGAAGCAGAAGTGTTCACATTAGTTCGCAGAATCGCCTTTGTGCAGAAAACACTAACACTTGTTCAGAACAAAAGAAAGCACAGAGCCCCAGATTTGCTGTTGTTCTGGAGAGCTTGCAGAGCACTGGGGAAAGGCAGGCAGAGAATTCCCTGCTAGCACCTTCTCTGTGCCTGGGAAGCAGAAGCGTTCACATTGCTTCGCAGAATCGCCTTTGTGCAGAAAACACTAACACTTGTTCAGAACAAAAGAAAGCACAGAGCCCCAGATTCTATGTTGTCCTGGAGAGCTTGCAGAGCACTGGGGAAAGGCAGGCAGAGAATGCCCTGCTAGCACCTTCTCTGTGCCTGGGAAGCAGAAGTGTTCACATTGCTTCGCAGAATCGCTTTTGTGCAGAAAACACTAACACTTGTTCAGAACGAAAGAAAGCACAGAGCCCCAGATTCTATGTTGTCCTGGAGAGCTTGCAGAGCACTGGGGAAAGGCAGGCAGAGAATTCCCTGCTAGCAGCTTCTCTGTGCCTGGGAAGCAGAAGTGTTCACATTGCTTTGCAGAATCGCTTTTCTGCAGAAAACACTAACACTTGTTCAGAACAAAAGAAAGCACAGAGCCCCAGATTCTATGTTGTCCTGGAGAGCTTGCAGAGCACTGGGGAAAGGCAGGCAGAGAATTCCCTGTTAGCAGCTTCTCTGTGCCTGGGAAGCAGAAGTGTTCACATTGCTTCGCAGAATCGCCTTTCTGCAGAAAACACTAACACTTGTTCAGAACAAAAGAAAGCACAGAGCCCCAGATTTGCTGTTGTTCTGGAGAGCTTGCAGAGCACTGGGGAAAGGCAGGCAGAGAATTCCCTGCTAGCACCTTCTCTGTGACTGGGAAGCAGAAGTGTTCACATTGCTTCGCAGAATCGCCTTTGTGCAGAAAACACTAACACTTGTTCAGAACAAAAGAAAGCACAGAGCCCCAGATTTGCTGTTGTTCTGGAGAGCTTGCAGAGCACTGGGGAAAGGCAGGCAGAGAATTCCCTGCTAGCACCTTCTCTGTGCCTGGGAAGCAGAAGTGTTCACATTATTTCGCAGAATCGCTTTTGTGCAGAAAACACTAACACTTGTTCAGAACAAAAGAAAGCACAGAGCCCCAGATTTGCTGTTGTTCTGGAGAGCTTGCAGAGCACTGGGGAAAGGCAGGCAGAGAATTCCCTGCTAGCACCTTCTCTGTGCCTGGGAAGCAGAAGTGTTCACATTGCTTCGCAGAATTGCCTTTGTGCAGAAAACACTAACACTTGTTCAGAACAAAAGAAAGCACAGAGCCTCAGATTTTATGTTGTCCTGGAGAGCTTGCAGAGCACTGGGGAAAGGCAGGCAGAGAATTCCCTGCTAGCACCTTCTCTGTGCCTGGGAAGCAGAAGTGTTCACATTGCTTCGCAGAATCGCTTTTCTGCAGAAAACACTAACACTTGTTCAGAACAAAAGAAAGCACAGAGCCCCAGATTTGCTGTTGTTCTGGAGAGCTTGCAGAGCACTGGGGAAAGGCAGGCAGAGAATTCCCTGCTAGCACCTTCTCTGTGCCTGGGAAGCAGGAGTGTTTACGTTGCTTCGCAGAATCGCCTTTGTGCAGAAAACACTAACACTTGTTCAGAACAAAAGAAAGCACAGAGCCCCAGATTTGCTGTTGTCCTGGAGAGCTTGCAGAGCACTGGGGAAAGGCAGGCAGAGAATTCCCTGCTAGCACCTTCTCTGTGCCTGGGAAGCAGAAGTGTTCACATTGCTTCGCAGAATCGCTTTTCTGCAGAAAACACTAACACTTGTTCAGAACAAAAGAAAGCACAGAGCCCCAGATTTGCTGTTGTTCTGGAGAGCTTGCAGAGCACTGGGGAAAGGCAGGCAGAGAATTCCCTGCTAGCACCTTCTCTGTGCCTGGGAAGCAGAAGTGTTCACATTGCTTCGCAGAATCGCTTTTGTGCAGAAAACACTAACACTTGTTCAGAACAAAAGAAAGCACAGAGCCCCAGATTTGCTGTTGTTCTGGAGAGCTTGCAGAGCACTGGGGAAAGGCAGGCAGAGAATTCCCTGCTAGCACCTTCTCTGTGCCTGGGAAGCAGAAGTGTTCACATTAGTTCGCAGAATCGCCTTTATGCAGAAAACACTAACACTTGTTCGGAAGGAAAGAAAGCACAGAGCCCCAGATTTGCTGTTGTTCTGGAGAGCTTGCAGAGCACTGGGGAAAGGCAGGCAGAGAATTCCCTGCTAGCACCTTCTCTGTGCCTGGGAAGCAGAAGTGTTCACATTGCTTCGCAGAATCGCCTTTGTGCAGAAAACACTAACACTTGTTCAGAACAAAAGAAAGCACAGAGCCCCAGATTTGCTGTTGTTCTGGAGAGCTTGCAGAGCACTGGGGAAAGGCAGGCAGAGAATTCCCTGCTAGCACCTTCTCTGTGCCTGGGAAGCAGAAGTGTTTACGTTGCTTCGCAGAATCGCTTTTGTGCAGAAAACAGTAACACTTGTTCAGAACGAAAGAAAGCACAGAGCCCCAGATTTGCTGTTGTCCTGGTGAGCTTGCAGAGCACTGGGGAAAGGCAGGCAGAGAATTCCCTGCTAGCACCTTCTCTGTGCCTGGGAAGCAGAAGTGTTCACATTGCTTCGCAGAATTGCCTTTGTGCAGAAAACACTAACACTTGTTCAGAACAAAAGAAAGCACAGAGCCTCAGATTTTATGTTGTCCTGGAGAGCTTGCAGAGCACTGGGGAAAGGCAGGCAGAGAATTCCCTGCTAGCACCTTCTCTGTGCCTGGGAAGCAGAAGTGTTCACATTGCTTCGCAGAATCGCTTTTCTGCAGAAAACAATAACACTTGTTCAGAACAAAAGAAAGCACAGAGCCCCAGATTTGCTGTTGTTCTGGAGAGCTTGCAGAGCACTGGGGAAAGGCAGGCAGAGAATTCCCTGCTACCACCTTCTCTGTGCCTGGGAAGCAGAAGTGTTCACATTACTTCGCAGAATCGCTTTTGTGCAGAAAACACTAACACTTGTTCAGAACAAAAGAAAGCACAGAGCCCCAGATTTGCTGTTGTTCTGGAGAGCTTGCAGAGCACTGGGGAAAGGCAGGCAGAGAATTCCCTGCTAGCACCTTCTCTGTGCCTGGGAAGCAGAAGTGTTCACATTGCTTCGCAGAATTGCCTTTGTGCAGAAAACACTAACACTTGTTCAGAACAAAAGAAAGCACAGAGCCCCAGATTTGCTGTTGTTCTGGAGAGCTTGCAGAACACTGGGGAAAGGCAGGCAGAGAATTCCCTGCTACCACCTTCTCTGTGCCTGGGAAGCAGAAGTGTTCACATTGCTTCGCAGAATCGCCTTTGTGCAGAAAACACTAACACTTGTTCAGAACAAAAGAAAGCACAGAGCCCCAGATTCTATGTTGTCCTGGAGAGCTTGCAGAGCACTGGGGAAAGGCAGGCAGGGAATTCCCTGCTAGCACCTTCTCTGTGCCTGGGAAGCAGAAGTGTTCACATTGCTTCGCAGAATCGCTTTTGTGCAGAAAACACTAACACTTGTTCAGAACAAAAGAAAGCACAGAGCCCCAGATT